>NC_061788.1:17275700-17998825 GCF_022458985.1 Mugil cephalus | reverse complement strand
ACGAGAGGCAGAAAAACACTTTGAAACTAATTTAGCATCTGCGTAGCTGTCTCTGTAACTATTGCTGAATCCTAGACAATATGTCTAATTACATTTTACTTCAAATACACGCTGTGAAAGGTTACTCAGTATTTTCATGACATTGTCTCAGAATTAATTAACACGGCAGCTTATTTAACAAACTTAAACATCTGACATTGCCAAGAACCCCCAAAGTCAACGCATCCGTTTAAAATTTATCATTTCCGTGTGGATCCTTTTCATGCATTGCAATCTCAAAATGCAGAGAGACCGAACAGTTCATAAATCACAGAGAAGAGGTAACAAAAAGCAAAAGAAAACTGACGGAACTCATTATAAAAGATGGATGGATAAATAGAAAGATAAATCCAGGAGCCAAGAACAGGAACAAACACAATATATTAGGCAAAACGCAACTCATATGCAGCATTGCTTGATGTGCTAGAATTCAGTGGCACGTCTTTTGATGCCAGGCACCCTGCGGAACTTGAAAGTATTCTGTTTTCTTTAGTTATTTATCTAGCTGACCGGTGATTAATTTAAAATCAAGTCACTTGAGGATTGATTAGAAATTTCCATAATAATATCTTTAATAACAACAAAAAAAAAATTATCACAGGGGTAGAGTGAACACTGCACATGTGTCCAAGGGAAATTTGGAAGCTGCTTAGGTTTCCACACTTACAATTAAAAGCAAACGTGTTGGATCACTTTAAGGAGCAATTATCTCTTTATTTATCCCTGTTTCCTTTAAAGAGGTTACTACTCAATCACTGGCTGTCTGACTTTGGCTTTTGAGAATCCCTGTAAACCTCCCTACGCTCTAAGGCCAAAGTGTGATACTGTGGCATATGAGCCAGAGCAAACCATACTGCATAATTCAACACTGCTCTCAAACCTGTCTCATTAAGGAATCCTGGCCGTAGTCCATGGCTCCGAGTATGAGGCTTTGAGTGACAGATGTGTTGCCAGCTTACGTCAAATAGGCACAGACCAAGAATAAGCTCGAGTGTTAGATTCAGCAAAACCAAGCCTGATTCCAGTCTAAAATTCACCAGCACCCACTACTGTCGTAGTGCACCTCTTAACCAACAATCAAAGGTAAAGATTAAATCCAGACACAAGGGACCCACAATTTCTATGCCCTTATGAGGAAAACCTACATCGCATGGGAGTTCTTCTCAGGCTTCAAATACGTTTTCCTCAAACTGTATGTTGTTAATTTAATTGAAGTTCATTTTCAACACAGCATGCCGTTGAATTTAGTGTTTATTGGACATTTAACTGCTTGGGTCCATATTACTCTCATCTTGATAGCTTGATTGCAGAGATGGTAATGATGTGTTTGCCACTTTCAACTTCGCACATCTGCCATAGCCAATGTCACATTAGCCCCCCAGTTAAAGTCTCGGCATTAAATGTTGCTCTCGTTCAAAATACAATCCAGGCTATTCCCGAGCCCAGGGCCCATCCTCAAACAGAATGAACTTCAGCCAAAGTGACTGCCACACCCCAGAGCCAAAACAGATTTGGGGAAATCATAGATTTATCTGCATGGGTGCACAGCTTGCCACATTTGACAGACATGATGAGAGAGGAGGGTATTTGCCTTCTGCATCAGTGGGAATTTCATTTAGCGGGTTGACAGAGGTAGAACGTACACTGACCTGCCAAATGAGGGGGGCAGGTGACGATCACAGCTCTGCATGAGAAGGTGTCGGAGGTAGTCGTCACTTTGGCCCACTCAGCATCCTGTTCAGGAATATAAACACAAATACAGATTTATTTAATAGGCAAGTTGCACAGATTTTCTAGTAAAATCAATCTGGTTTGGTATGGTAGAGCCTTATGGAAGTGTAATTTGAGGAGTGATTTTCAACAAATTTTGTACCAACTGACTGGAGACATTACAAGTAACTCACCAAATATCATCAACTTGGGAAACTGGGTAATCTACGAAATTTGTGAAATTTCCCGTCACTCATTCGTCACTTACTATAGTTGGCTGTCACTGTAGCAAGCCCTTATTTGCTTTTTTTCATATTCTCAAATATAAACTCATGTCCATTTTTAGTTCTGTTGTTATTCTGGGGGTCCAGTAGGATCTTCACACAGGATTTTTACCTGGGGATGTCGTGTGATTTAGAAATTGCAACCCCATGTCTGTGTTTTTCGTGTGGCACATTCACAGGGGATAAGCAGAGTTTGTTTTCCTTAAATTCACTCTCACTGGTTATGATGTTTTCTGATACCTTCACTCCACTACATATTAGAGGAAATTTTACACCGTTACACTTTTTGCCAGCTTTAGTTACTCTGCACATGCGTTCCTCTGATGTTTTTGAGCTTTTTTCTATTAATGAGTCAGCAACATCACGACTTTCCATCCCAACAGCACTCCAACCTTCAATTTATAGACTGTCCTTCATAATTCTTCAGTAACAAGAGAAAAACATAACACCCTTCCCCCAGTCACAGAGCTCCTGGTTTGCTCTGCATATGTTTTAGAACAGGACCTCAGTGTTAGAGAAATAGGTTAAGTAATTTGCTATGTAATTTTAAATTTACAAATTACATACATGTCCAGTTGGCACAGGGTCAAGATCACAGATGACCTCCACAATTATTACAAATTACTGGAGGTCCCCAGCTAAAACTAGTCCTATGTGCCCTTAAATGCCCTTTTCTGTTTCTTGGTTGAGTCACATGACAGATTACATGTTGGTCACAACCAAACATATCTCGCTGATGGGTCTTTCATGACCAAAAGTCATGGCCAACTGCCAGAAACAAGATTGTAAGCAAACAATGATATTTTAAGCAGTGTTTTATGTCAGCTTATCATGCATTCAGATGGACTTGTGGACCTGGTTGCAAGTCGCACAAAGGTGACAGTGTGAGTTATTTGTATTTTATCTAGATGTTCTTTGGGTTGGTCGTGGACATTGTCAAGTAATGGAAAGCAATACATTCTGATAAGTCTTTCTGTTAAGAAAATGTTGAAGATATGGAATCAGATATTGTCATCAGATATAATACACCTCATGGGATGTGATTTTAGCCTTTGTCAGTGTTAGCAGAGATTAGACTTAGACAGACTTTAATGATCCACAAGGGAAATTGCTTAGTCATAGTAGGGCTGGACAATTCTTGAAAAAATAATAATCACCATTATTTTGACTGATATTGAAATCACGATTAATAAACATAATTATTCATCAATTTAAAAAGAAAAGTATTTATTGAATCACCAAAACTCAACTTTAAATATAATTTTTCCTAGCATAAATGTCACAGCCTCCGTTATCTGTCGCTGCCGCCGTGAGCCAGTGGGATATGGAGTGTCATTGGAAAGAGTGTCCTCAATGGAGGACTGTGTTGTGGCGGTGGCTTAAGTGGACGCACTTTTTTTGGGTCTTTTGCTCCTTCAATACTTTGTCATAGACTACTTTATGGCAGAACTTTAAATGGTTAATTAAATTTGTCATGTTCATTGGGGTGCAGACACGACAGCACGACAAACTTCGCAAACAATCTTCTTCTGCTCCACGTCCAATTTGACAATTTGAATTCAAAATGTCTCCAAATGACCGAAGTTGTCCTACCTTTCTTTTCAACTAGAGGCTCAGGCTGACTTTCTGCCAATCGCTCGTTCCACAATTGATCCACACACGTCACACGCTTGCAGCACTCTGGGAGGTGCGTTCACGGTGCTTTTACAGCACAGGAACTTGCTGTACACGCCGCACAGCACAATAATCGTTTTTCTTTTAATACAGTGTTTTTATGATCGTGAGAAGCCAAAATCGAAATTGCGATCAAAATTCCATTAATTGGCCAGTCCTAGGTCATAGTAGTTTTTACAAAACTAAAAAATGAACTCCATAACTATGCATCAGAGGAACCCAGTATTTCTGTGTTTTTACTTTATTTGTATTTCTTTGTTCACAGGCTACTTTAGTTTGATGTAAAGAGTAACATTACTCTTATCTGTAATAACTAAGGCCTGTCTCTTTTATTTGTCATTTGATATATTTGCTGATGTGCCAAACTTGCCCTTACCATGCTCTTCTCTGTTGTGTTTACAGTTGTTATTGAGGCGCCTCAATTGTGTGCTATTGTGTGTGTGGGGGGGAAAAAACTCAAGGAGAGTTTTTGAAAAGCTATTATAGATAAAATGAGCATGTGTTACAGTCCCTTCTGGTGAAGTGAAACCACACTGTGGATCGTTTCAGTCTCCCTGCCATCGTGTCTTCCTTGTCGTCACGTGATGTGAATGACGTGCTTCGAGTAAAGATTCTTCTTCTTCTTTCGTTTTATGGCCGTTGGCAAACAAAAACTTTTAGGTGCATTACCACCACCATCTGGACCAGGATGTAAAGATTTGGCATGAAAAGTATCGCAATTGATAAGCATGAAGGCTAATGCTGTCAATGAATTGAACCAGTTGGAACCAGTTCTTTAAAAGAAGCGCTTATCGATGCCCACCCCGAATCTTGCTCCATATTTATTGCTCATAACACATCGACTTTGAGAACAAACTGTTCGCTTACTGCCTGTTATATCCCACCCACCAACAGGTGCCACGATGAAGAGATAATCAGTGTTATTCACATCCACTGTCAGTGGTCATAATGTTATGCCTGGTCAATGTATCTGCACCACTGTGACAACCCTCAATTTTAAACTTCAGACATTTATTTTTTACAAGGTCAGGACTGCAAATTAAGTCTGCTTAAGCTCCTCAAGATTTCACAGTCGTTCTGCAAAATATAGATGAGGTCCTGTTAGTCAAGTCCTTCACAAACAGGTGTGTTTTTTGATTTGTGTGTGCACTGTTGCCTCTCGGGCAAGAAGGCCCTGGGTGTGAACCCAAGCTCGCCAACTGGGACAGCTGTGTTAGACTGGATGTTCTCCTTGTGTCGGGGTGCGTTTGCTCTCTCTGCTCTGCTTCAGCTTAGGTGAACTGGAAACTCTAAATTGCCCATGGCTGTGAATGTCAGTGTGAATGTGTTTGTCCGTCAATATGTCTTAGCACTTTGATAGACAGGAAAAATGTCAAGGGTGTGCCATGCCTCTCACTCAGTGCATGTCAGTATAATGCTATAGCTTCCAGTTGCTCTGTACATGATAAGTGGGTATAGAAAACACATCCTCCTCATTTTTTCCCCCCTTTTTTTTTGCATTGTTACTCTTGTCATAGCAAGTGAAACTGAAAGTAAATTATTTTTTCAGTAACAATATAATTTATAGTATAAATTGTCGTACTGCAAATAACAAGTTTCATCACCCATTAATATATTTTCGGTGCTTTTACTGATTCATCAAGTTTACAGGAAAACATATATCCATCATAGTTTTCTGTGGTGCTCCCTACTTTGCTGTCTGAAATCCACATAGATTAAATTCATTTTCACAAAATCTGTGAAAATCAGCCAATGTTCACATTCGACAGGCTACTGTATACTATGTGTCGGAAAAGCTTGGCAAATATCCTTCACATTTCCCCAGTCTCAGGGAGACATTTTTTGATTGCTTGTGTAAAAGTGCGAACCAGAAGTGCAAACCCAAAGATATTTAATTTAATTGTAGTTGCCTATTTGCCAGACTGTTCTAAATATGATCCCCTTACTGACGCAATACTTTATTTAGCTGGTTTAAGATCTGTAATCCAATGTTATTTATTCATCGGCAGTCAACTTTTATATCATATCCTCTGATATTGATATAAATTGATGTGGACCATAAAAAAATACACATTAAGTTGATGAGGAGCGCTGCCCTTAAGGGGACACTGTGCCTTCTTGGCCTCAACTGTGGATAGAGGAGGCATTCAGGTGAAACAGACAGTGCCTTCACAGGAGACGGCTTGTTTCCCCACTGAGGAAGCTGTTATCTCTGTGTCGCGCCTCATCAATCCCTGAGTGAGCTGCTACTGTACTCTACCTGCCATATGGCCGTCACAGCAGAACCCAGACGGACATTCTTCCACCCAACACGTTCTGCCAGACACTCCGAAAGCTGTTGGGTGCCTCCCTGTGGAGAGAGAGATATCACAATATAAATTAGCCTGAGCAGAGCACTTGGAATTGGCCCCTACAGATATTTCATTTATATTTGCCTTTCATTTGCGTTATCATGTGTAAAACTCTCGTTCATATGCAAAACTCATTGTGAACAGTTTTCAGTAGGTACAGTGTCCTAGAGTCCTTTACCTCAACTGTGGTGTTGGCATGCTTACAACCGTACCGGTCAAAGGTCTGGACAAACTTTCTCATTCAGTGCAGACCAATACTGAAGACATCAAAACTACATTAGTCCCCATGACTGATGTAGTGAATACAAAAGTGTTGAGCAAACCAAAATGTGTTTTTAGACACTTCAAACCGACCATCTTTTGCTTTGATGAAAGCTTTGTACTCTGTTATTCTCTCTGCTAGCTTCATGAGGTAGTCACCCAAAATGTTTTTCAGTTAACAGTTCGGGATGCACCGATGGTGAAATTCTGTGCCGATACCGATACTGATGTTAAAATAAAATAACAATTTGGGCAATGCAAATTTTTTTTCTTTGTGATTTAGACATTATTGAACTGTTTTTAAGTCTTCCATCTCTTCATCCTAACATCCCAATGAGCACAAATTTAATCAGGGTTATCCTTAACCTCCTGTATTTTTCTAACAGAATAAAACATTACAATTATTTTTGCTTTGGCTGTCTGCAGGCAGTTTTTTTTCCTGCAAGTTCAGACTGGTGTTTGGGTGGCGTTTTTACAGAGCGAGCCAGACAAATGAGCGCACAAGTATAAATGACTCACCGGCTTCTACATGCGTAGCTCTGTCCTACAGTACTATAACAACGCCTTGAGTCTTACTGGCGATGGTTTGAACTTTCTTCATTCGTCCTTTTTTGGTTCAGCCATGAGGCTTGCTGTGTTAAAATGCTTTCTTACAGTAATGCCTCCCATAAATAAACTGGCACATGTATCGCAAACTGCATATCGCGAATCTTTCTCTCTGACAATTGCAAAAAAAGGGAGAGAGAAAGGGCCACTCTTCAGTGCAATGCTTATGCATCGACCACTGCCATCGGTCATGTCATCTTTTTTTGGCCGATGGTAATTAATGAGGCGAATATCGCCCATTCCTGATGTTCAGCCGATCTATCGGTGCATCCCCAGTTAACAGGTGTATCTTGTTGAGTGAATTAGTGGTATTTCTTGCCTTTAAGCATCACTTTTGTTGTGTAAATATAAGGTTGACAATTGTGTACAGAAAATCTCTACAGAAAAAGAGTCCATTATTCTAAACACGGAGGTCTGTCACTATGGAACATTTCAAGAACTTGGTCTTAGGGGATTTTGTGTTCAGCCTGCCATGTTTTTGCTAGATGCAGAAAAAGTGAGTGGATGGTTTCTACATGTGTTGTTCCCACCGTGAAGTATGGAGGGCAGGGTGTGATGGTGTGGAGGTGCTTTGCTGGTCACACTGTAAAACTGTGATTTCTTCAGCGTGGCTACATGCATGGACATTTGACCAAGAAAGAGAGTGATAGAGTTGCCTGGCCTCCACAATCACACAACCCAAACCCAGTTGAGACGGTAAAGGATAGGCAGAACTGCAGATTGAGGAACAGCAGTCAACAAGCGCCCAACACTTCTTCAAGACCAAACACTATCCCAAGTGACTACCTCATGAAGCTGAGTGAGAGAATGCCAAGAATGTGCAAAGCTGTTACCGAAGCAATAGGTGGCCATGTTGAAGAATCTAAAATATAAAACACTTTACGTTACTACATCATTCCATATGTGTTCACTGATGGTTTCAATGTGTTTAGTATTAATCTGCAATGTAGCAATGGATGAAAGAATGAAGAAAAATAAATAAATAAATGAGAATTGTGTCCTGTAGCTGGAAAGCCACCATCAGAAAACAGCTGTGGTCAAATAAAAGAAAAAAAAAAAGCTTTCTCACCATTTTCCTAAATGCCTTGTTTAACTATTCGCTTTATGGGCTTTTTTGGCCTGCAGGACCTTTTTTATTTTATTTATTTATTTTTTAATCTTTTTACTCTTTACCAGTATGTAGAGATGGAAAGTATTCTGTGTGTAGTCATAACTTTCAAGCTGAGGGAGGACATAGAAAAGTTGAAAAATCCAATACAAGACCACAGCTTCAAGTGTTAAAATGGGTTCCAGTCAATTTTTTGGAGGACAAAGAAAGGACAGTGTGTTTGCTGAGACATGGAATGAGATGTGCGGACTGTGCTGAAGGGATAAATGCTGAGTTTAATTGAGGTAAAGAAGAAATCTATCAAAAAGCAGTCCACAACATGCAGCAGGCCTTTGATACGAGCAGGCACCTTTATCTTGAACTCCTGAGCAGAACCTGGAGTGCTCTCCAGAAGTGCCAGTAGTCCTCCAGCTGCTTCAGCATACATGAGAAAAAACAGCAAGGACATCTGGGATGGCTCCATGCCAAAAACGGACCTGCTGCACAGTTCCATTTGCTCTTTCAGTTCTGTAACAGAAGTTGTACCAAGTCAGCCATCAAGCATATTATCTAGAAATTGTGCTGCCATGTGAGGAATTACCATTCCCAGGAGCTGATGATCTTCATTTCTGTTATCATCTTGTCAAATATAGATGGCTTTTAAGTCTGCAATTAATCAGTGTGGAAGTGCAAGTGGGTAATTTCATTAAAATAAATGTAGTTACTGAGTGGATAACTGTATCTACATATTCAACTATATCTTCAAATGCCAATATGGTTCTTAGCCAAGACGCCCATCCACAGACACACTATAACCTCAAATCAGCCTATTGACTGTCAGGACACTTGGATTAGACGGACAAGATTCCCAGAGGCATGCATCGTAACTTTATCACTCCTCATAGTCTATTATATCACATTTTTGTTTTTCCCATTTGAAGACTAGATGTGAGTTACTCTGGGTTAGTTCACACACACGCATTAATATGCGTCAAGTGTCCTTTCTCTTCTTTTTTTTCTTTTTTCCAGAAGAGGACCGCTGTAACTATAGGTGTGAACAGGACCTGACCAGCACCATGTCAAAAAATCTCTCCCGATAATGATGGAGGAGGTGAGGAGGTTACAGTTTAAACTGACCTGCTGTCCAAGCATGCTGCTGAAAGTATGAGTGCAGGGTCATGCTGTCCAGTTCCACGGCATTGGGAGTCTTTGAAGGGTCCTGGACACATACTGTTGCAGACAGTCTGTCTATCTGTGTGCAGAGTACAATCATCACACCCACACCCACGAATGATTTACCACTGTGAACCAAAAGTATCCCATTGATACAGATAACAACAAAAAAATAACTGAAGGCTCGCAAATATCATTTTTATTTTATTTTTTCCAAGTGCAACTTCCAGCACATTTTGACTCCCGCTGCTGCTCTAATCATTTATCCTGGACTGGATGTTTTTAATGTACATGTGTAATGTGCTAAATGTGCTCTTGTGCCATTTGTTCAAAAAAAATACACAGCAAAATAACATTAATATATCCTGTTGAATCCTGTTGACGTTGCCAGAGTGGTGAGAATGTCATCGTATTCTTACGCATGCACAAGTAAACAAGATATTAAACTCTTCCTCATCTTTGTACTTGTTGTCCGAGAATTGTAGTTGCTTAGCTGGTCATATGCTTTTAAACATTGGAGAAGGCAGGTCTTAATGGCCATAGTCTCACCTTCCATAGGAGCTGTGTGAGGTCCATTAGCACCAGTGGGGATAGAGCAGGGATGCTGGTCTTATAGGTGCGAACTTTGGACGTCGGCCCACCCATCTGAAGCACCTTCTTGCCAGTGTTGAATTGCGTGTAGACTTCTAAGCCTAGCTCTTTTATGAGCTCAAAGATGTGGGTTTGGGTGCTAAAGAAGAAAGTAGATTATTTAGTTTTTCTAAAGTATTGCAGGATTGATTACGTTGTGGTCTCACTTTAAGTAGATGGGGTATCCAGAGTTTGTAGAAGTGGGCTTGAGACTACAATGTGGCTTAAGTGAATGAGTCCTTGATTACAGATAATAATTTTTGAAATGTGGTAAGATGTCGCCATGGAACTGTCTGGAGTGTCTTAATCTTGAACAATATGACAATTTTTTTAGTTGCTGTCTGTTTACTGGAAGTCGTGAAGTACAGAACTAGTTGTGGGGGATAGAGAATGGATAGAGAAGCAGCTTTAAGACCATATGGATACAGGTTTGCATCCCCTTTTGTCCACTGCTGAGGTGCCTTCAGCAGCCCACTGCTCCCAGTGTACAAACTGCTTTAGTAAGGAATGCAATGAAAGAATTTCCCCATAAGTGGTACAGGAAATAATAGTAGAAACATAGTCCTTATTCCTTATTCCCTGTTAACTTGTAAACGTCAATGTGAATTTCCACGGTTTGATTTGTCCACCCCTCCCCCTCAACTCCAACTCCACCTTCATCAGCAGCTACTGCGCACCCACCAGGAGCAGATGGAGCGCCTTCACCTCTTGGTTCTTTGACTTCTCTAGTGCCTTTCAACACAATAAGATGGATGGGGGGTGGACCTCTTCCTCACCTCCTGGATTATGGACTATCTGAATGAGCGGCCACAGATTGCAGAATGGGGTCTTGGAGACAGCCATAATCAGCACAGGGGCCCCACATGGGTCGGTGCTGGCACTGTTCCGCTTCACCCTGTACACGTCGGACTTCCAGTACCACCCTGGTTCCTGCCACGTACAGAAGTACTCGGATGACACTGCCATTGTGGAGTGGAGTTCCAGGAACCACTTGCAGCTGAACACCACCAAGACCAAGGAAATGGTCATCGATTTCCGCAGGTCCAAGTCCAACCCCCCGAATGCCACAGCCCCAGTGTGAGAACATTTCAGATTTAAACCGAATGAGCAAGGTGAGCCCAATTTGTTGTATTGGTTTAAAAGTAGTGGCAACGAAGTAAGCCAATTCATCCAACAATCACTGAGGCGTTTGGTCGACAAAGTGGATACAAACCAAACAGCCCCAAATAGTGTGTGCTCACAGGGAGTGGAGTTAGCTACATTACAAAACAAATGCAACCCTTTCCTGACAGTCCATTTTATTTTTATTATTTCTTTTGTTTGGTTTATTTATTGAGGATATTTAAAAGTTCTTGACATTACAGTTACAATGTCACAGTGTTACTCTTGAGAAATAAAAGTTTATTTATTGTTTTTGAAAGGGTGTTCTTTTTTATTATGCCATATTATCATTACATAACTGAAATAAAATGTCCAGCAAAATAGTTACCTTGACAGGCCTAACCTCTGTATTTATGACAAATGAGCAATATTCTTTCTTTATATTTTGTTTCTTTCATGCATTTATTTATGCACTTTATCCACATCTCTTTTCCTCCTTCACATACATATACCTTCACCAGATTCACTACGTGCCCACACAACACAGCACGCACACGTAACCTCCCATGTTTGTAGTTGTCCTTTACTGACTGTTTTGTCCCTGTCCTCCAAGTGTTTCTGTTTGGGGTGGAAAAATGACTGCTCCAATGTGTAGATAGGATCTTGTTTCTTAGAGTTCAAGTCAAACAGGGTTTTAGTTCAGATATAATACATTAAAAAAAAATATCTGCCGGAACTTGAAATACAAGACGTTCTGTGGAAGACTGGCAGTACGTTATGAAAAGGAAAGACTGGACACAAAGGTGCCAGTGGTATGTAAACAATTGTAAATGGACACCATGGAAGCTGATTGGACAAGTAATGTGAACTCCCTTTCTGTTACCAGACACCACCACATTAATTCTCTAATGTGTTACAACTGTTTTAGAGACACAAGAGAACCTATAAAGTATCAGGAAGTAGGTTTTAATGTTGTGGCTGATCGGTTTATGTATCTTAGCTGTTTGTGTGATAAACATCAATACTCTTAATCCTCAGTTTGCCTCTCAGTAAATAATTCCTCCATCTACATTTAGCAGTAACCACTATGATCAGGCCGTTTGACAGTAAGAGACCTTTTTGCACTTTCTGTGATTCCATTGAAGGTCTTTGCTTGCTTTATAGTCACTGATTAAAGATTTGTGTCTTGTTCACTGTGTCACTGCTGTATTTCCACTGGTACATGATTTTCAGTATCACACAGTCATGAGAGAGGTTTTCTGTTTCTGTCAATTAAATATTACTGACTTAATATAAGTTTAATTGACGTTACCTTCCGACCCACTGGCCTCCAAAGTCCCAGCGATCAACACCATTGGCTGCTGGTATTTCAGAGGTTACTGTGCGACCTCCCACACGATCTAAACGGCACACCAGATAAGTTTTGATCAGGACAGTCATTTAGAAAACATATATATATATATATTTATATTTTTTTTACATGTGTTCCACTGAAATGAAAGATCTCTTTTATAGGGGGAACCTAGTCAGGATTGGCAGCAGTACTGTTTCAACAAGAATTAACGTAAAAAAACAACATAAAGTTGCATAACATTAGAATGCACACAAAAATAGTTAGGCCTATACATTTCAAGTTACAATTGCTTTCAGTCATGAAAGCTCAACAATCTTGCATACCTTTTCCTTCCAGGATCAGTATTTTCATCTTGGGATCTCGTTTCTGGAGCAAATGAGCTGCACTCAGTCCAGACAGTCCAGCGCCAACAATAACAACATCCCAAGTTTCTGCCGTCATAGTCAAACCTACAGGTCTGTCTATTTAGTGTAAACTCCTTGAGTGCTGGTGAACCGAAGAGTCAAAGACAAATCCAGCTCGTATTCCACTTTTGTTCTTTATCAGTCAAGTTACTTTGCAAAGCCTGGGTTGCTTTCGTAACCGTGCACTTTGGAACGGAGAATAACGGAGCTTGTCACCTACTTGGCAGAGATTCAGCTGCGGCAGCAATAACAAGTTTCTAACTTCCTGTTGTGATCGAAGGATCTCTCTCTTCTCCTCCTCTCTCTCTCTCTCTCTCTCTCTCTCGCTCCTCCCCCTCTCTCCCACGCTCTCTCCCTTCCTTGGCTGATAATCGGCTGTTTAAATAAAGCCAAGAGAAGCTTTTAATGTTTACTCAGTTTCAGTGTTAGATGCAATGTTTTGTGTATTCGTAACAAATAATACTGCAAAACATAAACAAATATTTATTTTGAATGATTAATTAAGTAGTGGCGTTGTTATTCGGTTTGTTGTTGTCTTTTGTTGTTCCGTTAATTGTTAAAAAGCAATATGTTTGGAATACCAGTAGGTTAACTGTGCTTATAGAAGAAGAGCTTTTATTGTCATTGCACACAAGCTACAACAGAACACAACACACCCTAGTCATTTGAGATTTTAATGCTTGACACTCATAGATGTTCCTATTTAAACACTAACTTTCCACAAGTCTTTTAGAACTAAAGAAGCTTGGATGAGAACCTCTAAAAGTGTAGTTTCCCTATTTTTATCTTACCATGTAGTGTAATTGTCTAAAACTAATCAAACAGCAACTGAAAATAAAAGGTATAATTCAAAAAGGGGATAACAAATCAACTACGTGAAAAAAAAAGTTATAGATCCAACACATGACACAAACTCGAGCCTTCTGGGTGACAGCAAGATGTTGGGACAATGCCGCCATCCACCCCTTCACTGCCAGCTAATTTATAAATGGCCTCGTGTTTTTTTTTTTTTTTTTTTATTTACCCAAGTTGTCATTGCCAATTTGCTTATTTTTGTCATTTATTATGAACTTGAATACATGTTATATTACGAAGTTCCTACTTACCTTTCTGGCATTTTTACACTTTTGATGAGAGACTCAATGGGACGGGTGCAATGGTTACGGCTACAAAAAACAAGAGGATAACGAGATGGCTCACCTACACTTACAGGGAACATGTTAGAAGCAGAGTACCATTGCGGCAAGCTTTGCGATACTGGGACTTAAAATACATCAATCCAGGACAAAATGTGGATAAGGGAATAAGCAGACGCAGCACATAGTGGAGACACTAAGTGAGATGCAGGAGATCACCAGTCAGGAAGCACCCCACAGCTTAGGAGACCTCTCAGCGCCTGCTCCATCCCAAAACCATAGGAGGGACTCTCATAATACTACCTCAGGCACACACCCTACAACAGAAAGAGTGAAATGGCCCCAAGCAATCAACAGCACTGCATGGAACCAACTAGATGACGACCTAGACAGAGTTCTTAAAAATCAACAGCATGACAACAATCATCTTTACCATGAAAGCTTTGGCACAGAAGAAAGAAGCAGCAGAAAATTCTGGAAATCCCTGGAAATCAGCCAAACAGGAGGGCGAGAGAGATATTGAAATTGAGGAGGGGGATCAAAACTCTCAATAAGCAGTTCAAAACAGCAAGTGCTGAAGAACAGGAGGGCATAAATAATCTGATCAGCGCACTTCAAGGGTAACTGCAGACTGAGAAGGGCAGGAAGATCTCTGAAACTGAGGAAGGAGAAGGAAACCAATTGAGCTCAGTTCATTAAGGACCCATGCAGATTTACCAAAACTCTTTGGTAAATGTAATCCATAACAGATGAGGCATAAATGTCAATGCCAATGTGAGACCCACAGGTGGCCAGAAAAGCAACAGTCTGTGTTGAAACCTGCCCTGGAGTAAAGAGTCTGTCCCCGCTGGCCACAACTTGATACTAATGGCCACACGAAGTTTGTTAAGTTTAACTTGAGCATCCAGTGGAACATAAGCAGCTATGACGGTGGATGTGACCCCTGTCACCGTGCTGGGAGAGACGGAGCGTATTACTTTCTATGTAAGATGAAGTTAAACGAAAAAAAAAAATGATGTTGACACTAAACTTCCGAAAGAGGGCTAAAGTTAGCTACTGTTAGCTGTCAAAACAGGTGCTCAACAAAGTCTAAAGGCTGCAAACAAAACATCTGCAACCGCTTAATATTTAATCACTAATGTTACATCGACAGTTCTGACATGGTAAGACAGTTTTGCAAGAAAATATATTATCGTAATGTAATTATGATAATAATAACAGTTTGTCAGACTACCAAGGCTACTGACCATTTATTTTATACCACATATAGAATTTAATTTTATTTAAAGTCTGTCTTTACTTACCAGTTCTTTGGCACTTTGGAGGGAGACAGAGTTGTTCGTGTTCATATTTTTTCTATGCAACTTTTCTGTGCAACATGCCAGAAGGTTATTTATGCCAGTTATTTTTATTTTCATTTTGGATATTTATTTAGATTTTACCATTATTTTTCCACACTGGTTTGTAAAACTGACCATGTATTCATAAGAAACTTAAAAAATAACCATTGGTTACAGACAGCGTGTGAGATTGAGCTGCTAATTAATCTCAAATTACAAAAAAACAGACTGGTATGTTCATTTTAAGATATGGTTCCAAGTTTGCAAAATGCTTATTTCCTTCAGTCAGGTATAAAACAGAATAATAATGATAATAAATTTTATTTGTAGGGCGCCTTTCATGGCACTCAAGGCTGCCTGACAGTAAAATGAATACGAACAGAAAACGTCTCATAAAAAAATTGTGCAAAAAACACAGCATAAAAGCATCATAAAAAATACAGTAAGATAAAAACAAGTGCAGTGAATCAAGTAGAATAGGCAAGTCTGGAGAGAGGGGTAAGGGAGGGGTGGAGGCGATAGATGGAAGTAAGCTGACCGGGTTATGTTGCTGATGTGGGAAGAAAAGTAAAGTGAGCTGTCAAGGATGACGCCAAGGCTCTTGACCTGGGGGGAGGGAGAAATGAAACAGTTGTCAGTGGATAGGGTGAAACTGGGAGATTTGGACAAGATGGATTTGGAGCCAACAAGTATGATTTCTGTCTTGTTAATGTGTAATTTGAGGAAGTTGGATGAAAACCAGGATTTGATTTCGAGGAGGCAGTCGGTGAGCGAGGTAGGTGGGAGGGTGGAGTCCGATTTGGTAGAGATATGGAGCTGGGTGTCATCTGCGTAGCAGTGGAAGGTAATACAATGTTTCCAGAAGATGTGACCTAGAGGGAGTAGGTAAATGATGAATAGTAGGAGCCCCAGGACTGAGCCCTGGGGCACACCTGAGGTTAGTGGGAGAGGTTGTGATGTGAAGGAGCTTAGTTGAATGAACTAAGAGCGGCTGGAGAGGTAGGATTTGAACTAATTTAGGGGAGTGTAGTGCCGAACTCAAGTCAAGAAGGATGAGAATGGATTGGAGACCAGAATCAGCTGCCAGGAGAAGATCATTGGTGATTTTGAGGAGTGCTGTTTCAGTGATGTGGAGAGAGCGAAAACCAGACTTGAATTGTTCAAAAAGATTATTGTGAGATAGGTGTGAGTGGAGCTGGGAAGCAATGTTTTTTTCAAGTATCTTGGAGAGAAATGGAAGATTGGAGATTGGACGGAAGTTGTTGAGGTCATTCATATCTGCACCACGTTTCTTGAGTATTGGGGTGTCAACAGCTGTTTTGAGGAGTAACGGAACAAGACTAGTAGTGAGGGAAGAGTGGATTATGTGCGTGATGTGAGGGGCAAGAGAGGTTGGGAGGGGTCTAACTGGCAGGTGGATGGTTTGGATTTTTTAATCATATGAGTAATATCAGAGACTGATGGCAAAACAAATACTGTGAGTGATTGATAAAGGGAGAGGTAAGGAAGGTGGATTGTAAGAGGAGCTAGGTGCAAGTTGTTGGATATTGTGGATTTTAGCAGTGAAAAACAATAGAAGGGTGTTACAGAAGGCAGTGGAATACATCTGTGGGGGGAGAAAGTCAGGGCGATCAGTGAGCTTGCTGACAAGTAAGAACAGAGTCTTTGAGTTTCCTTCATTTGCACCGATTAAACCAGAGTAGTAGGTGGCTTGTGAGATACAGTTCTTGTAGTGGAGAATATAGTTGTGGTAAATGTCCTTGTGTACAGTGAGACCAGTCTTATTGTAGAGGCGGTCCAGTTGGCGACTTTTTGATTTGAGTTGTCTGAGGGCTGGGGTGAGCCATGGAGCGGAGCGGGTGAAGGTGACAGATCTGGTTTTAAGTGGGCCGAGATTGTCCAGGAGGTTCTGAAGAATGTGGTTGTAGTGGAGTACTAATTCTTAGGGGGTGGAAAAACTATCAGGGTTAGGGACGGCGCTGATGCTAGTCGAAAGAATGTCCAGGTTAATGTCCTTGATATTGCGGAAAGAAATATCAAGGGTTTGGTCCAGACTCAGCGGTTGGCACTGATGCCTCCCAGCGAGAAGGTGCGGGTTCGAGTCCAGCTCGGGCCTTTCTGGGTGGAGTTTGCATGTTCTCCCTGTGTCCGCGTGGGTTTTTTCCTGGTACTCCGGTTTCCTCCCACGCCAAAGACATACTCGTTCGGCTGATTGGTGAACCTAAATTGACCCTAGGTGTGCGTGTTAGTGTGAATGGTTGTTTGTCTCTGTGTTAGCCCTGTGATAGGCTGGCGACCTCTCCAGGGTGCACCCTGCCTCTTGCCCGATGCCAGCTGGGATAGGCTCCAGCAACCCTCGTGACCCTAGTGAGGATTAAGTGGTATGGAAGATGAGATGAGGGTTTGGTCCACCTGACTAATATAAATGTCCTGTTTAGCTAGATTTTTTTTAAGAACAATGAATGAAGCTGTCTTTATTTATGTGAAGATTCTCAGTCATCCAGGTCATGGTGTATCCAAAAATCAATACTGGACTTGTTAGGAAGATTTTGCTTTTTATGACAACTAATGTCTGTTAACAGCCAGATACTCACCTGCAATAATTAGTTTCTTTTTTCTCCAACATTTGGTTTCCTCCAACTTTGTTAACAGTTAAGTCTGTCAACAAAAACCCAAAAATATATAAATGAGTATTTGGATGTATGACAACAGTGCAAACAGAAAGTATGATGCAGCTAAAGAGAGGTGTAACAGCCTTACACTTTGTGGGGATTATAAGGCCAGACACACTAAACTGACACTAATGAGAGGGTCCAGCTGAGGATAAACTGCCTTTGTATATAATAATATGCCTTTGTCTTGGACGAAACATGTGAACGAAACATTGGTGCAAAGACTACAGTCACTAGCTCCAATGTTCTGTGGAATTAGCTCTTCACACAAGAAGGTTAGATTAGATAGATATTTTGTGAGGGATGGGTTCTGTATTTGTCACTCAAAGAAGAGAAACTGATGCTATTGAGAGATTATTTGTGGATTGCATTGTTGAGATGAGAATTCACTGCAGCCTTACACTGGCAAACCAACTGTTTTCTGTGATAATTTCCTCGGTAAATGCCCTAATTAATAAATAAATAATAAATAAATATTTAAAATGGACCTACTGGGGGGCATTTTTAGGTTCAGTGTCATCAAGGACACGGCATGTGGCCAAGGTGCCAGAGATCAAATCATGACATGGACATGTTAATATAGTTGATAAATGAGCCTTCTGTCCCCCTCCTTACCAGATGCCTACTGTGGAAGAATAAGCTGCATCTGGTTTTGTGTTTAGGTGTGTAACTGTAATTGTGTAACACCGATCAGGCATGACATTATCACCTCTGACAGGTGAAGTAAATAACATTGACCATCTTGTACCACCCACCTAGACCAGACCAGTCACCCCCACCGCACAGCAATGGCACTCCTTGATGACAGCAGCCGTCCCCAGCAGGATGCAGCCTGACACAAACACACACAAAAACAACTAAAAAACATTTTAAAAAAACAGCACAAGGTGTTGACCTGGCCTCCAAATTCACTAGATCCCAAACTGATCAAGTATGTATGGAATGGACTGGAACAAGCCCTTGATCCACAGAGTCCCCCCACTCAACCCACAGAACCCAAAGGCCCCCACTAACAATGTTTTCAGACACCACAGCACATCCTCAGAAGGCCCAGGCCCATTCACTGATGAGTCACAACTATTAATGATATTAGTGAAGTGGTCATACTGTTATTTCTGATTGGTTTATGTCTTTACTAAAATGACCTTGATGCACTTGTCTAGATGCCCATTAGAATTTGGAAACTTTCAAAACAGTTCTAGTGTCATGATTTTAAATCTTTTAAACTGAATTGTTATCTAGTAAAATACATTATTTCAATGCACCTTTTTTTACTCTTTCAATCACTGTCTTGAAAAAGATGTCCCTGGCTGCTGCTTTATCAGCTAGCTATGAAATATATATAAATAGTGCTGTCAGGGTTGCTGTGGATTAATCTCAATTAACCATGGATAACTGTCATTCATTTTAATCTATGTTAATTGTGTTTGTTTTTGCATAAGCAAACAGACACAAGAAAGAAGGGAATATATATGCACTTAACATGTTTATTAAACGCCTTCAACAGATTCAAGAACAACCTGAATACATTTAACAACTTTGTTTCAAGTTTAACAACTAAAACAAACTAACTTGTTGCCGATGTCTTGAAGAGAGCCGTCCTCTTCTTATTTGTCCCCAATGACTGAGAACGGTAACAGAACAGTGGTTGCAGGAATGGCGAGATACACTATATTGCCCAAAGTGTTTGCCATGGCTGAGCCGCTGCACCCAAGCCAAACATCACCAAGTGATGGACAAATCCGGGTACCAGGAGAATGGTACTGTCTGACTGCTTCGTGCCAGTTGTTTCAGGCAGTTTGTCCAAGTAGAGATACTGAGTTATCAAATGGGCGGTTGATTCAATATTGATAGGTAGTGACAGATGGTGACTTGTCCAGGGTGTACCCCACCTCACGCCTGATGACAGCTGGGATAGATTCCAGCCCCCTGTGACCCTAGTGAGGATTTCATATACATACAGTACTGTGCAAAAGTTTTAAGCAGCTGTAGAAAAAGTGCTGAAAACCAAGAATGCTTTCAAAAGTGGACGTGTTACAAGTTTATTTTCATCAATTAACAAAATGCAGTGAACAGAATATAAATCTAAATCAAATGCCATCACTTCTTGTTCTTATTCAAGCTTAAAATACTTCTTAATGACCTTGGCTGTATGTTTGGGGTCTTCGTCCTGCTGCAGAATAAATTTCCAATCATCTGCCTCCCTAATGGTTTTGCATGATGGATAAGTATCTGTCTGTATTTCTCAGCATTGAGGACACCATTAATCCTGACCAAATCCCCAACTCCATTTGAGGATTTTTTTTTTTAATATATATATAATTTGTTTAAAATGAGGCCAGCCATGTGTAGACTCAGAGATAACTCACATAAAGATGTTAAAAGAAGTGTTTGATGTATATATAAAACTACAAAACAGATAAAACCCTTCATCCTGCATCTAATCTGTTTTCTCTTTGTGTCTATAGAAGAACATCCTATACTTTCCCATTTATAAAGCCTGTTCCTTTAGATATGGCAGAGATAAACTTTATTTTCTGGTACACATGTACACAAACCTTGCCAGTTGGCCAGTTTCTTGTCACTTGAAACCTTGTAATCTCTTTTTCTTCCGCATTGTTTGAAATGAGAAGTGTTCAGGTGGTGTGTGGTGTATGCAACAAATTAATGTACAACTGTTGTGTATTTCCGAAAGGGAGAGATCGCTTATTTTTGTCAATTCTTTAAATTCAGTCAGATACAAACAGAAATATGCAGACAGGTTAAAACGGACAGAGCAAGTACACATTGCCGGCTATCTGTAAAGCTTGTTTATTTGCACTTGCACATATTTCACCTTCATTAGAATTTGGTTTTCCTACTTCCTACTCTTCCAGTTTCAGTTGTTTACAAAGACATTGCTTTGCATTGTCATTCAGTTCAGAGCATTTACAAAGTGTTGTCACACTTTCGGTGATTAAAAAAAGTCCCAAGTGTTTTGGGAAGATTGCAGGACTTTAAAAGCAACTAAGACGTGAATAGTGATACCATGGAAACCCTCTGTGAAACAGGTAAAACTGGTGTAGGCGTTGTCCATTCGGAAGGCTTCATGCTAATGAGGAAGAAGTTGAGGAGGAGCTCAAGATTAAACAAAAGCACCAGGTAGGTTGCACACTGCTGCTTTTCTCTCTGTCTCCTGAACAGACATGTGGATGTAGCATCTGCATTCAGGTAATCACACAGTAGATCATTTAAGCTGTATATTACATTTTGTGAATTAAGTGCACCGTTTGTTATGATATTGTTATATATGCATATTCACAAACTGCTCTCAATTGCTTTTTTTCTCCCACCAGGAACAATATGTACGCACCAAGCTGCACTCATCTGAGGACATCTCTTGGCCTCAGCCACCCATCGTCGTTCTCTGTCATCCTGTTATGCGTGGCAACTTTCTGGAGCACGGGTAAGAATACAAAACACACACAGTAAATTTTCCCTTTGTTATCTGCTGAATTGTATTTCACTCAACGAAGCCACCTTTTCAGAAACGATCACCGAGACCTTCATGTCTCTTCGCTATAAAATGCTACTGAGAAGTAGGCGTCAGTGTGAGCTTCCTTGCGTTACCATGGTGCACGCAGGTCTGTCCAATGGAGAGTTCAGATTATGTTTAGAGGTGACTGTAGACTCCCTAATGATTTGAGCTCACTTGGGGTTTTCCTTTTATTTTTCCTTCAGGGTGTGGCTCTACGCACGTCTTAATCCCGATAAAAAAGTAACATATATTGTAAAAGTGTTTTTTATTCTATACAAAAAATGTGATATGAAAATGTATGCTTTTCTGACTGTCAGTCTAGAGGAGTAATGGTGAGCACAAAAATAAAGTAAAAACATTAAGGGCTGTTATTCTAAAATCCAACTGAACACTTGAACCTGTGATCAGCATAATTATTGCTCTTACATACTCCTATTTCAAGTCTAATTGTAGCTTTCTTATTATGCATGCACTTATATTTTGAAAAAAACAAAGAAACCTCGGTGGAAATCTTTTTCTTTTTTTTTTTTTTACCTTGGGATTTAGTGTGTGTCTACAGACCAACGAAGTAGACAAAGATGTTTTTCATTGCGTTCATTCCTTGTGGAGCAGCAGTGCAACAACTACAGATACTACTTTCTCTCGTTGAGCTTTAACACGTTGTGACAGAACCAGGAGAAAGCAATTTGAGGTTTGTTTTGCCGGGAGTTACATACTCTACATACATACACAGAATCTATGTCTGAGGTGGTTATTTTGAACTAACAGCTGTGTACATTTAAATAACTGCTTCTAAAAAGCTCTTTATTGGATTCCAGTATTTGTGGTGTTTGGCTGCAACTGTTTTGTTATTTCTTAGCATGAGTTCCCTTGAGAGAAGATCCTGAATCAATATCAAACACCCATAAAACTGTGTGCATGGTAACTGTGAGCTGTGGCTCTGCAAGTGTGACAACACGAGTCATTCAAGGACTAAATTAAAAGCGGGGATTAGGAACGGCTAATGTGTGTCTGTAATTAATTTTAAGACCTCTGTTTGAATTTCCTCAGCGCTAAGACGTACACAAGCGATGCAGGTGACATCCACAGGGCCGCACACCGTCCAGAAGGCAGAGGGAGAGACAGTGACTTTGGACTGCAGCTACACACAGAGTCCTTCTGACACTGGAGAACTTGACATTGAATGGTCTGTGGTCAGTCCTGACACCACGCAGAAAGATCAAATGGTAAGAAGTAGCACGAGAATGCTGCAAATTGTATTATAACTGTGTGTATGTATATATTTGCCAGTTCATTAGGTACACGAGTGAAAACAAATGCGTAGCAGCTCTGCACTAAATCCATGACTGTGATGTACAGGTTGAAACAGCATCTTTCTGATCTGGTCATTCAACTGTACGATCATTTTGGAGGACGTTGGTGCTTTTAAACTGGAGTGAATTTACTGTTACTAGCTTACTGGCTAAAATGGGATTGTCAAGATAATAGAAACAATAGGTACATAATAATTCAGTTGTGCCACAAACCACAAAGCCTCCAAAATGGGAAAAAAAAGCTGAATGAATTGCTCTCTGGTATTTAAAAACAAATGCTGAATAATATAACCTTTATGAAACTAAGGATTCACGAATTTTTATATGTCATTCACAGCCATACAGAAGCATGAAATGGAATGAAATTATGTGGTCAGGTCCCAGATTGTTACCCATAGTAACTACAATATATAGATACTAAGTAACTATAATATAGATGCTAACATAGTAAACAGTATATAGATACTAGTAAACAGTGATTTAACAGATAAATAATCCATGGAAACCCTCTAGATTTAGTAGAATCCATCTATTTTCACTAGTGTACCTGATGCCTAATTGCGTCAAAGGTACAGGAATTCATTATTTATGATTTATACAGGTATAATGCATCAGTAGATATTTTTAAGAACATTTTCTTTGATACAGATTGTGCCATTAAAACATTTGTAGTCCAGAAGTATTTATTCACTATTGATTTATTTATTTATTTATTTTTTTAAGTCTGTCTCTTTTACCTGTTGGAGACTAATCCCCCCTGTATTTTTGTATGTTCAGCTGATCTGCTGTGCATGGATTTAAAAGACTGTAGGTCACATGAACACTTGGTTGAAATCAACTGAACGCTGCTTGTTTCCCCCAAATAATTGCCAAATTGCAATGTGCTTTCAGGAAAAGGCCTTGGCAAATGATTTGTAAATGATCCACCCATGAAATGAAAGATTTTTTTCTAACGTCTCCAGCATATTTCACAGAATTGGTATTCAGAACAGAACGCGGTCAATATAATTGTTAAAAACTAACACGGCAAGTAAACAATACAACGTCCCAATTTATTCAAATTTCACACCTCCTTCAGTTCTTAACCTTTTTTTTGTTGTGCTTGTGCTCCTACAAGTAAAAATCTAGGAAACTGAAGTGTGGATTAACTCTTACCACCTTCTTAATTTCACAGGAATTGGTTGTTTATCCAATCAGCCATTTAAATTAAATGAGTCATTAGTGTTGGAGACTTTCAAGGATGTTCCCCCTCCTCATCTCTGCCCTCATGGCAAGGATTTCATGACAGTCAATATCCTTGAACAGATCCAATATGTGCAACTGGGGAAAAATTCCCTAAGTGAAATTACTCCCCATAGACATTGAATATGGTATATAGTCCTAACTATTTATTCTAAACGAAACAAATAGGAGCACTCATCCATCTCTAACAAATGGCACTATAAATATATGTTAAAATGTGAGCAATTCCCCACTGGCAAATCCAGCAGACAGGAGAAAACACAATCATCCATTTAACAGAGGCCCATTAGCATTCATTTTTGGCTGTGTTTCGGTGCTGCAGATTCAATACAGAACCCCCTGGTTTGGTCTCCTCTAATTATGAAAAGTATCTGGTTCTCTAAATGCATTTTTCACCAGCCGGTTGTTAACTTTGTTTGTCTGCTTTTTGGTGTTTGGCAGATAGCACACACTGAGTCTACCATTGTTTGTATTTTGGTGGGGAAAAAAAAAACGCTCCCTGCTGCTGCTGCTGCTGCTGCTGCTGCTGCTGCCGCTGCCGCTGGAAAAACGGCTGATGAGAGAGTAGAGATGAAACACACACAGTGAATGGGCTGTAAATCTAAAACAATGAGCTTAGAGAGTTTAGAAAAAAAGTTTCTACAAGCTTGGAGACAATTCTCAGTTGGTTTGCTACTTGGTGGCACCCTGTTCTCTTTAAAAGCCTTTCTCGACACAGCGTCGTGTGTGAAGGAGAAAACAAACATGGTCTGAAATGTGCTGCAAAGTTGGATGAGGTCTTTTTAATTTGTGTCACACATTATGCTGCACAATCATGTTGTGGATGACACTGCATGATTGTCGGATACTATACAACTACATTATAAATAAGGATTCAACTTTAAATGGACATGGATCAGCCATAACATTATGATATTATGTAGGTGTCCCCTTGCACCCAAAAATGTTGTGACTCAACAGAGAATGGACATGGGTCTTCTGAGGGTCTCCTGTGCTGTCTGGTAATAGAATGTTGTCAGTGGGGGCCTTAGGGGAGGGGCCTCTGTTGATCATCCCACAGATACTTTATCAGTTTGGGATCTAGTGAATTTGGAGGTCAGGTCAACACCTTGTTCTGTTCTTCCTGTTCTTTTAGTTGTTCCTAAAGTGTTTTTATGTGTCTCTGTGGGGGAGGGGTGGGGTTAGATCAAAGTAGGTGGTACAAGAAATTGGGTCGATGGTCTATGTAACATCCACACCAATGCCAGGTCCTAAAGTTCGCCAGCAGAACACTGTCACTGTCAGGAGTTGGTTAATTACTTTTCCTGTCAGTGGTCATAATGTTCTGGCTGATTGGTGTGTATGAACAGCTCTACTTTATCATCAGTTTAACCTTGGTTGGTATCATTTACTGACTGCTCCTGTTTGTGTTCAGCTTTTGTCCTATACAGGCGGCACTAAATACCTCCATGGTAACTCGGCACTTGTGAAAGGTCTCAGCTTTGCCGCCGCTGACCCTTCAGTGGGCGATGCTTCACTCTCAATTACTGCGCTGGCCCCCGCTCATTCCGCTACCTACCAGTGTAAAGTGAAGAAGTCGCCTGGAGTGGACATGCTCAAGATGTCACTGGTGGTAATGGGTAAGACTGCGTATTAAGTTTGATCCTGGGTTTTAACACATGTCATCTAGTTACATCATTGGAGTCCAGTATAGTTGATGTTAACATTCCTTCGTCACATTCTACTGTACATTCACCACAATGCATATTTATCAGACCACTATAGGATTACTACTAAAACTGCACATTCTGTATTCATTAATTTACTTATTTTAAAGGTTACAGTCAGAGCTATTGTAATGGTTGCTTTTATAAATGGCTTTTACCAATGTGGTTTCCCTTGTGTTAAGTTGGGCACTTTTCTCTTGTGCTTAAATTAATTAAACTAAAACTGAATGGCATGAGAAGATGGATTTTAATCACTGGAGAAAAATATATATATATATAAAAAAATGTGTTTCACTTGTTGCACACTTTCCTAGAGTTCATTGTTGGGCTAAATTTGCACATTTTGACCAACATCTGTACTCGGGTTCAGTCAGTAACATTGTCTGGACTTCACAGTCCTCGTCAGCAGACGGAACAGTGCTGTGAACAGACACTGGTGTGGATGCGACTTTACCAGCAGCAATAAATGAACTGACAAAGGGATCTCTGTAGCTATCTGCCCGAAACCGATAGATACAGATGGAGCAGTTGATGATGGATTGAAACTGCACTTCATTTAGAGCCATTTGTCTAAGTGTTTCATCTCCAAATTTGCCAGAAGGGTAAAGGAACTTACTTGATTCCAGTCCAACTCATTTATTTTGAAGACTGAGCAATAACTGGGGTGGAGGACAGTCGCTGGAAGATTTATATATTATGATTTTAAAGTTCAGGACTGCATTAATAACTTCTTGTTTCAAGAGCAACTTATTGGTCTAGTTCTCCTTCAGGGGCTCCTTGTAATCCAAATCAAATGGATGTGGGCAAACAGTGGAGAGTTGGTAAAATAGGGCTGCATCAACAACGTGTTGGCGTAATAAGTGACATTCATGACAAATAAATACATACCTTCATGTGGAATGCGCCAATGTGTTGTAATGGCCGACACACTGACATAGTCTGATTGTCAAAACTTTGGAATTCTCCATATAGAGACTCAGTAGGATGTTTGGTGGTCAGGACCGTCACTGTGTCTTTTTTTTTTTTTTTTTTTTTTTTTTTTACACAAAAGCTATTTAGATGTCGATGCTAATGACTAGTGTGGAAAGGCTTCTTTCCTGCAAGTTATAAACATTTTGTTTACGTTAAGAGTTTTCAGTTAACGTCACATTCCAAGTTTGTGTAACCAACCAACAATACAGCTGCATTTCAAGTTACAATCAGCTCGAGCCACTGATGTTAAATATACTCAACGCTGTATGCTAATTAGTGTCAGAATATAGTACATAGAGTGAAGATCACCTAATCACCATAATTAGGTCTACACTCTGGAAGATGAATAGTATCATTACATAAAAGTAAAAAATTGTAATGGTTTCTAAAAAAAATGATGAACGATGACAGACTAATCAAAGTATCCACATCTGCCTTCTATGATGAGGCCATGCTACAATCTAAAATTACTAAAATGGCAAGTGGTTTCACATTCAAATGTAATTTCTAATCAAAGCTCCAAATGAAAGCTTTATTTTTACTGGAAGGATGGAATTCTGTGCACATGTTCGTATTTAATGATCTTAATAGGTTTTGGCTTTAAAATATATTAAACTGCCTGTAATGGCCGACTATGCTACAACACCAAACTCATTCATCTGCCCCATCCTGAGTGATTTAACCAGAAGTAACATGGAGCTTTAAAAATAAGCTTTTTTTTTGCCTTTCAATACTGAGCTCTCCATAGAAGCTGTATCAAATGAAATCTGCTTAGCCTTCAAGGACACGAGCCTGTTGTCCAATAAGTAGCGATAAATGAAGTTTATATCTCAGTACACAGAGGACAATCCTTTTCATGCTCCCTGGAACAATTATATAAATCAATAAGAAAGTGAGCCACGTCTGCCTGTATCTTTTTCAAAACAACATAGTATTAGTGCATCAGTCCTTCACCCTTGTCATCATTTGCTCATAAAGTGGGTCTGATAGTGATTTGTTTTTATTGCGTAATGAAGGCATGGGATTTCTGAGCAAACAAGTGCTTTATATTATTGGTATCAAGGAGCTCCAGCTTCGTCCTTGGAACGACAACATGAAGTGATCCGTTTGTTGTATTATTTCAGTGAAACCTTCTATACCCAGGTGCTGGGTGGAAGGAGGGGATCTGGTTGGCGAGGCCGTGTCGCTGCGCTGCGAGTCTGCCAAAGGCTCCACTCCCTTAAAGTACACATGGAGGAGAGGCGGTGTTGGCCCCATCCCCGCTGCAGCCACGCAGAGTAAGTCTGACCTCTACTGATGTCACTATGATACTACACATCAAACATGTGTGAGGTTGGCTGGAAACGAGAGGCGTTCTGTGCACCGTTTCGCCATTTCATTTCCATGCTTATTATTCTCCAACAATTACTCGCCCAGGAATAGATCTCCACCTTTGTTTATGTGGATTGTTTACACTATCAGGCATCCAGGTGAAAGTACAAAAATAATAAGCTTCTAGTTTAACATTGTGTTCTTCTCGCTTAGAGGGACGCTGTTGCAGTGGCAGCACATTATTTGCATTTTCTACCCATATTGTTTCTACTATTTATAACAAGAAACATTGTTCCCTTGTGAGATATTCTCAACATTGTTTACCGCAAACTGCATTGATCAGTAGGGAACACAACAAACTTTTGTCGGCGTGCATACATAATGTGTACAAATCTGTGGGAGCGAGGCTCCTTATCTGCATACTTTTCAGGAAAAATCTGCAATGTTGAGCCCCAAGATTGTGTCACTTTTCTAATGTGGAGAAAGCAACCCAAATACATAATGTATGGCTGAGTTAATCTGTGTGCGCGCATATGTTCTGTCAGACAGTGCGACCGGGGTGCTGAAGATCAGCAACCACTCTCAGAGCTTCGCAGGAATCTACCTTTGTGAAGTGAGCAATGCTGTCGGAGTTGAACGCTGCAGGATCGACCTGAAAGCCAACAAACGTAGGAATACACACACACACACACGCAGGATGCTCCTATTCACACGCCACACACACGCATTAGATCATAAAAGACCTACATTTTTGATCCTCTCTCTTTGTAGCTGTGTCACACACACTGGAGCTCAAACTCTGGCGCTCACTAAGAATAGTGTTCCATTCTCATTATGTTTAACGATGACAGGGGGTCACAGTCTGTATCAAAAACACAACTTTATTCCTAGAGGTATTCGGTCCTCGGCTCTTCAGTACTGAGCGACGGAGCTGAGGTAAAAGGAGTCTGCTGCTGCCTTTCTACAGTCTATAGGATACTAGGAAAAGGAAGCAAAAGGAAAAGTGGACTGATTAACTTTATTTATTGTTCAGCAGTACATATAAGCAGAGACAGTATAATAATAATTTACTGTTTAATTTAGACCGAAGGCCAAAAGCTCCTTTAGTCTTTAGTCTTCTTAATGTCTTCTAACAGCTCTGAACAAGACAGAAAGCAGAGGTGACTGTGAGAGCACAGTGGGGGGTACAGTCAGTGCTTCAGCATTCATTACAATAAATCATCACTTGGCTTTAGACTCTGTGGATCCATAAAATAAATTTCCCTCCGCGTGCCTCATGATCTGCGGAGCAGCCCTCGATCTTACATCTTGTTGAGGCCGTAGCTCCTTGACTGACTTGCTCAGATATTTGGCTTTGGGTAGTAAATTTCTTTAATCGTCATTTCAAGTGCAGTCTGCTGTCTGAGACCAGGGTTGGACAATGTATTTGTTGCATTAGATGGTGGTAGGCGCATCCCTTTAACAGGAGTAGCAACCTAAAGCAAGGCCAGACTCAAAAAACAAAGCTCCCTGTCAGTTAGCATGTAGCATGTACGCTATATTTAGAATGTTCCTCTGCCTCAGAAAGTGTGCTCTGGTGGGGAACTGAAGCCACTATATCGATCTGTCCCTCCAGTGTTTTCTTTTGTGCTGTAGTAGATAGTACATCTTCATCCTTTGAGGTTGACATTAAAATGACGCGGTGCCAGCTGAGCATATCAGTTTGTGATCTGAGCTGCTTATTAACATAAAGCACATTGCAAAACAATTTTTTGTGGGATTAAAAAATGATTACGGTTTAAGACAAACCACATAATGGCAATTGCTTGGCATTCACCTTCCTTTCTATCTCTCACCAAGAAAGTGAATAATAGCCTTCACGAAGGCCTACTTTTTAAGAAACAAGAGTCCAAAACTCTGACACGACCAGGGAAGATACAACAGTTTTTCTTCTTTTTTTGGAAATGTTTCATTACAGTGACACTAACAGTTGATGACTTTGAGTGAAAAGTTGGGTCTTGGATTAGGCCTTATGAATCTTTGAGATGTGTTTTTAGGCTCATTATCCTGCTGAGGTATCAAAGATTCAGTGCAGGTGTCCAGCTCCAGACAAAACTCCCCCGGGCTTGAATGTTCCCTTCACCATGTGTTACCGCAGGCAGTCATACACATTTTCCATCATACTATTGTGGCATGCTAATATGACTTTGCCTTATCTCCCCTCTGGATAAGCTCCTAGTCCACTGAAACACTACTAAACCGTCTCTTTTTTTACACGGCTTGATCACTTCATTTACTAAAGAATGCATAAATCCAAAGTTGGTTTTTCTGTTTGTCACCTAACAGAAATTCACTTGTTCATGTGTCAGTCCTCTGATGTGAGGTCACGTTTGGTAGCCACAGGTGCTTTGGATACAACTGCTCCAGTTTCCACTGAGCTTTTCAGAGTGTCCGCCCTCTTACAAACTTTCTGTTTCTCCAGTATTAGATGCTGACTTTGCCTCTCTTTGCTTAAAATGGCAATTTAACTTGTGCCACTTTCATTTATTTCTGGTGCCACGCGCTCCACTCTCACAGTGCTACTTAGTCAGCAGTGTTGTGCTGGAAACAGCCATATTTATAACAGGTGAGAACAATGTCTACAAGTTAATTTACTTGAACGAGCCTCTGATGAGTCAGTCACATTTACGGGGGCGTCATCTGAACGCTGATTCAGTGGAAGGATTCATCTTAGGCAAATCTGGGTCTTAGTAAAAACAAGCTGAAACCTGTTTGAACATGTATTTCAAACACAGGTGCTTGATTGGTTCAAAGAGGGATTTGGAGGCTGGGTCAACACCTTGAACTCGTTGTGTTCCTCAAACCATTCCTGAGCTGTTTTTGCTTTGTAGCATGTAACCTTATCCTGTTGAAGGACACTGTTGCATTCAGGGAATCCTATTTCAGTGAAATGGTGTACATGGTCTATAACAGTCCTTAGGTGGTTGGTATTTGGCAGGAGCTGGGCTCTCCCAGCAGTACACTGACCACAGTGCCATGTGTTCCCCCAGTAAGGGAATCACACACACCAGGGCCGTCCACATGATGTAAGATCAAACACCTTCTCCCATTGCTTCGTAGTCCAACTCTGATGTTTCCAAGCCCATTGCAGGGGCTGTCATGAGTGGACAGGGGTGAACAGCAGCAGCGCAGCCTCATACCTGACAAACTGTGACGACTTTTTACCATCCTGAGCTCTGGTAGTTTGTCTGTTGGACTGAATCTCCCCACATGCATCCCTGAGCCTTAGCCGTCCATGACCTCCACAAGTTTTCCTTCCTCCAACCACAGATTTCAGCATTATTGGAGAGTCTCTGACCCAGTCATCAAACCATCACACTTTGGTTCTTGTCAGATTTAAATCCTTCCACTTGCTCATTTTTCTTGCCTGTAACACCTCCACTCTGAGGACAAAATGTTCATCTGCTGTCAAGTATATTCCCACTCACCTAGTGTAATTCACCTATCTGGGTTCACAGTGTGAAACAATACACATACAGTATAATGCTCATTAATACAGCCTATAATGCAGAGGTATGAGAGGACGTTATTGATGTGCACTAGTCAAGACAGTGAGGAATCGACATTAGAGTGAGTTAACATCAGAGTGGAATGGATTCTTCAGACGGCCCAGTGAATAATGACCTGTTTTTCATGCTGATGTTCCAGCTCCTAACAGAGCCGCAGTGATAGTTGGCACAGTTGTGGGCTCCCTGCTCCTCATCTTCATCCTCCTGGTCTTCATCGTGCTTCTCTACTGGAAGCTGAGGGAGAGACGTCGCTATGAGAAGGAGTTCTCCAATGAGATCAGGTACAACGCTTCACTCCCGCACAGAGAGCGGGCCAGAGTTACAGGTGGTGATGAGTAGACAACTGAGCTGACACAAAGAGGGAACTTAACACACACACACACACACAGACACATACACACACACTGTCTGGCAACTTTCTCCTCGCTCTTACCTCTCTGCATAAATTAGTAATAATATGATGTTTTTGGATTTAAACAAGGGTAAGAAAAAACAAAACTAGTGAGAGACAGACATCAGAAACATGACAAAAACTTTAAAAGACAGAGAGGCAATTACTGTGTAAGATATCAAAACATGACACATGAAAGCCGCTCAGATAAGAATGTATACACAATCCTTGAAATGAAAGTAAAGCAACAAATACCAAACTACAGCAAACATGCAGATGGAAAGGAATAAGTTCTGTTTCTCTGTTATACTCAGATGGACCATATAGTGGAGTTTTTGAAACCCAGGGCTTTATGAGATACATGCAGAAGCCAACAGCTCCTCTTTGCGTATGTTGACACAAATAAAGTGAAGGTCTGGCCTCGCCATCCATCTGTGAAAACCTAAAGAGAATTTATTGTGGAAACACGGCTCGCTATCTAGCGTCGGCAAACACCCGTGTGTTCCTGCTTTGAGCTCACACCATACTGTTGTTACAGATGTTGGAGATAGATTGCAGTGACATTAAATGTCCTCTTTACAACATCAAGAAGACCTTCACAAGTGCAGCTACTCTGTGCCAATTTAATTTCATATATGAACCCAGCGGGCATCCTCAGAAGAGCTGGATTTCAAAGAAAGTGGAGGCACAGCTGGAGAGATAAGTAAAGGCTGGATTGTCATATCTGCAACAACCAGGAGAACATTAGCTCAACGTCAAGGTTAGAAAGAACTGTATCCTCAAATAAATGGTTCTAGAATTGCATAGAAAGAAAAAGAGCATCATGGAATATGCGATGTGAAACAGCCATTATTGCAAACAAAGGCTCAAAAAGGCTATTCTCAGAGCAGTGGCTGAAAAGCTGAATTACAATGTTTAAACCAATCAGCCTCTGCATTTATTTAGCCTTCTACATCACAAACATCTTATAGGGCAAGAAGAATCTAGCACAATTATGTAAATCTGTTGGATGCTTAGCTTCTTCTATAATGTATTTTAAGGCTGGCAGTCCATGTTACCCTCAGCTCTGTGTTTATATGCTGCACGTATCTTTAAAAATGAAGCATGTAGTCAGAGTCAGTCGAGGCTCAACAAGCATCTCACTTATCTGCCGCTATTTCAGATGAGAGCTGCCTGACTTTTAACTAGAGGAAGACCATATGAGCAAAAACTTGTCAAACAGCCTTTAGGTTTTATGCTCAAGCTGCTGGACCGTGCCACTCAGAACACTTCTTAAACATTCCTCTGGATGGTCGGCTCAGAATCATTATCCTGTTGAAAGGTCCACTTCTGGTTGAACCTCGGCTCCTGACAGATGGCCTGATAGGGTGCTGATATGAGGCAAAACTCATTGAGTCAATGGCTGCAAGCTGTCCTGTCCCCGAGGCAGCGAAGCACCCCCAACAAAAACATTTCCATATGGCTGTCCGGATCATCTCCTCCGATAAGGCCGGCTCTTTGCTCATGTATGCAGATGGTTCCGCACAAGTTGAAATGTGAAGTTTCACTTGTATGGTTTCTTTCAGGCTCATCTTTTGAAATCATTTGCCAGACCCATAAACATACCTTTTTTTCTGAGGTCCTTTTGTTGTTGAAGATGCTGGTATGACCTAAATTTATGACTTGGCCTTTGCAAATTTACGTGGACTAGGTTTAGTCAGACCTGGAGTAAATCTGACTAAATCTGAGATTTACCACTGGACAATATTCCCATGTGCTGGTATGGGTGAATCATTGGTGATGATTTCCTGCCCTGAAATAATTCTGACTGTGCAGCAAAAAAGGACCTTCTTTAAAGGAAATGTTCTGCAGCTCATCCTGATGAAAGGATCTCTCCATTTGCCAAAAAATGTTGGAATCGTGGTTTGTACACAGTGGAAATCATGTCCAGTCATGTACATCATCAAATCAGCTCAAACGCTGACTCACCAGTTAATCACTGTTTACACTGAGTCTGATATTGATCAGCAGGTTTTGTCAAATAACAAACTATAAGACACTAAAGAGCTGGTGTATCTTTGAGTTTGAACTGAGATTGCTCATTATCAATTAAACCACTATCAACATAAAAGTGTTCATTACACAGCAACACTGACAACAGAATGAATCTGGCATCTTCAAAGCGCTATTTGTCACACAAACCACAGATAATGGGAGGATGTTAGATGTTTCAAAAGCTGCAGTAATCTGCTTTGTTATTTATGCTGCCAGTGAGAAACCACTTGCAGCTAATTTTGCAGGCACGTGGATTGCTTTCAGAACAGGCTTCGTGCAAAAAGATGAGACGACTTCACCGGCGGAACAAAACATCTGCGATAACGAGATGCCTAATTGCCGTTTAATTTGGTTAATTATTTGGTTTGTACACATGTCCACAGCAGCTCAGAAGGATCGCCTGGCTACAAAAACGCGCCGATTAACTGCAGCCCCCAAGACCCCCGGCCCGGTTCGGCTTAACACAAGCAAATTTATTCCCTTTACCAGCAAAAATCTTAGTCGTTGTCCGTCATGGGAGCAGAGGATGTCGGAGTCGATCAGTTGTGCAGGTGTTTTTTTTTTGACAGTGTATCCCAGCCACTGCAGCATGAATGCAAAGTAGCTTCTAAGCATGAAAACCAGCATCAGTGTTTTAGAGGTTTTAGATTTCACTGCAGCTACACCAGGGAGGGAAATATTATTGTTTAGTAGAAGATAATGTTAACGTAAGTTCTGTGTGAGAGTAGGGACCCCTGGGATGAGTCTCCAAATAGGCTTTAGCAGCAACACGGTACAGCTGCAGTGGGAAATACAGATCCAAGCAGAAGCAGAAGGTAACCATAACAACCTGGTTGTCGGTTATTTAAAAAAATACCTGCAGCGCCTTGAGCGTACCGCCGATATTAATGTTGACCTAAAACAAACAAGCAAACTTCCAAACCAAATATTTTTAGCTTCTCAAATGTACAAACCGACTGTTTTTCTTTTAGTAGGGTACACAGGATACCTACAGGTGTTTTTGACTGCAAACACAACATTGATTTGTTTATGAAAATAAGTATTCATAACCCAAATAATAAGCATGAACCTGTTTCACCAAAAATCCTGTGTGTGTTGTCACGGTAGCTCTGCTGCAAAGCTTCGCAACCGTTCTGATTTCACACCGTGAAAGCTCAGCCCTCAACATCACCTTCTGCAGTTATTTTCTCAGCCGTCTTTCTAGGAAATAAACTCAACTTTTTCTCTCTCCGTTCTCATGTGATGTCCAGGGAGGACGCTCCGCCTCCCGACAGCCGCCCGGTCAGTCGCCACACCAGCCGGAGTAGCAGCCAGCGGCCGCAGGTGACTCACTGTCAGGTGGACAGGGCAGAGGTGAGCTCTCTGAGCGGAGGATACGCACACACACCGGTCACATACGCTCCAGTGGAACGTGACGGCAGGTATGGATATGCAGTGTGACCGTCGGCAACGAGGTCTGAACCCACAGGCTTTTATCTCCAACGTTTGAACGGAAGCTTCAGGGCCGTTAGGAAAAACTGAGAATTCAGAGCAGCAGCAACCGTTTAATTAAGTGAATTCAGAGCTGTGCGGCGTGTGATGTGTGATAACATTGTACAAAGTGATTGTTTCAAGATAATCTCAGCGACAGGAAGTACTTTATTGCCTGACTAATTGTACTAAAATGTAGGAGAATGTCGCTGTCTGTACAGCAAATCTGCAAAACTAACAAATATATAAATGGAATCGTATTCTGGAATTTACAGATGAATGTTGAGTGTGTTTGATCATTCGCAGTGAACCAGTGACAGTTCAATGAAGCCAGTCTCCCAATTTAAATCAAAAGAAATATTTATTTCATGATAGACCTCATTTGGAAATACTCAACCATTCAAAGAAAATGTACACGATTAAGTACGTATCTTCTCATGGACCAACTGACAGGAGCTGAAATATCAACAGCCACATGCAATGGGTTTTTGTCCACTACATACAAAGCGACTAGATCCCCACCCACCCCTATCCCACCCCCCACCATCATTGCAGACAACACGGAGGCCTCCTGTGTGTCCCCCTCACACAGTGCTAGGACTTTGTGTTTTTCTGAGCGGCTGGCCTTTTGCATTAACACACATCGTAGACGGTCAAAAAGTTTAGAAACTAAACATATCGGCATCTTCTGCTCCATAAGTCTTTGTGAACCAGCCACAACTGATGTGCTCAGTGTTTACACTTTACTTCTCAGCGGGGTGTGTGGAGTTGTTTTAAATTGCTTTCATGACTGAGTTGTTTTTGACCTTTCGCGGCGCGGAGGCGGTCGACCAGCATCTTCTACTTCATTTCCAAGTATTTGTTGTATTCATGTGTGCGGCATCAATAGAATATATATTAATATAGAAAAGCATGTGTGGAACAAATGAATTTTAGAAGTAAGGCCTCATGTGAGTTGCTTTACGTCAGTTTTCATGTGCATATAACTTGAACTTGTGAGCCGACTGGGTCAGTAAAAATCTGAATACCTGTATATGTTGAAGCAGAAGGCCATCTGGTGCATTGATGCATTCAATAGATGTATGCTGGTAAACCGTGGTGTGAACTGCTCTAAAGTACTTATGGGACTTACTGGAAATAAAAGGAAACACTGAGCACCGCAGCTCTAGAAAATCACAAAATAATCAAGAACTCCTTCTGTCCGTTCATTTCATTTAGGACACAATGTTTTCCTTCAGATTTAAAATCTTCTGACACGGTTTAATTTTCACCAGCCTGCACAGCACCAAACTGAATTTCACACATGAACAATGATTAACATTAAGGGAAAAACAATCCCATCACCTGATCATCTGTTAAAAAAAAAACATAAAAGTAAGGCAAGGTACAAAAATCCAGGACACTGATCAAACCCCATGCAGGCGAGACTGAAGCATGGCTGAATTTGGCTTCAAATGATTTAAAACAAATTGTTCATCCAGTTTCCTAACTTAAAAAAAAAAAGAAAAAAGGAATTGTGATTCTGTGCAAGAAAATCAAACCATGAACACACGTTTAAATGTTGCTGAATGTCTCGATGTTTCCCTTTCACATCCGGTTGATTCGACCCACAGACACGAAACACTATGAGTTGTGTGTGTGATTGTTGTGGGCTATGAAAACCCTCCAGCTGTCTCTGTGAGTCCATCCAGTCTCCAGTCGGGAAGAGTTAAATGCTTCACGTCTCGTTTTTGAGGGCTCAGAAGGTGAGCTGTCCTCCAAACGTCATCTTTGTGCCTCCCCCTTCCTTTTGCTGAAGTCCTCGTCTGAGCTGTTCTTTAGGGATGACGATGTTCTTTAGTGGCTGATGTTGAGGTTCAGTAAGCAACGACCATTCTTCAAAGGCACCGTACTGTACATTAGGGTGTGTGTTTATGTGGGCCGCACATGGGCACATGCATACATGGAGAAGTAAAACCAGTCCACAAATTCGATTCCCTCCACTGGTGTCAGCCCACAAGGCATCACCATGACAACTAAGGCAAAATCTCTCGACATGATAAGACGGCTTTTTTTTTTTTTTTTTGTTATTTTCGTTTTTCTGATCAGATTCTTCGCTTAAATCAACTTTCCCACAATAATCATTAGTAATGATAATAATCTCTATTCAATAAATTATCTATACTGTACAATTATTTCACCTTGCGTAGACCTGCAACAAAGGGGATCCTTTTTCAAATAAAGCTATCAGCAGTCAGTTTCTGCTGTGTCCTCAGCTCAGTAAAGTCTCTGCAGAGCACACGCAGGCTGACAGACAGCAAGCCAGTTTTCTTTTTTCTTCTTCTTTCCTGTACAGAAATTAAACAGGACACCCTGCAAAAACAAAAGCGGATGCATAATTGGAGATAGAGAAACGGTAGAAACGCTCGCTGAAAAATGAAAGTCCAGCAAAAACAAGAGGAATGTTCTGGTGTTTTTCCTTGTTCGTTTCCTGGAGAGGGTGAGTAATCTTCTCTGAGAACAGTAGATAGAAGATGGTTCCTGATTTAAAGGGAGCCAGACCAGCGACGTCCAGCCTTACTGGACACCTTCTTCATCCACGTAGGTTGAGGGAAACCATCCGATCTGGAATATGAAACAGTCGTTATCATCACACACACGTGTCTAGAATCTGTATGGACAAATGATGTTAATTGTTTGTTCATACTTCCTAACGGTTTACTGAAGTGAATCCATTCTAATCATCTCTATCTCAGTTACTAGTTTTGTCTACACTCATTTGCCAGAGGATGTGCGTTATTTTCAGATGACTGCATAGCTCAGTAGCAGCCTCACCTCTGTTCTAAAAAAAAAAAAAAAATTACTTCAAATACTACTTCAGCTGTTGCTAGGCAACACTTTTTCTTCATTGTTGGAACAGTGAAGCGAGCACAGAGGTAATGCCAACACATAAGCTGCATTTAAGAAAACACCCAGATCTCCACTTATGGCTGCTGGGGACTGTGTGTGAGAATGGTGCATCCAGCTTCAAAATGCCTCCACCCCATCACTGACCGCTCTGCCTGATCTACTCGGTCCATCCTCAGTCATCCAGCTGTTGCTACGATCTTCAAGGGTTCACAGGTTCCTCCTGGACATGTTTGTACCTCAAGGTGAGTCAGTTACTAGTGACACATTTTACTCTTCAGCCCTGTTTTACATGTAGCACGCTAGCTGCTAGCAGCAATACAAATATGTTGTGACAGCTCAACAAACACCATAGAAGTTTATCAAGCCTATAAAAAAGCCAACACACTACAACCTGTTGTAGGGTTACAGAGGTTGACAAATCTGTGCAAATTGCATCTTGGGGTGACACGAATTCATAGTCGTTTGTTTGACACACTAACAAATGAACGGTGCAGTTCCATCACACTTCAGTGGCTTTTAGACCTCATCAGTGTTATATATTCAGCCCTTTTTTTATTTATCAACAGTTCCATCCAAACTGATTCAAAACACAAAGGCTCAGTATTTTTAGTGTGGACAGATTTGTTAAGATTGTTTCCCTGATACATGTTCATTCACAGGAGCCTACTGTGTGTTTAATTGAATTGGATCTAAATGTCAGTGTCAGAGTTGGGGAGGGAAGCACTGCAGCTGTACAGACGCATCAGGTTTCTGCTGAGGGCTGTTGCTGGACATAGAAAGAAGAGCCAAGTGTAGGAAGTAAGAACAAACAGAGGGTATGACATCACTGCCACCCAGGGCCACGCCCCCTGAGTGGCAAAAACACAGTAAAATGTATCAGTAAATACAGGGAGACTGGGGAAAATGTGTATTATCAGATCAAATTAAGGACAACTGGACTTCAGAATGATCCATACGTACTAGTATGGATTTGGAAAAGTGGACTAGCCTCAGTTTCAAAGATGCTAACGCTAAGAACGTTAGCCATACAATACTGTAGATGTTAACAAGAACTGATCACAAATATTTTATTGTTGCAACTAAAATATTAACTGTCTGCCGTAGCTATGCCACAAATGTATCTGACAGCCGTCCAGAACGTCACTTAAGAAGTAACTTAAAGTGTGATTTCATCAAAACATACAGCACAAACTAAAATGACCTGACACTAAATGTGAATCACAACACCAGGTTTCAGTGGCTGGATTCCAGTTGTGTGTTCTCTTCTATTTACTTATCTTTCTTTGGTAGTTGAAGAGATAAAAATATATCTCTGACTGATTCAAACTAATCGTGCTCAGCTTTCACTGTTTGCCACTCAGAGGCCGTAACCACGGTGACTTCGGTGACGTCACATGCGTGCACTCTACACTAATTGAAATGTTGCCTTTACTGTACAGCTGTCAATATGTGTGTTTTCTTATTATAGCCTGCAGTGGTTGAACACACTAATGTATGCATTAAGTGCACATAGGGCACTTATTAGAGAACAAGGAAATGGAAGGTGGAGGCTTGATTGCTGTAGAAGCAGGATGGAAACACTGTGATGACTCTACAATCACTGCTTTTGCTCCGCACACAAGGCGCACAACAGAGTGGACCACAGCTTAACCTGAACCTGAACAAGCCAAGTGGATACATTCAGTCTGGACCCGCTGCACCACATTAACACTCGTCGAATTTACAGCTTAATGGGAACATTCCTAAAATAAAACGCTCCAGCCAGCTTTACAGCCAGCCTATTAAACTGGAACATCTCCCCCAGCAGCCAAGTCCTTCCATTCAACCACCTGCTTTATGAATGCTTTTAACATCAACGATTAAATTGTTGAATTCGGTCACTCCGGTGCCCAGAAAGCCCAAGGCGGTCCCTTCGTTTTGTGAGGGTGATGACTTGAATTCCATCTTGTGCACATATGAACAGGATGCGTTTTTAATCTACAGCGTGAGGGACTAGGCTACTTTATCTGCTCCAACGCGTGTTGTTTTGATTCATCCACCTACATGCAGCCACCGTGAGCTCTGGACGTCAACCGTTTACTCACTCTTCCATTGGCCTCTCCTTTCCACCAGCCCTGGTCTCCACCGATCTTGCTGTAAATTTTGACGACGTCTCCCTCTCGCAGCGACAGCTCTCTCATGTCTCGCGCTGCAAAGTTATACCTGGCCACGGCCGTACTGACCACCCGAGGAGTAAACACTAGAAATGAAGACAAAAGTCACTCAGACGCTTCAAAGTTAAAGACTTCTTTTATGGTGTTATGTATGTGATGCAGTCAGAGAAGATATGAATCGGTGGTATTGGAGATCAATAAGAGCTCTGTCCCTGTGGGAAGCGGTTGAGAGGGGAGGTCATGACTGGCCGTGACTAATGCTAAGAATACGCTGCGTGTGTGCACAGGAGGGAGATGGGCAGGTCAGTGTTCAGCATGACGGCGTGCAGTCACGAAATGACAAATGAGCACAACGAGAAACAAGTTGTTTCATGACGGGAGTGGAAATTGGTTTTCTTTTAGTGATTTAATGAGAGAATGTCATTCTGCAAAGAACTGAACTCTTTTTAATTAAAAGAGCATCCATGAGATGAAGTAATGAAGCCGAGGGCACGGAGGCTTATGATGTAATTACAGGCGATGAGGTGCAAGAAGACAACAGCGGCAAGAGAAGAAAGGGAGACAGGGGAGTACCTGACCAAAAAGGAGCTGAGCTTTGAGAAGAGAAGTTCAGGCCCTGCGGACTGAGGAAGGAGAAGTTGTAGGAGGCGCATGTGGCTGCTGAGAGGAGAGAAAGACAGAGTTGAAAATGAAGCCGGAAGTTGTGCTGCATGCAGAGCCAGAGAAGCGGATTTCAAAAGGAGAACGCACCAGTGTGCTCCGTTCTGACTATTTTTAATCTTAACAATGTCAGCGTCACAATATGACTGCGTTAACAGCCTGGATGTGTTATTTACAACATCACTTAATGCCAGGTGGCAGATATACAACATTAAGACTATGCATTATGTTTTTTCCCAGCAGGAGTGGCTGTGGTGACATTATCATTTAGTATGGATACATAAAAGAAACCTGATCAGACATAACATTATGACCACTGACAGGAGAAGTGAATACAGTGGTGGGAAACCTTTGGACCTGGCATTCATAACTTAGACATGTACCACCCACCTAGACTAGACCAGACCAGACCAGGCCCCCCCACCCCACAGCAGGATGCAGCCTGACACAGTCACAAATTCACTAGATCCCAAACTGAACAATTTATGGGGTGACCCATCAAGGCCCCTCCCCTCAACCCATAGGACCCAAAGGCCCCCACTGACAACATTGTGTTGCCAGACACCATAGGACACCCTCAGAAGACCCATTACTATTCTCTGATGAGACACAAATGTTCTGGAGGCTTAAGAGAGACCTACACAATATGAGGTAGGAGGTCATAATGTTATGTCCGATCCATGTCCATTTAAATATGAATCCTTATTTATCACACAGTTGTATGGTATTTATCAATCTTGGAATGTCACCTACAACATGGCTGTACAACTGAAAGTGCAACACAAGTGAAAGGGCTAATCATCTACTCTTTGCAGCACATTCCAGACCATGTTTGTGTTTTTATTCACTGTGTCAACACTATGCTGTGCAGCGAAAGGCTTGTAAAGAGACTGAGAGGAGTGGGTGAGACTGACCATGACTGTTACCGGCTTATACAATCTTCCATGGCTGTAGATGCTTTAACAATTACACACCACCGTGTATGGTCCAGGCACAGAAATGACAACATGTGTGCTTGGAAACACAGTGAATGTAAGGAACGGAAGCTCATCATTATCATCACAGACTCAGCTCTCCCAGCCCATTTCTAAACATGGCCAAAACACGGAGGCAACAATCTTGCTGTAGCAGCCAGCTGGGTTTCTGTGCTGGATGAACAAAGATTGTCCAGCGTAGGACAGAAGCCAGTATTCATACAGAGTAATAGGTAGAGAGGGCAGCCAATCCAGTCAGACCACAGTCCTCTCTCTCTTTGTCACTCCGTCTTTATCATTTCACATTCCTGCCCTGCCGTTCCCCTCTGGCCTCCCTCAATTTATCTCTGCACCAGTCAGGGGAGTCGCTGGCTCTGCGAGCAACAGAGAACCAGGAGAGACAAAGTGAGTGGGAGGCGGTCTGTCTCATTTATTTTACTCTTGATTATATCTACAGCCTAGATGGCAAGGGATTCAAAATGTGAGCTGGACCCACGCATTACAGCATCTCTTCTGAGCGCAAATTATTACCATCATAATCATTCACAGAGACAGGTAGATATATTAGTGGCCACAGTGTGTGCCAACAGTCCCCTAAGCCAAAACGTCTAAACTGGCAGTTCACCAGTTATCTGGGCCCAGTCCTGATGGCAGCAGCCAAACTAACGAAGCCCTATTCCTTCCTCACAAGCCAGGTGGTCCAGCTCCTTTCGGTGTATTCCAGATCCTCCCAGGCCAGACTAAATATGTACTGTACTCGCTCCAATGTTTATTTTCTGATGTTATCTCCAACATCAGATGTCCAAATCACTCCTTTCAAATCGGAGGAAGATCTCTTAATTCTTTAAAGATGTCTTCACCATAGGTTTAGGGATGATCCCAGCCTCCCTGTTCCTGAAGCTCATTACCCATGACCACAAAGGAGGGTTGTGACCTGGATCAACTGGATCATTAAGTGTGATACCAGGACATTTCCCACTGACTTTGGTCGTTTTCCACATGAATATGAAGAGACCTAGTAATAGAATGATATGTAGGCCAAGATTCAGATGCTTTGTTATTATTTGGCCACAACACTAAGTCAGATAGTTTTCTCTCTACACTTTTTAATTTGAATGTTTGCTCTACAGAACTGTCTATGACATATGCTGCAAAATATATAGGATATATAGTGGAAAAACTTGGGTGCTGGGCAGTTTTGACCAATCACATTCGCGCTGGCTCGGGTTCATGGAGGTATCCAGGTATCGGCTGACACGCAGGTGCGTTCGCTGATACACGACGATTCTTTTTATTTATTTATTTTTTCCCCCTCCGGCAAGATTTCCAGATGGGCGCATCGACAGGCAGCCATGTGCTGCTGGAGGCGCTGAGGACTCGTGCTGCCCATACATTGCCCCTCCCCCACTGACAGAGTGCGTGCAGCTGCAAGCTGGAAAATGCTCGTACTCATAGGCGTGTTGAGCACCCCTAGAGTTTTTGGTTATTTATTTTATTTTTCTGATGCTTAAATCGTCCCTGCAACCGTGTCACTGAGGTATCGAGAAACCAGGGGAATCCTTGATGATACCTGATATCAAACCTTTCCTGCCAGAAAGCTCACAGACTGACTTGAGATGACGATATGTGATGGTTCATTGGTATGAAACGACACAGCCCTGAACAGATTGTGTTTATTGGTTGATGTTGAAGAGAAACGCTGGACGTGTTTACCTGGTGAGCGTGTGCTGGCCCGCGTTAGCGAGCGTTCTCTCGACTTGTAGGGGTATCGCAATGTGGTATCCAACAGTTTGAAGCTCTCTTTCAGCGAATGGGACTGATAGTACTCCACCAGCTCCTGTTAAATAACCAGAAGAATGAATGTTGCTGCTGTCGCTCTGCCATCACGGTTTCCGTGGCTGTTTCTAATGAACGACTTACCAGTAGACTCTCAAACTTCTTCGCCTCAGTGATGTGGATCCAGCTGTCTTTTTCAATAACTTTGATGTGTTTTACTTCATCATTGAATCTGTAAAGAGAAATCATCAAGAAGTGGAGCTGTTATTTATCGGCACCGAGTGTTTGTGAGTGCCCTCAGGGTAATGTGTGTGTGTTCTGAACATTTCTTGTACATGAGAAAATAGAAGTAATTTCCCTAAGTTCAGGCTGACTGTCAGATTTGTTTTCTTAATTTGATAAAAGGTGGTCCCCACAGTCCCTCTCCGTGTCAAAGACTGAAAGACAAATGTGCAAATGCATTCTAACGCAACACTACGAGACAGCTCCAGTAAGAGCTCATATTGCAGAGCTCTTTGGGATGCTTTCTCTCAGAGGACAGGCACAAAAAATGGGATAAAAAAAGCAATTACTGAGTGGTAATTAGGTGGAGCCACACCACGCGCTGAAAAAGCTGACTGGAGATTCCCGTGAGAATCTTTACGTCCCTTGAGACGCGGATAAAAAACCCTCCCAGGACATTTCCCTCTCCTGTAAAACACTCACTTGATGCTGATGGCGAACCTTTCCGCCTCGGCCGTCCTCTCTCTGATAAGGTAGGTCCCGCTGCTGTGGGACTTTAAAAGGTTGTCCGCCTGCTGCCGCTCCATGTTTCCTGCAAACCTACAGAGAAGCAGAGAATAAAGGTTGCGACCTCCAAACACAAAGCCGTTTCATTTGACGACGCAGTGAAGACTTCACAAATACTAATTATCAAACGAGCGTTTGGTAATAAGCTTTATGATTGGGGTCAGCTGCTTTAAATTTAAACGATGCATAAAGTTACCAGTATAGATTGTTAACATTAACAGATCTGGAGTTATTATGGGATGGTGACCTTGGGATAATAGGGCCATTAAATTCACAGCCTTCACAAAGCCAAGGGTCTCACCATGGATATCCAAAATAGTCTGCTTCTCTTGAGGACTGCCGGCTGGATAACGACTGGAAGGGCTGTCACAAAAAAACAGAAAGCACACATTAAAGAGCAGAATAAAATCATGGCACAGAGGTCATTGATTTATTTGTGACACCTTGGCAGGTAAATGGACAGTGAAGAAGAGAAAGAGGAGGGTTAAGTGAAATGTCAAATGATTGGTTACCCACCTTAGGGTCCAAACAAGGCTTTACACATGAACTAGGGAAGAAGCCACTCTTCTGTGCTTGCATCAGCTTCCCCTGAAAGATAAATGCACAGCTGCTTCATTTTCAGCAGTGTAATTAAAGGAATGCTTTCGAACATTTGCAAACACTCAAATGGAAATTAAATAAATGTAAAACGAGACATAATAATTGCAGAACAGTGGTAAATTACCTCCAGATTTCCTGGTATAATTGAGAGGCGGAAAGACAACAAATCACTGAGGGCGGAATAAAAACTTAAAGTAATGTCCACCTACACTGAACCTACTGGATATAAAGATGTGGAAGCAGTGATTTCATGTAGAATTTGTAAAACTGAAACTTTGGTGCCTCCCAGTGGTGAAATCAAACACAGCGTGGCAGCCAGCCTCAATCAATGCTCCAGTTTTTACCTGGACTGCTTTGCTTTTATTGAAAGGAAACAGCCAACGATCATTGAGAAAGCTTGACAGTGAACACACATAACATATACATTTCTGGCACTGTGCACATCTGTCAAGTTGACCCATCAGAAGATGAAATGCCTTCAGTGTCTGCTACCTACAGCAGTTTTGAACCCTCTGACATCACACAGAGACTGAAGTGTTGTGCTGCAGCTTGGATAATCTACCGTAATAGCCGCGATCAATTAATGGCTTCAGAGAGTTGCTCTGAGTCACTCTGGGGAAAGCTACTGGAAGACTCAGTGATTCAGCAGGACTGTTGAGAGTGCACAGAGCGGGCAGCCTCACCGCTCCTATCATCCAGCATTATTTACTGTAGATCATCCTCCACGTCTGCAGGGACACCACCGCAAATGTTCAGCTTCAGCTGGGTTAAAACCGTTGGCTTCATTTACGTGGACGATATCATTCAACAGGAGGTTAGTTGGATCGGTATATAACTACCTCATGTAACCACCTCAGTCAGAACAGACTGACTCAATAAGAGTGACTCATTTTTGGTGGGGTTGAGGGCTGTGGTGTAAACCTTTTCCCTCTGAATGGTATGAAGGCATTATTTCAGAGCATGTTTGCCCCCACGTGGGGTGAACATCAGGTGACAAAATGAGCTCCCAAGAGGGAAAGCGTTACGGAGGGAGCAAAAATACTTGGTAGATAAGACAAATTAATTAGAAGCTGCAAAGCTCATGTTTTTCTACTGAATAAAGTGTCTCCATGTCTTCTGTTATAGAGTAGTTCCCAGAGATCTGATGCTCCACAGACAGAAGCACTTTAATTGATTGATGTTTTGATGAATGTAAACCCATATGTCTTATCTAATTATTTTATTTAGATAAGTTGGAATCTCTAATTATAATGAATTGAATTAAGCTGTAGAAATAATGTAACGGTAGTCAGTACTGTGACAGTAATTTAATATCTGTGATTTGGTTTAGTGAGAGGCAGATCATGCTCATTGCACCTGGTCAATAAAACACTTTTGTTTCGTACGGAGAAAATCTGTAAGCTACAGTCTGGTAGAAAGTTGTCCTTGGCAGCGATGGTAATTGGATTTTGTGTGCGCAGACATTGTGGCTCTTTTTTTCTATGCTCAGCATACACAGAAAAAGATTGCACTCGGTTCTGTCTGAATACAGAGCTGGCAAAGCAGTGGTACCTCGGAGTAGAGAGGCATCGTCATTCAACAGTCTACACAGCTGCGTTCCCACCAATGAAAAGTGACCGGCTGCTGTACCTCCCACCACGTGGTGTCAGGATCTCCCTTCAGTAGCTCGATGAATTCTCCCGTCTGGAAACACAACGGCGTCTTCCCCGGAGGTGTCGGCGTGCCGTGGTAGTTCCTCACCGCCACCATCTTGGGACCTGGGAAAACAGAGGGAGCCGTAGGAGGAGGAGTGTGGTTCATGAAAAAAGGGACGAGCCTGACTTTATCTGGACTGAGCGCTGTGGTTCGTCCTCTTGGAGGCTGATAACCCACAACTGTTTCTGTGGTCTACGACACACACAACATAACCACGACATTAAACATGCATTGTGTCCCTGTCTCCGTCCACTTTGAAGAGCTGTTCAAAAATGCTTGAAATTTACCGAGAGGAACTTCAACTGTTAACATTCAATCCAGACTAAACACCGTGTTGATTATTTCAAGATACAGCATCCAAACTATCCAGCACAGTCAAAGGTCTACTTGGTTTTTCAGTGCCCTAATAATATGGTATAAGCGTGCAGTATAGGCTGTGTATCCACTAGATGGCAGTAGAGAGCTGCACTGTTCCAAAGAAGCTGCATCCAAACAAGTGCTCTTACCTGGTGACATCCCCGGCTCCTGAAAAAGAAAAAGGAAACACTTGATCTTAAATACTACCACAAAGCAAACACTATATATATATATATATTTCTTTCTTTCAGATGAAAAACAATAAGAAGATGCTATAAAACACAGACTCTACTCACCATGTCAAGAGGATCTGAAAGAGGAGAGGATACAAAAATATGGAGACCGTTAGGGAGGATACAAACTAAAGGGGTGCCATCATAGTTTAGGTTGGGATGAACTGAGGGGAAACTTTAATATGCATGACTAGTTTCGTTCTGGAAGCAGCAAACTAGCTACACGGCTGCTTTCCTACTGCGCGCGCTCATTATTTCTTACCTTTCAGTTTAATTTTTATGCTTGCAGCCCTGTCCCCACTAGTCTTAATTTTAACTTGGCGAGGGTTTTTCTCGCCGAAAGAACCCAAAGGAGGTTGACAGGTTTTTAAACATTAAAGGGGTGACGTTAAGGCTCACTCTGCTACACTCAACTGGCTCCAATTTGAGAAAACAGGCCAAGGATTTTGTGAATTTATGGAGAGGAAATATGTGGTTCTCAAGCCGAGGACTGAGACGATCCCAGAGGCATCGCAAGTTTATTCTCAGGGATTGTGAGACAATTATACGGACCAAGCGAAGAAGAAGGGCAGAAAAATGCTAAACAGATTTACATTTGTTTTTGTGGATTCCTCTACTCTTTGCTTCTTTTAATGTGTTAATAACTGGAAATCCGTGGGCGTCTAAAGACCTCACACAATCGGGTCATTGCATATCATACGATACATGGAACCTGTCATTATGGATCACAAGTAAACCCTCCTTTCCTTGCTTATAAACAAGCCCACACAACAGCGATGCAAATGCTGCGAGGTCCCCCAGAAGCTTATTGGAATGAAGTTTACTACTAAAAAGGAAACACCTACTGATTTTACAGATGGTGATGACTTCCAGACACTCCTTGTGAGCTCCTGTTCCACATCGAGAGCAGTAGTAGCCCTGATAGAAGATGCCCCTAGAGGACACACACACACACACATAAAGCAGCACACTTCAGTAATGCAAACAGGAAGTGTCTCAGACACAAATTAACCTCATGTAAGAACAACACACAAAGACGCATTCTGCTTGTTCCTACAGATCTGAAAACGCGCTAGCACATCCTCCATCGTTTCCATTGTGTAATCTTTTAAAAACGCCAAATCAACTTGCTCCATTTAAGACCATGCGCCGTGGAAGGTGGGTTTTTACGGGCGCCGTAGCACTATGTATGGTATACTGCCATGTTGAATAGTAAGCGCCATAAATCACGAGGATCTGCTGGGGCTGCAGCAGTAATTAGCATCTAGCGGGGAGCGGGGAGCGGGAGCGCCGCCCGGCCGGCCGGCCGGCCTCCACCGGCTCCTTGTATTTAGGTCAGCAAAGCCATGAAATTTGTGGGTCAATACACAGAGTGGAGTTTAGCCAGCTGACTGTAATAGAGGTGAAAGCGGCCACTCGGCGGCACGGGTTATCCCCGCTGCAGTGGAGCGGCGTTCTCACGCGGGAGGAGGTGTTGCTCAGGCACACACGCGGTGGGTGGCGGTGGGAAGGAGCATGTGTAAAAATATCATCCGTCAGCCGCAGTCACACTTACGGGAGTATTTTCGGAGGCCTGCTTTAGTGCTAACGAGGAGCTACGGTAGCCAAAACCCTGCTCCCTCTGTGATTTAAGTCTGTTTGTTTGCGGCTCACCAAAAGTGGTGGAATTCTTCACAATTTATTTATTCTTTTTTTTTTTTTTTTTATCTTGAGACACATAACACTACGAGATACTTTCAGTATAGTATTAACTAGACTGATAGTGTTATGCTTTTACACTTAAGCTTTAACTGCAGACCAAACATCTGGTTATTTGTTTAGCACACGCTTTGTGTAGGGGTCTCAACTTAAAACAGAAGTTTAAACCCACTGTAAGTGTCATTCTTCTCACCTAAGACCCAGCAAGAAAGCAAATACACATATTCTTCTAAGCATAGAACTTTCCCTTTTATTCTTTTTCAGTGAAGAACATTTATGTGTATTTGCAGATCTTTGTCTCCATGTCACATAAAGTCTGTCTGGTCATATTATCCAAATAACAGACAGATATCTCCGTTAGTCCTGAAAACTGACAGTGAAAAGCTACTGGACCGTCTGGAAGGGGATGTACTCAGTGCATTATTAATGTCAGAATTTGAAGGCACCACATCAGCATATCAGGGTCGTCACCTCAAGAGCATTTTGCAGGCTCGACAGTTGGTGTTCTTATCAAATGTGTGCATTTGGAAGTTGTGCTGATTGGCCGTGGCTCTCTCTGGCTTGATGTTGGACCTGGACAAGTAAATGGAAAAATTCAGAATGAAACGATTTGACGAGACAGCTAGTAACACTGGAATGCCAATGAAGTTAGGTTACGTCAGATCACAAAAACACACTCCTGTCTTAACTCAAACGGTACTCACATGGCCATATCAAACTGCTCCATCCACTTCCTCTTAGTCTCCTCAGTTTTACAAAAAAACTGGAAGCCCTGCTTCCCTTGTAGGTGGATCAGGTAGAAACCATAAGACCACTGGGGAGAAAAAGTGACGAGTGAACAGATGGTAGAGGGATGAGTGGATGGCAAAGTCAGGAAAACAGAGGCCAAAAAAAAAAACATGTTTTACCAGTTTATTTAATTAAAACATGTTTAATGCTGCAAATATGATCTGATTTAATACACAACTAAAAGATGATCCACATGCTTTAGCGGTGCATCTGAGCAAGAGCTAAAGAGCCAGTCACAGAGCAGATGTACATGTGCAATCACTGCATGACACCCAAAAAACACACCGCTGCCAAAAAATAGGCCACCTTGAGAAGATGAGTCAAATAAAGAGGTCACTTGAGCTTACCATTTTTCCACTTGACTGGTAAGCATGCAAAAAGAAAGACACCAGAGAAAGACCCAGTTACACATGCAAACATGGACGGACTCATGCAGATTCAAAACAAAAAGCCATGTTAGATCGGTGGAGCGAGGCGCCGCGCTACGTTTTCCATGAAGCCTAAATGACCTTCGATGCATTTACATGATCTTTCAAGCATGGACGGGCACGGCGCACGTTTGACATGTCAATGCATTAACACATTACACGTTTCATATCTGAAATTACCATCAGCAAGCTCCTTCAGCTCAAGGGCGACATTTGTAATGATCACACACGCCATTTCATCATCTACGCCAGCGAGGCTACCTATGCAATAATCTCCCCGCGTACGAAATGTTTCCGCTCTGTAGCAAATCACACTGAAGGACGGTTTCTTACCTTTTTCATGTCTCTGTTGTTCATGGGGTCATCTGACATTTTATAAAACTGCAGCTCAATAATCTCTTTGAGCTCATAGCTATAGCCTTTCCTCTTGCAGACAATGACCACTTTATCAAATAGGAATATATACCTGAGGACATACACACATAATCAGTGATTATTATTGCAGAGGTAAAATATCCCGTTTGATCTCGGGTTATTTTTTAGTTTTGGACTCACCGGTCCTGTTTCGTTCGATTGACGATGGAGCACACCTTCAGCTCTCCGTCTATCTTTGGCCTCCCGTACTCCTCTAGCTTCACCTGCTGCTTAGGTCACAAAGTCACACGCAGCGTTAATCCACTGCTTTCAACAACTTCTCAGCCTAATGTGAAACTATATATAATTCAGGTGCTTCTGGAGAGAATCCAAATAGATATATGAAAAATGAATACTCAGACTATTCACTCAATGGTTAGTCACATCTCAGTCCCACTCATCCCACACAGGGCTCGTATAAACCTTCTATAAACCATTAATAACACATTCACTGTTCTCCCCAGGAATCTGTGGCACACACCACCACAGCAGGAGAAGAGAGGAGAATAGGGTGAACGGATCAAAGAAAGACAACAGTGAGGGACTGCTGGTAGACATATTATGGGAAGTAAACAGTAGTTTGGACTATAAATTCTTGCGTTCATGTTGTGGAAAAATAAACAATCTATGGACTGCATAGTGCAAAATTAAGTTAGAGTATATCAGACAGTACTGTCAAGCAAGAAATCAAATCAAAAAATTTCAACTACTTTATTAAGACATAATGATATGAGAATTATTGCTTTTGCAAGTTACAACCTCCAATTTAAACCAATGAAAAGAACACAGGTCAAAAAAAAGTACAAAATGCCTCATGTTAAATAACTGTGTAATTTAAGGCATTTTCGTGTAGACTCCTCTGTGATAAGAAGATGATTAAGCAACACATTGTCGAAGCTTTTAAATGTGGATTAAGTCAAACAGCCTTGACATTCTTCCTTTAGATGAAAAAGATGTGATGGAGGAGGGGTTCAGAGTACTTACAAGATTTTCTATTGAACTTTGGAATTCGCTGATTTTTTTCAGTGTCTCATTGTCCCTCTTGACTTCGTTGATGTACATGGCCAGGTCCTGAAACAGTGAGTTCATTGAGCCTCAGACTGAAATTCTTTCTGACGTCTGTCATATCAAGGTACATACACAGCACTTGGAGCAACAGTGGGAGGATGAAACAGTTTTACAGCTGCGGCTTAGGGCACTGTGACACCCTTATGTAATGCTTCCTCAAAGTGCACTCGTGAACACGTCTTTACAAGCACAGACAACACAAACCTGCATAGCCTCCAGAGCCTCTTTGAGTTGTTGTCTCTCGGGTCGGTCGGTCGAGTGACTCAGAAGTTCCTGCAGAAGAAGATTATTATATTAGAATTTTACTTTGAGACTAAATCCTCCTCTGTGGAAAATACAAGCGGTTGAAACGCAAACGGTGAACGCTGTGATAGGCTGAGAGAGATGTATAGTTGGTCTTTACTGTGGTTACATGTGTGACACTAATGTTTGAGATGGAGCAACATGCACAGCACAGGACACGGACCAGTTCAGAGTTGACCTGGCCTCAATGACACATTTCACTATGTCCAATGGCACAAAAATGTCAACCGGTCATATGTGTGTTTGCCAGTGAAACATTCCCTTCATTTTCCTTAAAATTTCCTGGTTCATTCTGTTAAGATTTTAATTCTAACCTTTTCCTTTCTGCAGCATTAACAAGATCAGTGCAGCTTGTCTGAGCATGGGCAGCTATAGTGGGATTACAAGATATGTAATATACATCTTTAACCAGTGACCAGTAATAGAACACCTTCAACAAGTACCTGAGCAACAGATCAACTGTGACTCAGCGACATTGTTTTTCATCTCGAAATTTGACCAAGTAAGGTCAGGGCCAGGGAACGGCGTCACATTTCATGACCATGCATTCCTGCACAGCCTGATACCATCTCCTCACCACCAAATTTTAGGCACACTGTACTATTGTATTATTATTGGACTGTATTATTATTATTTCTTAACTTCTTCTGAACTATTCTACCCATTTTAACGAATTTAGAAGGCGCAAAACCACATATGTAGCTACAAAACAATCTGCAACACCAGGACTTTGCAACAGGAACACCCGTAAGGAATGCAGAATTCATTAACTTGGTTTCCCTGACATTACAAATCCTAATGTCTTCCCAGCGCCACACTTCCTGTTCCTTCTAACATGAAGACATTGTCCCTCACCAACTTCCCAACAGCACACCGACACAACGAAGAGAAAACACCTCCAGCTTGGCTTCACCTCCACCATTTTCACTGTTCAGACTGTTCTATAGCCAGCTGCAATCACCTCAACAGTTAAGATGAATGATACTGTATAATTACAACATGAACTTATAGAAACACTGCACGTTCATCAAATATTCAAACCCTGCCTGGGGGGAATTCTTTCCAAGATGACTGAGCTGAATTCACTTCACGTGGAGTGCAGCTATATTACATAAACGGTGGAGAGAGCCATGCATACTGTGACCAAATAGAAGCACCCCCGCCATGATATCGATACGACATCAAGTGAGGATGCGCCCTTAGGCATGATTGGACACACATCTACAAACAGGACTTGTCAATGTGACATGCCCCGAGGCCACAGCATCCAGCGGTGTTTTACTGCAAAGCTGCGGGAAGCGGTGAAATGGGGTGTGTTTAATCTGATTAGCTCACGCTTGATTTGACCCCAGTGGCTCCCTGTGACCCTGCAGGAGTTCGATTCGAACTAATAGAGAAGTCGCCGCGCTCTCCTCGTGGAGCTAAGATCAGCCGGCACAAACAGGGCGCCATTACCCACCGCTTCATGAACTCACATTCATAATTGAGATCCAAAGTCAGTTAATCGCGGGGAACAGTACAGTGGCCAGTCTGTTTTATAAATGAATGATGGGAGGTGAAATGTTGACTGCTCTGTCACTGGTCACATATTTTGCTTTCATACATTTGCACATTAGGAGAAATAATGAGCTACATTCAGATCATAATTTCTCCCCAACAGCTAACAAATGAAGGTTGAGGAGGTCGTTTGTCCCTCAGGCCATACGACTCTACAGCACCTCCCTGTGAGAGTATATGAAAGTTGAAGCTGAGCCCAGCGCTGTTCCTGGGGACTTGTACTTTATGGAGCTTTGTCCAACCACTGAACCCATAGCCATATATTCCTGGTGAAGCTTGGCTCAAACAGATGAAGAATATTTTTATTTAACTAACTTACTTACTGGTGTCAGGCAGTTGGGGAGTGTCTGTGATCCTAGTCTTGGTAGAGTGTCACGCACTGTTGGCATTATTTGAATCCTTGTCAACATTAAATATTAAAACCACTCTGTATTTTGAGACAATACAATGTTCTGCTAGGAAATGTTTGGACCTGGCCTCAAGGCCCCCACTAACATCATTCTGTTACCAGACACCACAGGACACCCTCAGAAGACCCATGTCCATTCTCTGATCAGTCACAAATGTTTTGGAGGCACTAGGAGACCTGCACAATATTAGGGAGGTGGTCATAATGTTATGCCTGATCTGTATAGTTGCCCCTCACTTCCTATCTTACAAGCCAGTACTTCCTCTTCCTGGAAGCCAGCATAGATCTGTCCTACCTACAATATGTTTGTTGGAGAAAGTTGGTCTGCCGGGTGTTGATTATGCTCTGGCAAAATCCCATCCAATGAATCCATTGAGTGTTGAAAGTGGTGATGAACAGAAGACTGACAGTATCAGAATCATACACATCATCGGAGGGAAGTCGAGTTTTTTTTTTGCCACTAAATGGTTCTAACTGGACGTAGGACGATGAGTCGGGATATACCAGGCTTAGGTCTAAGTTTCCCCCTTTGAAGGAAGAATACAAACTACTGCCACCTGCTGGTATGGAGTGACTGGCAGAAATTCTTGGTTCCATATGACGCAACATCACAGACGGATTCTTTGATAATATGATGATTTAGCAAATGTTAGTCAAATCAAGGATATATATTTTTAGTCCTTGTGTTCACTGCAATTCAGCAAACAAACATGTCTACGAAAACATTTTTACACCTAGAGAAGGCACATTCAGTATCAGTATATTCACCTGAAACTAGTGCCTTAGAAATACATCAGTATATCCATCTCTTGGCTGTAGTTTGGAAAGAAAGAAACAGTGAAACCAGGACACTGTTCTGATTTACCGAACCTGGTGTTAATTCAACCGATCTGTCACTGCCGCCTTTCCACAGAGCTACTAACTTTTCAGAGGCATCTTTGAAGCCTACAGGGGGTGAGTGTTTGATATGTAAAACATAGAAAATGAAGCATGATGATTTCCATCTGCTTTATCCATCACAGAGATGAAGACTTTGCTTCTTCAAGACATAACACATATCCAGCCACGGAAATCCAAAGAGCTGCAGAGCACTTGGAGACGGACTCGGTAAACCCTGAAGGGAAATGATGGTTTAGGTTTTAGACGCCTCCTACCTTCAGTAGTAGGTGATACTTCAGTACCCTCTGCATTGGAACCACCAGGAGATCCTGCAGCTTGAACTTCCCTTCTTGCACTTTCATTGTACATTCCTGTTGAAAGACGACACAAACAGCAGGCCGGTTATTACACATTGCATAATGCTGCATTGTACATCTACTACTAACAAGCATTCATTTGTTGTTTAATAATTCATTGATGCATTGCTGCCGTTGCTTCCACACATTCATGATGCATTCCATTAACAACAACGAGGCCAGTTTATTCTTGTGGGGCACATAAGCTCTGTCCGTGCCAGGCATTTGCAACACAATTCCACTGCATGCTGACTGAGAAATTCCTCTGACTAATGAATGCATTTCTATGGACTGCACTGGCTCCATAAGAAACTGTCTTTTGTTAGTATCATCCCATAAGGATTGTGTAGGTGTTTCTTTTAGTCAGTTTGTACAACTGTGCAGTAACAGGGACAGCTTATCCCTCTTTGCAAATGAGGTCTTCTATAGAGACAGTGAGATGCTGATTTAACCGCTACAAAGCTCTTCTATTTTGAGAGAGGGAATCTCAGTGCCAACTGCTCTGACTGTAATCACCCAATTTTTTTGTCAACGGCTCCCAGAGCCATTTCTCTGCCCATGTTAACTGCTGATGTGCCCTAATGCTGCTATTACCCGAGGGTGTTGCCCTACTGCTACGAGTTCAGGCTCTTCTAAGGAGTGCTGTTTTATAGGATATCAGACATTTATAACAGGTCACAACAAGGGAACACTCACAACAGAAACTGACTGTGTCACCATTTAAATCATCATTAAACCACGCATTCCAGATTCAACAGGACAAACAAGATGACAGGGAAATGAGTTGGCTGGTTTCAAAGAAAACCCTCGTGTTTAGGCCATGTTCAGTCTTGTTCAGTTAAACTAAGTATCGTAAGCTCTGAAGGCATATTTGCAAATTAGATTATTTGCCTCTCCGATTCCATCACAGCTGGTGTATTACAGTGACGAATCTGGGCCTCGTTTATGAATTCACTTAAAGTTTGCATGCAAACAAATTCTATGTTTAAGTATTTCTATATGTCTTGGAGTGAAATTAAAAATCAAATCAATTAAAAATGTTGATGACATGTCCTGCACCCCGAGGCGTACATCATTTATTATGCCACCCCCCCTCCAGCCACATGAGTCTCTGCCTCAGCAGCATGTATGGCTGAGTCGTGCACAGGTCATGGTTCTGACCAATCAGAGCACAAGCTCTGTTCTTACTCAATGGTTATTTCACTGGAACTTCTGGAAGCTTATTTATTTATTTATCCAATATCATCGTGTATTGAAATGCAAGTTTGACTGGATATTGATTTTATAAGGGAAGATGCCAGATTGTGAAGAATATGTTGACCACGGTTGTATCAGATCACCACATACAGGTTCTTCCCTTAGTTGCATCATGTGTTTCTCTTCTCATGTTTGTAGATGTGGTAGATAAAACATTAGAAACAGTTGTGGAGGACATGTGAATATCATTTCATACTGCCATGTGGGTCTGATGCGTGACATGTTCCAGTGTCTTATAATAACACTATAAGACTGCGATGACTACGATGATTCCTTTAAATATTACATATCTTAATATTTTCCTGGGATTGGTCACATGTACGGCGCCCTACCTGCACTTATTTTCACTCAGTCTAAAAAACATCAGTGGGCTGAGTGCACGTTTTTACCACTGCTAGAGCAGCAAGGACATTACCTCTACTTTGATCTTGACATCCTCTCGTGTTGCTATTAGCTCATCCAGTGTCTTCTGGGCATTCTCCATGTGGCTGCAGTACTGGCCATAGATCAACAACCTGGAAAGGGGAAAAATAAACCATTAATGTCACTACACTGAAACAGCTCAGTGTCCTTTAGAAATTTAATGGGGAGAGAAACGGCTGTAACACTTTTGTTCATACTGCTCCAAACGGTCAAAGGATATGTAGTGTACAACATACCTTAAGTCATTCTTTGAAGCATCTATATGACGCCGAACTTTATTTTTGCTCAATTTAAATTAAATTGAAAGGGAAGTGTATAATTGTTTGGTTTGCTGCTGTACAACTTCTTTGTTTTTAACCTAATAACCATATTCACTCCCTGCAGGTCCACCGCGGCCACAGTTCCAAATCATAAGAAGAGAAATCTACAATTGAGATTGTGACTTGTCCATCAGGGCCGATGAAACCATTGCAAAGCTTGGTGTATGGTTAAAAATCTAAAATAAGGCTTAATAAGGACTTATGGTTCTCCTTAACACCTAAAATATTGAAAATACATAATATCTTTATACCAACACATATAGTGAAATTAGCCTGTGCTAGGGCTGCACGACAAATCGTTATATAATCACGATCTCGATTCACACATACACGTGTTCTCATTTCGAAACACAACTATTCTTAAGCATTTTAGTTCACGAGCAGCATCACAAACAAATGCTCCCATTCCTTCTTCTGCATTCACATTTTTTCCAGAATCATGCAGGCCTAGCCTGTGTCTACAATTAGCTGTGAACTGGTTAGTGTCTTGGAGCCTTTGTACCGCGCATTAATTTGAAGATTAATAACACAATTTAAGAGGTCGGTGGAAGAGTCATTTGACACTGTAGGTGGCAGATAAATGAATACATCAATATTATATTATTAATATATTATGATTTGGAATATATTCGGATCCCGGGGCAACATTTGGAAGGGCAGCGTCCTCTCACCAATAAGCTGTAATCACAGAGCACTAATGAAAGACGCCGCTTCATCTCAGTCAGAGTTCCTCTTATCAGCGTGTGAAAGGAGAAAAAAAAATCTCTTCATTTTGAGTGAGGCTATGAGAGCGGTGTTCATTAGACATTACAATGGGACACTGACACAGATCTGTGCTTTCAGCTGGGAGCGAGTTCAAAGTCATCTTGCCTAGAGGATGCCACTGCACGTGGCACACATTCCTCTCGCTCACTCACTGAGTCAAAGTAGGGCATTGGCACGGCTGGTACTGAGCTAAACCACCACCCCCCTGCTAGAGTTGGCACGACCCTCTCTTAATCTGAGTCTTGAGCGCGGTGAGGCGGCGCAGAGAGCTGGCACGCTGAAGTCAAACCAAGCCTCTGATAGATCCGTAATGTGGGCACTGCAAACAGACCAAGCTGGACAGAGCAGCGGTGCAAACAGGAGCTGGATGCTTCTTCCACCAGTTGGACACTAGTGGAGAGACGCATGATGTGCTTAATTTCCATAGTTCTACACAAGACCAGTTATTTTTGACATAGTGATACACATACTGATAAACTATTTTTGCTTTATTTTATATCTGCGTGCTCCCACAAATTCATCTTGTTCAACAAAATAAAAAATAACATTAAAATTTAAAATTTAAAAACAAATGGTTGAACTTGAGTGGTTGTGATTTTTTAAATTCACATTTCACTCTGATTTCTCTGTATTATAGTCATATTAATAACAATATTTTCCCCACGGTGCCAGGTTCAAACATGAAAAAATAAATAGTTTCTAATTAAGAGCATGAATAACTATCACCTCAAATAAAATTTAACATCATTTGGCTGTAAATACATTCTAAAATAACTCCACGTCTTCAACGTGGTGCTCCCAAAACACTTAAGTGCAAACTTGAGAACTTCCATTAATAATACATATGGATTGCTTTAAATGAATAATTCTATTCTCGCATTGTTTCTGAAATGTCAAGCCTGTGAAACTGTGACTCAGCATCATGTTACGCCAGAGGTAAAATCTCCTTAAAGCAGCACTTCTGTCAGAGCCGTTCATCAGATCATGCTCCTCTGCTCCACACAGATCTAACAGTGATCATCACTGGAGATTCACTGGAGCACAGGCAGAGTTTCGAGTAAGGCCCTCCTGCAGTCAGGCTCCCGCTCTGGTTAAACTGGCCCTGGGCTAACAAGGCCCTGATTAAGACTTGATCCACACTCGGAGCGACAGCTCCCCTCAGCTCCCGCTCCTCCAGGATAACAACGTGATTGAGATTAATGGTGGCCTTGATCAATTATAAGACAGCAGGCGGACCGTGCAGCGTAGCGGGGATATAGCCGCACATGCCATAGACACAAATCCTATAGTAAGTTATCAGGACACAAAGTGACATGAAGGTCTTCTTTTAAGAAGCTGTTTCATTAGAAGTCTGGGAAATTCTCCATCTTCTGCTGTGAATGTGATCTGAGTACGAGTGTTTTAAGAGTTTGTGTGACCAAAAAAAGAAAAACACTAATTGTACAGATTTAACATATTAATTAAATGTAATTAACTAAAACAAAATAGAGCATAAGTTAATTATTTAGTTGTATTTGATGGTAAACTGTAAACCTAGAGTCTAGCAGCTCCGCAGTGTGGAAACAAGAACACATTTAATAACAGCCTTTCATCTGCAGCAGTCGGAAGCTTTGTCCCCTTCTTTAAGACGAGCAGTGGGACAAAAGTGCTAATGACACACATGCACACTGCGGCATGCATCCTCTCCTACCACCCACTCAGACGTAATTAGTCCGTGACACAGTGAAAGGTACACTCCTTTCTTGATGCTATGCCTGGACACATCGCTGTGAGGGGTAACAACTCACTCCCAGGTTATGACTTTGCATTTCCGCTTCATTATTTGAAATATACAGTACGCGTTGTATTGTGCATGCATGAAAGAAAACGGTAATAAGTTATAAATGAACAGCAACTTGGGAAGTCCGTATCAGTTCTATTCCACAACAACAAAAGCAGCATACTTGCTACAGCATAATTGCATGTAGTATTCAAGCCTTTTTATGCATTTGTACAGTCTTAAATGCAGTGGTGTGTGTGTTAGAGTCCAGTCTGTGCGATTTTCTGCAAGACATCTCCACCTCTCTCTCTCCTATAATTTCCTTTCTCTCTTTACTGGTCCTTATTAAACACACACAAAAAAAAAAACTCACAAAAGCCCCCAAATGAAAGATTATTAGCTGAGAGGTGATTATATATTCAAGGAGAGAACAAAGACGGATTTCTCCTTGTCACTGAACCAACAAGTTTGAACAGTTAGCTGGCCGAATCATCATAATAATAATAAAAGTGGCCATTTTTCAGTCCTAGTACGGCCAATTGGCAAGCTTCCCTGGTGCCATTAGAAAGCTTACAGCAGTCCAACTGGGAAAATCAGTTTGCATACAAGTACAAGGAAAAAGGAGAAAGCAGCAGCCTCTACCCAGCAGATATGTTTTAGGCAGTTGGAGTGTTTGCTGGTGCACTAAAAACTTTGTGTTTCTGTTCTTTCCAGCGGCGGTGATATTGCCCCGCTGTGCTGGCCTCCTCCATAATGAGGATGCTGTCGTGCATGTTATTTCATGGAAAATGCAATTTTGAGTAACCGTGCCCTAGGCCTTCACCCACACACTCGTGGAGCCCTGCAAGCCCAGTGTGGAAGTCTACCAGCAAACCAGAAGTGACAGGCTGTGGAGCCAGCTAATATTCTCTGACACATGGCATTGGGACCCCCTCACCTCCACTCAACATATCCAGCACACAGCAAATGGAGGAGAACACGGAGCAAAGACCCCCCACTAAAGAGGCTCATAGTGCAGCCATGATTAGAGCACGGATATCAGGGAGCCAGATTACTGCGGAAATGAGTTGGGGAATGTTGCAAATGAGTATATCAACAAGAGGGCACTTAGATGCCATTTAGTTCATAGAGCTTCCTCTGAGTGCACTTTCCCATTCAGCCTGGGTCTGGCTGTTTAAGAATCGAGAAGATAAACCGCTGACATTTTCAGCGTGGCATTCAGTTCGATGACAAATACAAAAAACCCTTTTCATCTCTTGCGCCAACGTGAGAGGAAAAAACGATACAAGCACATTGTTGTAAAGGTCACACGGACTTACAAGCATAGATAACTAAATTAATTATACCAAGCCAGGTCCTCAGGATAATTGGAGATATGCCTAAGGAGAGCGTTGCCGTGTGATTCCAAATCCCCTGGTTACTGTTGTTTGTTGCCACGGAGCGACAAGACACTATGATGATGGTATACATGTCAGTCACATGCGGATGGTAAAAGCCTGTGACGCACACAAATCTGCAAATCTAATGAACTGATTTCTCAAAATAACCCTGCATCGTATTTTGGTGAATGTCACTAAAGATAGACGGCAACAATTAGCGGTATGTCATCAGCAAATTTGTTTATGAATAGAGGGTGAATGTTAGATGTTTCTAAGAGAGATTAAATGTTTATATCCAATGTTGAACAACCAGGCAGCAGTGGATTGTTTGCAACTTTTTAGACCAATGAATTGGAATCTTGCTGCAGTACATAATTAAATTTTAGTCAAGCTTCCAAGTCTGAGTCTTGTTTCAATGTGTCAATTCTCCCAGCAGAGCCAAGGTCATAAAGAAATGTTTACCCTGTTAGGCGTCAAAGAACTTGACTGGCCTTCACGACGGAGCACTTACCCCAACAACAATTTGGGGTAAAGCCGGAATACCAACTGTGAGTCAGACCTTATCGTCTTACATCAGTGGCAAACCTACTACTACTAAACAAATCCCAGAAGGCATGTCCAAAATGTTGTGGAAAGAATACTGGAGACTAGAGACTAGCATATTACTGCCCATGTTTTAGAAATTAGATGTCCAACCATCACAAACAATAAAGTTCTGAAGAAATGCCTCTACACAGGCTTTGGGGAATTGTCTGAAGGATGCACAGTCATGGATGGAGGCAAATTTCCTTAATCTAAATAAAGACAAAACTGTTGAATCACTTTTTAAATTGATAAGCAGGTAAGCAGGCAGTGAAGTCCTATCTCCTCGCACATGATTTTGAGATGATAATTCACGCTTTTATTACTACTCATTTATACTACTGTAACTCTCTTTGTGTACATTGAGCTGGACCAGTCATCAATATACTGTCTGAATGCAGATGCCCGTCTTTTAACTGGGAACAAAAACGAAGAGCTCACATTACACCGGTACTAGCCTCCCTACACTGGCTTTCAGTCCATTTTAGGATTTATTTCAGAATTGTCTCAATGGCCAGGCACCATCTTATCTGTCAGAATAACTGTGTCGCCATTTCTCCAGCCAGAGCACTGAGATCAACAGACCAGCTGTTACCTGATCTCCCAAGATTTGGGCTCAGACACAGAGGTGATACAGCCTTTTCGGTGGTAGACCCCAAACTCTGGAACAGCCTACCCTTTCAGATCAAAGCCGCTCACAGTTTGCAGCATTTTAAATCATTGCTGAAAATCCATTTCTTCTCGCTGGCCTTTAGTCCAAATTGAGCAGACAATTTTATCATGCAAACACAGCTATAATGACAGTTTTACTTAGTTTTATTTGATGTTTGATTGCGTCTTTTAGCTCATATTTATTTGTTTTATATTAACAGGGATTGTTGGTTGATTTACATTCTTCTACTTGTACAGCACTTTGGTTCAGTTGAGGTCGTTATTAAATTTGCTTTAGAAAGAAACTTTGACTTGTTTTCTTCTACTCGGTTGATGATGTGTTTAATATTTATTTATTTATTTTTTTAAGAAAAGGATTATCCTCAGACAAACACAGAAATTATATTTCCTCTGTTCCTGCCTTGCAATATGCATCCTCTGACTTCTCTTACAGCAGCTGGCCAGTCTTTCACAAAGACTGAAAAATATGTGGGATTGCGTGCAAATGGAGACTTCCAACCATTGCTCAATCAGATCACAGAATCAGATGGGCTTAACATGGAAGGAAATACGGTAGTGTGCTTGCGTGTGTTGAGACAGAGGGGGAGAGTATGCGCCTGCCCGTCTATATTAGCAGGAATGAAGTCTCCTGTGTCACACCTACTTTGTGTTACATGGCCCTCCAGGCTTAAGGAAGAGGCCTGCGACGAGCCTATTACCTATGCAAACTGACGTCGCCCAAAGGAAATACTGAATGTTTCAGGTTGGAAGTAATAGAGGGAGGGGGAAACAATATGTGTGCTATCAGGATCACTGTAAACAGGAATATAATATTATATACACTTATGTATGCAAGAGCAGGCTCATACACACATGCAGTGAAGTGTGCAAATCACTCTCGCAGTAATGGCTTTATTATTCCAGGAGAGCAGAACATCCGTAGATGTGTATGGAATCATGACCGAGGCGAGAACCTATCATCACCATCATTACCATCACCTATGAAGCAGTCACACTTAGCACAGCAGGGAGGCAAATCACTGCTCCCCTCAGAGATGGAAATGATTCACATGTTGCTTTGCAGCTGGACAAGGTGGAGATCATCTGAGAGAAAACCCTCGGCTTTCTCCATTTGTCGTTGGTTTTCCCAGACTGTGCAAGTAATTTTTATGATATTTTCTGCCGTGTGTCATAAAATAACACTTTAAGTGAAACTATTTGACCGTGCAGTAGGAATAAAAATTTAATTCATGCGTTGAAGCAGAACAGATTCAGACACTCGAAATTCAGTAGGTTAATTTGCAATGTGAATTCATCTGTGCAGTTGAGGAGTTTTGCCGCAATCATATTATTACAGACAGAATATGCTGTATATTCAACTCCAGGGTACATCAGCTTTAGAAACAATACTGATTATATGTAAGGGAAAATGTAAAGAAATATAACCGCCAGTCTCATGCAATCTTCTATACTCTGATGGTTTTGGTCGAATGGTGCATAATTGGTTACATGCTCTCTCAGCTATTTCCGCTGCCATGTTTCTTTTTAATTAACTTATTCGTTGGCGACTAATCCCTTCAGTAATCCTCAACGTGATGGCAGCCTCCTGAATTTGAAAGGTAGGAGGGGAAAAAGCCTCTACCCTTAAACTATAAGTGGATTTTAACTGTGTACAGCAAAAAAAAAAAAAAAAAGAACATAATGCACATATCAATTTCAGGATACTAACCTTTCTTTGAAGTCTAGGAAGGTCTTCCCCAAGCCACTTCCTCCGCTGACCATGTTCAGGTCGATGGCTCGGAGCAGGGCAAAGTGGACTCGTATGACATCCTGCAAAAACACCACAATAAAAATGAGAATCTGTCCGTCCATAACATTTACTCCTCCTTCACACACAGTTAAAAGCAGATGTTTATTTTCCTAGACAAGTGGTACATTAGGTGTGCATTGGTATACCATCATCTTTAATTGTTCAGCCCACAATGCTGCTTTCACTATGCAAACGGAGTGCCTGCATCAAAAAATACAGTTGAATTACAGTTAATATAGTATAAAAATATAGTTATAATTACAGTAATTATATTTTTGGTATAACAACAACAAAATAAAAATAATAAAAAATAATAATACTGAGGACAGATTGTTGAACACTAAATGCTGCTTGTAGAAATAAGTTTGCTTTGAGTACTCTCTACACCGTAAGTTGCCTCTGAGCCATAAAGTGTATTTTTTTTTATGGCTTACAAGTATGCTATGAAAAATGCTATGTCTGATCAGTATATGAGTAATGGCATTCAGGTACAACTGAATTTACTCCAACATCATATAAAAATCAAGGTTTAAAGACCATTCAATATAAATAAAATCCACTTGCTGATTTTTAAATAAATAACAGAAACACTGAAGAATTGGTAGTAAACTGTCTATAAGGTGCATGACCGTGCACTTAAATATAAAATGTAAGTGTGACATCAAGAATTATTGCACATGATTCACTTTTTTCCAACAGGAATAGAAAGAAACTGAATGTTGTGTTTACTGTTGCCATGTTGCTGTCATAAAAACACCGAACTATGACCCCAGAATATCAGCACATACTGAACCATGCAATTTACATACTTTGACACCACTAATATACAATATATAAACAACACATCCTGTCATTCATCCAGCCATCCATACACATATTGAATTATTCACTCGGTGTGAGACACATCCAGGCGTACTGCGTAGACATCATCCTGCGTGCATGAGCTGCCACTCACCTCCAGATTGACAAATATAGCCTCCATGTCCTGTGGACTCAAGACTTGCTTCAGTGGGATCATGTAGTTCTTGAAGACAAAGAGAAGACAAATCAGTTTACTTATACTATAACTGGGTGTTTTTCATGCCAGAGTTAACTGCAGTAACAAAGAAAATCAATATCACGCTACAAGATGGCGGCAAGATTTAATTTCAGGCTATAACTGTGAGTGTGGCTTAAACGCATACAGCTGTTGTGTATGCTGCTCCGAGAAGGTTATTTCTCCAACGCTGCTTTACGGCTGTCACATTTCATCTTCATAATGATAACAAATAGATCAACTAAGACGCAACAAAGAGATGACAGACTTTATTAACCCCAACTCAATTAAGCTTTACGAGACCTCTGATCATGAGAGGGTTATTTATTCTAATTTAGACCTGCGTGGGTCCGATGTGGGAAACACAGGATGCACATTTAGTTTAATGAAATTAGCGCAGCGAATGATTTGCAGCGCTCCATCAAATCGCGAATGAAATCTGCCAACATGGAAACTGATGCGTTGGCAGCGCCGGTCTCCATGATGGTGCACGATTACACGGAGAGAGCTGGAAGTTGTACTTTTGTCTGCATGTTTGGGTTTATGATTGCTTAAGTGCACAGAATGGACTGTTTCACATGGAAACTGATTGACCCTGCATGCATTTCACGGCACTAATCACATTACTTTCCTCAGCGATACAACGCAGTAGTAATCCCAGAAAATCTTTGGTATGTTCCTAGACAAACATCGACGCATACAGTCAGATGCACATGATCCTCCTGATGTCATACAGATCGTGTCCTGTCCTGAATATCATGTCTACACCAGTGGACTCCACATGCAAAGCCAATTTCCATTAAATGAATCAATAAACGTGAAATATTCTTGTAAGTCTGTGGTGCAACAATCACATAGAAAACAATTATATGTTAAGACAATCATTCCCATCACAATTATATATAATATGTGATGAGTACGAACTGATTCTGGTCGTGATGGGCACTATTTGCCTTGGCACCTATGATGTGCACTTAAAGCCACAGGGATCAGTGGTTCCCGTGGGGTCTGTGCCAATAATAACTATATCGACCACACTGTGACATTTGTGCTCCCCGACAAATCTGCCGATTGCTGGCATTTCCATGCTGTGTCCCGACCCACAGGTCTGTCACTCCAACAAAGCAGAAAAAGGAAACTCTGACATTACACATGCTTGTGCCAGGATGAAAACACACTTATCGACCAGAATGTATATTTGCGGAACCAACCTTCTCAATGTCCTCTAGAGTCTTGTAGTACTTGGCTTCAGTTTCTTGGATCTCTACTAAGCAGCAGTTCCTCTTGTCATCCTCCGTCATTCCCATTTTCTACAGTGGAAACAAGAAATATTATAAGTCACAACAATCAGATGGAATGAAAAGCTTTTTTTCCCCAACCATTTGATATTTGCCATTTGCCATAATAATATTAAAATACACAAATGAATAATGTGTTTTATTCATAAGCGTTTAGAAATGCATTATATTCATAGAATAGAGTAATTTATGAAATGCAATGTTTGCCACAGAACTGACTGGACAAACTAAACAGCCGTACCAGAGAGTTTAAGACAATTTACTACAAATTACACACATTTTTTACATCACAGCTAATCATTTTTCTACATGTGCTTTCATGTTCTACATATTTAAATCTATATCATATATTACACAGTTGTCCATTGTATTTTATTTCTCCCTAACTGTATGAAAATCTATTAGCACTCTTGTAAAATTTACTTGAGTGGTGCGATCCATCACATCCATCGAGTTGCATTATTAGCGTGAGGTAATGCAATGCACCCTTCCAGTCCAATCACTTCCAGTGACTGTACACTAAACTGCTTTGCCATGCAGTCATAACACTGGCAAATGAATGCAGAGTGAATGATGTTGACTGTGATAAATCACACATCTCAAGCAGGTTCCGAGAGTCAGCTTCACTCTCTGTGGTCTCGGGTGTTTTGGATTTGCTAAATGATTTGAACATAATCAAATGGAAACTAATAACTGATGAAGAAGGAAAAATACACCTGAAAATCAAAGACTGCTTGTGCTTTGTTCAGGACTAAGATACAAGGATGTGCAGTTAAGGAGGTTAACTCCAATTGTGCATTTAAGTATGTCTGATACGACGAGCCCAGTGTTGTCCTTCAGGTTGAACTACACCACATTTACCATTTAAAAATGTGTTTGATTATCCACAACTCCACTCATGTTTCTGAAACGAAAAATGTCTTGAGACGGCAGCTGTTTGCAAATTCTATGCCCCAATTGACATCTGTGTTTGTTTGAATGGATCACGAGGGTGCCCAGCGTGTACGTTAATACCATGTGTGAACAGGGCCAGAGATTTTTCGTGTGTCACTGTATGTGTGATAGGGTTGGGTAGTAATACCGTAATAAGGTCTACCGCCAGTGTCTTTCAAAAGTATCAGTTTCAATACCGTCATTACAGTCATTAAAAAAAATGCAGTGCACTTATATAAAAGATAAGAAATAAATATAAGATATAATTAATTCAATGCCTAAAAATGATTCTATGTGTGTGTGTGTGCTGCGCATTCTGTGCAAAAACTGTTCTGGATGGTCAGGATAATTTAATTTTCTGACTGTTGTATTTGCACTTTTTTATAAGCTGCTCTTTTTTGTTATTCAAAGTGGCTCAGGCTGTGATTTCATTTAATTGATGTGTGTGCAGCGCATTCTGCGCAAAAACTGTTCCGGATCGTTATATTAATTTAATGGTTTTTAATTTAACTGTTGTATTTGCACTTCTTAAGCTGTTGCTAATAAAAGTTGTTAATGTTGTGCACATTATGTTGTTATTGTTTCATCATTAGTGTTTGGTATTTAGTTTCTGAAAGGTGTAGGCACAAGCCAACAGTTTGGTGAAGCTGTCGGGCCCGTCCGCGGTTTGTTGTGCGAGCGTCGTGTATTTGGTCCGTCCTGCACGCAACTTCAAAACCTACCGGTGGCGTTTCAAAAGCGAGCGTTTAGCCCGCCAGATGTTGTTTACTTGCTCAGATTTGGCCATTTTCCCGGTGTACGTTCTTCTACACATGCTTCTACATGTGTAAATATGCTATGTAGTTAGTAAGTTTCGCTTTTGTCTGTTTTTACGACCGGCAGTTTGTGCGGGGGTATTTTATTTTGAAAATTCACTGGATAGTCTTTGTTTTTTCTGTGTCTGGCCTCTGCCCACTCGAAGTGGTCTGTGTAAATTGCCGCGTGCTTCGTAATTTTTAATTAGTCACGGTAATACCGTATACCGCGGTAAAATGTGGAGATGGTATGAAGGTATCAAAATTTGGATACCGCCCAACCCTAATGTGTGAGCCAGCTGGTTTAACAAGGCATGTACACTGCCTGGCCAAAAAAAGAGTCACCACCTGGATTTAACTAAGCAAGTAGGTACAAGCCTCCTACTCAATAATTACTGAATTGGTGATTATCTTTCAGCTGGCAACAAGTCATTTAACCCCAACTGATGCAATGAGTAGCTTTTCGTTTCTTAAACAACCATGTGGAAGTGGAAGACTCATCCCATGGCATGCATCAAGCAGAGAACACATCTAAGGAGACTGAAGCAGAAGACTACAATTGGGTTTTAATAATGTGTTGGACAGTTCTTAAACTTAAACAGTGAGACTAACCGTGAAAAAAAGGCCTCAATTTGCAAGGGAGCGTAAAGGGAGCTGATGAGTCCAGATTTACCCTGATCCAGAGTGATGGGGCATCAGTGTAAGAAGAGAAGCAGATGAAGTGATTCACCCATCATGCGTCTACTGTACAAGACTGTGGGGTCAGTGCTATGATCCGGGGTTACTGCAGTTGGTCAGGTGTAGGTTTAGTAGCATTATGCCTAAAGAATGAGGTCAGCTGACTACCTGAACATATATTACATGAAATATTAGAGTGCTTGATTTTTTTTCTTTGGCCAGGCAGTGTATATGTATGCATATAAATCCAAGATCAGTGAGAGCCATGGAAATAGGCGTGATGAGTGGAGGCGGGGACGGTAGGGTGAAGATACAGACCTACATATGCATTTCTCATGAGGCCTGGTGTCTGAACAAGTCCACATATATAAACGTGTATCTGTGTACAGCAAATGACTCTTTAAAATATCTGTATGCGGCAAAGTCGACCTAATTAACATGGACAAATGTACACACATAAAGACGCTTCTATATATATTCTCCATGCGGCAGGAATGATATGAACACGTCGACTGAGGAATAGCAAACTAAACCGTCTGCAACAAATTTGGCTGTGAAGACTGTGTTGCTAACACAAAAAAATTGGAGATAACAATGCAGGAATACAAGTCCAGTCCAGGGCCTTAATCCAGCATGTAATCAACCAATCAGACAAGCGGGGCTCAAAGCCAGTAGGACAATGTTTATTTGTCTCAAGCTTTAATGTGGCAGCTGGTGGTGCTGGCTGACGTCAGTTAACACTACAGTCACAGAGCTGAAGTCACAGGGCCTGAGTCAGACTTTGAACCAGATGGGGTCTCCTCTACCCTCATGCAAGAGTCACTGACCTAAGTAGCAGATCATATAGGTTTATTTTATCGGTGGATTTAACCGGTTGACAGCGTGATGTGAGTCACAAGCACAGCAGCACTCACCTGCATGTATCTGATCTGCAGCGTGAGAAAGGCAAAGCAAGTCCAAAGTCAAATTCAGCATGAAAGATACATCTATTGTGTGTGTGCGTGTGTGTGTGTTTAAAGATATGAAGTCATGCAGCTGAAAGGCAAATACAATGTAGGTCACAGAAATGATCTAATGTTAGTTAAAAGTGGGTAGAGGTGTTTTTCGATACACTTATTTATTGGGACACTATTTAGTGGTTTAGATAATTTAGCAGATCATGCATCACATAATTCTTGCACACTGTCAACACAGTTCAGCTGGACTATCACCAGACGTGAGACTTATGACAAACATGTAAAACAACCACATTCCACATTAATGATGAAAGTGCGGAGACAAAAGCTCTCACCATGGGTTGTCGTACTTCCACCTTAATGATGTCCTCATAGATGTCGTCTCCATCGTCCTCACATGGCACGCAGTCATAGATGTCGTCTTCGCCCAAGTCATGTTCACTGGGGAAAAACACAGGCATAAGATAAAAAACGCTGTACTAGACCGCAAATTTAAATCAGAGATTAGTCATTTAACTGTGCTAACTGTGTTCAATTTCTTCGACAGCCCAAAGGCTGAATAGTGATGTTGGTGATCCAGGGAAGCGGACACAGAACTCTATGTTCACAAACCTCCACCGTTCTGTTATCAAGTGGCATTTCCCTTTAATGTGTTTATGTTGGTTTGGCACCCAGCTAGCTAACTGACCTTTAATTAGGCAAGCAGCCAGCAGAGCACAGGCAGTTACTGTGGAGAGCAGCATCTTCTGGGAAAGATCCATATGCTGTGAAGGCTCACACTATCTCCCCTTGCTCTGTAAAAGCAATTCTTTTTTAGGGAAACTTAAGGAGGCAGTGGAGATACCCCAGCAAGAAAACACGTTGGTAGTTGGCCTATGTCAACGTAGTTAATAAAGAACGAGTTTTAAGGCACAAAAAGGGAAATGAATAAATAATAAATAAAAAAGGTAGAGTTGCCTGTTCAATAATGGAGTACAGTGGTTTGTGCTTGGCACCACTTTGCTTGTTTAAACAAAATCCCATTCTCTTAGTACTGAGGCAACAGCAGAATACTCTAAAGCTCTCGCCAACATGGAATCAGCGAGTTAGACTTTGAGTCACAGATTCAGCCCAATTTGTTTACATTTTGGCAAATGATTACATTTAAAAGCTCGCTGGATTTAACAGTGTCAGTCGTTGTTTGCAAAACAATAGCAACGTACAGAAAACTGAGTCCGCTTTCATTCCAAGTGTCACAGATATACGTACAAGGTGTCCTCTGGCATCGGTGTCATGACGCATGGGGTTTGTAATTGACTCCAACTTTTAAGCCAAGTATAAGTAGTACTTCTAACATGTGGCCTGCATTAGCCCAAACCGTAATCTTAACTATGTTTTTTTGGTGACCAAACCAAAGAATCAAGAAGAAAACGACTTCTTCAGTTTAAGCGGGGGTTGGCTCGTGTCAAGGTTGCAAAAAAAACTTAAAAACTTAAGTAGTCTTCTGGCACAAAGAAAACAACAACAAACACTAAACGGTGTGTTCAACAAAAAAAGAGAGAGTGAGGGAGAGAAAAAATTCCAGGCAGCATCAAGAGAGATATGGACTGTATGGCGTTGGATGACTGGCCCTATGTCTCTACTATAGATTGTCATGGTCTGTTGGGGCCGGGGACCAAACAACCCTCTCCTCGCTACATTAGCTTTGACAACCTATTTTATTGAATTTGATCAAGACACACGGTTCACATGTGATCTATGAGAATACAAGGAAGATAAGAAAACCCCTTTATGAATCTCCAAGGGAGGACATTGATTTCAATGGGATTCGGATCATCCAATAGTGAATATTATCAGGGGGCAAAAAAACCTTGACTGGGGCATCCCTACTGTAAACACTTTTGCATGTCACTGGCTTGCAAATCCAAATCCATTGAGTTACAGTATAAAGATTATGACTGAGACGCTAGCTGTTTTGACAATGTGGCAGCACATGGCGCCTTGGGAATGACAACATATTGAACAATCACCACTTCATTACTGCAAAGAAAATCTAAAATATTAGGTGGGCACTACTGTAGTTACTGTAGTGTAACTACTGTATCTGTTCCACTTTTATTGAGCCATGGCTCCTTGGGTGCTCATCTCAGCAAGATATGTTAACTGCCTCTAAGGATGGATAAGAGGACTGCATTGGTGACATACTTTCAAGACACTGAAATGCAAAGGAGTTTTCTGCCTCCTTTTGGTAGTGATCCCAAGCTCTGCTGCACCTGCATATTCAAAACAGGAGGTCTGCAGTTCACACTCAACGAACTTCTGCTCTCTTTACACTTGCTTGAGCGAGACGCCTAACACCTACCAGCTCATGATTCCAGCACAGAAACCTGGCGGTGTTTTATTTTTAAAGTAGATCCTTATAACCTACCCCCCTAATGGCCTGGCTGTCCTTTCATCAATCCAACCAGATTCCAAAGAGGAATTTCATGATTTCATTTTAAGACAACAAAGCAGGCTACTCTGGAGGGCTTTCATGCACTTTTTGAATTCATGAATATACCAGATTTAGGTACACAGGTCTAAAATATTGCTGTTGCTAGTCATGTGACGCGGAAACATGTGACCGCCAACATCTTGCATCAAAGCTAAAAGCATTCCTCCCTTCAGCGTGTGTTTGAATACAGATTGAAACAAATGAGAGAAGACAGAATTGCCCTCAATCAAATATTCAGCTTTTCCATAATTTTCAAGTGGGGGCTGTTTGAAGTTTTAATTGAGGTTGCTTGGTTCACCCTTCTTCTTCCCTCACTACGTAAAAGCGACTCATGTTGAATGCTGAGGCTGTGTGGGAGGATGACGGTCGTATGAGAATGTCCCATCAGTGCCTCCTCTCTGAACTCTCCTCCCTCCACAGAGATGGTTGTGTTGCATGGTAGGGAGGTTTGGGGAAAGCAGATGTTGCACTTCATTTTTGTTCTGATTCCACAGAGGAAGTATTATACGAGGGAGGTCTGGCGCAGTCACTTGATTGTGACCTATGAAGACATCTAAGCTTCTCCAGAGAGAACATGGGTCGAGGAGTCTGTGTGGGTTCTCGTTTACAAGGCAGTAAATATTATAAAAGGAGAAGAATAATCAGTTTACAGGATCAATACTGACTTGCCTCCCATCATTTGGTGCATTTTCATCATCTGTATCCATCAGTGCTGATTAGCGATAGCCTGTCTGAGAGTAGGAAATGTTCTATTGATCAGTGATGGCATTTAAGCTTCTTCATTTCTCTCTGCTGGTTATTTTGTTGGTGCCTGTTTATCAGTTTCAATCAGTCAATTCAAGGTCCTGTATATGTAATGCTTTCATTAATGATTACTGACTGATCACTGCATTACACTGATGCACCGAGTTTAACTGAATGTCCTACATCCCCACCCTTCCTTCTAGTTGCCTGTTGTTTTGGTTGTCTTGTATAGCTAATCCTCAACGTTCTTGACAAGGAGATGTTAATTCAGATTTATTCTTAATGGTTTTTACTTTAATACATAATTGACTTAGATCTGATTGACTGAGTTACTCTACAGCAGTAGTACATTTACTGGCTCAAAATCTGTACTGACATAACTGATGTGTCATTAACCTCTTAATTCTAATACTAGGGCATGCCTCATTGATTTTGTGCTTATACCAGATAATCTGATCTTTGCTAAAACCTTGAGAGTTGCAATTGTCATTGAAGAATTTCTTAAATAACTGGTTATATCTCCATCAATACATATCGATCCTCAAGTCAAACAATTAAATTAAATGCAGTGGAAAGGACTTGATGTGGTAACATACTGTATAACCCTAATTATTGTACACAGAGCAAAACAAAATTTAAACCTGGGTTGTGATGACATTTTGAAAAGTCAAGTCTTTGGAACTTTCTCAAACATGGCTGTTGGGTTCAAGCTCAATCAGAGAGCAAGACATAGGTTGTTTTCCCATTCTTTTATTAAATTGCTCATCAGTTTCAGATTTATCTAAATATTAGTTGTTGGACATTTCATCTTCACCATGCAGTCATCCATTGTTGGTGATGTTGCTCTCAAATGCATGGATTTATAAGAAGTGGACAATTTAATTTTCCAGGCAGAGAAGTAAGTACCGAGTTTAGGGTTTAGGTTTGCTCTAGAATAAGTGGTTGGGGTTGGGGCATGTCAGATGGATTGTCATCAGAATGTGTGGCTAAGGTCAGAATCCATGTATTCACTGCTTCCTGCTGTTATACTGTCTAAAAATGAGTGTAAGGTAGTGAAGCGTGTGCTGTATTCCTTATGTTTTAGGGCCATACATCTTTTCACACAGTCATAATAAAGAGATCAACCTCTTTTTGCATGCATGCATGTGTTTGCGTGTACTGTAGGTGTGTGTTGGTGCATGTATGCATCATAATGAATCAGTGAGATGAGTGGCTAACCTGAGGACTCGTGAATTAGGTCTGATTTTCTGTCTGATTACACAATGACAAGCCAGAGGGTGTCCAGTGTGTCTGCTTACGCTCCTAGCCCTTGTTGACATGGAGTTACACCAGTGGGAAGGGAGGATGGGCAATGACTCACTATATCAGAGCTACTAAGTATATGTCCCTGTAGGCTTTCATGTTTAAAGCTTATGGACATTGCCATATTTCACAATGCAGAGACACTGCGGAGAACATGGACAAAAATATAGAGCAGTCGATGATCGATGAGCTTAACTAAACTGTAACTGTTCTCCTGAAGTTACATTCAAATTTTAAAGGGTTTATTGTATTGGGAGCACACTGTACATAAGGAAAATTTGGACGAGTTGTCAGTATTACAAGACAAGAGCATTTAGTAGAGCTCTTCTAGGAAGCATGAATACTTTCAGACAGACAGTTGATGAGACAGTTGGTAAGATACTGATTTTGAAATAACAGACAAACATCAGCACCATCAGGAACTTGTGCTAACAAGGGGAAATCAACTTTCTGATGACACATGATAAGCCAGACAGGAAGTAATGCTGTTGAATGTAAAAATAAATAATTAATAAGGATATGTAGGAATGTTTTGATTCCACAAAGCCAACCGTGGAAGTAATTCCTCCCTAAGGTATGGGAATACATCTAAAATAAATAAATCAATAAATAAATAAATCACAATTTTTACAATTTGTACTAATACATGAACTCAAACTGCAAAATCTAACATTTACAATACAAAACGCAACACACTGCCATTCCCAGGACATCAACTACTGCCATTTTGTCAAAACCACTGCTGTCTCCAAGGTTCACCGGGTAGCTTCAGAGATTGGTGTTGCATCACGTTCGCTATAGATTACAACATTAACTCACCCACAGCAATATTAGATGTCAAAATGTTACATACATTCTGTGTGGGAGTGTATGCAATTTGAAGTGCTTGGACGGGCAAGCACTATATCACTCAATGTCACATGACATTCACCCAGAAGACTGGGGTTCATGTTCCAAATGTTCTATTCACCCTCTCTGTTGGTTTGGTGTAGTTAGTTTGATTAGGTTCAGGAACAGTGGGTGAACCGTGGAATCAGTTGAAACAACCATCCACCTTGTGCATATTTCAGTATTTGATTCTCTGGAACTGAAAGTGGGCTTCAAACTTTAGTTAAGTTTGTTCACTGTCACTTTGCTTTGGCTTTTAGTATTGTGATATAATGTTTTTCATTAAAATATAGTGACTATTTATATTTTCTATTTTCTCTCTATATTTTGTTCTGTATGACTCCATTAATAAAAAAATAAGTTTATTTTGGGAGTGGTATGTGATGATAAGGTTTAATTTAAAGAATATGAGATTTAATACCTCGGAGTAAAAAGAACCCGACCATCTATTTTCAAGCTATTGACTTTTTGCGTCAACTTGCCAAAGGGATTAATGGAGTAAAATAAACTGTGAGTGAGTGAGTGACATAAGGGGCTTATGACAGCGCATGCTTTGGATTGGAAATCTCTGCGTGGCTTTTGCAGAGGAAAGAGTCCCTTGGCGACTGTGCCAATCCACCCCCATTTCATGCTTTGTCAACTCCGAGATGGAGTCATTCCAGACAGGGAGGACTCTAAGTTAAGCGATATAAAGACTTGACATCAGAAAGTCAGATGCAGGAAGTATGGGCTAGACTTACCACATTAACCTGCAAGGACCTCAATTAGGTAGAGGCTGGCTTCAGCCCGACTCGGCACTTTTGGAAACAGATATGGTCCAGCAGAATGTAAACCAAAGCAAATATATACCTGCACCTATCACATACTCTCCACCCCATTCATTTACAGGCCGCAGCTCCAGGTGAGCTCGGACCAATAGCTTCAAGCATCAGTCTACCTCACTTGACATGATCTCTTCTGACATAATATTGTAAATATGGAAATCATCCAACGACCTCTATCAAACCTCTAAATGAGACGTGCATCCAGACAAGCTGATGGATGCAGAACAGCCACATCAGCTGCAAAAGCTTTGCCCTAACATCTAATGTAAGAATTATCCTTCAGTGCCATCATTTGCCAGGTCACATTTGTTGGCTGCTCTAAAATAAAACAAAAGGCTGACGCATCTTTTTTCTGTATGTGTACTCTTGTGGCAGTCTGCTAAGTTTTAAATCTCAGGTCAAAATCGTTTTTTATAGGCTTCCTCTGTTTTCACATACCTGAACTTAATGATGCAATTTGATTGATTTTTTTTATTATTATTTCTTGTTAGATTATTACTATTTTACTCTTCTACACAGCTTTAAATTTGAATATTTTTCACAATAATACTTACGTTTTATTTCCGACATTATGTTGTTTTTATTACATTTATGTCCTGCCATTGTCCTATTTTCCTCCTCACATAAAACACGCACAAACGAAAAAGGCTATTATTGCACAGGGAACACGATCATTGTCTTCTCCCTCACTCCTGCAGTTCAGTCATGTACTCTTATGTGCATCAATATTTCAGGCTAATTAATACGTCTTTGAGAGTAGGGTTATTGCTAGCAGAGCGTCTGTGCTAAGTGTGTCCAACTGTATTAAGTGCAGGACCTGCTGATGAATCAATTATGCAGCCGCCCATTGGCGAAACGAAATGCATGGATGTTCTTTGTAAAAGGTCAAGAGCAGCCGTGCAGCAGAGCAGCATGGTTAATTTAATATGGCTCAGCCCTCTGCACCTATGGGTTACACACAGAGCACCGAGTCACAACACCAGTGACCGGAGAATAAAACAAACAAAGAACAGGTGAAATTAACTTTTACAGCTTGCTGAGTCTTTTGCAAAGGAGGTCACAAAGGCCGAAACCCATCATGGGTCACAGTCAAGTCCAACCAATTTATGGTTGACCACAATTACAGGTATGCTATGGTTGTACGCTAAATAACAAGCATCATCTCATGCTTTCTTTCTTTGCTGGTGGACTCAGTGCCACATGTTGCTATGGATACATGTACGTGCTATAGCCCCTGGATCTTTCCATAGTTATTCAAGTATTCTATGCAGATCAGACTGACTTATGAGTCAGTAGAGTATAATAAAGAACACTGTAGCCACTTAAATTACATAACTGACTTTTTATTCTTCTGATAAAGAGGAATGAATTGCCTGTCCTGTGGATTATATATCTGTCAGTGTGAGGAAGTTCCACCGTGAAAAGAAGCACGCTTGTTTCTGATTTCTAAGTGTGATCTGAGTTACATCTAGGAGTAGGCTATTGCAGCCGCCTTTATGTTGTCCTTTTCACCTCTCACAGCATCTCTGCCCCCGGGTTCAGGTTATCTGCACCCATAGATAGATTTGACTTGTCATCCATCTTGACATGTTGCCCGCAAGTGTATCTCTGTGGCCCCCGCCTCACTTTTTGAAAAAAAATAACCCAAGGATACACATTAAAAAGGAGACAGGAGCCCATCAATATGTTGTCAACTTTCTATTAACACACTCTAATCCCTGATTTCGTGCCTCTTTTAAAAGTAAACGTTCATATTCCAAGTTTGCAGGGCTGCATATTTAAAATCCAGTGTTAGCCTGCATGGCTGGCACTCCTTTCTCCTGGCGAGAGCACATTCCTCATCCTGTAAAGAACATCACAATCATGTATTCAGCAGGCATATATCTAGCCTATAGCTCACATGCTCTCCTTTCCATCTCCTGCTCTCCTATCTTCCTGTGATGAATGGCACCCATCTCAGAGCGGTTAACTAATTATTGTCCATTAATCTGTGTCAAGCGGCTGCTGTCACCGCTGGAACTGCTCCCGACTCTGAGAGCCCGCGACACCTAACGGCCCCCCCAAACCAGGCAGACAGCCACCAAGGCAGGCAGAAAGGCGGCCAGACCCAGAGCCAGAGCAGCCCTGGTGTCACCATAGCAACAGGCAGAATGACACAAGCCTCAATTCTTATGTAATTAAGCAGTTAGAGAAAACTGGAAGAAGGGGCAATCAAATTTTAAGATATATCACACATACACGACGAGCAGAGTACTGTTACGTATCCAGAGGCTTTTTTTATATATATATATATCCAAGAATTGATTGGAAGGGATTTGGAACCCTGCTTAAAATCAGATGCCGGGCTGCCCAGTCCATCACAGGGTTGACACAATAAGACAAACATTCTCATCTCTGGTCGGAAAGGTTGTCCAGCAGACTCTAACCTTGTATATGCAGTCAGTGTTTCTAAGTAAGAACTTTCTTGTTGTTAGGGTGTACTGAAAACCACTGCACGCTCCGCAGAAAGTACAAATACTAGCCAACAGCACTAGGCCCACGTAAACCCATCCCACAGTGAGTGGGAAAAGCCAGCATTTCAACCACCTTGACAGTAGAGGGGGTTTTGGATAAGAAGCAAAACCTGACAGTTCATAAAATATGTTTCTGTGCGCAGTTGCGTTAATTATGCAGTATTATGAAGGAACAGCAAACCAATGTCAACAAGGTATTAGATTTTAGGGTTTACACCTGCTTCAAGATTATATCAGGTAGAGGTTTGAGTTTGTCATATTTTTGTGGTTCGAGGGAATCTCCAGGGAAATAAAGCAGTGTCCTCAAAGGTGTAAAACATCAGCGTGGGTGGGTGTTTTTTGGTGGCATGCATACTCACTCTGCCAACTCCTCCAGGCTCCGGTACACGTCATCCTCATTCAGAGCTGTGTCCTCCGATGGGAAAGGCCTTGTACAAAGAAAACACACAAGAGTGAGAGATGGTACAAAATGCTCTATCGCTACAAAAAAACCACAGGTACCCAGGTAGAAAAATAACCATTCAGAGATTGTGTGCTCTGTCTGTCAGGTGCTCGCTCCTCACTCCATCACTTTGGAAGCAGCAGCAACAACTTCTATTCAACGGAGGACCCCATCAGTCACAAGCAACACTGTCAAAACACATCAACACTTACAGTGACAGATAAAAAAAAACCACCGTCTACCAAGTTCCAAATTGCTCAGTAATTCAGGAGGGTAAAATAGTCTGTTTTTTCAAACGGTTGGCCAGACGTCTTATAAATTCTCCCAGGACTGGCCAGGTTTCACTGAACCTGAGACGGTGTAGAGGCACACGAAATGCCGAAGATAACTACCGCATGAGTAATGACACGGTGTTGTAATCCAAATGAATCATACCGATCGTGTTTTTAAATATCGCATTCTCGCCAAGACCACGTCGGCGAACAGTAATCCCGGCTAATGGTGGGGCATAAAAATGGTCGACTAATCATTTAGCTCATTAAATGGGGAGGATCTATCGCTCATCTTTTTAAAGATATCAGATTTCTGCAAACAATGTTCTGAAGTGCAGGATTACGCCTCGAACAGACGGCTGCGCTAATGAGGCTTTTTTTTTTTTTTTCCACAAGTGCTGATTGTGATTGCTTCAAATTACATCCTATTAGCTTAATGCTGTGCACAACTGAAAGCAATTAAAATCAGAGAGGTCATGATCAGCTTCCCTCATCAATGACATCAACGTTACTGAAATAGAAACAGTGCCTATTAATAGGATTCATCCTGAGTGGCTCTAATAAACAGTTAACCTAAAGCCTATTATTATTATTTTTTTCCCAGTCTAATGGCTCCTGTTTGTTTTCACCATGATAGCAGCACATTGTTGATACCGTCTTCTCCTCGAGTAGTGCATCCTACACAAAGTAGCATCCCTGTGAGGTTGACCTTGACTCACTGTGTGCTAATGTAGCTAGTGAACACATAATTTGTTTTCCTTCTGTCAAAGAGCCAGTGGACACACACACACACACACACACACACACACACACACACACACACACACAGACTCACACACTCACACACACAATAATGTCCCACCATTACTCAAGAAAGAGACGCAGAACAGAGTGTGAGCATGTGGGAGGAGAGCGAGGACGCTGGAGTCGCCTTAGCTGTAAAAGAAGCTTTATATGAAAATTTTAATTTCTGAGTCCGGAAATTAAATGGCCTTTATCCAGTCAGCTGATTATTACAATGTCTCCGTAATGTCTGATTGATGACATGCGTGAATAGAACAGGTTTAGGTGCTTCCAGTATTGAGAATGTGTCCAGGCATTGTGTTTAGTTTCACACTGCATGATAACAGCTGTTTATTGTTGCAACAATGCAAGGACTGTGAATTTTGATCATCCAATGCATCCAAAGATGGACAAACCACCCATGACATTAGCCATGCCAGTTTTGATGCTCAGTGTGGTGGATCTGGCCATCGCCATCTTGGCAGCGCCTGACTATACTTAACTCCTGGCATATTAAATAAACTAAAATAAACTGAAACTTCTGCTTGGGCAAGAATCCCCGAAATAATGATTAACTTTACGTAATTTGTCAAATTGTCCATCACTCACTGGATGGACCACCATGCAATGGCCAGACAGATACCTAATTGAGAAATCCAGCATCTATATAAAGGAAAAGTTGAAGGCACACAAACAGTTAGACGCCTCTAACAATGTCTTGAATGGACATGTGCAAGATCTGCAATTGCAGAATTTGAACGATGACTTTTGTCCATACGAACACAGAGAGGTTGTCTCTATCAAGTGAAGCCTCTCCTGCAAAGACATTACAAGAAGTAAGAGGAACCACTGGAGGGACATCCAGCTGACACCTCTGAAACACGTTACTAATGTTGCTTTAGCTAGAGATTAGCATTAGCATTCATATGTAACCTCAAGTTAGTGTTTTTGATTTTTTGGTTTTAGCAGCCAAACATACACCAAGACGACATTTCCATGGTTAGATGACATTGTTCTTCTCAAGCTTCCCTCTGTTTTGCCTCCAGCTAATGTTGTGATGTCACAGTGATGTAGGCCATGAATGGGTCCATAGCTCATAAGCTCATAGTTAATGCATGTTCAAGTGTCCATCTTTTTTGTATAAGTTTCATTTTAGCTAGTTATTTGACGCCAAAGAAACAGGATACGATCCAACATTTCCTTGTAACTGGTGGAGGTAGAGCAGAGCACAGTATTAATTAAATGACAACGCAGTTGAGTCTGAAGGAAGTGTGGCCGGGTCATCCGTAGTGCAGCGTGGCGCATATTTCGGCTCCAAACTCTCAAGATGGCACTGCCTGTATCCCCGGTAAAGTAGCGCCAATATATTTCAGGACATGTGGCATCTGATCTGCCAAATGAACCACCAATCATTCAAAAAGATATATATATGAAGCAGAGTAAGCAATGGTTGAAACAAAACAAAACAAAACCTAATTCAGCCTCTGTTTACCAGAAGTGTCAGCACAGTAGCCAAACCACTTACAAGCTGGGAATCCGCAGTATGACTGGAATGCACAATTTATTCAACCAGCTACACTATCCATTCTGAAAAGTGTAACATACTACACTGAAGTTCTGTTTGGAACAAATTCCTTGTTTCCAAGCCCCAAAATATGAAAAAAAAAAGATTTGTCTCTGTTTGATCTAGTCCTGGGTTTAAACATTACATATTAAATAGTGTGAGTAGAAGCCTTGTTTCCTATATCTTGGGAGCGACAATTAAACATCAGTGAAAATTTCAGTTGGGAAAACAACAGAGCTGGTCTCTTTATTCAATCTGAACCATGATTAATTTGAGTTTTGTTTTTTTGTTTTTTCCGTTCATTAGTGGAATCATTTCAATACGGTTTAGCTGATCATTTGCTTAATTTTGGCATTTTTAAATAGACGGAAATTTTTGAGAAAGAATTCTCATTAGTTTGAGGAGCATTATGATCCAAATATAAAATATTAGCAGAAATTCATAAGAAAATATTGTTTTCAGGACATGATACAAAGATATCAAGATTTCCCATTTTGAAATATTTTCTCACGTTTTTAATTATTACCTCACATTAATTCCATACAGCCAAAGCAAAGCAGTGTGCATATGGACTAAGTTGAAGAGACTCCAGCAGGTAAAGAAGAACACAAATAGCAGGAGTGATGTAGCTGTCTCCACTGGGAAGTCGGTTAAGTGTCAGAGACAAGACCTTCAAAGCTCTCATGAAAGCTTGGACGGTGTTTAATTCAAAGAGACGATAAGACGACTGAGACGCTTTATTGTGTCCTTTCTAAAGAGCTAACTGAATTGGCCCGTTAGTGGGTAAACAACAAGTGTCGCACTATTGAGCAAATATAACAGTGTCAGTATAAAAAAAGGCCACTTACTGTTATCATTTTAACTGTACACATGTGCAGGACTTGTGTGCGTGTGAGTCAAGCTGTGCATGTGTTACAACAGTAATTAGCCCCAGTGTAAGTAAAACAGTGGTCACCCTGGAAGAGCGTGTCAGCCGTCAGGTTAATGAATGCTCAGCGAGATAAGTCAAAGGTCAGCTCATCAATGGAAGGCACACACACACACACACATTCATTCACTCTGCTTAACTTTCCATGTTTAAGAGGTGTAACTTCATGAAACCTCGTGCGTACATGTTTTAGTGAAAGAAAAAAAAAAAAAACGCCTCATCTGATTTATGTTACTTTCGCCCTCACTGTTATGAAGCGCAGGAGGTGGCTCCTCCAGAGCATAATAACACACACACATCCAACGGCCCCCCACCAATGAAATGTGCATTATATTATGAGTTATTAATGGAGTCCCGCAGGGCAAAATTTAATTACACACTAGTTTGTGGAGATATGCGCTCGCGTCTATCACCTCCGAGTTGTTTTGCGGAGCCAAGCACGGTCCAGTGCTGCCGTTTTCATTTCTCGCAAATGGTGCAACTAGGAGTGATTGAACTATGTTCCTAATTTCATCAGAACACGTTTGATGAGCGGTCTCTTGGCTACTCAGTGCTGCTCTATTATGCCTCCTGCAAGCTTGTTGTTCAGGCCTTTTCCCCGTGTGGTAAACCAGGGAGGCTGCTGTGGTGCTAAGTAATCAGTTATCTGTTCAGAGGAGCCAAATGCGTTTTTGTTTACACCTCATTCAAGTGTTGTTTTCTACTTTGTTAGTATTGTCTGATTACAACGGATTGTTTTAGGCAAACGTTGCTGACTTTTTGGTTTAGCCCGCATGCACCTCAGCAGGAAAACTCACATTACGGTCAATATAAAAACGGTGACTAGGATTTGAGCAGGGTTGGATATTTGTTCAAAGCGGTATATGATGAAACGATTGGCTGTTTTATGTGCATCACTGTTGAGGAGCCCTTTCATTTACACATTTAATGGAGGAGTTTCGTAGAAAGCTAAATGCGGTGTTCAGCTGGGACACTTGCTGCAGGGGCCATTCAGACTTGGTTATTAAATCTAAATACGGTCTGAGATCAGATGCGTCCTCAGTGTTCACATCTGTACTTTAAGCTGGACACTTGTGATTGCAATAATCAAATAAACGGGCCCTTAGAATGAACAGTTTCATATTAATGCATTAGGATGGACACTGAAGATGGTCTTTATTATAATATCTACAAAGTAAAATTCATTTTAGCTAATAATTAACTGCATTATTTGCTGCATGGGGTATGTAAGCACTAACTGGGGCACCAGGGACTGAAGGCTTTCATTTCTTTATGTGTGTTACTGTCCCTTTTAGTGGTTTGAGTTGTAAAACCTCATACTAAAAGCATGCACGCAAGCACAACACACATAAACTCAGTAGCAGCTCTGCTCGCTGTCCAGCCATTGTATTTCTTAATCCTAATAAAGCCCACACTGCTTATGATCACGTCTAATTTCTTCCACACTGTCCCGGTATAAAGGGAATTGCTGGCACACGTGTGCTGTACAAAGCCACAGTGAGCCGGTCCCATTGATCAACTATTGTCAAACAGCAGAACAACAGTGTAGTCGTTATGTGCGAAAGCAGCTTCAACAGTCAGCTAGTGGAAGCAGTTTCACGTCCCGCGACACAGCTTCGTTTCTGCAGGGGTCGATAAATCGCTGGAGCTCCAGCAAGCCAGTGCACTTTGCCACTTATTGTACCACGCTCGTCTATAAACCCTCCCATTCCTCCTTTAAACCTGGCACCGTGGTTTCATTTCCAAGCCTCCGTTGCCTGGGGAGGGCGCGCGCGTGTGTGGCCGAATAAAACATGAGTAAGACTGTTTTGTCTTTGCCCGTGTGAGTTACAGGCTATTCTAGGTTTGAAATTCACACACACGCGATGCGAAGAGAAAAACTGAGGAGCAGATGTGCAATGTGGTGACTGCGCTCAAATGATGTTGATGTTCGGTGGCGTGAGGGAGGACAGGATGGTGATTGTTGTCCCACTCGTGCCGCACTCTGCAACCTCATCATCTGATGAAAAATAGAAAACATTCACATGCACGTGTTGGATCTTTGTCAATGGCCAATGACAGACTGACGGAGTCCTTAAAAAAAGAGAATGTCTTCATCAATTTCTGGAAAAACATGGCCTTCATGTAAATCTTGCATCTACTTTGTTCACGACTCTGAAATGATTCTCAGAGCTGCAACATGCTGTGATTTATACTGTATTCAGTACAGTGACAAAGAGCCTGTTCTGGTTCTGGTTAGATACAGAAAGATTTTATGTAGAGCTGACAAAAAAAATACACTGATCAACAAATCATTATTAATTTTTTTTTTTTTTTAACAATCAATTATGTTGTCCTATTTGTAGAAATACTGAGATGCTAAAACAACAGATGGATGCAGTTCAAAATTCAGCTTTGTGTCATTTAGAGTTATGGGCTGTGGTTCCTTCTTTTTTATATATATATATTTGTCCAATTTACTAATTTATAAATCGTTTTACACAGTTTGATTTGTATTTTTTTCACTTATTTCTTAGTAAGATGATTTGATATGGGTATGGATGATTATTGACTTTCTTATGATGTACACTACAGTGAAGTCATCAAATTAAAGAAAAATAAAAAAGAACAAAAGCACTAGTTCACATATATATAACCGGTCAATTTTAGATTCCAAAAATAAAGAGAATATTCTGGACTGAGACTGAAGTACAGGAGGAGCTGAATCACAGCGGTTGTTGAAGGAATATAGATCAGCAGACCAAAAACTATTTTGATAAGCAATTACATTTTCCTATTTAGAAACTAAATGAGATGTAATTATTTGACGGTGCTCTGAATCCAGCTGTGTATCATTTTGGAGTTACGGGGGGTGGTCTCTCTTTTGTCTTCTATTTATACCAGTTGTTTAATTTTATGGGTCATTATTTTAACAGTAAACTTCCTCTTCATCTGCTGCCTGTCTGGACGCTGAGCTGAGCCCTTTGACCCTGATTCCCCAGAGCCCGTGACATATTCTCAAACAGCAGGGATCGGCCAGGAAGTGGGACGGAGTGGGAGTGGGTGGAAGGTCACGGTGGAGTTAGATGAGGACACCGAAGATAAGCAGTGGGACACAATTGGGAGGGGGACATAACAGAGGAGGACGCTGGCTTATACACTAGATAAGAGTAAAGTCATCTCACAACACACAAAGAGAAGAGAGCGGAAGGTCTGCAAAGGAAGGGGATTAAGGTTCTTTATGGACCGTTTCCTCCTAGTTCCTCCTATGTTATTGTTAAATAGAACTAAAATATAACTTAATTAGTCTATATCTTCAGTTTTAGCATCCTGTTTTTAGAAAATAATGTCACATTTTCATATTCTGTTAAGGTGAAATGGCAGCCAGTCGCCCGGGAGGTAAAACAGACGGCGTAAATTATTTCACATTTATTGTTCAGCATTTCAGACTAATATAAGAGGAACAATAAAAGTGGTTGCAGTTCGAACAAGAAGAGTGTGTGCTGTAAGCTGAATAAAGCCTCGAGCGGAGCTGAAATGCTGACACAGTGACCGAGGCCTGAACCGCCGAGGCCTTATTACAGCGAACAGACGAGATCAATGGGCTTCAGCAGAACATCAGTGGTTACGCCTGTGGCGACGTTACCCAAAGATTTGACACAGTGAGGAAACGTTCCGGTCATTGTAAAACTGAGACAGCTCGGCGTGGTGCCTTAAAACGAGTCCGGATCATTGAATTACTGCCTGGGCATCAAGGCCTCCACTCTGAGGAGCTACGAAGGATGGACATTTTTTTTCCCCTAATCAAAAAAAAAATTCAAAAATAAAGAAAACTTAATTCCTTATGCAATATGTCCTTTTCAGTTTTTAAAGAGGACCTACACTTCTATGCATTAAGCTAAAAAAAAAAAACTAAAAATAAAAAAAGCTACAGAAAAAAGAAGAGAAAAAAAGGTCCAATGAGATCAACTAAATTCAAATGTAGCTAAAACCAAATCAGATCACGTACAATGGTGGAATTCTGTCTCTTGATCTGAAATGACCAACGTTTTATGAAGACACATTACCTGAGAGCTGCTTAATATCGTTTGATGAAAAAAAATATTAAAGCACCCACTAGAGCATCTCTCATCTTACAAGTGAACCACTTCTTTTTATCATTCATAATCATCTCAGAAGACAATTTCAGGAGAGACCATGATGATTTTTCACTTTATGACTCGACTGGCCATCACCGGAGGCATGGTTAAGGCGTGCCACACTTGAGTCATGGCAGGGAGTCAAGACTTAAACGTCAGAATTACTTTTTATCTGTCTTTATTTTAACCACTTTTAAATCAAATGTGAGGTATCAGTGTTTTAGAGCTACATTAGCTGGAAGGCAGATTTCCTGTTGGCTTCTCTACTCCATGAAGCTCCATGTGTAAGTAGGTAAAATCCCTTCTTAAGACATGCTTCCATTCGAGCAAAAGAACAAACCCAGAGACCGGATGTTCTCCTTCAAGTGATTCTCTTTTACTTGAACTGGACCGACTGAAACGTGTTTATAAAGGACTCTGTGACTTTGATCTGAAAGGTGCTATTAGTGGCCCGGAGGGCGTGAGCGTGCTGTCGATACGGTTCATAACTTGTACGCGTGTCATGCTAGGTGTTTGAATGAGTTATAGCTGCCGTCAGCCCGCACACATGACACGGCTGTGAAGCGAGACAGAAGAGGTCTGAGGGGTCCTTGGACCTTTCACTGGAGCTGACCTTGCCCCAAGCACAGCGACACTGGTGAAGGGACTCCTTTTCAGAGACACAAGCGCACATCGCGTATTTGTGATATTTTGTTTTATATCTCTGTGAGGCTTGTAGTAAAAGCAGATGCAGCTGATGGGAGCTAATTAGATAAATGTTTAGATAGTTATGATAGTAAGGATAGAAATCATCTAGCAACAAACTGCAGAAGCCAGCTGACGCAAATATTCCCATGTAGCTACTAGGAAGCTTTTTAAAGACATCATGTAGTCCATTGATAGGCAGATGAAGCTCCTCTACTCTTTAGAAAGTGGCAGAAGCAGCACACTTTCAGTACACTCACACACAATGTATGTAAGGTTAACGCAGACAAAGGCAGATACATTATATTTGTTGTTCTGATGACAATTCATATTTTATATTAGGTTTTTTTCCAGCAATTAAGGTATAGCTGATCATTTAATATCTATTATCAGGAGTGTTTTGCCCAAGCTAATCGTATTATGTATTTCCCTTAGGATTTAGTTCAGCGAACCATTTAATAGCCTTAGTAAATACTTTGTTGTTCATGCCAGGAGCCAAATGTGACCTTACATAATAAAGTCATATCTCATTGATCCCTATGAGGCACTTCTGTTTGCACTGAACACCCGGCAAAGCTGGGTAAGAGGTCAGCGTCGCACAGTTCAACAGTCAGTAGGGTTAAGGTTAACCCTAACCCTAACTGCGCTACCAGGAGCTTGACAACCTTTTGTGTCCTGTAGTTTAAGATTCTGAAATATTCACTGTATATAAAGGTACATAAACAATCCACTACATAACACACAAATGATTATTTTGGATTAATACACGGCTCCCTTGAATTCTGACTGGTCAAACAACAACATTCATGGGTGATTATTTCTCGATATAGCACCGCTGTTCCTGGCAACCAAAAGCACCCAGTGGGAGCATTTTTCGAGTGTAACATTTAATTTGTTTGGAGAGGACAAAACGCTGGACTCATGGCTGAAGAACGACATGTCCCCGGCAAAGAAGAGGAAAACAAAACAGAGCAGAAAGGGTAAGAGAGGCGAAAAGGCACAAGCAACTGGAGGAGAGACAGACTGACCAAATTGAAGAGGACAGACACACAAAAAAACACTGAGAAGAACACAGCATGGGCCATGGACGTGTTTAGAGACTGGTTAGAGGAGAAGAAAATGGCAACAGATTTTGACACCTATGATGCCCCGTGGCTAAATCAGTTCATTTTATGCATCGGTACAGAATGTCATCACCAAACCACACTCTATGGCCAGGTAGCCACATGACTCTCTGGTCTGGGTATCCCTTCACCCTCCCAAGTTTGACATCCTGAAAAGTTCCTCCTTTACATCCATGTTCAATACGGTCATTAAAACTCAAGATGTAGAAACGCTGCTCCACGGGTCACGGTTTCCCGGCAACCAACAGCGCCCAACACACACAGAGCTCACCTCATAACATCCTAGAAACCACCAAGGCCAATGTTACACAAATAAAACCTTGTTCAATCATGTGTCACATTATTGAATAATTTAGTTGTGGGCTGTGTTCCGAGTGGGATAATGTATAGTGAGCCGGCGATTACTGAAATAATAATAGTCATGTGGTGGTTAGGGGCGTCGCCATCTTGGCAGTGCCTTGCTACGTCTAACTCCCAGCTTCAAAAATGGGAACATATACAAAAGGTGGAGCTTAAGTGGAGGTGGTTCAAGCCTCGGATGGTGAGGCAGAAGGGCCATTATAGGGAGCGACACCCACACAGCTGTCACTCAGTGCAGCAACCCCTTTAATTATGCATACTTACCGTTACAACAAATACTTTTTGAATACCCACCCAATACAGTCATCATGAATGGGGAATTATCCATATAAACTAAATTGTTTATTTTTGTACCAAGCTGCTACCAGGTTTATTTGTGCTATAACGTTGGGTACTTTAACCTGGAGTTCAAGGAATTATTTCACACCACTTCCACCTGGATTCAGTTTGCAACTCACTCTGAACTTTAAAAAGTGTCCTGGTCAGATCATGTGATTTAGTCCAGACAGACATTGATTTTGACTACTCACGGCAAAATGGCCAACACGAAAAGGCAGTGAATTAGCCATCCGTCAGCAGCTTGTGTTGTCTTTATTAATAGCAAGGGACCTGCTCTCTCCCTGTCACTCTCTCCCACCCTCCCTCCGCTCTTCCTCCTCCCTTCATTTCCTGGCATGGCTCCTAATGGGCGCGCTCCATCAACTCATTACTCAGACAGATAAAATGGCTTTTTATGTGGCGCCGGTGAGCCACCAGGCTACAAGCAGATCAAGTAAATGAAGAGAAATCAGAGGCCCATCCCGGGCCTGATAAAGGAGTGTGAAGGATTTTCTCAGCGTTGCCATTATTTGTGAAAAATGAGCACCCTAGCGCACAATAAAGCATCCTGACTCAAAGGCGTGTAGAGCAGTTTGATTGACAGAGGGGACTGCGTTGTGGATTATTTTGCCCTGCGCGATAATAGCATCTAAAAGACGCAGCTAATTGCCCTAAAATGTAAATTGATTTTTAAATGAGCAGCAGATGTTAATAGTCACATCCATTTGAATATGTAAGAAAATGCAGAAAGCATGTATCCAAATGGTTTCTTTGAGACTCGTATTCTGCGTCAAATGTCTGAACGGTTAATGAGATAAGACACGTACCTGATGCCTTTGATTTGTGCAATGCTGTGGTGGGAGATCCTCGACAGAGCGGAGATGACCTGAAACAAACAGACATGATAAACTATTAGGAAACAATCACATATCCAAAGTTTTTTTTTTTTTTTTTTTTTTTAAAAGAGAATTCTGTAGCACCATATTTGCAAGATCAGGATTAATACACACTTTGTGCAAACTAAGGGACAAAAGTAAGGTATGTCACAGAGGGAAAGCCACTCTCAAACCACAGTGTATGTGCTACCGGTCGAAAGGAAATATGCTCACTGCAGCTGAGCTGCTGCTGTTCTTTGAGGGTGATTACGGAACATTACCCGCGTGTTTCTTAGCAACCTCGCCCATGCAGCACGGCGTAGGACTGTGTGTAAACATAATGCAGGCGACCATGCGACAATGGTGACATCCAAAAGACATGTGGTGCACAGTCACGGATGGATGGATGGGCGGGTGGTTGCCCCTCCGGTTTGATCTGACACGGACACACATCTCTCGTTTTCTGTTTATTTTAACCTCCAAACTAAGTTTTTTTTGTATCTGAAGATCAAAAATGTGAGCCTGTACTCAAGCCGATTTAATGCGGCCCGTGAGTTGCACGCGAGCGCAGGCTCACGGCCGCGGACTGCAGATGGCGTGGCTCAGCTGAGGCTAGTTCGGGGGAACGCGAGGGAGCTGCCGCCCAAAAACACACGGCCCACTCACGCTTACACACACACGCAGCCAAACAGAAACGCAGTCTCCCGCGCCTCATTACCCACTCCGGGGCGTATTTCGGGTCGCAACACCGTGGCGACGCCAGATGTCTCCTCGACGGGGAGGTGAAAATTGTTATCTCGGCCCCCTCTTCCCTGGCAGGTGTGTCATCCAAAGCCTCTCGTCAAACTCCCTTTCCTCTAAGCACACAATGCAGCTCCTCGGCGCCGCTGGTATTTAACATTCAAGTTGAGCCTATGCTAATGGCCGTTGTGAGGAGCGGGCCGCCACTTTAGGAGTACTTGCGCTGAAGCGGTGTTGACCGAAAAACCTTTCCCTCTCTCTATTCAAGGTGTTCTCATGTTAATCAGCAGCGATGAGTAGTGGGATCACACGGAGCGCCGAGAACATACACACTTACGGAGGGAAACCCTCCACAGGGCTTTGCTGAGGAAAATGATAAGGGGTTATTTCTGTGGCGCTAAAGACCCGTGTAATAGGCCTGTTCATGCTTAATGGTTCCAATATGGGGCCGGTCTACCATTACACACCTCTTTAACATATATTCTAATTCCTCTATCAGACGGAGACCAAAAAGGAAACGGAGACAAAGACGGATAAAGAGATAAAGGAGAGGGGAGAAGAATAGGGTGCTGCTCCGTGGCTCTGTGCCCACCTGGACCAGCTACAGGGGGAGATCACATATGGCACGGTGCCCCATTAACGCTATTAACCACACATTGTTTTTTTTTTTAGTTATCCTAAATCCTAAAATGTGAATGAAACGGATGGATGGATGGATCTGGTATTTAATAGCAATTAATATTTAAGTGTGCGTGTTGTGATCAGCTGGTGTCACATCCGTCCCAGCACAGCTGCATGCATCCAGGTTTTCCCCAGGTTCAAAGGACAGCGGAGCCGCTGGCCCGGAGCCAGAGAGGTCGCCGCGTGGCGAGGGCCCGCTAAGCCGGGGTAGACGAAGACGTGAGTGTGCCAGCGCCGAGCGCACCAGCGTGACTTTCACACCTCACACGGCAAAGCCCATCAATATTATATCTCGTCCTTCGTCAACATTAGGTCGGTTGTTCTCGTCTGAAGTCCGTGCGAGCCTCTCGCGTCACAGAGCGAGAAATGTGTCTGAAGACTGGAAGCGCTGGCAGTCCGTGACTTCCTCTGGCTTCGGTGAGATATGCTAATGTGCAATCTGTTTAAGGGACGACTGAGGAAATAGAAATTTGTCCTCGCGTGTGTTGCTTATTTATGTATTTAATGTAAAGCTCCAGTTTCACCGTCACTCACTGTTTATGCGTGACGATGTTTGATTTCATTGATTTGGTATTTGGAGAAGGAACACGTTTTCAAAAAGCCACCGTTCAAAAAGTCAGGATGTGACCAAAGATGAAAAGTGTTTCCTTTTAGTCGAGTACGAACTAAGAGTTAGTGGAGTTCTTCCATTTGGGTTGGCGTGAAATCACATGGTGTCCCAGAATAATGAGCCGAGCCCGTTTAGAGAGGATGGTCTCAGCCCGAAGGCAATCAGTCCATGGAGGGTTTAACACACGTCAACCACAGGCTGATATGACTCCTTACAATTATATTATCAAGTACTTTAGATGCTTGATCAAACTGGACATGTTCGTATAAATAACATGCTTTTTTTCTCCCTGCTGAGGGCATATCAAAACTTTGTCTAAACTCCCCTGAGAAAACCACAGTGAAATGCAACATTGTGGCAATATTCTCTCAATTATTCCCTGAATGGGATGAAAGCATCCCAAGCAACTTCTTTCATCCGTTTTATAACGTCACTCCTCTTCATTTCTAGCCTTTGCTCAAAGGTGGCCTCGCTGTCTGATTCTGCTTTCTTCTCTCCACCCATGTTTCTGTTTCCCTCTCTGGCTCCGACATACCCTCATCACCCTCTTTTGATCCTCCGGTTTGGTCAAAGCCTTTGAGTCTCCACACGTTATTAATTTCCCTCTCATCTTGTACTCCCCGGGGGGTCTTAACTCTGGGGCCGGCCAGAGAATAAAGCCTCTTTCACCGCTCTAGGAATATGGAAAAGAGAAGTCATCCATTGGAGTGACAGCTCAGGGTTTCTGAAGCCCCAGACCAATATCTTACCTTAACTCACCACCCACAGGCCCCCTGGCATCCCTTCACCCGCATCTGACCCTTTGGTCAATCAGAAGGATGTAATCGGGGATGCATGCTAAGTCAAACAGCCTCACCCATGCTCACGGTGTCTGCATGAGCCTGGCATGCGACATTTACAATCCATTTACCACATAACAAGCTGTATGCGTGTGCGTGGAGGACAGGGAAGGAAGGGGAAGCAGGGATAAGGGTTGTGTGCATGGATTAAGTGCAAGTGCAAACGCCCTGACGTGTTTCTAGACTCCATACAACCAGCACCATACGTGACCATGGACGCAGCCAATGAGAAGACCCCGTGGAACCTGGTTCCCCCGGACAACCTGGCCTTCACTGAGCACGCACAGTCATCAATTACTGCAGGGATCAAATCCAAACTCCAGCCATATGCCATTAACAGTAGGAGGACGTGGTTATGATCTGATTAAAATCTGAAAACACGCACAAGGTGAATATCGACAGTCACAAATATCACACACAGATGCCAATTCCGTTTACGTCGCACGCGGTCATGATACGATTATACCTCGCACCGCAAATCGACGTCGGAGGCATCAAGCAAAGGTAGAATTAATGAAAAATTCATCACGTTGCCGGTTTCCTTTTTTTCTCTCGCTCTCTCTTGGCGCTTTTTCCAAAAGCCAACTCCGGTGTTGTGATATATTTATGAAGCATTCACACTTTGATAGGACGGCGTTGCTCTGCTTATGCCAGCCCGCCGAAGTGGTAGTCACGAAGCAAAAGGGGGCACAGAGCGGGAGAGCTGAGAACAGATGGCTGAGTGGGAACCCTGCACGCCCATCAATAATAGACAGGCAGAGGAGGAACGGCCTCGTCTCTGTGTGTGTGTCACACTATCCCGCAGCCTCCGGGAGTTTCTGCCTTTTTACAAACCTTCTCTTATTCTCTGCGCTTTTTTTTCCCTTCTTCTTTCTTTGGCTCAGCCTCTTTTTTCTCTCCCTTTTCCAGCGTTTTTGTGTTTGCCTAATTCATGCCCATGGTTCCCCCGCAAAGACGAAAGAGGAAAAATAATCCGACTGCAGAGGTGCGGGGCTTTGTGCGTTTCAGTGTTTGCCTTGAAACTTACATAAGTTTTAAGACAAACACTAAAAACACCCCGAGCTTCAATGAATGCAAACAAAAGGGGCATTAAAGCAGCAATAAATACAACTGAACGGCGGCCAAGTCAACCGAGCCTGCAACCAGGCGGGAAACACATTCAGCCACTCAGGGGAACACAGATGATGACAAACTGCAATCCATTATCATGAGCACAAAGAAGCAATACAAATCACATTAACTAATACTCCTCTAAAGTGAATAAAAAAATTAAAAAAACGGACTAAAACTAAATCAAATATAACCAAAACAACAAGGTCGCAAAGCAATCCATCAGGAACATTTACTTAATTTTACTTATGTCACTTAATTATCCAATCAGACCCGTGTGTGTTTGTGAAATACAACAAAGACTAACGACTTAATTGATGGAAGGAAGTTTTAATAGTAGACAAAATGTGAGGGAAATAGATGGAGGGATGAGAGGGTTCGAGAGGATGGTGAAAAAGGGTGAAATACGTAGATAGATGACGACAGACAGAGAGGATCCCAGGGGTGGAGGCACGTCTCCATGGTTCCCTTTAAGAAAGATGGAAAAGGAAGAAACTAAGAGAGAGGTGGGGAGACTGAGGGTAGAGAACTAGGACAAACAGAGATGGAGATAGTTAAGACACACCCGTGAGAACTAGGAATCTTAAGTTATAGTCGTCCCCCTGGGGACAATAAAGGATGAATTAGTTTCCACGCTGCAGCCTTTCTCAATATTGGTGCTGCCAATCCCTTTAAGGCCACACCTGACCATTTGTGCGCCACAGCACGAAGAAGAAGAAGAAGAAGAATTAAACTCGAACAGGCCTCATGAAAGCAGTAAATATTAAAACACAGATCTCACAGACCAGGTTTGATTGTGCTGCGCGAAAAGCCTCATGAATGGCCGCGATTAGTGCGCCGAGCATCAACTCATGCTCAAATCGCTGATCGCCGTCCCAAGCCGGGGGCCTCTGTAAATCCTGATTGCAGTCAGATTGGCACCTGCCACAATGCACCAAATCCCCTCAAAGCAGACCTTCCAGCTGCTTGATTACAGGGGATTTCACAGCGTACGTCCAGGCAAAAAAAAAAAAAAAAAAAAAAGGGGAAAAAAGGAAGCCGGCGGGTGGGTTGGTCTGAGGGCTTGAAAGAGTGTTGCTGCTGAAGCTGACCCAAAGACCCCATCAGTGCCAAACAAAACGGCCATAAGCTTCCACGGGGCATCCCGCCCACTTACAACATGGACCGAGCTCCTACTTATGCCAGTAATTGAACATGCGGGTTAGCTTAACATATTGCAGATGGTGCTATATGTTTTTAAGCCCGGCCAAAATGCATTCCTACAACCATCGATGAAGTATTGACGCAGGCATGTAGCGACAGATCGATTTTAGAGCTTATTTAGCTTTAGGACCTTTAAGATTGATTTGATCTGAACCCGCGCTGCTTGAAAGAAAAGGGCAGCGGTGGTTAACATGTGTAAATTGTAGTCCATAGATCGCCTCGGCCCGGTCAACACCTGCCGATGCGCTGCAGCCACGTCCACGACCTGTCCCATTTCACGCTAAATCACCAGGCGTGGGCCTGCACACTTATGCGTGACTGCGCCTGTGTGTCCGAGGATGATTGTGCGAACCGCATCCCACACACTCAGGTAAGTTGGGTCTTTTTTTTTTCTCTCTCCTAAATCAATGGATCACCAGACTACAGGAAAATGCAATACTGCTTAAAAAAAAAAAAGTCGTCAGAGATGGGGCTTTAGGGAAGCTGATAAAAGTGCCTGAGGTCTATATAAGATTGAAAAGTGATAAAAGAAAAAAAAACACACACACAGAGTAGTTGGTTGTTGGCAATTACTGTGAGGCTCGAGCACTAAATTTCAGCCGGGAAGCAGGTTACATTTTGGCAGCTATACTACTTGCTCGGATCAACCTGAACAAATTTGACCTGGGTACTATAATTTTTCTGGTGAGGACCATAAGGCCTGAACAATGAACAATTGATGAGAGCATGCCTGTCAGAGAAAGATAAGTATCTGCTAATGCAGCTTGATGGAATTGCCGATACGATGACTACAAAGCATATGACACCAAATATCACGATGACTGAAAATTGACCATTCTTGACACATAACATTTGTCTGACATGCTCCAACTAAAGCTGAAAGTCAGCGGTTTTATTTCTGAGTTAGCGCTTGATTTTTCTTTCGCTCTGTCAAAACCACTGCAAACATATCGCAGTCTTAATACCTTCTGACTATGCTGTAATGCTGTGTATGTTTCCACATCACACAACAATAGCAGAAAAAGATTCAGGTTCTGGGATTATTATTCTTAGCTACCACTCAAAATAAATGAGGAGGCAGTGTTTTAGATCAAGGCCGGGCCAAAGCGGGGAGGTTTGGGGAATGGAGTGGGGGGGTGTTGAGGGGAACTCGCAGGCATTTGGTGACTCAGCAGCGGGAGTCGGACAGAGATCGTTCCACCGAGCAGCACTGCTGAGCAGGCACAAAACGTCTGGCTACCACGACATAAATGTGGTGGGCTTTCATTGGTTTTGGCCTTGACATTCGATTTGTAATTGCATCTAACCAACATGTTTATCCGTTATTTTGTAATTGAGCAGCTTCTCACGTATAAGTATCTGTTGCCATTCCCCGCTTTATATAATTGTACCTGGTCCCACTAAATAAAGAATCTGAGGGCGTAATTTGGTCTCCGGAAACTTGACGTCTTACATTAATAATCATTACAAATTTTGAGTTTATACATAAGGTTTTGTTGTGTATGTGAGGACATCCATGAGTGTCAGTCAGTGCATTTACATGCAGAGCTTTATCGAGCTATGCTCAAAATTCGAATACAGTCCTTGTCCCAGTTTACATGCAGCGCAAGAAAATTGATGTTGTTCTCCTCCTCCACACTAGGTGGCGATACGTGCCTTTTCAGGGGGATAATACCACGTTAATACGGCCCGTTTTCCAGTTGACCTATTGCGTCATATAATAAATTATTATACAATCTAATAAACAAGAGTTGTTCATGCGGCAGACCGGCATTTCAAACAACAACCAGTCAAATAATAGTACATTTTTTAATCTCGTACGTAATGTTCGCGCTACTTCTGGTTCAGATAAGTTGCACGATATCCTTCAAACGGTTCTTCTAGCGGCTCTGTTTAGCTTCTTCTTCTTCTGCGGCTTTCTTTGATATTTTTGTTCCGGGGTCACACGCCACTGCAGCGACTGTGGAGCATGCGCACACGCATTATCTGATGAAAACTTCAATTCACTGTATACATGCCAGAGATAATCGAATTCCAATCGCATTATCTGGATGTCTCAATCAGATAATGAGAACTCCGATTTTAAACGGAGTAACGTGTTTAAACGCACTTAAGTTCTCCTGTTATAGTCCGATTAAGGCAATAATTCGTTTTTGTCTCGTGCATGTAAATGCACTGAGTGTTGGTTGTTGTTCGTAGTTGTGCCTTACGCCTGTCACAAACATTCTCTAAAGATTCATCAGGAGAGAGTTCAGTCAGAGGTTAATACACGGCTTCGGTGGCGATGGCACAAACACGTAGCTAAAGAAAGCCCGGATCACTCGCGGCCCTAAGGTTTCAATCAAAGAGGTGAGCAAATGAACCCTCTGATCCACTCGAACATTTCAAGTCTTCCTGACCTGCCTGGAGGGGCTTTGTGGTGAGAAAGGCAGCGGCGGGGCGAGTTTGCGGTTTAATTGGGGCTGAAGCCTGCATTCGCACGCGTTCGCGGCGAAACAGCTCTTTGCTGACAAAACTGCGAGAAAGAGCAGGGCAGTCATTACCCCGCGGATAAAAGCTCGACTCAAACAGAGATGATGCACTGAGTAACAAGTGTGAATCATCTCCAGTGAGCAGCAGCTGAACACAAGGAAAAATAACATATTAAAATGGTTACTTAGGGTAGTATTTAAAATTAAACATAAACACATGATTGGGCGTCAGTTTCGTAGCTTCTTTGGTTTTGGGCCCATTCAGACTAATTCAGACTTCTCCAACAAACCAGCACGTCAATACCGTACACCACTTCTTGATCTTAGCGTGCCGCTGTGAGAAATCACACCCCTCCTCCAAGTGCTGAAAAGGCTCCACTAAAATCAGAACGGAGTAGGAAATGAGCATGCATGCGTGAGTGCGTGTGTGGGAAAACTTATTTGCCTGCGTCTGCATGCGTGTTATGGTTGGCCCACTTTCTTCGCGTCTTTCTTCTTCTTTTTTTCTCTTCTTTTTTTTTTTTGCCTCCTCCCCAACATGTGTTTGACGTTTTGCACGCCAGAGTGACTGGGCCTCCTGCTGTGATGAAAATGTCCCGAGTGTCGCGTCACGTTCTAAAGACTTTCCTCAGCTGTTTGCGGGCTACGAACTGTCACTGACGTTTTAATCGAGGGCCACTTGCGGGGCCCCCCTGCGACAAAGTGTGCCATTAAGAGTGATGTCTTCCGCGGTTAGGGCGAGCCTCGCGACGCAAACAGCTGCGAGAAAAGACACTAAGAGCCAGTTTTGCGCTGTGAAGCAAAGTGAGACAAAATTTGAGCAGCTATGATCCACAGCTATGAATAATGGCGTGCTGAAGTGCTTTGAAAGAGAAAATCAGGATCCTTTCCTGGTAGCCAAACAATCAGCGGGCCGACAGCTTAATAATGGTTTTATGCAGGGTTGTAGGGTTTAGGGTTGACTGAGGAACCTCATAACGCCAGTGGCTTTTTCGCCTGATTGAGTGTACTGAATCTAGAGAGATCACTGTGATTGGCTGTTCAGCCTGAATGAATAAGGAGAGAAACAGAAGTGATGAAAGAGGAGTATCAGCATCATTCAAGAAAGGCTGGCTCTGAACAATGTCTGCCGTCCCAGCTCTTTCGGGTTCCCCCCGTTTGAACAATCAATACAGACTGCTGCTACCTGCCTTTAATCAGTGTTATTTTCTGTCATGCAGGTGCAGAATATACCCGCTAGCAGGCCGTCATCCGTGGTCTGTTCGAGTGTGTGGCCACGACACAGGAAATGCAACTAAAAAATTGAGCAAATCTCTTTAACCTGGGGAGATAAATTCAACTGTTCTTTGCTGCACACGCTGTCCTTATGTTGCGGCATGTTCTCGGCCTGTCAGACATGTAATTATTTTTTTTTTTTCTCCTGGCTGTTTAAGTTGCGGTTCCGGTCAGGTTGCTGCGTAGCATTGTCTGGCTCACATCTCAATAGCAAACAGCTGCTGCTTTCAGCCAATCCGTTACTTATCACCGAGCATCTCCTCCTTGTTATTTTTCGGCTCGGGTTGCACCAACACAGCTAGCTTGTTATTCCAGTGACTCACTGGTGACCGGAATAACTACGGCGCGCCTAATCTCACGATATCTGGGAAGATTCTCGATCATGCCCCTAGTTTCTGGAAGAACACTGCAGCCAGTAGTAGTTGGCAAAAAAAATAAAAAAAAAATAAAACGAGAAAACCCGTGGTTGCGGTCCAGCATCTTTCATCTTTTCATCTCACACATCATCATACACTGTTGTACAGTAACACGGCTTTTGGCACACGAAAAATAATTTTTGGGTTTATCCTGCCCCGTGTGTACATCAGAGATGATCCCTGACACAAAGCTGCTGAGGGCGTGCGGTGACACAAGGGTTTAGGGCTTTGGAGCAGGTTGCGGCGATAAGAGCAAACTGGGGATCACTGGAGGAAACACGATTTCCTGTGATGTGGTGGGGCCGGGCCGATGAGGCTAATGCTTCCACACGGCCCTTATCAGACGGAGGCACCTGAGTTTGCGTGTGGGGGGGGGTGCGAGCGCGTGTGCGCATGCATGCTAGTGCGCGAAAGACTCGGAGCCACATGATTGTCCAGGACATGTCAGCGCGCTGAGAGAATGAATGGGATTAGACCGACATGAGTAATCCAGCTGGCCTGTGGGAGGGACGTCTGGCCTCACCCCTCTGCAGGAGGAGATAAGGAAGTTGAAGGGGAGGGTGGGGGACACAAAACCCCCGTATTATGCAAGCATCTGAAATTATTTTGCGTGGGCCTCGACTAATTTTAGCCAAAAAAAAGAAAAAAAAGAAAAAAACATCTGAAATGATTTTAGGGAACAAGTTGCTTCTGATTGCACTATGGGAAATGTAGGATTCAGTTGGGGTTTATCGAGTATAAATCAGGATATCTTACTCCCTGTCTTTGATTTGTACACCTGGAAGGTTGCCAGTCTATCACAGAAACCGTGGAATTCTATTCATACAAATATTTATTGATATGAGTAAACTACATTCTACAGAAACTATTAATCGTTTCATCAAAAACATGATTTATGCCCGAAATGCTGTTACTTGTTAGTTTCACACCATCAAATGGACATACACCGATCAGCCACAACATTAAGACCACTGAGAGGAGAAGTGAATAACATTGAGATGTTTGGACCTGAAATTCATGTGGATGTTACTTAGACATGTACCACCCACCTAGACCAGACCAGGCCAGGCCAGGCCAGACCAGACCAGACCAGACCAGACAACCCCACCCCAGAGACAGACACACACACAAAATGTTTAAGACCAACTCAAAACTACATGAAGAACACCACAAGGTGTTGACCTGGCCTCCAGATTCACTAGATCCCAAACTGATCAAGTATCTGTGGGATGATCCACATAGGCCCCTCGTCTCAACCCACAGGACCCAAAGACCCCCACTAACAACATCCTGTTACCAGACACCACAGGACACCCTCAGAAGACCCATGTCCATTCTCTGATGAGTCTGTTTTAGAGGCACTAGAGAAACCTACACAAGGTGGTCATAATGTTGTGCCTGTGGTGCTTATGTTCGGCCACAAATACGCTTTTTGATACATGCTCTCATTCTGCTACAACACCAGCCCACATCCTGAACATGTATATTTAGGCAGGAAACATATTTTCCCCAGAATGACTATGAATATAAAATAGCTTTAAAAGCTAATAATATGAAGTGGATTTCATTGTAATGATCAAAACGATTCCAAATAATTCTGCCCGCAGCCTCCGCCTGTGCACAACTGCAAAACAAACTCTTGGTTTTAAAGCCCCTCCAGTGCGCGGGGCTTATTGGTGTCTTTACTTATACACAAATGGTTTTCTTTCCTTGCTCTGACTCTAAGCCTTTTCTCCCTTGTCTTTAGAGAACAAGCGTTTTCCAGAAGATGAATCGCTGGCGCTTTATATTCAGACTGGCTGCAGAGATGCACATGACTCTTTTCTTCGGCATTCCCTTCAACTCTGCCAATAGTCCACTCTCTCTAAAACCCTTATCACACACCACAGTGTTTACCCACTGGGAGAGATGCATGTTTGCCGGGGCCACCTTTATATCTAACTAATGGAAAGTCAAGTGGGAGGCATTCATAACCACTTCAGAGAAAGGATAAGCTGGGAACTCTGGCATCTGCAACACGACGGAATTTCAAAGAAATAAACATTTTATTCCTTGAATTCCCAGACCATGTGTTGATGGCGCAAGAATAAGGGTTTGCTTTCCTTTTTGTTACACATGTGGCAACGCTGGAGATGAGTCTTCAAATTTTGAAAAATCTCTTTTCCCCATGACTTAACCATAACGTACACAATGAACATTTGTCAAACGAGCTAACGGGAGTCAAAGTTGGGGCAAGAAAAAGCAAAAAAAAAAAAAAAGGAACTTAAAACAGTTCGGCGTGATGGATGCCTTTAGTCGCGCAGTGACAGAAGAGCCGCGGCTGCTACCTAGAGGCCCCGTCTGATTGGCCTGCAGGATGTTTCCATGGGAGCAGTGAAAGTGACAACTGAACAAAGGGCTTCTATTAGAGGCCCTGTCCCCTTTGCACTGCTACTATTAAGACCCTGTCTGTGGGACACCTAATGCTGCTGACAGATGAAGACTAGCACAAGGCAAGGGGGAGCAATCTAAACTAGTGGAGGAGATCCCACTCTCTGCAGACTACACGTCAAAATAATACCGAAGGCAACTCTAGGTACAGCACAGGCTACGTGATGTTTTATGCATTATCTACAAATGACGGCATTAACCGATACAACCATTAAATTACAGTTAACAATCACCTGATACACCATCTCTAAAGTGGGCCTAACCTATTAAAAATAGGAAAGACTTCACTCAGTGAACAGGAAGCTCTTTCATGGGAACTTAATCATAATGAACTAATGCCAGTGGAGATTATGATTACAAAGCCTCCATGCTTCACGGGCAGAGGAACTAAAAGAAGAAGGATTACAGAAAAGTAGAAGTGAAATAATCATTGGTGAGGAAAAAAATGCCCGCAATTTCTCTCCAAGAACAATCACAATTATGGTCTAACAAAAAAAAAAGAAAAAAAAATAAGAAAAGAAAGGGGAAATGGAGAGAAGTCTGATGTGAAGTGTTGCAGCCAGTGATAATCTGTAATGATAGAATGCAAGAACAAAGAGAGAACACTTGATCAAAGGGATAATCTTAGCCTGGTGCCGAGACATTGAGACATTCAAAGAGTCCCCAAAGGTTTTCGGACCGACAAACATCGCCTCTGAAATTTGCGCCGCAGACGTTTCATAAATAAGAGAGAAACCTCAGCGAATGTGAAGAAAAATACAGACTGAATACAAAAAGTGCCCCAAAGCAGCTGCGAGCTTTAGTCAGCATCCAACATCCACAACAATAATCATCTTTACTTTTCCTTCTCATCATTCAGGACAGTGCGATGTGTCAGCTACCAGCCTCTGACTTCTGCATATGCCTCCATGTGAAGCGATAAGGATCTTCTCAGACCGCAGACACCGACCACACGTGCACCGTCACTGTCTGTATGGACAGTCGTACATGAATTCTTCACATGAAAAGACGTTTACATGCCAGATGCAACAGGATGAACACGGGCTGTCCACGCCTGCGAGGAATGTGTCAGTCACAGCCAACAACAAGGCCCCGGCTGAGCCTCTGGGAGCAGGAGGTCAGTGGGAACGCGGAGTAACATGATGTGTCCGGGAGTTGCTTCATCCTCAAAAAAGAGCCAGAAGAAGGAAAGTGAATGACAGGGCGTGTAACACCATCGGCGCCAGAGGGCTTACATGTGTCCGCTGTAAATGGCCTTTGTCCATACGTCGACGGCATGCGACATGTACCAACGCCCTCGCGAACATTCATGTCGTTTTGACTCGCAGAGCAACGTGCATGTTTGCGGGAGCGACGTTTGCAACTTCGCAGGAAGGCGAGGGAGGATAAAGAGCGTCCATTGTCCAGATTAGGAGCAGTGGACGGAGGCGGAAACCAGGTGTCAGCCAAGAGACGAGGTCCCTTTTTGGGCTGCTGCTTTTGTTTTTGAGTTAGGGTTAGGGTTAACATTAAGCACATGTCCCATCCAGGCTGGGAGATTTAACATGTGCGCAGTTACTAGAGTCCTTCTACCAGCCTGTTGTAGCGAGTGCCCTGTACTTTGCTGTGGTCTGTTGGGGGAGTAGTACCAGCAAAAAAGACATCAGCAGGATCGGCAAATTGATCCGAAAGGCTGGGCATGGACACCAATTGGATTGGTATGGAGTTGGAGACGTTTGTCTCAGTGAGGGACAGGAGGACACTGGATAAACTGCTCTCCATTATGGACCATCCATCCAATCCACTACACCAAACACTAAAAGGGCAGGGGAGCTCATTCTCCAGCAGAATGATTCAGCTCCGCTCCCATAGTGAACTCCACAGTACTTATTTTATTCATTACTCCATCCAACTGTATTACAGTTCTCTTTTTATAACAACTAAGCTACTATGACAAAGCAACTTCCCTTGTGGATCATTAAAATCTGTCTAACTGCTTTTGCCTCATTACCTTTATCTGGTCAGTTTCAGCTGCTTTTCAAGGCAGGTTCAGGCTGACTCTGTGTATCATCTTAATCTACAACTACACGTCACCATTTCTTTCATGTTCGTACATTTGCAGAGAAAAGGCAGATTTTGGAGTTTAAATCTGTTTTTGGTTCAGCTGAACACATTGTGTCCTCACTGCAGTCCCTCCAAGCACACTCTCGGTTTAAAGAATACTCTGTAACCGTGCCAATAGAAAACGAGCGAAACAATCAGAGCTCATTACAGTTTCGTCGGGGTTAGGGTAAAGGTTAAAGGCGCTCATGTTGGTAACGGTTTAGCAAGTTTCGCAAAGGCACGGGGGAACACCAAGACCGCAAAAGTGATCTTTCGTCGTGTGTGGGTCGTGTAGGCCATATAGCCCATCTGTGCCTACAGATGGGAATGTTCACATGTTGTGTGTACTCGTGCATGGGTGTTGTGAGCATTCATCCAGACTTGCGGTAACGAATCCGCACTGGGACAAAATTTAATGAATTCAAATAAATATACCCGGTGACGTATGTGTGATTCATAGTGTGTTTTGATGCGGCGGTACCAGCGGCTTAAAGCGAGTCTAAAAGCTGCGGCACAAAGAGACGAAGGCACATCCTTCTTGCTACTGTAACACGTGCCCGGCTGAGAGGCGAGAAAGTTGGAAAGTGTGAAATGAGCCCGGGGTGCGAGGGGGGAGGAGGATGGAGACGCCAAGTCCGACTTCATCTCTCAGACTGATTGCGTGGTGTGACATACTATGGACACAGCATGCATGTCTCAGACGATGCACCTCTCATTGCATGCATGTATCCTCCTTGCAGGATTTACTCAACATAAGGTCATAAAATAAATGATTATTTCTTGAAATCTATCTAGCTGTTATGTATGAAGACATTTTTGTTTTTTGTAGGTTACAGTGATAAAATTCTGATGAAGAATAGACTGACATTGAAGACCTCTGTTTACGCTGAACAACGTATTCCAGCAAGGTGGAGAGCTCAGTGCTGCGCGACTGAGAAATTCAGAGAACTACAATAAGCTGCCGTGAAATGTAGGAAGGAAAATAGCTTTAAATAAGAGGAACGAAAGCAGCTTTTTCTTTGTTGTTCTTTCCATTTGACTTTTTACCCAACGTGACGTGCTGGGCGGCTTGTTCCACAACCCATCTGAGAGGTCGTCCTTGGAAGTAATTTGGAAACGGCAATCTTTGTTTGAAGAGGGCTGGCACTTTCAAAATAATACTTGCTCGACTGTCTATCGCCGTCTTTCTAAACACAACCAGCCACAGTCTGAGGAGCTTTGGAATCTAGCAAGCGGTCAGTGGAGCTTTAGTGGGCATGTTGGCGCACAAGCATTTTCTTGGTGTACAAACCATTGTTTATTGACTGAACGGTCACTTTTCACTAGTTGATGTCACCAAAAAACGTCACCATTAAACACAACTTATACAATATAAATTCATTTGGACGTACTTTAGTTTCAATGTTGCTGAGGTGTACATAAGAGATCTGTGGCATTTCAACAATATCGTACGTCTAGTTGATGTATTTTGCATATGGCTTTGCTCTCCTCCGTCATCAGACTTTTTAAATCCAATCAGCTTTCAGGCCTGATGGTGCCCTGTCTCGTTTGGATGTCCCTCATGCGCGGACTATTCTGGCTGCGTGACCTTGCAAGATTTGTAACACACAACCAGTCTCACAGCAACACCTCAATGGAGTGCACGCAAAAAAAAAATCTATCTGAGGATGTTATGAATCAGTATTGGATTCACTCCAAGTCGAGGTCATTATGAATCGGTTGTCATGCCTAGATCATACCCATACGTCATGCCGGTACCAGGAATCCCAGCTGGTACGTTGGATGATTGTGCTTGAGCCACAAGCAAATAACTTCTTTAGAAAATCCAGCTCCTTCAAGGTGCTTTTCATCCAATTTATCCAACCGATAATGAACAATAATGGAAGTGAAAATAACAACTCGTATGAATCAGAGTGTCACTTTCTCTCAGTTGTAGTTTTGGCGTTTGGCAGCGAAGCATCAGTTTGTAACCCGACAGGAAAAAACCTTCACACCCCAGTCACACCGCGGAGGCGCTGAGACCGAGGGAAAACAACCAGGACTCTTCTACATCACTTCAGGGGGCAATCAAAGCACGCTGCCGAACATCAAAACTGTGATGTGTGTGTGTGTGTGTGTGTGTTAAGTGGGGAGGGGAGGGAGCTGTTTAGGGGTGACTGAGAGGGCACGGGGTGCTCCACATTACAGAGGTACTGAACTGACAGACCGAGCTTCGCACACATGCTGTACATCAGTAACGGGGTGGGGGAAGCGCCGCGTTCATGTCACATCAAAAACAACTGTAAATGCGAGCAGCCAAATGGGGCAAACCATTCGGATCGGTGTTACTACAAGCATCCTGACTTCACCTAGAAAAAAAACAAAAAAAAAAAACTGTGGGGCTGTGAAACTATTCTATCAACCAGCGCTGATTAATACTTTATTAACTGCTGATGAGATACAGTTGATAGAAAGGCGTAAATAATTTGGTCTGTTCTGCGACCACGGCATGCATGAATGCAGCTGTAAGTGGATGGAGCAGAGGGTGTGACACAAACAAACACATGTGTTACTACCTTCCATTTGAGCCAGCGTGCACGGTGTTGGAGGTGGGTGGGGCGTGCGTTCCAAGAACTGGAAAAAAAAAGGCCGTTTTTGATTTTTGGGCCACAGGCTCAGAAGACACCTTGGGTTACGGACTCTTCTCGGGGAGGCTGGGCGCGTTAAAAGGTGGGAGGAGGTTATTCTCGGGGATGATGATGTCAGTTGAGACGTGACAGCCCCGAAGGCACGCTTCAAAAGGGCTCATTCCTTATTAATGTCCTCTCTGGAGAGAGACGACGCGTTCCCGTGGCAGGAGGTGGGTGACCGGATGCGAAATGCGAGGGTGTGAATGCGTGTTTACATTTGTTTTTTTGTGTGCGCGCGCGCTCTGAAATGTGACGGATCAAACGGAGGCGACTATCCAGAAAAAATAATTAATTGGGCCTTTCTTTGTGCTGCCACTCTGATGTCCTATGATGTCCTACACAACGGAGAGTGAAAGATACCCCCCCCCTCCCTCCCTCCCTCCCTCGAGTGCGTGAACCCTGAAAGAACGACACATCAAACATCAAACCGGGCGAGGACACTGGAGAGAGTGTCATGTCAAATTGGACGGAGGGGAGGTTGGTGCCTGTTAACCTTTCAGGACGGCCAAGCGCATCAGCCAACACTGGCGAGTCTGTGCGGTGTCACACTTCTCCGGTTCCCCCGCCCCCGGTCCATTTTCTCTTTAGCCTCAACCCCCCCCTCCCCCACCACCTCGCCACTTCTCACTGAATATTTTCACATTCCCCGACTCTGAAAGCACTGTTAACTAGCACGTGCAAGAATGAAGAGTGAGGGAAAAAAAAAAAAAAAAAAAAAATGTGTGCGCTGTATGTGTGATGTGGCTGGCGCTCCGGGCTACGCCGAGCGAACTGCGCTCATCAGCCAGCGTGAACAGACACCAAAAAAAGAATAATGCATGCTGATGAAGGGCGGGGAGGGACGGGGCTGCCGCTTGAAAGTTAGGTGGCCACCGTTGCGCCGTTCTGCGCCGGTGAATAATTCCCTCTCATGAGGCCGGTTAATGTCTCTGCCGGCGCCAGCACGGTGTCACTCAGGAGCGCCGTGGCATTTTGTTGTCGCCACAGTCGGGCTTAGATCTCCACAAACAGTGGACGTGGCTGAAAACAGTCATAATGAGTCCTTTTTGAATCTAGATAAGGGAACAGTTGGAATATAAAGTGGGTTTGTTTCATATTAGAATTCTCATCTATAAAACTTATTCAAGGACAAAATAAGGCACCTTCACCACTGGAGATTCAGCCAAATACCAAGCAGACAAACTAAACATATTATTGACTGTTTCCTTTTTTCCAGACTCTTAAGTATCTACACGGATCAGAAGGAAGAGTTGCGTTTCGTAGGACACCTGCCTGGTTATTACGCTACAGCAAATTTTGCCAGGATGTAGCACAATCAAGCGCCAGCCTCTAAACACATTAAGCCAACGCAGAATTGCAGTTCCTGTAATGGCCACTAGAGGCGGTGAGTCAATCCCTATAGGTCTCCATCATTAACACGTCCAGCTTTACAACAGAAATAAACACATCTACACCCCGGTGAGAAAAAAGTCCCTACAGCTAATTACATAATTTTTTTGGCTTTCAATGTACGGTGAGTGAATTTCTATATCACTCATCAAGGCAAAGTTATGCATTATTTCATGCATGGCTTGGCTGTCATGGTGCTGGTTATTCAGATCTAGACAAGAGACATTAATAATACTAGTAATCAGTTCACATTCTCTTCTTTTCACTTCCTTTTTTTAAATGTATAATTTACTGGAGCATAACAGTGGGTGTGTATAAATACCCGATAAATGTCAGGTCATTAATGAACAAAATAAGTCCCGTTGACCAATGGAGATTCAATCTATAGCCAAATACAGTAGTAGAAGTTCAAGTATATTTTCGCTGCCAAAAGGATCGCAATGTCTATGTACTGTATTTGATAGTGGTTTGATACGAAGCAGAGCTCGCAAGAGAGGTGATGCCGTATCAAGGGAATTTTTGTTGTGTTTCGACAGCGTCTGCCAGGTAAAGCGGAGCGTGGTTAGATAAGTGCAGGGATCTGTGGCTTCATCCAGCTTCTGTGGCTGCAAGACAAACAGTCGCTAAGGCTCAGAGGGCGCTCGCTAAACAGGATGTGGGTGGTATTCCTTTTTGTTCTTTTCATTCCGCGCGTGCACTCCAACGCGTGTGACAATATGTCTGCTTGCACATTTCCATACTGGCGTCTGTGTCTGTATTCTCTCTGAGCTTCGGAGTCTGGCACGTGGAAAAAAAAGAAAAGAAAGAAAAAAAAAACAACAATCTAAAGGGATTCACCACATTCCCAGTGTCAATCCGAGATGGGTGTGGCCATCCAAGAAAAGCAGAGTACGGTGTAGGTCATGTTTGCTAAAGATAACATTTGTGTTTTAACCAAAATTGGGGGGAGATGCTTCTGCGCATGTTGGAAAGACACAAATCTATGAGGATGATCAGCATGTGTCAACCACACAGTGACTCCACCCTAGATGAAAACGCACTGAAGAAAGAAATTAAGCAAAAGAAAAAAAAAAGTGTAATTTTAATTCATGTATCAACACTTTGGGTTTAGTTTGATTGGGCTTATTTACTGTCGTTGTGAATACAATCCCCTCTGTTTTTACTACATGTCATGTACTGCTATGCCTCACTGTGCGCTTGAAAAATATCTTGGGGCTATTCAAACATAAAAATCCATTCTCCATACATTGTGAGCTGGCCGGGGTCCTGGGATGCCATTCATTCTGTATGTGATCAATAAACACTGAATGAATACCTCATACAGGAAATTCAGTGCATGAAACCCACAGTCGATTATATCAGCTGTGGAAAAGCCTTACAGGAGCGAACCCCCTGCATCTCTGAGCATTCTGAACTTACCATGGACGCCTTTCAGTGTCTTGGCAAACGTCCAGGCCTGTCTAGATATTCTGAGTTTATACCAAGGCTATTCAGTATGGCTGTAGCTACTCTCCAAGCGGCTTTAATTATTTTCTGGGATCATCACTTCGAGCGCATTTTTAACATCCTCTGGAACCAGGAACCAGTTTCCGCAAAAAAAACCTCAGCCATTTGTAAATCAAGCACAAACAAATGACTTGTTTAACATGATGACAGATGACACAAACGTGTCACGTCCCAACCTTCTCGACGTTCAGCCGTTTACGATCATTTAGTCAGACGCTTGAGACTGGAACGCGCACTTCAACTACAGCCGAACCTTCCAATAAGCCGGAATAAAAAACGTCCCGTATAGTTAACAGAGCGATCTCCGCCTCATTTATTCCACTTACAGATGATCTACCGGGAGCAACCTCGCATCTCGAGCCGTTACGACCTCGGCAACATCCGTCTGCGCGAGGCGTCGCGTGACTTGAGATAAAAGCAGCCAGGTTTATCAGTATGCTCCCTCAGATGCCGAGGCAGACGCCGCATTTCCAGGCTGTCATTCCCGCCGCCGCTGCCAGACACATGCGCTCTCGCCAACTGCCTCACTTACCCTAATGAAAAACAAACTCTGCCTCGCGCCGGGGAGGACCGAGCCCCGAAGAGTCTGGATTAGGCATTAAGCTGCAGAGAGGGGCTGAGGCGGCGGATGAAATGATTTGTTGTGATTGTTACAAAGAGGGGAAGGAGCACAGGAGCGTTGTCGGTAAACAGGCCGGGCCGCAGTCTCCACCGCTGCGCACACGTGTGACACGAGTCTAAGTCACAGGACTCTGCTAAAAGCTCTGAACCCCTTCCATCCCCTCGCGGTAGTCGGGAGCCTTTTTTTCGGGGGAGGTATCCTTTTATGCCGCACGCAGGCGTCGGGAGACAGAGAAGCCCTGCGCGAGTGACACATCACAGCCTCAGACAGCTCACTGTGTCAGCTGCAACAGACAGAAGCTCATTATGGGCCTCCATTCAGCATGTGTCACCGGGGACAGCAAGGAGTAGACTGGGGGAGGGGACACGGAAAAGGGGATCCAGAATAAGGATTTTTTTTTTTTCATGGATCCAAAAAAAAGAGAAAGCAGAGACAGAAGTCCTTAGAGGGTCAGAGATGTCGATAAAAGGAAGGAGGGGAAATGCTTATGGCCTGTATAGGAATAATCTGCTATTAATAGCGTAACATTGTAAACCTCCTATTTACACGCACAGTAGAAAAAACAAACTATTTCTCTTAGATGGAGAATGATTTCGTCATATCAAACAATGCATAGGGTCTTTTTCACCTTGACATAGATCAGTATTTTCTCATTTTTTTCCGCTGCCCTTGGGGGCTGCTACACTGTGTACATCACTTGAGTCAGCCTCAGATGAGCTTAAAGCTACAGCACATGATGTCTATACACGATATGTACATCGCATTTAATCCGAGTCAAACAAGCACATGAAGTGCTAATTAAGCCATCTACAGCTGGTAAACATCTCAGCACGCCGCAGTACGCCCGAGTTTTAAATACGGTGTCCGCGGAAAAAGTAAGAACTGTGGCTGGAGAGTGAGGCGAAAAACAATTCTATACACTGTCAGGAAGAATGAAGTAGAACCTTGGAACTGCCCAAGAAAACTTTCTGAGATGAAAAGAAAATCAGAGGATGGGTTGCAGCGATGCTGGAGGACAGTATAGGGAGATATAAGTTCTGAGCTGTAGCTTTATACAGAATAAATAAAAATTCCCAACAGGGCGAGGGCTTTCTAAGGTTGCAGAGCATTCTTGCCATGAAACTTAAAATATCTCCACCTCATTGCTATAAAATAACCATGAGGCCAAAGATAATTGAAAAGGCAGTATTTGTCCACTTGGCTGTCAGGACCCCGAAGGAGCCCTCAATTATTCAAATGGCAATTTTTGTACAACAGAGAAGGAACTAGTAAATTTTCGTCCTCAAACTGATGGCAGGTGGACTGTTTTTTTTTTTTTTCTCTTACTTCCTCATGGGAGCGAGTTTCTTTTTACAAGAGCCACTGTCATGCTTCGTCTACTCCTCTCTCTCTCCTTTCAGCCTGAAAAAGCATCAAACTGTCCCACAGTGGCACGGTGGCACTCTTTGTTAGCAGCATGGTGGCATCCAAAAAGGAGAGGTTCTCCTCTTCCTGTTACGAGCGCAGCGTCTTGGCAGGAATGCGAACAGAGGGACTGGTTCACAGGCCAGTCGTGGCCGCTTTCCTTTCTCCTACTTAAATTGGAGCAGAGAGCTTTCAAACCAGGGAAGTCCATTAAGTTGTCAGTCGCCACAAAGTGCAGCGAAAGCGCCGTGCACGTCTCACCTGTCTAATTTGCACGGCTAAACCGTGCTCCTTCCATAAAGTCGGTGCCATTAGAGAGCAGGAGGACGGCGGTGGAATCACTATTTCTCTGTGAGACCATTTTCCTGCCATTGCACTGCACAGTTTAAGACGGACAAAGAGGTGTACACATCTTAATAATGTAAGACAACCTGCAGCAGGACCACCACGAGGAGAGGGCCCCCAGGGTATAGCCAAGGTAGCTCACCTTGCGTTTTCATGGAATAGAGAAAATCCAATAACTGACGGGAACACGTTCTCCTCCTTCACACTAGGTGGCGATATGTGTCTTTTAAGCAGGTTAATACGGTCATATAATAAACCACCAGAGTCTAATGTGGCAGAGCGGCATTTCAAACAACAACAGGTTGGATAATAGTACAGCTTTGTACTATGCATGAGCATGCGCACATGCGTTGTCCAGTTAAAGTCTGATTAAGGCGTATACATGCCGGAGAAAATCAATTTATTACTATCTGGGTGTCTTAGTTGGATAAGGAAAACTCAGATTTAAGTAAGAGTAACATGTTTCCGTGCACTTAAGTCATCTTAAAGTCGGATGAAGGCAAGCATTTGTTTTTGTTTTTTTCATGTGCATGTAAACGTATGAAAACTTGGTTCTCACGCCATTTGAAGAGCTCTAATCTTAGAGCCCTAATCTAAACTATGGGATTCCCACGACACGTTTTTAATAATACCTACAATTTAGAAGCTTCGTCGTTTCCAGAAAGAGCATCCGCTCTAGAAGATTACACTTGGAAGTTATTACATTCCTTATTGTATAAGGGTCTGTAAGCTGGTCTTAAGAGTCACCGCAACACTGATGACTCCTAGAATGGAGAACAGATGTGTAGAAGAATTTAAGGAGGAGGATGGGGGCTTTCAGATCCGATTCATAAATACAAACTGTTGAAATATAAATGGATGAACAGATAAGCTGCACCACTTTAAAGCTGCTCGCTTCAAACGTGGAGAAAACAGGTCATTTGATGTTATTGGATTTGGTCGGACTTGCTTTCTGTTTTTTTTTCCACACACCTACTCATACGTGATCAGAAGCATCCTGAAAAGCCCAAACAATAAATCAGACGCTCAATCGAGACAATATCCCACACTTCAACCTTGCCACTTTAATGACCTCACTGGTGTCAAGAATCTCATCAAGTGGGTAGCTCTCGCGCGCTGACCAATTTATTTTGACAGCCGGCTTTATCACTGACGTGACGCTTTCTCCCTCTGAGAACAGCACTGACCTGTCTGTCACTTAAGACCGCGGCGCCCAAATCACAACAACCTAAAGGCGACAGGACAGAAGAAGTTTGTGACGAAACGCGCAGACAACACAGACACGAGCAGGAAAAGGCTTTGAGAGAGGGAGGTAGAAACACGTGTGTGTGTGTGTGTGTGTGTGTGTGCTTGTGCACCCAGAAGCAGCCACACACTCCTGATCAGAAACACAAAGAGACAGTGACACTCTCAATAACCCTGAATCCAGGGGACTTGGAGGAATCTGACAAGCGGCTCTGTCATCTGCAGAGGGCTCGGAGGCTACTCGGATCAGAGGCTATTACCAGTCTTTTCATTCAGTCTCCGGAGCAAACCGCGAGATCAAAACAAACATACCTTTTATGTATTTGCTATTACATCAGCGCACGTCCTTTCTAATGCTTTCCTTCATATCACTGTGCATTATCATATACTGGTAATGCATAAATATATGCGTTTCAGCGAATAAGGTTGTTAAATGTGGTGGTTAAATGTTATCTCACTGTGCTTTTCTGGCCAACATACATAGAGGGGGGAGGTCAGCCCTTAAAGCACTCAGGATGATGTAATCTGGCCGCAAGGCCACTGACGTGACACCAGTGGACAGGTCTGGCAACCTCCGCCGCTAGATGAGCACAAAGGGGCCCGCCACTCCAAAAACCACTGCTAAAGCAAGAGTGGAAAAAGAGAGGATGAAGGAAACCACACAGGGCCAGGGAGAGGTCAGCAAGGTACTGCGAGAGCTCCAAATGTGACTCTGACTTTGTGTAATCCTGGAAGAATTTACCCAAATCAAGGCTTCCTAATAGCACTGTGAACCTAAACCACAGTAAAAAAATACTAACCATGGTTACCATTAGAGTACTATTAGAGTACTGACTCATTTTAAACAACACCAACACGCCTCAAGGACAAGAAGGGTGGTGGCATTCAATTACAAAAGCATTAAAGGCTAATCTCTATAAACTATTTCAAACTGACAGACCTGTACAGTTTAAGTTTTTTAAAACAGTGAGACTGAACCATACTGTTAAAAAACTGCAACTAGGATAAAAAGATCAGTACAGGTCACTGCTAGTGTCGTCCTGCTTGCTGGGCCTTTAACTTTTCTCCCCAAAGAGCCAAAGGACAGTAGGGCATTCAGTCTGTCGAACACATTAGTCTACCGGCTATGTTTCCTTGTATTTTTGACTACATTTTGACATTGCGGTGGTGAAACAGTGTCTCCTAAAATCTCAGCTGAATAACGGTCCCACGACCCTGAACCGCCACCACAGTCGGACACATTTCCCGTGAGCCTTCTGGCCCACAGTGACGAGCGCCAAGGTCAAGGCCGCGACAAAGCCGGCGACTACGAGATGAATAATGCAAGAGGCATAAAAAGGAGGCGCTTTATGTATCGTATGTGACAAGGTGGGGTGGGTTTTAGCGCACGCGGCCGCTCGTTCAGCCGGGCCGCCGGGTGTAAACGCACTCAACCTAATGAGCAACAGTCAGCACATCGCTCACGAGCGTTTCTCTAAGTGAGAAAGCATGTTTGGTTTGACAGCAACTACAAGCGGGATGGATCGAATTTGGATTTCTTTGTTTCGAAGCGATGCATCGGAGTAAAGGGAGGCGCCGTTATCAGTGTGTTGCTGAAGGTGCTTTCACACCTCCGTGTTACTCCACTTCAGAAAGTAATTGATACGATGTCGTCCAAAGGAGAAGACACACAACAACCTACCGCTCACCAGGTAAACTGTTCAGCTATGATTAGAGGCTTATAAATAGCATCAGTCCATAGGTAACACATGCTCTAACGAATTGTCACACGGAGCAAATGAAAGCGGGCTAAGACGAGCCTCTCCAGCCCGTCTTGGCTCAGTTGATTTGTTCCCACCTGTCCAAACAAACTAACCCGGCAGGGAAGAGCTCCCAGTTTGGAGCTAGGTGTGAAAGCATCCTTAATTAGATTCTTTTTATGTAAGTCGTAAAAAAATGGAACAAATGACAAGGCCTTTGCTGCAGGTCACTTCGGCTTTAATTAGCCCTGGTTCTGGAGCAAGATGTCAACTGAGTGACTTCACGGTTTTCCCGCAGTGCATCACCAGTTCACGTCGCAGGATATTATACGACATATAGGCTGCGTGAGCAGTAGTTTTCCTACTTTTCCGACAAATTAAAACAGATTCTGCAGCATCCGTTCTAAGCCTCGCCACAGTGGAATAAGAGGTCATTTGTTTAATGGTGTTCTCTGAAGGATACACACAATGCCAGACTGGCAGGCAGGGAAGGGCTGTTAGGATAATGTGTTGTCTCTTGTCATTGTCCCGTGGGAGCACACAAAGATCCCCACAGAAAAATGGCAACAATGAAAACCTGCCATCTTTCATAATTAAAGGTTCAAGCCGGTTTACACACGCGTGTCCGAGGACAAAGGTGAGCGTTTGCACTAACGGGAATGACTTTCCAGGGGGAGAGAGCTGAAACGACACATGCATCGCTGGTACCGACAAGGACATGATTTTTTTAGGTTTTATTTCATTAAACGGTACATTTGAAATGCACCTGAAAGGAAGCGTGGGGTTGGCGTGCAGACGGGAAGGGTAGAGGTGCGCTTCAGGAAATGGAGGAAGTGCCATCGGAGCAGATGGAAGGAAACATAAAGTAATAGTATAGTGTTTCCTCATCACTGGGGTACAGAACCCTTTACTATTACCTTTTCTCTTCCTATTGTCTCTTCCCTTCCCTTCTCTTTGTAGCATATCCGTTCCCTCTCCCAACCAGAAAAGACAGAAGCAGTTGGTGAGTTTTGTTTTTTATACTCCTACTGCATCCAGAACATGACACAGGCTGGGATGAACACGACACAACCACACATGTGGAAGCACAGACCCTGACATGCTTAGGCTCCGGACTGTGCGTGTAACACTTGCTTTCCCTATTGTTTATTCATCACTTCCTGGACCTTGCGGAATATTGGAAAAGCAAAGGGGGTGAGATGATTGCTGTTTTTTTTCCTTGCTTGGTGACATTTCTGCTCCTTCGAGAAAACATACAGCACACAGGCAACCGTTCCGGGCAGCCTCCTCACATTGTCGTTTTTTTTTTTTTGCTTTAATAGGAGACAGCGTAGCGCTGGTGGCGCTTTACAGTCGCGGGTCCTTTGGAAGCAACTCGTAAATGGGAAAGATGGATGGCTTTATGCAGAACGCAACAGGAGAAGCAAACAAAGAAGCAGATCTCAGCCTCTCGCACGTCGCACACCCTCCAATTACCGCGTGCACGGTGCAATATTTGCGATTCCTCACATAAAGTGTTTATAAGCAGTTGTCTCGCCCATAAGTACCTCGGTTCCTCTAATGAGCCAAGAGGTTTGTGGTCCTCGCGTCCTGTCCGAGTTACATTCACGTGTTTTCATACGGTCCTTGGGAGATTCTCCAAAGTCATTTATAATGAATCACCTTTTGTGCTACAGACTTGCAGTAAAACACACGCGGGTGCTAAACTTTTGCTACATCGCGGACGACGGACAAACCGCGAGTACAAGGCAACTGCGCCTTCCATTTAGAGCTTGTTCTAGGACATCCTCGATTCAATCACAATGCAGCGGCTCCACTGACAAGAAGAAAATATGGCCGCTCCGATACGTTCCCAGAGTTGTAAATTCCTTCCGTGCCTTATTATAAATCACTGTTTGGAGTTGCGGTGTCAGTGTGATAAGCCTCCAGACACAGGGATTTATCGGTGAAACTGAACTAAACGGAATTTATTCGTAATATATAAATGCAGCGAGATGCCGAGGCTGCCATGTGTTTTGCCTGAAGCGAGCGTCTATTCCAGATATTTTAGATATTTTATGTAGAAGCTACTTGATAAGGGTTTAAATAGTGACTTGAGTTTGTTATTTAAGAAAAATGATTCAAGGCAGAAATGAAAAAAATGTCGTTTTTAGGGGCAGACCATCTCAGATGGATACCACCACTAGAACTCTTGATCTCATTAGAAAGTCACGTCAAACGCAGTGTTAAAGCGGTTTATAGTCGGTTGTTGTCAAGAGCGCGGTAGGTCAAAGGTAATGTGTACTGACTGCAACACTGGTCCGGGTTTCTCAGGTCTGCAATGTCACACTCCAATTATTTGCCGCACAACCCCAGCAAAAGATTAAATGCAACACGGCAGATTTAACACATCTCTGAAGGTGACGACGGGGCTTTTCTACGGTTGCTAAGGTCGAAATGAGAAACACACCATTTTATTGCGGCAGTAATCTGTTGCAGACGACTAATTCATTCATGAGGCCATTTTCCCCACTGTTCAATTTCTTCAAGCCATAAGCCACTTTATTAGCAGAGCAAAGCGCGGAGGTTTTGTTCAGATAATACACCAAAGCGCTCTTATTAAAAGCTCATCTGAATTACTTTGATCGAGCACAAAAGCCCAACAATTAAAGGCTTTGGGATTCTTATGAAATGTGCCGCTGCCTTTTCAAAAGTGGCCGGCAGCTTCTAAATTATTCAACTGAAGTGATATTTTAAAAAAAATACTAATAATCTTGGAGGTGAAAACCTGTTTTAAAGCCTAGCAGGTTTAGTGAGATGCAGAGAGAGATGTAGCTTTAGTGTGCTCGATGTTCTTACATAATTTAGTGTAAAATCACTATCTGCGTGCTGCCAGTTCTCTGAGGCAAGCTGACCCTTATGGAAGTGAATTTCATCCACTGACCAATTTATCGATTTTTCTAAAATTGGCAGGAACAAGGAACAGTTGAGGTTTCCCGTTAAAGCCAAACATTAGCTGGCCAATTTTGAAAATGACTAAAAGAATTTTTTACAGGGGAAGCTTTCTTTTTTTTGTCCAATACATAATCTTTATATGTACAGGTCTACTGCAGTGACATTCTTCAAGGACCACGGCAAAAAGGCGAGTGGGCATGACCAGGAGATTCTATAAATGTGCATGTGGACAAAAAACTGTATTTCGAAATTTCTGTAATTGCATCAGGAAAGTGTCTCAGGCCCTGTTCAGACATTATATTAACAATTGCAAGTTATCAGCTTAATGTGAATGCAGGATACATTGGAGACGTCCAATAAGTTGCTGTGTCCAATAACCCTAGAAATGCGCCTAAAACCTAAATACCACAATAAAATATTGGTAATAGAAACGCCTACATTTCAATAAAACCTCTCATATATCGCTAGAACATTTTTACACTCTCATGAGGTGGTATTTCAGACGCATTCGGATCTATATAAAAGTGCACTCAAAATGATGTCACTGCTTATTCTCATACAGGCACAAAACTGAGATAGGCTCTTAGGTGCTGGCTGAGAACAGATGACACATGTGATCAAGTTTCCTGGGACAGATGTTAAAGAAATGTGTGAACTGGGCCTTATTTACACATATTTTTTCTAATTCCTTCCTTCCATCTGATGTGCACACATTCCCTGAATCTCACAGTATTAATTGCTTATACGGGGTGAAGCCAGTCAGGACGCCGCAGAGCTGGAACACTCATGCCTCTATGCGCTGTAGGTAAGGACTTCCCGGGAAAGCAGAACGTCTGGAGAGGTTCGGCCTAATTGGCAGGTCCGAGAGCTCGGCGGCGCGCTCGTTGAGCCCGACCTCTCCCTGCCTCGTTTTTTAAAGCGGACAGGAGGGAGGGCTGCAGAAAGGCTGCGGACGGGGCCGCACAGCGAAGGAAATGATCTCAGTTACAGCCTCACACTGCTCGAGCACGGTGCCTCCGAGTGCAAGCTCTGCAAACACGCTTCCACGCGCACTGCGAACGCGGACAGACACGAGCATTTAACAGCGGGAGAGGTCGCGGCTGCCCGCTACGCGGACGGTGTGCATTCCGGCTAATGGGCTTAAAAGCAGCTCTGCTATACTTTGTGTGCGAATGACCAAAGTATAAAACAGTTGCGTGTGAATGTGAGCCGTGCGTGTGTGTGTGTGTGTGTGTGACAGCTCTACAGCCACCGAATCTCCCAGCCTCCCCCTGGGGAAAGCAGTGGACAGAGGCAGCTTTGTGTGTGTGTGTGTGTGTGTGTGTGTGCCTTAAGTATTGACTTTACATACAGTCAGTGGGCTGGAGGCAGCTGTACCAGTTGTTGGCACATCCCTCTGGGGCTCCGTGCTGCATAGGAAAAGACAGACTTTTGTGCCCGTGTGTCAGTGCTGCAGCCAGACGATTATGAAACACAGCTACGCGGGACAGTAGACGCTTGTTTTGCGCGTTTCATTTGGTGATGCACGGAATAATATCGTTTACTTCTTATTTTGTCTCATGAATCACAGGGGTGAAATTACATGAGGTTAAGAAAGAGAGCGCTAATGGAAGTTAGGGGGAAACAACAAAAACAGGCCGTGTTACAAGCTTAAAAGAATAGGAGATTCTGTTTAAGAGATCCACTTAATGAAGATAGATGCTGTTTCTACTTAAAGTCACGCAATAACAAGGGCAGCTCGTTTTGTGTGAAAATGCTTTTGCCGGCCTCATGCATATTTCAGATTTTTTTTTTCTCTCTGGTAGAAAACAGTTGGCAGAGCGGTAGTAAACCTACTTTAAGTACACGATCAAATGCTCTGGCTATTTAATATCACAAAGGTTTGTTGAAGACGACATCCAAGTGCTGAGAAGCTCAAATTGGCAGCGTTTTCATACAAGGGTTTGCAGGTGTAATGGCCATCGTGACTACCTGAGCTTAGCTTGTTACCATACTGACATTTACTAATTTGCACTAAACAAAAATGACTGATGATTGATGGCAGTTAATGGCATACTGTCTTGAAACCATGAGTGTCAAAATGACTTGTTAATTCATTCAGTATACGCCAATCAGCCACAACATTAAAACCCCTGAGAGGAAAAGTAAACATTGACCATTGTCCGTCAAAAAAATGTTCTGTTGGGAAACTTTTGGACCTGGCATTCATGTGGATGCTACTTAGACATGTACCACCCACTCAGACTAGACCAGACCAGACACCCCTGCCCCGTAGCAATGACACTCCTTGATGGCAGCAGCCATCCTCAGCAGAATGCAGCCTGACACACACACACACACAACAACGGTTTAGGAACAACTAAAGAAAAAAAACAAACAAAAAAAAAACATGAAGAACAGTACAAGGTTTTGACCTGGTCTCTAAACTCACCAGATCCCAAACTGATCAAGTATCTGTGGGATGATCCACAGAGGCTCACCAGAGGACGCCCTCAGAAGACCCATGTCCATTCTCTGATGAGTCACAACTGTTTTGAAGGCACAAGGAAGACCTACACAGTATTAGGAAGGTGGTCATAATGTTATGCCTGATTGGACATCTTTAAATCAAACACTGCGTACACCAAAACACTCTTGCCAGCGTTCTCCATAGAGGAATTAGCACTGGTCAACGCTACCTCCATCACATGCCAATGAGGCTACTTTTTCTATGTTTTGGTGGAGTTCTGGTTCATCAGTGACACTGCTATTTTTTGGAACGTGCTCATTACCAGTTTCCCCTTCGAATCCACGTCCATGAGACATTAGTTCCTGCAGAGCTCTGCTGCGAACACAGAACTCTTCCCTCATGCGACATCACGCCCTCAAAGCGGGGAGCGGCAGCTTCAGCCGTCTAAAGATCCCGCTTAACGACGGCGCAGCCTCAGCTTCAAGCCGTTTACCCCCGGGGCAGCCCTCAGAGGAGGAGAGCGCGATGACAGGGCCGGCGCGCCAGAGAGGAGAAAGAGCTCACGAGGTCCCTAGCCTGAAGGGCCCGTCATTAAAAATAAATGAAATGTACACTGAGATACGCCACCTGTGGAGCGGAAGGTTTGCCGGGAAAACACAGAGAGCCGCATTCTGTTTGAACAAATCAGGCTGATCAAACAGTTTGCTGAGAAAAGGAGGGAGGACGCGAGGGAGAGAAAACGCTCAATGACTGAATTATTCCCCTTTAGAGGTAACCTGCAGTGTACCGGGAAAAAACGAGGCTTTGTTTGGTTGATCCTGCCGAATTTCCAGCATAAAGAAACACGACGTTTCACGAGCATCCGACGCCCCGTTATGAGCCAGGAATAGCCGTGGCACATATACTGTACAAACACGCTTTAAAATAAAAGCTGCCATCTTTCACAAGTTGTCACTTCACATCATTCCTCACACCCGGCACCTATAAAACATTTCATGCATTTATGTAGAATGATGCACATTGCGATGTCGGCTGTCAGTTACTGTACGGTCGCCATCTCTCACAGCTCTTCGGCACCGCGCGTCAGTTCGCGTTATCCTTGAAGTTTGCGTCATCCGGCGCCGCGTGATGAACAAATTGTCAATGACGGCATGTTTTAATTCAAACATTACAAAAAACGCCACGTTTTGTGCCGAGCCCGAGCTGTGATTCGTTTCGCTAGCCAGGCCGCCTCTCGGGAGGAACTCCGTCTGGCCAGGCCACAATAGCAATCATAATAATGATGACATCTACCACCAAAGGGTTTGAGGGAGAGCGCAGACGACAGACAAAGTCTGATGACCTCCACACAGCAGGATTAGCTTTGTAGTTTATACAATGGGAAAAAGGAAATCATTCCAGAGGCAATACAGCCGAGGCCATCTAAACCATTACTCAGAGTAGTGCCCTCCACAAAGAGGACAGCGGCTCAGTGGAAAATCCTGGGAGCAGCTGGAGTTCAAACAAAGCATAATCTTTAGGAGGGGGGAAAAAAAACTCAATTTCAGATTGGGAGTATGAGAAATACTGAATTCATTGCAAAAAATAATATTGGTTTCATCTGACAGCATAGGAGCAGTGAGTTTTGACACTTTAAACAAGCAAAAGTTTTCCAAATATTAAATGCCTGTACGTGCACTGTATTCAATATCAGTTGGAAAAAAAAATATTACCATCGATTGGAAACCTGTTTATAAAAGCAGACACATTAAGCATTTAATATGTAAATATGTAGTGGACGGCAGGACCAAAAATGTCAGCCAATAATTGGAGACAAAAACTGCAGTTCCTCGAATGGCCACTCAAAACTGAGTCAATCCCCAAAGACCTAAACATGTTTACAGCCTGGTACAAAAAAACCCAAAAAAAACAAAATGGTTTTGGTCTCAATAGTTCCTCATTCATGCCAACTGTAAGGGGAAGTTTTTTTTTATCCAGATTAGCCATTTAAATTAAATCAGGGTTTACAGTTATGTGAGATTAAGGGTGTGGTCTCTTTGAGTGACAGGTGGGCGGCCTCACTGGTCACTAGCCGTCAGGTGCCGTCCACTCAGCTCAGCTCCCTTCATCACTTTGACCGTGCTGTGATTAGCTGGGATGCTGGAGTGAGTGGATGTTAGTTAGATGGCACCAGTGCGATGCTGACGGCCAGAGGCTTCACAAACACAATCACTGGCGTCACAGAGCGTTCAACCTGCTTTATCTACTCTCAACGTTTGGCAATTTCACGATGTCACAAAACTTCTCAAACTCGCCAGTCCAATCCAGTCTGAGGGGCCGGCGCTCTCTGACATGTGTGTGACTGGCAGCAGACCCAAACAGCCGCGAGGGCTGTCTGGCCCGCGTCCGTGTCTGCGCCTCTGTCTCTGGGCTGCCCTGCACTCGTCCCCGGCCGCTCCACGGGGGGCGTCAAGACGGAACGATCCCCTCGGGACTGATGTGCTCTCGTGCAGACTGCTGGCTCTGCATGAAGCAAAGATGCTGCTCGTGTCACTTCCAGCAGAAAGGACACAATTAAGACACGATTGTTTCCAGCTGAACAATGCGACCGTTAAAACCTCCCGAGGGATCGGCTCCCGTACAGGAAACCAACACAGTGTACGATGTAAATAAGGTACTGTGGGTTTGTAATAAAGCATGAAGCGAATTATATTACTCCCTAGTTTGTATAATAAATAACCAAACTGCATTAAATTAACAAGTTCTAGAGCAAATCCATTATATGTTAGTAGCAAATAATGGCTGCATGGGATTATAATAACACATTTAAGTTCTAGATCTTTTCTACTTTAGGAAAATCTATGTTAGCACTTCTTTTTTTTTATTTTTTGCCTTTATTAGGTCATTTTTTGTAAAAATTGCACAACCATAACAGTAAAGCTACAGTATATAGATATTTAATAGGTCTGGTTATTGCTGTCTCTGCTGATACCTGCAGCGCTGTGCCTACTTCAGTCAGCTGCCTCCTCCATTGTGTCTGATGAAAGACAAAGTGGTGGCCCATTGTTTTCTTTTATTCATCCGCCGTCTCCTCGCTGCCACTCACACCGGGCCCCGAGAATGACTTCTTATCTGCTGGGTGCGCGTGGGGGGTCTGAGCGCACACACACACACACACGCACACACACACACACACACACACACACACACACACACACGGGACCAGCATAACAAGCAGAACCGCCCGGAAGATGGGCCGCGGAGATACCACACAAACGAGCAGGAATACATTAATAGTCGAGTGAGACGAAGCATGCAATATTAATCAGAGCATTATCAAACATCTTCTCAGATCCACTCTGGAGCTGGAGAGAAGTGAGCGCGCGGTCCTCCTGAACAGACCTGAAGTGGGGCCTGGGTAAGAGGTAACTGAGTTTAATTGAAAGGAAATGAAGAGAGGTTACTGCTATTGGCCAAATTGCAGCGCCGCCGCGGCTAACCCCAGATGAGTCGACGCGTACCGACATATACGCGCCGAGCCATCTGTTAGGTGAGAGGAGGTTCGCGTCGGAGCCTCCGCGGGGTTAAACCGCTCAAATGAAGCAAAAAGAGGAGCAGCATGTTCCCACGACGCCCCTTCCCCGCAGATAAACACACACATCCACCTTCACTCGGCCGCGCAGTCGCAGCGGGAGAGGGGGTGACATTGGTTCAGTGGCGAACGGGGACGAAAGGACGCGGCCTCGGATTATAGAAGTAGAACTCGGCGAAAGAACTGAGCCAGGCACCCTACGGGCAACGCGGCACACGCCCACTTCTAACTCAAGTAGACTGGAATAAATAAAACGTCTTCTTAATCACTGTAAGAAGAAACCCCTCTTATGAATATGGATAGAGGAAACAGTTTGTTACAGTACGGCTCAATGGCCACAACACAGAGCGGAGGCAGATGACAGAGTTACAAAAATAAAGAATTATTTTAATATTTATTAAAAAAAAACAGCGAAAAGGCGACTGCTGAGACATGGTGAGCTTCAGCAGCCTCTTTAGGCATGCTCTTCAATCCACACCTACTCAGTTGCGGCTCATCGGGACGATTAAGCCCATGCAGCAGCCTCCAACAAGACACTGCCAGCTCTACCGAGTGTGGAACTGCAACATGATAAGTCAGAATTCACGCTGTATAAGGTACAAAGCAATGTATGGAGAATACACAGGAAAGGATGTTGAGGCTCGTGAACGTGAACGACAGGAGTTAGTCTAGGAGCCGTGTTTCCTTTAGCTCCACGGTGCACAATAAAAATCACTGGGGAGGAAAAATAAAACCCTCCGAGCTAATAAGTCTGCAAACAGCCATTCATCAAACCTGCCATCGACGGGTCGGCGACATCGCGGTTGTTCCAACTGAATCCGCACCATTGCTACCTGTGATCCAATGCTACCTCAGTCCACAAGTCAAAAGTTAAATTTACACCAAAAAAAAAAAAAAAAAAGCAATAATTTGTGAATATTAAGTTCTGGATGATGTTTAAGATCTCAGTTTCCTGGCATTCTGACACGGTGCAGTGGAGCCTGAGGTGGAGTCTGTCAGGACACATCAGCTGGTATTTAAGTGAGTGCGGGCGGTGGCCTGGAGCACGCTACACCTCACACCCCCGTGTGCGTCCGCTGCGAGGTAGCGACCGGCTCGGACAGACGGCAGCCGAACGGAGCGGTCGGAGGGAGGCAGCTGTTCCCCGTCACTGCCACCTCTGTGCACTTAAGGTAGGCCGTGAGTCTGAAGAGCGCTCTATGGTAAATATGATGTTTTTTCTTCTTCTTATTATTATTTTTCCCTGACGCATACAAAAAAGATACACTCAGGCTGTTGTGCGCCAACAATGCTTCCCATCGCTGCATCACCCGGGCTGACAACCTATAAACATGTGATAACACACGTGAGAGCCTTGCTCACATGTGACACTGAAGGATCCGTCCCGTCACAGCGTCCAGCCGTCACCAACACCCTGAGCCCGCGATCCTCCAAATATATCTGACAGTTACAGTCACACAGTGTGACACGTCTCAAGAATGATTCAGTTTGAAAGGTGAATTTGACTGCATTTAAGATGATATTAGATACATCACTCCTAGAGAACTATTTGATGATGCCCTAAAAACAAACCGAGTCCCGTCAAAGACATAAACACCACACACTGAACAAACTAGCTCAGAACTTATATAAACGGCCACTAACTACTTCATAGTTTCCACCTGCTTTTGGAGTAGTTGTGTAGTAGGTGAAAACCCTTTGACAAAATGCTTCACCCCGAGGCATCCAGCTCATATTTCTATTCCCCAACTGCCTTGTTCATAAGCTAATGGGGCTGCCCCAAATTATTACACTTCATCCGACGTATCCGGGGGAAACTTTTTTTAACCCAAGGTTATTTTCGATTTTTGTTGTCACTTTGTCAAGCCGATTAACACTTGGTACATTACGTAAACACCACCCCCTAAAAACCTAAAAGACTCAGTGTGCAAGCAAACGGGATATGCTTAGTCACCCACAGATGCCTGCAGGCGTGCACAGAAGAAAATACTCTCTCATTGCAAACAGTTGAAAGAACTGAGCTGCGGCAACCGAGGCATCCAATAAGTCCTAAAACCCCAAATCACCAAACAGCAGTTTGAAAGAGAAAGAGAGCGTAGCAGAGCGATACGTCTCTGCGTCCGCCGTTCATCAGCGGGACGTTCCAACACTGCATTGTTTTCCAGTGTCTCTGAAGGAAGCCGAGGAGAAAGGAATGTAAAAATGCGAAGCCAAGGGGCAAGTCCTGGTGACCGCTCGGAAAACAAACGGAAAACCACGCACAATGTCCTTTCACTTAATAACCATTTACCACAGAGTAAATCTGAAGAAAACTTTGAAACCGCCAAAAAAAACATAACAAAAAAAACAAACAAACAGCACAGGAAGTGCGTTCCGACCGACGTGTCGTCAGAAGGTGGCAGTAGACGCCGAGTTACTGAAACAAAACCCGTCATTTTGGCCATTGTGACAGAAAACTAGAGATAAGGCTTGGGGGATTTTTATTGCGATTGTAAAAGCTGTAATTGTTCACACCGACTGGTAGTGGCTATGTTCTGTCTGGAGATAAGGAGGCAGAAATAGCTCAGTGAAGCTGTAAACATAGTCCCACAAACCATGTGGATTAAAAGTGCGTGCAACTGAACAGTCCTATCTATAGATGTCTGGTGGAAGACGAAATTAGATGGCGCATTCAGATGGCATGAAGTCCACCTAAACGATTTGATTGGCCCAGCAGAACTACATCAGACACAGTGAATTACCACATCCTGTTACCGGTAACTTTTACGTTTCTGTAACTTTTTCTAACGCAAAATTTCGGAAACGCATGTCAGCGTACGGCACGGAAGCAAGGGAATGTTAATGTTTAACCGTGAAAACTGTTCGGTTAGAGTCGAACAAGGAAATCAGTGAATTTCTCACTGGTTTAGGGTGGCGGCATCCTAAAGCTGGTGAATGTGTAACTTGTGCTGTAACTGTATTTGTGTTTGCTACAGTTGCTGGGGTCACGTGAAGTGTTGTGAGGTAAGTTTACTGTCTCTTGACCTTCTCGTCAGTTTAGAGCTCTATACATTTACTGAACCAACGCACACGAGTCATATCGAACTGTACCGCTCGACAAAATAACAGATGATGAAAACACTAGGCATCTGCCCTGCTCTCTTTCATCCCTCCCCTGTGCCGATCCTTCTCCCGCTATCGACTCTCACAGGGCTCCGAGGAGCCGTTCCTCCAGTCTGTCAGAAGAAAGCTCGGCTCGAACGGATCCCACAAGAAAACTGCCATTTATACGATATATAAATTCCACATTCATGCCTTCAGACTTATCGTTTTCTTTTACTTCTCCATCACAGAGGCAGAGAAAGTAATTTACCGTTGGAATATGGAGAGTGTCGGCCAGTGGGAGATAAAGATGCCGGCGCCTCTTCCCCTGAGGGAGAAAAAGGACGGCACTGCATATTTCACAGACTCCGGTTGCCACCACGGGAAGTTGCTGTCGGTCGCTAAGACATTTACCTTTAGATGTATTAAACCTCAAGATATTGCACCTCATAAGCTGTCACGTCAGAGCAGCTGGCTGTTACGAAGAACGTGCAACAAGGTTTCAAGCGGCCGACTGTCGGGGGATGTGTGAGCAACAGGATGCGACTGAAATAGCGACGGACTGAGCTGTGCACGCGGTGAAAGACTGCGAGCAAAGGCAACGCAAAGAACACATGAATAGATGAACAGATGAACAGATTTGCTGCAGATTGTATTTGAACTCCCTGGAAAAAAGGAAGGATGTAGCATTATTAGCATTGCTACAAACACACATGGAGACTGGAACCATTTCTAGCTAGTTAGACACTGGGACTTTGAGGGGCTTTCACAGGAAGAGGAAGAGGTGATCTGAGGCTGGGCAGCATTTATCTAAACGGGAAGAAAACGCTGCTGTTTGCAGTTAGTGCATGGCTGTGATTTCACACAAGTGGCGCCAATTGCCTCCCTACGAAAATTTCCATCGGAAATTTACACGTCTCGGTCAAACCGAAGAACGTCGTCACAGAAAGCCAGAGTTATCTTTCTGGTTGTCTGAGTCGGACGCGTTAATATAAATGCTACAATCACATCAAGAAAGTTTTCCTCACATTCATCGCATGCATCCACCCCCACACTTTGCAAGAGATAGAAGCAACGTGCTGAAACACTGTCCAACGAGCTCCAAGAATGCTGCGTTTCCCATCGCCCACTGCTACTGACGGGGGTAATGTCAAACAGCAGTACTTTAACCCTTCCAGGTGTTAGGAAGATGCGACATTCGTTATTTGTGTCGTATGTTTAAGTCCACTGTCAGGAAGAGGCTGTGTTGTGACTGATAATAAAACAGCTGGTTCAGTGTTGAAGACCTTGCAGGGCTACTTTTTCCAGGCAGGATGATAAAGAATTGGATCAATGAGCACAATTTACAGCAGCATTGATATTGATCAACCCGAATCAATTCCCTTTGCCACTCATGACTGGTCCAAAATGGATTTCCTCATCCACATCTCCCACCGTGGTGGACCAAAAACAGAAAACTCACTCTCCCCCCGCCTGCCTCCGCCGGCTCAGTGCTCACACACAACGTCCGCTCCAACATCTTCTCTCTTTGCTGTGCTGCACTGACTTCAACATTTATCAGCTCCCACTCCTACGCGACCCGCTCAGTTTCAGTCGACGAAGCTCGACAAAGCTGGACACAGCGGAGAACTGGGGAGAACAGGTTGAAATGCTCACAACAGCACAAGCCACTTTCATGGGCTGTGGCATAGGCTACGAAAGTGGCCTAAAGTATAAATCAAGCTGTAGACATTAGATTGTTATTAGTGTGTAGTAAAAAACTTAACTTGAACTGATTGAACTCCTAAGTGCTACCGGTGCTGATGATGGGAGTATGAATGAAAAGAAAGATATTATAAGATTTGTTTTCAAAACGACTGTAGTGTGGTGATGTGGGCTGGAAAACAGAATGCGGCCATAGCTTCAAGTCTTACCTAGCCTGTTTCAAATTTGACAATAATACTACTATTTTTTTGAAGGATAGCACCAGATGTGCCAAACATGTGCCAAAAACATGGTAAACAGTCGTCTATTGGGTCCAGTGAGCTCAGATCTGTTCTGGTATAACGGCGTGGCTCATACATGCAAGCTAACTGAAGTTACCATCAAGAAAATGTGGAAAACATGCTCTTCTAACAGAATCTGAGAAACATTGCTGCGGCAGACATTGTAGCTTTGCAGACGGGCTCGGTGGGGACTAACTGTTTTATTTGGTGACGTTTACTAGAAACTTAGAAATGTAGCAGGACCACTTCTGTTCTGCATCTGTTCTGTTCTGCTCTTGGAGTGTTTACTGAGGCTGCAGTGATGGTCGTATCCTGACATGGTTTGCATCATTCCAATCTCAAGACATTCAGCTTTCCAACGATGTATAACATGTGTTGGCACATAGACAGGAGGATGAGTTAATCTGTGTTAATAAGTTAAGTACTCAAGCTGCCCGTTCACTTTTCTTCTTATTTTTGTTCAATGGCAAAACGTTCATAGTCGAAATATTTTCAACTCGCGTGGTTGGTCTTTCAGTTTGCACCTTTTTGATCCTCTAGAACCAAACCCACCTCTGATCATTTCTACTCACGTCTTCTAATTGACTTTGTATGAAATGAAACAAGTCAGTGGAATTAGATTAAAAGGTCCCACGGGACGTTAACACAGGGTCGCTTTATTGACTTACCATTCATCCACTACAAAGGGAAGCCATTCCCTTTATTCATTCAAAAACTAAATAACTGTAGCTACAACTCCTTTATGAACGGAGAGCGCTACTTCCGGCGGCCCGGTGGATGCTGCTTTCATGGCACCAAACATTTGCAGGGAAGGAGAGCCTCACTGCTAATTGATCTGATATGAGACGATGGGCCCGTGTGTGTCTCTGTTGTTCTAACAGAGAGATAATCATGATCCATTTCCCAGTCGACCATCCGAGGCCACGATGTTGCCTCCTAATATAATCCATCGAGCCAGGTTTTGTCTGGTCAGATAAGTGCTGTAATTAATTACAGTGGGGGAAATAAGTATTTGATCCCCTGCTGAATTTGTAAGTTTGCCCACTTCCATAGAAATGATCAGACTCTGGTTTTTATGGTTGTTTACTGGTTATGGGTATAGACAGAATATCAGTCGAAAATGCATAAAAAACACACAATCTAAAAGTTATAAATTGTTATGTATTTTATTAAGGGAAATAAGTATTTGATCCCCAACAATTCACTTAGAATTCAGGCTCCTACAGATTGGCTGGTGCGCATGTGGCACACAGCTGTGCTCAGTCAACTAATTACCAATACTCCTGATCTTAACTCGTCATGTATATAAAGCACACCTGCTCTAAGAATCAGTTTCTTACATTCCAACTTCTACAGCACCATGGGCAAGACCAAAGAGCTGTCAAAAGATGTCAGGGACAAGATTGTAGACCTGCACAAGGCTGGTATAGGTTACAAAACCATCAGCAAAAGGCTTGGTGAGAAGGTGACAACTATTGGTGCCATTATTCGCAAGTGGAAGACCCATAAAAGGACCATCAACTGTCCTCGGTCTGGAGCTCCCCGCAAAATCTCGCCTCATGGAGTGAGGATGATGATGAGAAAGGTGAGGGAGCAGCCTAAAACAACACGGCAGGAGCTTGTTAATGATCTGGAAGCAGTTGGGACCTCCGTCACCAAGAAAACAGTTGGCAACACACTGCGCCGTTATGGATTGAACTCTTGTAGTGCCCGCAAGGTCCCCCTGCTCAAGAAGGCACATGTACAGGCCCGCCTTAAGTTTGCCAGTGAACATCTAAATGACTCAGAGAAGGCTTGGGAGAAAGTGCTGTGGTCTGACGAAACCAAAGTTGAGCTATTTGGCATTAACTCGACCCGCCGTGTTTGGAGGATGAAAAAACGTGAGTATGACCCAAAGAACACCATACCCACGGTTAAGCATGGAGGTGGAAACATCATGTTTTGGGGCTGTTTTTCAGCAAAGGGTACAGGGCAACTTCACCGCATTATGGGGCCAATGAATGCAGCCATGTACTGTAACATCTTGGACAAAAACCTTCTTTCCTCAGCAAGAACACTGAAGATGCCTCGTGGGTGGGTTTTCCAACATGACAATGACCCAAAACATACTGCCAGGACAACAAAGGAGTGGCTCAAGAAGAAGCATATTAAGGTCATGGAGTGGCCTAGTCAGTCTCCAGACCTTAACCCGATCGAAAACCTGTGGAGGGAGCTGAAGCTCCGAGTTTCCAAGAGGCAGCCAAGAAACTTGAAGGATTTAGAGACTGTCTGTAAAGATGAATGGGCCAAAATCCCTCCTGCGCTGTGTGCAAACCTGGTGACCAACTACAAGAAACGTCTCATCGCTGTGCTTGCCAACAAAGGTTTCTCTACAAAGTACTGACTTGTGTTGTGCTTGGGGATCAAATACTTATTTCCCTTAATAAAATACATAACAATTTATAACTTTTAGATTGTGTGTTTTTTATGCATTTTCTACTGATATTCTGTCTATACCCATAACCAGTAAACAACCATAAAAACCAGAGTCTGATCATTTCTATGGAAGTGGGCAAACTTACAAATTCAGCAGGGGATCAAATACTTATTTCCCCCACTGTACATTAGAGGAGGAAACTTCATTAGACGGCCAGACCTCAGCCTCAATACACCTCGGCCGCGGGAGCCCATTTACAGCCCGTTCCAATTCATTCACGGGTTCGTGCTCAAAGGAACAAACGAAATTGTGCGATTTTCTCTTTCAAGCTGACAACCCTTATGAAAGAATGAATGTATATATTTTAAAACTCATAGAATCCAAAGACCCACACTACCAGCATCCTGTTACCACAGGACACCTTCATTCTCTGATGAAAATCACATGTTTTGAAGGTACAAGGAAGACCTAGACAATATCAGGAAAGTGGTCATAATGTTATGCCTGATCACTGTATATTACTGCTTATCAAGAATTTCAGATTTTGAATCATCTCCATTGATTTGAGGAAATGCTCTGACACGTTACTCCCAGCCCAACACACAGGGAATATCTTCAGCACGAGACCATACACCCCAACCACACACCACTAATGACAGAGATCACACACCAATTTTAAATGTTAACACACTGACCCGACCCCGAGCACCGAAGCATCCACTTAACAATTACGGCTACCTGATGAACCCGCAGGACGCGGGCTCTTTGTTCCACGCACAGTATATCAATGACACGGGTACACAAGACGGATCAACAGCTGGACTCGGAGAATCGATAAAATATTCAGCCCGCGACTCTGCACTCGGCCGAGCGCCAGTGATGCCCTAGTTGCGCATTCAGAGGAGCACTGGCTTGTTTGTCCGTAATGAGCTTCCTCATTAAAGTATGGAAGGACGGATCAGGAAAACGTGTGTGTCAGAGGGCAGGTGCGTTTGCGGAGGGATGGGGAGATTCTCCTGATAGGAGGGCTGGGCGCGTCTAGGTTTCGTATTCTTTGGTGTACGAGGAAACATTTGGACTCTAGAGTTTAGAGGTGATTAGAGCGAGGGTGGGATGTTATGTATCTGGTCCAGGTATAGTCACAGAGCACAAACCCGCCCATCACATCCAGCTATACTAAAGCTGAAGGCACAAAAAAAAATAAAAATGCTGGAAAACAGTTGCCTCATGGTTTGAGTATCAATAGGTAGAAAAGTGGTATATAAATATAAGGCTATTACCATTTACAATTTATCTGATGAGTGGGAAATAAGAAGTGAACATCATTAAATTCCGAATTAAACACTACATTTATGTTTGTCATCTTAATTATCAGAATATCTTTTGCAAAAGGTTGCTACTAACTTTGAATACTAATTAGGACTTTATTAGATTAAGCGGCAGAAAGAGGAAAACACTTTTGTTTTCCCAACACGTCTGTCTTATTTAAACTGTGTTCATTAAATCATCCTGACTTTTACGGCCTTTTCACATGCTCTGATTTTTCTCTCTCGGATTGTCTTAGTTGATCCTTTCTTTGTTTCGCCACCTCTCCTCTGTAATTTTGTCTCCCCCTTTTCCTTCAATCTGACAGTCAGTCTTTTGGGACGATGCAGGGGTTGAAATAGAGGCTGTGGAGTCCGGGCTGCACCGAGGAATCGATTGTTAAGTGGTTGGGAGAGGAGCGGCTAAATTGGGCGGTATACAACCAGAGCTACTCTGGCTCCGGTGGGGGAGCGCTCGGGATGCAGACCTACTGAAATCCAGCGCGCGCAACAATAAACCTGAACACACAAACAACACTCCGGATTCAAGGACAGGGCATGGGCGTTAATACACAGAGCGGAGCGTGGTCAGGATTTATACTGGAGACAACAAGAGGGATAAATCCGCAAACTCTGGCGGATTATCCCCGTTAGCATCCCTAAGCTAATATACAATGCTGGTTTTAACTCAGTTGGGGCAAAAGCAACACTGACACGCTTCAAGGTCCCACACAGACCGACAAAACGAAAGAGAAATTAGAAAATCCAACATGTCCTGCGCAGGTATAAACAATCAGGTTGGAGGTCAAACCAACAGATTCAGGGCAGAATCTGCTCAAATCTCCCGTCACATTTTCTAGTGAGGTGAAAGTAGGCTAGCGTGGTCTATAAGGGATACCAGGGCTATCTATAGTGACTGTGTAATGATAACCCCCTGTGCAATGAAGTCTCTATTCCAAGAGGTCTTACAGGATGGATTTCATAAGGGAAATTAGTCATTCTGACAACCGCTTTATTGGCTTCGCCTATTTCTTTTTGTTTCAACATGTGCAAAATGCAACATACCTTCATGGAAGTTTTGCATTAAACAAAGACAAACTTTCAAATCGCATAACTGACTTCTTAGATCCCATAGGAAGTTCTGTTGAACACTAAGCTATTTAAATCCTCTAGACGGTCCTGTATAGTGCTACTATATCGCTTCCACAGCTTTAAAGGATCTACTTCTTTTTATCAACTGTTGGATCTGTAAAATCAGCACAGAGACGTCCCCCATTGACTCAACTGAGGATCAAGGGAGGTTGAATCACACTTTTCTCCTCTAACTATATAAAACCGTGTCCTACAGACGAGTGTGACAAGCAATAGCGAGTCTGTTTCACAACACAGCAGATATAATTACCAATCAGCCGCGAGCACCAGGGTTTGAGTGTTGACGGACACCCCGTGTCCATTTTAGACATTTGTGTCAGCTGTGTCGGTGCTCCGTCTCCAGACTGACAGGCTCATGCATCAGCGCTGAGCTTTGTTTATGTTTAGTTACAAGGGAAGAAGAAGAAGAAGAAGCATTTAGAACACGGTGTAAATAAAAAAAATCTTCGGCTACACAGCCACGGAAAAAAAGCTGACTTACAATTTCCTTTGATTGGGCACTATTTGTGGTAATATACTGGATCAGTAATATTAGTCATCTACTCTCACCAAGTTTAGCCTAGATTGGAATACTTTGTACCCGTTTCTTTTTTGTAAGCGTAAGTATTTGATGACAGGCATTTAGAACATGAGCTGGTTTCTTTGGATTTCTGTTATTTGAAACTAAGAACGGTGTAATTCCACTCCTCACAGTTTACCTTAGAGCCAGTGTCTATTCAAATAAGAAGTATGATGGCCTTCATACAGAACAGAGGTGGACAGTTAAGCCCTGTCCACAAAGAAAGCGATACTCACTCGCCGCCTACTGCTTTACACCTGACAGTGGGTCTCCAGTTCCCTAGGTGATCGTCTTCTATATTTCCCAGCTCAAATGTTTCTAAGTGGAACGAGCAGAACATATATGGACGTACAGAGCTAGGTAATAATTTACACAGTTTTTTTTTTTTTTTTTAGATCTCAGATAAGCTAACACCTCTTACATAAAGGATTGCCAAGAACACGTGGTTGTAAGAAATCCATCAACTCGTTTATTTCCCTCACCAAATGTTTAGCAGCGAAACAAGTCATAGTAGTACTGATACGTGACTCTATTGGTGCCATTACCTGGTTAAAATTCCCTTTTCTCTTTAACTTATACTGTCGTTTTCTTGCTTGGTTTTCTTCAAATGACCAGACTGTAACAGACTGACAGTAACTCTGCTTCAACTGTACTCATACTCTTTCCTTTACCACACCTCATCAATAGGTCATCAGTCCGTGACCTTTCACCTCAGAAATTTATTGCAATTTTGCAGAAGCAAACCATTTCTAATAAATGCTTTGCAGAAACATCAAATCATTCTTACATGGTGATGGCATTTTTCACGAAATCACATTTTTTTATCACATTCTCTACATGTTGTTTTCATGCTTGCAGCAGCCCGATCTGAATTCAGCTCATTTAGCTCAAAATAATCCCAAATGGGATTATTATTTTTTTTTTTCCCAGACAAAGATTTTCTACATTAATTGCCCGACCACAAAGTTGTTAACAGCAGAGACGAAGACATGTTTGTGGTTTGTTAAACTGAAGCATCATGGGACAAATGAAAGCGGAGGAAATGAGAACTTCGCCGTCAGGAGACGTGTTTGAATAATTCCAAATGAATTACGCTCACACGGGGGACGCGTGAGGGCACCGTGTGCACGGTTGTTAAAGTTGGAAGAAGGAAGAAGTCGATACTGCAGGACTTTGACAGCCCAGTGAATCCCAGGTAATCCCAGGGGGGAGCAGCACAGGAGACACTGAGACACTGAGACTTCCAATCTGACAAGAGTCCATACGGGACAGTGTACCACCTTGACAGGTCACAGCTCTGTTTCTCTACAGCCCTGAGGTGGATGTCAGGATGGAAAACTTTGTATGGCATGTATAAGGAAAATGTGTCCCCATATAGAATAACAGTTTAAGATGAATGAATAATTCAACAGTCAAACCTTTAATGAATAAATCAACTCCAAAACAAGGAACCAATGGAAACAACTGTCCACCGACACCAAATGAATATCACAGAGAGCTGTTGGGCCTGATCGCGATGTTATTTCGGTCTTTAGTTTTGCCCACACACTGTACGGCTCAATTAGCTACTGAGAGAGGAGATCATTAAAAACACAGACATTGTTGTTGCCTGGCATCCACACTCTGGCTGAGCCTTCGAGAACAGACGACATTAATAGAGACACAGCGCAACTTTGACAACAAAGGAAGGACTAAGAGGAAAGAAAAGCCAAGACTAATCGCCGGAGGTGCTGATTGATTTGTTTTTCCATAACTTGTCACCACTCGAGCCAACTTACATCGAGAAGGCGGCAGGGTGGCGACGGCATCATTCTGCTGCACACTGGCGCGTTGCCATAGATGCACAGTCCTGTCCCCGGGTTACAGCAGCGCGCTGAATGTGTTTACTTGCCAATGGACTGCTGTCCACTGTGTGAAAAACTGTGACGTGTTCCCTTTACTCTTTCTTCTTCTTCTTCTTCTTCGATTGTAGATCCAGAAAGACAGTGAATCAAAAACAAATCTAGGCTCTTTCTAAATTTAATGAGATCATTTATGAAAACAAGGGGAAAAAAACAGTTACAACCCGTAGATGAGACATCACACTACAGACAGAAACCTTGTCCCCCACAAACATTTGTTATATGGCTGTATTTTCTGTTTAGAGGACTGGGAGTTTAGTTGCAAGTCAAAGCCATGTGAGATAAGTGCTTTTATTAAAACAGATTGTCTTCAAAACTACAGGATGTCAACTGAGCTCGGTAGAGAAGTCTCTAGTCCCCACTCTGTTACAGTGGCAATCTCAATCATTTCTGTGCTGGTTGATTTGGCAGCACCTGTAGTTACTGCTGGTAAGAGCAAACACAGACTAACAAACTGTTTTTATGGAAGAAGCCAGACAATAACTGGCCAGTTACCTTTTCCATCATTCTGTGAGCAATCATGATCTGATTTTATGCCGTACACACAGAGTCCCGTCAAATCCACGGTGAAAGTAGTCGATTACCTCAATAAGAAGCTGGAGCACCTCCAGGTGTCGCCTGCAGCTCTTCATCTAACAGCTCACTGCAGCTGTCATTCGGTCTGTTACACCCCGGAATATGTCTGTCTTGTTTCATAGACACACTTTTGATGAACAACTGTAAGTACTCGGCTCACTAAATACTTAATAAAAGTCATCTAACACTTGGCGAGGTAGACGTGAAACTGCAGCAGCAATCTCTGAAACTGTTCGGCTAGCACCATAATGACGCTTTATCAGTGTTATCCAAATATCTGTTTATAGAGATCACTTTAGTCGTAACTCAACACAGCATTCTTTTATGAGCTCATAAAAAAAATGAGAATACACCGCACTACTTGCATCTGTGGGCCCCGGGCTCAGTCACAAACGTGTTATCTCATTCAGTGATATATAGGGAATTAACAGGCGTAGCGCAAAGAACTAAAACAGGTGTAGGACCAGAAATGAGTTAGATTAAAGAAATGAGGTGTTCTCATGTCTTTCACATAAGATACACATTATAGAAAATAGAGAAGAACTGCAACTCAGCAGACCATGTCAATATTAAAGGTATAATATAATGCTGCATCTTCTTTGAAAGGAACATGTAAATCTCTCTGTAATGTCAACATTTCTTTCTTGTTTTCCTTCTGTCTACTGACCCCGAGCTGACTCATGACTCATCCTGTCTTTCTGATGTGCCTCTGATCTGATGATGTGATGCTGCATTAGCCTCACTGCTGTATTTGGTTGATGTCATGTCCTGTCCTCCACGCTGCGTTACATCTGACATCTGCAGCGGCCCATTAGCTCTCACGTGTCTCACATATTACCACATGTAATGCGAACGAAGCAGGATCCGTGCGCGTCGCGCGCTGCCTGTTTCACACCTGTGATCCGCTGATGACCCTCATCGCGATCTTTTCCTGTAGCAACCACTACCACGGCGACCGACGCGTTTCTCTCATTGGATCTGGATCAAAAGTTTGCAGAGCAGCGCTTGGAAATATTTTATTTATTTTACCAGGGCAAAACTCTGGTTCAGTCACTGTGAAATGTCTGAAAGTGACTGAAATGGAAAAGCAGCAGTTATCAGCTGATGGGGAGGGTTTGAAGCCGATTTTAAGCCCCATTGATTGTCAATCACAAAGGTATGAGGAGTTTTGATAAGGATTTTATACCATGAGTGGATCCGTATGACTTTGTGTGAGTAGAAGCAAAGCCATGTAGTGATGAATAATCCTGCTCCATCTGATCATTAGCTTAAAACTAGACCTAAGAATTTATTACATACTCAGACATTTAACTGACTTGCTGTGACTTAGTAAGTTGAATAAACATACCTCCTGGATTTTTATCACCTCAACATTGTCGATGTAACAAAGGTTGAATGAGAAGTTGAAATGACAGCACTTGTAAGATATGATCAAGACTGCCACAGTAATCTCTGAATACCTTTGTAAAACCTGTCCTGTGTGGTATTAATGATGGCCCGGAGACACGATCCACAGAGGCACTGGTTGTAATGAAGCCAGTTAATGAAGCTGAGAGGTGTCTGCGTTAAACGCGACTCAGACGCTCCAGATTCACTTTGTGTCCTCTACTTTTACATCGTATTAGCATCTGTTAATGACCCGGGCCGCGCCGCAGCGGCCGGCGCAGCTTTTGTTCCCGCTGCGCCGTGACATTCATGCCGTCACCCCCGCTTTGATTAAAGATCAAATCAGAAATGAGCCTCTTCAATGAATTCGTACCGCATGAAAATATTGTGTTTGGCCTGAGGGCGATGATGGAATGAGAACGTGATAAGAGACAGTGGGCTGTCTTTGGTGGAAGTGGTAGTGGGAGGGTGCCCTGGAGAGCTGTTTGACTGACTTATGGAGATTGATCTTCTCCAGAAAGAAGAGCAGAGCAGGTGGACTTGTATTGGGAGTGAGACATCACGACTTTAGCACAGATCTATAATGGATCAAATCCTTGAAGGCAGAGGAAGCTGTAACAAGAAGCAGAAATGAGCCAGACATAAAGAAAATTAATGAGAGGCATCCTCAAAATGTGCATAATGACTAATAGAGACTCCTACAACTTTAAATAGAAATGTAGGGGTTTTGCACGTCTCAACTACAGATTGCAAATTCCGCCCTCAAGACATACTGAAAGCGTCTAGGTTGGTAACCCACAATCCTGACAGCTACTTGCTTTAACACCAAACCATGAACTTCCAAACTGCTACAACACAGCTGAAATCCACTGCAGTGAGCATTAAGTCAGCTTCACTTTTCGTCAGAATATGTTATCGCTGGAAGCAAGGACCATCCAGACTCTCTAAAGTTTGCTCACATTGTGTCTGTTGCCGTCAGTCAGCCTTCGGAGTTGGTATTTATCCAAGGGTAACCTATGATCATCTTCTGACGTATTCGCTGCAGAAAAAAAATGAATCATCCGTCACGCTGCCGAGAATTACCGCCGTCGCGGGGATGTCACGACGAGGAGCTGGAGAAATACATAAATCTGACCGCTTCTAAGAGTTTGACAGGAGAGTTCAGTATCAGATCGGATGGCAAGCTGGGATCTCTGGTGATTTATTTTTAGTTTTCTTAACCAGAGAAAGGGCTTCAAGGATGAGGACAATCTTGACAGGGTGTCAAGGGATCTTCTCTAACAGACAAACTGTTTTAACTAATGATAATGATGATGAGCTTGTTAACAGTTTTTCAGTCAATTAATTATCAATGACTAAATTAATAATTTCAGCAATATTGCACAAGATAATATATTTTATCTTGTATCTACACAGACTAAGAGGACAGAAAAAGGTGTAATAGTGTAGTAAATATCACTGCCGGCTAAAACCTTGAAAACCAAAATGTCCTTGAATGCCTCACACAGGCAAACAGGCCGTGGTTTTACAACAATAATATAAGTTTCATTTAAAATGAAACATCCTGGCAGTGAATAACAAGGCGTTAACGCGTAACTACAACATCTGTCTTATTCAAACACACAATATCTGTGTGGGGCAACAATAATGTCAATGGATGTGGATGTTGCATATTGAAAAGAGATATACATACATCCCAAGTGGGGACTAAATGGAGGGTTTTGATGCATTTCCTCCGCCGCGCATCAAATTGATTAACATTCATCTCCGTGTGAGTGAGAGGAGACAGCAGAAAGCTTGCACTGCATCTTACACACCCTTGCAATCGATGCGGACACAAGCTGACGGACTTGAGAGAAACAACACAGAAAGGGTGGTGGCTGCGAGCTAGGCTCCTGAAAGGATGCATGCGAAGACAACAAGCCCGCTACGCTGCGAGGAAAAGCCAGAGGAGGAAGTGAAATGAAAAGGTTGGAGGACATTAAGGACTGCAGACGCTTTTAACCAGGCCTGCAGAGACGCAGCAGGTTAGCCTCTCCATTAGCGCCTGGGCTCAAGTACTAATGACTGTGAAGGCAGCATCACACACACCTTCACACCAGGCAAAACACGCTGCTGAGTACGCTGGGTAATTGCATTGCAAACTTGAGAATGATACCAAATAAGGACGAACTGACCAGACAACTAATCTGGTCGTATTTAAAAGGAAAAGAAACCTGCCTACCAACACCCTAAATCTTGGTTTATAGCTGTAGCTCCGGATCTTACATCTGTAATATAACTGCAAAATGGCTGGGACTGAGCTCTGGACTCTATGCTGTAGTCCAGGCCATAACTTTGCCTCCTACACACCATCTACTCAGACGTTACGATTTCAGTGAAAGTAACTGCTGAGCCGCATTTATTCACTTCAGCTCCAACGGGGTTCGCTCAGTTCCAGTCGCCATTATTTGAAGTACAAAGTGAAACATAATTTCAGACCAAAGCCGACAAACTGGTGCACGGGTATAAATGCTTTTACCGGTGTACCCCCCACGGTTCGGGCTCTGTGCAGAGCGGTTGCGAGGTGGAGTATTAACCGAGCTTTAAGAACACTAACTACCCTGAGGCTTTCAAACTGGAAGGCATGCCTCTCCTGGTGGGCTTGGGGAGACACGTGTCGTAAAAAGACACTTCATGAGGCGGCGCATCCATGTACGTGTCGTGCCCTCTGCCTCATAATCTGAAGGCTCCTTTTCTGTTCCACTCTTTCTTGTGCAGGAGTGGAGTCAGGTGTGGGAGAGTGGTTTACCACCTGGCAGTGATTCAATCAACAGCAGGTTTCTATTTCATCTCACCACCAGATCATGGTCTCAGTCGCCCGGTAGACTCATTCAGCTGCTTGTGAGTTCCTAGTTTTTGTGCCTTTGAATACTAATTTTTACCTTGTCTGTTTGTGGCTGGATGCTTCTTATGTCCATTTATGGTTTATGGAAATCGCTAGTTGAGATGTTTCAGAGCTACACCAGTTCCTGAAAGCATTCATCTTGTGTTCCTGCTCCTGCGTCCAGTGGTTAACTTCCACCTTGACAATAATGGTATTTCACTAGCAAAGCCTGGTTTATACTCGCACAACGGCTCTACGCAAACGCCATACCACGCTGTGCTCGTGTTGCCATTTATATTTGTGAGCTGGTGCGTGTGGTGTGTAATTCTGCCACTAAAGCGGTAGACAGTGTCTAGGCAGCTAAGCTGAGCTCCCCTAGTACTTCAAAACAATGATGGCTGCAACAGGAGTGGGAGTTGGAGTGTGAGTTGAAGCTAGTACATCACCTCAATCACAGAACAGAGAGGTAAAGATGTCAACGTAGATGGTGTGAAGGAGACAAGCAGGATTGTCTGGGCTTGTCTGGCAGCTGAGAAGCACGGACAAGGAAACGTATTTTGGACCGGTCGCCATAAATCTGTCTCAAAGCAGAAGAAGGTTAGCTTTAGTTGTTGATTGCAGCAGCAGCAGCTCTACCAATTTACATCAGAACTTGGAGCCGAGTCATGAATCACACGGACATAATCGTGTATTTTTCATTACATTTTGTGAAGGTAATGCTATCCATAATGTCCCTGAGAGATGCAGTAAACAAACCATACGTCAGCTTCAGAGAACACTGCCTACTGCTGCAGCTTCACATCAGAAACCTTTTCAGAACCAGTCCAGAACTGGCTTGAAAACGTTTGAAAGGTTTCTTCAGCATCAGGGCTCAGGACACAGTGTTAACTTGTGTCACTGAAACCTGCCAAGACATTAGTTTAAAAAAATCCACTTATCGATTCGTAATTTTAAAAACTGTGGAAGGTTTTCCCAGCAACCTGATCTCTATATCCACAGCACATATATTTAACTGTCAAACGAGCATAGCTGCAATATGTTATAATTATACCCAAAGTGACCATTTATCAATAAACTGCACAATTCAAGTAAATATTAAGTCTTTAAATTGTGGTAGAATGCCATTCTATTGAGCAGAGAGCAGATGTTTGGGTGTTTGCATGTTTAACAAACAGTGGCGAGCATCAACTGCTGGGAGGAGGCCGCTACAATCAGGGAACAACTGTCATGTTGATTTGAACTCTCAGCTCATGTGCGTCTCTGTTGTTATCTGCCTAATCAGCCCGTTGTCTTTGTGCCACGGCAGCATTCAGACTCTCGCCTTTTCATCTCACTTTCCAGTCCGTCTGCTAACATTCATCAAACATAGATGGCGCGCTTCGTGCTCCATCATAAGTTTGACTTTGCCCCCATCTGTCTTTGCACCGCCTTCTCTTATCCCCGATCCCTCTCTCTCTCTCTCTCTCTCAGCGTCCCACACTCGATTTGATTTGATTTAGGGCGAACACGACGGGCCCAAAACAGACAGCTCACTCACGCTTCGACCTCGCTGTAAATCCATTATTGGTACATTCAATTAACGCGGCGTGGAGAGAGGGCCGTCGCGCAATGGCGTCCTTCTGTAATTAATGGAGTCATTATTTCAGAAGAGAGTACTCCCAGCAGCTGCAGATTGGTGCGGTGCACTTTTTCCTAGTCGCCATGGTGATTAACATCTGAGGAACATGATCATCTGACTTCGCATACGATGAGCGCTTTAATTAATGAGCCTAAACCGGCGGCGTCCTACAGGTATACCCATTAGTTTGCGAGAATTTTTCAGACTGCAGATTTAAATGATGCATTTAAAAACAAATTTACTTTAAGCTGCAGTTATGCCCGAAAAAAAAAAAAAAAAAGTTGAGAAATGCACCTACGGGCTATTTGTTTTCGATGATTTGCAGGTGTGTGCGTCAGAATTATGGTGAACAGTGTATTTTATTCCCAGCACCAGGACACATGACGGCCAGAGGAGGGATTATGGCGGCTATATTTAAGAAGGCGTCATAACTCAGGTCATTACAAAGAAGTCTTCTCTCAGTTGGGATCAGGGTTATCGCAGTAGCCCAACGAACTGAAAGTCCTCAGCAACAGATTCCAAAGGATTTGTCAGGAAAAGAGGTGCGTCTACTCGCCAGGAAGGGTTTGAAGAAGAAACCTGGGAAGGCGTTAAATTTGCAGTTTGCAAGGTGGCTGATTAAATCTTCCTGATTAGTAGTTCAACGTAAACACTCCGCAGCTGTGCCAGAGCTGAACGCGTCCAGCAGAGAGCCTCTTAGTTTGACATAATCTTCTTTGTAATGGCTGGATGGCCTTACAGCTAACAGCAGTCAATCCAACCTTCCGAAAAAAAACAAAACACTTTCAAATCAGTGCCTGGGTCCTTAATCAAATTCACTAAAGAGGCTAAAATTAAGAGGGAGCACAGTCTGATCTGTGACGCTCTGTGTATGTGTGTGTTGCATCAAACAACTGGTGTCTGCTTCTGAATTCATCTTGAAAATTGACACGTGCCGCGATCATCCGTGAACTTTTCCATTAGTGCAAAAACATTGTTGCGCAATATTGAATGTTCAGCCTTGTGTGGCTCACAGTTGACAGTGATAATTTATGGGTTCCATCCAGAGCCGTCTTCACAGTGCAGTAAATACTATATTTATTTTTACACTGCAGCAAAATAAAGCAGTTTATCTAGTCGGTATCCGCCGAGTGTCAGAGTGTTATCTCCCTCAGCTTGATTCTCCGTTTCATTATTATTGGTGACTCATTGTTGTGCTGCTCTGCTAATCGCCAAAGCTTTATGTTAAAGAGAGTTTAAGCCCCGAACGCGATCAACATAATCTCTGAAAACATGCTATTTACCAGGGCCATTAGTGCTTCAGTGTGACGCTTTTATGCCTCGCAGTTTAACCTTTGTTATTCTTGTTTTTTTTTTTTTTGTTTTCCTTGTTTTCCTGCGTCTGCCATATAAGCGAGCTCACTGTGCCATTATACGCTACAATTATGAAAACGCTCGCTCTCTCACACACACAAACTCAGTGGTCCATTATCCTCATCGCTTCCACGCTAAACACCCCCTCCTCTTAAATAAGCATGCAACAGAGCAAATAACCCAAGCAAATCAATTAAAGTTTCCTGTGAGCATGTGTGTGTCTGTGTGTTTAAGCGCGTCTGTGTGCGTGTTTGTTTTATTGCTGTATTAGGTCACAGAGATTATTGCGCTATTACAGCTCATTTAGATGGTCATTTATGTGTTAATCCTGAACCAACACGAGATCAAACGGGGCAGTCGGCAGGCAGGAGGCAGCAGAGGATGAATCTAGCGTCTGACTGCGCCGCATGCACAGTTATTGAGAAAGTATTAAGGCCTTATTATTAATAAGTGCACAGTTGCCGTCTCCAAACCACAGCAATCTGAACTGATTTAGTCATTTTCTCATGATATACTTGTGTAATGAGTAAGAGTGTGGCTTTAAGTGATTACATCAAGGTGCAAAAATGATTAGGCAGATTAATTAAGTGAAATCTCAAATTAACTGCGTAGTACCAACTTCAGCTGAGGTCATGTTTACAGCGTTCACACACAAAGTCTTTTATAGTAGGTCTGAGGAAAATGGTGATATTCCCAGTGGTCCAATCCTTTCATTAAGCCTTTGTAATGTAGCATTTGCTACATTAAATTAAGTGGTCATCAGCGTCCTAAACTATTAGCATCTGCAGCTTCTAGACACCCACTAGCCTAACAGCAACGTTCTCACAGAATATGACTGATAACTTCACATCCTTCTGCACCTCAACAAGGCAGGAAGAAGGTGTGGATAGCGGACATGGCCAAAGAGGAGACACCAGCTTCCAGCTTTTAACAAATAGTACCCATTCTATAGTGGCTCTTGAGCCGGCAACATAAAATGTGAGAGAAGAGGAACCTAATGTTCCTTGTTCAAGCCTGTCTGTAAAAAATGTAGCTGGATAATGAGTGTCTCCTAGTCCATGGCAGCCAACAAGAAACAGCCTTGCTGCAGATTGGAGAAGCTTGGCCAAGATACCAAGGAAAAGAAGAACAATATTGTTAATAATGGGCCAATACGTATCTGAAGACAGATAAAATGAGAGTGATTCTTTATGGACCAGATGGATGGGACCACAGCTGAATAGTCAATGGACACAGGGAACCTCTTTGAGTGAGGTGGTAGGGAGGGTACTGGTATGAGACGTTATCATGAGGATGGTATGGACTGAAAGTTCCTCCAGAGTCTTTCCTACATTACGTTACATCACATGGGCAGAGATACATACTTTTTTCAGGAAGCCTTCGTGAACTACCTTTTGACTAACCAGCAAAGGCCTCAAAAATGACTGAATAATGACCCAGCCCCTGTCCTCTCCTGACCTAAATCCCATTCAGATGTTGTGGGATCTAAAAGATGAGATCCACAGTGAGATAAGACAGCATACCTCCTCTTAGGGGATTTAGATGGTTGTGGTTGCTGCTTCAGTGTAAGTTGATAATGGACAGAATGTCTTTCACAGTATGCTGGCTATATTAGTCACTGAATGTTTCATAAAGCTAAAAATATTATTCAGTTGTCCTATTGTGACAATAAATAGCTGAGTTAGGAAAAAGCCTTTAGATATTTAGTTTCCTAATTCCTAAATTCTTAAACATCCAGATTTGAGGTTTGGTAACTAGCAATTCAACAAAAATTCACAAGAAATATGTTCATGAGGAATGCAACTGGGCTAATAATTGCATAGTGTCAGAGCGGCTCCAAGGCAACATGCTGTAGGCCCTTTTGTGCTCTAATGGAGGCTAAGCTTTTAGCCAGAACGAACCGTAGCTAACCACTTTTGTGCATTCTTTTAATGCAATTCACAGGAATGCCTTATGCGCTTCTATGATTAACTCCGCGAGCTGCTGACAAAGCATTAGCCCTGTATCAACAGTTCAACAAGGAATACTCTGCAGGGAATCTGCTTCAGGACATGAAAGTTTGTATCTCATTTACATGTGGCTCTGCTGCAGGTCTTCATTATCTATGTCAATGCAGAATTTATTCAAAACACGGTTTCACATCTAAAGACAATCTTGATAATTGTCGTTTGATGTATTGATAGTTATCGTTCATGAATAATTTAGACAAATGCAGGGGACGGCTCATTTGACAAAGGGAAGTCATGTATATAATATTTCCTGGTTCTATATGTATGTCTGAATCGTTTCAAAACAACTTTTATGGGCCTCCTTGTATATACGTAATGTTTTTACATATTATTTGCAGCTGCCAATTTTCATAGCAGGAACACTGAATTTTCAGACCTGTGTGAAGGAAAAACAAAACATCTCTGCATTAGAATATTCGTTTAAACGCAGAGGCGTGTCCACGCGAATGAACAGTTTTCAGCTTTTCCTCAGTGTAGACGTCCTTCAGCGTGATTCAAGGTTGTCACAGCAGCAGACAACCATGACGTACACGCTTCTCCCCACCAGCAGGTTATGATCTAATGTAGGCCTAAGGCCCATGTTGCGAACCACCTGCACGATCAGCTTCAGCGGAAAGAGGATTTTTGATGCTATTTTTGGCTGCGACGGTCGTGATGCCAACCATCAGGAAACAGCTGTCAACAAACAGCCATCACAGCGTGCGGCGTGATGACGGCTCATCAGGGAGGACGGAGAAAACGCGGGATGAGATACGACCGCCACGGTGACGGGGGCGACAAGGGCAAAGTGGATCCTACAGCCCAGCTTGTTTTCTTAGAGACAGCAGACAAAGCGATTCTGAACTCGGCGCTCGCTCCCTGACAAGGACGTGTCCAAAGTGGGGTCGTATCCTTCTGTACACCTGGGTTAGTTTTTATTACAGTCTTACAAGACATAACTAGGGCACGGAATGAGTGCTAATAGAAACACAGACACCTGGAGAGAGTGAAAACACAACAGCTGATGCAGATGTACATAAATCCAGCAGGAAGAGCAACACAAACCCGAGGAAAACCTGATGATTTACTGAAGGGGGAAGGGCTTTTACAACATTATGCATAAAATTCTTGAGATTCAACTCTTCAATTTTTGCTAGTTTTTGAATTAAAAAGGAGTTTGGTGGCAAGGCCCTGCCAAGATGACGGCAACTAGCAGCCACCACAACGAGCTTCAAAACTTCAAAATCCTATGGATGACATCATGGAGGGTTCTTCCATCTTTACATACAGTCTATACCAAATTCATATCTTCATGCAGAGAGTATAATATCCAATGTTCTCTTATGAGAACATCTCTTCTTCATTGTCATGACACAGGCCAATCTCCTACATCATATAACTGATCCTTGTTAGAGAATCATGAATGAATTATCAGAGACGCATAATTACCGTAAAACTACAAAAATCTCCAGCCAGAGACCAAGTCTTCCAACGTTTTTTTTATAAAAAACAAAGAAGACAGATCAAACAGGATCTCTTCTCGCGGCTGCAAATTATACCCCGACATCGATTTCCACTTTATGGTCCTGGCAATGGCTCCCTTTGTCAAACGGACAACTTAAATATATAAATAAAACAAACCTAGACAAACACTGCCGCCAGTGTTGTGTTTAAGCCTGGGCTTATCACTTCCAGGGGACATATTTCTATTCATCCTCACCCAGGAAGAGCCTCACAAATCACAATCTCAGACACGGCAACAAATAAAGGGCCGACACAAATTCATTCACACACATGCACACACGCCGACTGGAGGCCTGCTCCGTGCTCTCATAATCTCCAAGATCGTAGGCTGTCCAATCTAATCAGCATTTAAGCGATGGCCTTCATAAACATTACACTGAAGCCAGTGAGAGGAAAAGGGGAAATGGAGCTGGGCAGTGGAACCAGAGCTGGCCTCAGAAGTAGCTTCATAGTGGCATCTGACTTTAAGGCTTTTGCTCAAGGAATTCTTCTTGGTGAAGTCCCATTTTTAACATACCCCCAAAGACTAACCCCTAATGTAAACTGTAAATCTAGCTTATCGAGAAGAACCCAAGTGTGAGCGGAGATAGCTGTCCCAAAGTGCAACAAAAGAAGGGAAGAATGCACAAATTCTACGGGGAGGGAAAAGAAGCTAATGAAAAGATGAGGAAAAGATAAAAATGGTTTTACATTTGCAAAATGTACGATCGTATCATGTCGGTCTTGGTGTGACTGTGACTGCATCCTCCTCCCTGGTGATCCGTCTGGCATCGCTACACAGCTGCACACATGTGACGCGTGATAGACACGCACGCGGGAAGAGACGGAGAAATCTGGAGCATGAAATTAAAGACGATTGTTTACTCGCATCTTTTTTTTTTGTGTGACTGAACACGTGCGCATGACCATGTGCGTCTCTTTGTTTTTTTTCAGCGTACGACGACACACTCGTGCGTCTACGTGCGTACAGTCTCTTCAGAGAGAGCACACGCGTTCCGCGGGGCAGGACGCCGCTGAGACGCCTGTTGCTTGGGCGCTGTGCTCTCGTCTCCGTGAGAACCAGCCCGACACGCTCACGACTTTCCACTATTGTTCCCGCCTACGAAACAGTTGTTTTCTCCCAACTGCAGGCAGCAGCCACGCCGCCTCTGAAACCCCCTGCCGCCCCGTTTTAACCTCCATCACAGCCGAGGAGCAGAGAGGGATCTCGGCTGATGAACTGCAGGAAATGTTAAAGACAGACGCATTAGGATCTGTAACCCACAATTTACGGTAGCGGACGTAACCGACAGTTCCCTGTCACCTCGAGATGGGCCTAACTTTAATCCGCTACCCCTCTGTCAGAGTTTGGGTGGCTGTGAGAGTCCCTGGAGGTTTATCCTCTGTGGTCTGCCCTAGAAAGTCTGACAGGCTCTGTGAAGGACACCTACTTCAGACTTGTAGTGGAATCTAGGACTTGAAATGAGGGATTACAGGAATCAGCACAAATGTGCCAAAAAACATACTTCTTGATAATGATCTCAGTAAAGATCTCAGTATGTGTGAAATGACCCAAGCACTATTAAAGAGATGTAATAGTAATAGTATTGTGGTATAAACAATCGCATTGCCCTTAGGGTAGATAGAACAACCTTGGTGGTCCCTTCATTTCCCACAGTTGGGACCATTTCCCATCATGGACTTTAATTAAGATTTGACAGTAAAATGATGCTTTAACCTGTTCTTATCTTATTTGTATCAGTTTGAACCGTCACTTTCCACTGAGAACCTTTTCCGTGCAAAAATAGAAATGATGTTTCAGTGCATGACCGTCTCCACGTATAATTAATAAAAACAAAGGTCATTAGTAGAACATTTGTCATGATTAGGCGAAGGGAGTGTTGGGGCCGGAAAGCAGAAAGGCTTTTCAGAAAGTGCGTAATTAAATAATAACTGCTTTTTCAACACGGAAAGTGGAGAACAAATCCTTTCTGGGCCTCATTAAAAGGTCCACCTGCCAGCGTGCGATTAGCATTATGTGCGCTAATTGTCTGGTGCTGTAGGTAAATACAGCAGCGAAGCGTCTGCCACCCGCTCCTAGTCTCATTATCCCGTGAAATTAGGAGGCCAATTATAGGGCATTACCCTGACGGCAGGATAGCCAAAATCCTTCTAAGGGTTAGATTGCACATCACACTACCACCCTGCTAGCGGAGAAGGCCACGGAGCAGTGTGGATAGATGCTCTTAGTTAGGGGGTCACCGCTCATTAGCTTTGTTGAGGAGTGACTCAGACTGTTGAACGTCTTAGCAGATGAAAGGGCAATTTGTGTACTTTATAAATGAGATACCATGACAAAATAAGGTTGGGGATCTAATGACAGGAAGCAGGCCGAGGAGGAGTTCAGTGGATTCCTCCTAATTTCTTTAAAATCAGAGCGCCTGAGGCTCGCCCAATCAGACCCGATTAAACGCCGACGCAAAATATGAGCCGACGCTGATGACGAGAGAGGTCACGCGCGGTGGTCGGGCTCTTCATTAAATCACCAGTTCCAGGAATAGATGCGAGAGCGGGGGGGGGGAGAAGGTGAACAAAGGAGGGAGACTGAGTCAGGGAGGCCACAGAGAGAGACGCAGAGTAGTCATGTCCCCTGGGAGCAGTATTAACAGACTGATGAGATGAACAAAGGGGGATCTGGCAGCGCTGGTCAGGTGAGGTCATGGTGAGGACAACATAAACATCCTGAGGCACGGTTCATTGTAAAGCCGGCGGTAATCTGACCTTTAACCCTGAAGACCTGATCCTGAAGGTTTAACAGTTTGATTTCAACCTTGTGATTTCTTTTTATGTTCTTGTTTCATTGTTCTACTTATCAGGATACGTTTTCTTTTCTTTTGCTTGCTTTCATATTGTATTGCTGCCTTAGGAGCTAATTAATGCTATATTGCAAAATGTGACAGTTAAATATGTTGCAAGTTATATAGGCTACACTTGGGTTTATATTTATTCTCTCTCTCAAAGGGTTCCAGTGGCGCCACTAATAACTATTAATAATAACCTCCTTTCCTTAAACAGTTTTTCTTTCTTGGCCTCACAGTTTGAGATAATCCATATTTTTTTTTCTTTAAAGTTCATCTAAGCTTGTTCACAGCGAGGGGTAAAACCCTTTCGCTTCAGCACATTATCTTTATATGGAGGATTTTTTTTTTTTTTCAAATATTTTCTCCATTTCTAATCGCCTTCAATGATTATTTCTGGTTCAGATGAAGATAGATGTTTCCGTCTTGTAGGTAGACCCTACGGGCTAATAAGATAATGGTGGTGCTGATTTGTACATTTGTAGTGTGCAGTTACATGGGTACTCCTTTTACCGGAGTGTAATCATAGACCCGGGGTTACAATATGCAACCACTGCTTCAATTAGTTTTCTTCAAAACAACAACATTTAGGCAATCGCGAAACAAAAAAGCTTTTGAAATTGCAGTGCTCAGATGGGAAGACTATCCACGCCTCAGTGCTCCTGTGTTCCACCTGCATAGCAATGGCTCTCAGTGTGCAGCTACAGTTATATTTGTATTGAAGTGTCAGATTATCAGTGATCTATGACTCGCTTCAGATGCATCCTCTCTAGCATTTTTAAAATCTCAGAATCCATTTTCCTCCTCCTCCGTCCACGGTCACAGTTCAGCAGTGCCATAAATGAGCTCTGATCATTCCTGATCAAAACACTGTTTTTTTTGTTGTTTTTTTTTTTTCTTTTTCATTTTCGTCTAATTTCTTAACAAATTGAGTTCAGTTAATCTGCTGTGGGCAGATAAAGTTGTGTCACCGTAGATCAAGGACCGAGAGAGGGGACGTGGCCAGTCAAGGTTTGTGTGCGTGTAGTTCTTTTTTTTTTTTTAAGGGGGGTGGGAGACGTACTTCCAGCCTGTCGGTCCCTGATAAATGATTCCATGTGAAATATCTCCATTAAATCTGCCTTTATCAGGGATGGGAGCTGGTTCAGCCTCGCTATTAGCATTGCAATTTATGGGACAGCTCCCAGGCTCAGCAAATCAATTCCCAAGAGTACCTGACCAATTCAGGCCAGATTAGTTGAAATTAGGCAGGGCAGGTTTTAATAATGCGTCTGATGATTACTGCAGCACAGAGATATCTTCTGCTTTTCGTCCCATTTCGCACACTCCGCTGAGCTTTTGCGGCTCACAAAGCAACACCCCACCGTTTCATTTATTGTTTGTAGTGTTTCACAGCACAATAAATTTAAAGCTCACGGCTGCTACTGACGCTGCTCTGTCTGCACTGCAGAAAGAAGAGAATATTATAGAAATCCTTTCGATAACAACCCTATGACGACAATGCTCACATTGAACTCATTTGTTGCGAAATGCACCTCCACCATTTTGTATATCAGACAAGGTTGTTTTTTTTTGTTTGTTTTTTTTGTGACAAGCTATTTGTCTGTTTGTCTCTGCCAGCGCCCGTTCACCAAACGAAGAGACGTTGTCAGTGGGAGGAAGACAAAACCCTATCTGCCACCTCCACAACCTGCATCCTTAGAAAACAACTCAAAGCTTTTGTTGATTTGGAATTCATTTGTGTCAGGAACAACCCGCCAGAGACCTTATCTACGAGTGGGAGCCGCTGTGCATCAGAGGGAGAAAAAGGGGGGAAAAAAAAAAACAAAAAAACAAAAAAAAACAACATGTACGTGTGTGAGAGAGAACGAGAGGTGCTGGGTTCCTCCTTTCCCTCCTCCTGCTCTCTTTAGGTCTCGTCTCATCTCATCTCCACTTTTCATTCCTTTTGCACCTCCCCGCTCTTCTCCACCTGCCTCCAGACGCACGTATTCACTCGCGCCGAAGGCGTTAAGTTGGCTGTGAATGGCGTTCCTTGAAATCAGATATTAATGCGGTTCTGGTAGACCGGGCGGAGGGGTTATAATGAAGGTTGTGCACCTGCTGAGGTGATCCGCTACACGTGTGATCCTTTAGGAAAATCACCTCCCGGATCCTCGCGGCGTCTCGTGAAAAACAGAGGTGGTCGCAAAACGAGCTAATAAAGGAGGCCGCATATATGAATAAAGAGAACAGCAAAGAGGTGGAGTCTCATTATCTCACCGCAGCTGGGGGATGGGCCGCTTTATTAAATGCCAGGTTGTGCCAAAATGCTGCGATAAGCTTTGTGAAATGACTGGCTTTAGAGATGGTGGAGGTTCTGCAGATGTTATTGACCAGAGGGGGACAATTCACAAGAGTGGAGGTTATATAAATAGAACGCATTCCTACCTAGACAGGAAATACGTTCAGTTGAGGGAAAGACAACATCCTGAACAGCCCAAAGAATTGTGAATACGTTGACCCAGGACGTCTCCTCTCCCTGCAGAGCTATTCTTCTTGCACAGCGCTTTCACACGAGATGACGCAAAATACAAAAATAAATAAAATAATAATAAAGCACTCAGACGTTGGATTGACGTTGCAGTTAGAGGGTCTTTGTGTGTATGAGGTGGTCCCACCCACCGGCAGGGTGCTGCGCTCATTGGGTCGCACTGTATATCCCAGAGTCATGCTGGGAAGAGGCTGCTGCTAAGGTCAGGAGAGGAAGACGAAAACTGCAACGCAAATCTGCGGCCGGCCTGGGACTCGAGCTGTCTCTTCGCCTCTCGTCACCGACGACGAGGTCGCTTGTCACTGTCGTCTGCGGCGTTCGAGAGAGAGGGAGAGGGAGAGAGGGAGAGAGGGAGAGAGGCGCTCCTGGCTATCACTCAGCAACAGCTTATAGCCACTAACATTATTAACATCATGGCTCCGCAGCGTATCAGCATGCAAATGTAACCAATCCATTTCCCGCTGCTGAAACACTGTCATAATTAGAAAACGTTCCGACTGAGTGATGGGGGGTATTTAAGGTTAACACGATTCCCACAGCAATATGTGCCGTTTGATAAATGTTTGGCAGGAAAGGCAAAAATGCCAAATGTTACTGTGAATGTTAAGTCGCTGTACGAGTAGACGAACCGCCTGAAAGTAGAATGTATCATCAGAGCATTTCCATTTGATTATTTTTCCCCTGTAGACAACGAGGAGGCCAGAAAATAACATTACGCATAATACACAAGTTTTTATGTGTCACAGTATTTTTTCACCTGCTTGTTGCTAGTAAGTGATATTGGAACTGGTCGGACTCTTCTTAAAGTCCGTAACAACTTTTATTCTTTGTTGGACGCAGAAACAGAACAAGTCGGAAAAATCAGCGAACTCACAGTTCATGGAGTTCCAGTGGTATAGGAAGGTTGGATGGTACTGGCACATCACATTTTTGTAACTGTCACCGCCACTTGTGCAACACAGGACCTGGGATTCATCCACACAAGTCAGAGCAGGTTTGTTCAGACGAACAGTAACAGCAAAACACACTTCAGGAGACACGATGTGAGTCCGGCCTGCACCAACTCTTCTTCAACAGCTACACATAGTTCTAGTTAATCATTCAATAATGTGCTGCTGGGAAGATGAGCTGTTGTTAAAGTGTGATTTATCATCGCTTACAGAGGCATAAACGTAACCTCTGAAACCCGAGGCTTCTCTCTCAGACTCCTGCTCCAAAATGACACGCCCAGAATAACTGATGTATATCTGAGGAGCTGCAGCATCGTTTTTGTATCATAATAAAGCTCACACTTCTGCACTTGTGCAGCGGTGCATGAATCAGATTGTGCGTTACTGGGTCAGAGTTAATGAAGACGGAACACAGCAGCATTATCTGAACCATGAGTGATGCAAGTAAAGTGAAGGAGGAGGGGGGAGGTTTTAGTGGACGTCTGTTCGGGGAAGTCTGTCCAAATTGGCTATTTTGGCACATTTAGGGAGCCTCTGCATCTGTATGCACAGCTGCCCTCAGTACTGACTTCTCTAAGCTTTGGATTCAGATTCCAATTCTCAATAGTTTTAGCATGCACTACAATGTATTTTTGTAATTTGGCTGAACACCCATTAACAGGTATGACTATAAGGCCTGTGAAGACCTGTAGTTGGCTGAAACATGTGATGCGTTGTGCGAAATTAATCCCAGATCGGTTCTTTTGCATCAATCACAATGAGGTTTTGTGGATGTGTACATAACTACTCAAACTGTCTTTCTCTAACCCTAACCCCAACACCTATTTTAACATTACTGAGCATAACTGGGGATGGTTCGGCATCAATGCTGTAACCCTGATCTTTGGTGGTTCTACTCTAACTCCACAAGAATCAACAATCTGATACACAAGAAAGTCGGAACGCGTGTTGAGGTGATATGTGGGGGGTCTGCAGCGGGTCTTGACCTCTGGACATGGGCCTGCAGACAGACCGTCTTAGCTTAGACAACCCAGGTCTGTTCCTTCAGGTACCTGCAGAATGACTTTGCAATATCTTATGATACAGCAGCTGCAATAAATGCCGCAGCAACTGTAATGTATACACCTGCAATTTATCTCCATTCAGCAGCACTGACAAATATTCTCATGACTTTAGGCCGTGGAAACAACATTTTTTATATTCAGCTGCTGCGGCGGTTAAAAAGAAATATAACAAACTGTCTCTCAAGGATAAAGAGTTTCAGCCTGCCTCAAAAACCCATCATAAATAAGTCCTCACTCAAGTATTTTTAGTAGAGCTGCTCATATTATAGCAGCGCAGAAGGAGGGATGAAGGTGGAGGAGAACTATGGAGATTATACGGGAAACCCGGAGATGGGAGGCGGGGATGCACGCTCAGAAACAAGATGTTGAGACCTGAAAACTCCTCGTTTCCCCGGGCTACATAAATCTCATTATTTCCCTCTGCATTGCCTCAGCATTTAAGGTGAAATATCACTGCATTTTACATCAAAGTGCTGAGTAACACAAAGGCGTCGGCGCCGTCGTTCAAGGCAAATGAAAATGTTTAGCTGAGCGGAGCAACGCTTTGATACGAGTCGATGTGTTTTAAAGGGCTTATGGGTAGGAACGGTGCAGAAACACAGAGAGCATAATAGATTTTATTAGCTTTTCCTTTATGCGCCGTTATTTTTTTTCTCAAATGCTGGAAATCATCATCAGGAGTCTGCTTTAAGTTTGGACTCAGACTCGACCCATCTTCTTTATGCTGCTGACCCTTAAACAATGGGATATTGTCATCTACGTTTAAGTCAGTTGCAGACTAGTATGAGCTGTGATCCATTATAGTTAAATGAGTTGCTCTTCAAAGGGAATGCTGTTAACATTAGTTTGAAACAAGGGTGAATCTACACAATTTATACCATTGACATGTTTGGGGCATTTCGTGAGGATCCTGTTCACATCACAAGCCGACTTTGGAGAAGAAGGGAAGGAAGAAAGGAAGGATTTCTAACACTGCTGAGACGCTGTGAGTCTAACTGTTGAGAGACTCACTAGTCCCTACTAGCAGCTTTGTGAGGCTGTTCTAAGGTACTGCAGCGCTAAATGCTACTGTTGGCACACTTGTAACGACAGTGCTTATATGTTAAAGCAGGTATACAGTAACATTTACCATTTTCACCATCTAGGCTCGTTGTGTTAGCACGCTAGCAAGTCCTCATGACCATCGAACACAAAGAGGGATGCTACGTTTTGCAGGTGAAAGAAAAAAAAATGGGCAGCAATTTTTACTCAAACGCATCTGAGGGCAATTATATGCGGTTCAGAATCAGAGAGTAATTGATAAAAACGTTTACGTGCAGTGGGTCTATGTACAGCGGGTGCAGTGAGTGTCTTCACCTTGCGAACGAAGCGCTCCAGAGGGAGATTGCAATCAGGCTGAGACCGCCCTCTCTGACCGGGCTCAGCTCGGTTGTTTTGTTCAGGGACAAAGTGTGATTGAACCGCTCACACCAGCCCAAACAAACCAAGTTTGCGGGGAAACGCCCCCAGGTTTGGAACAGACTACGTGCGAACGCACCCTGTGTTTTTGGGGGATATTAAAACTCATAGAACAGCTAGAGAAAGGCTTGTAGAGCGGGCCGTTTGTGATTGTGAAAGAGAACAGTCCATGTAGTGATCGAACGTCTTCTGACGTTATTTCAGTCACTGTGTTAATTCAGTGTGTTAATTCCCCCCTTCCTTTGTTTCATCTTCCTCCTACAAACTGCATCATAGTGTCAAATGACAAACACTGCTCTCCCAGTGAGTGTGCCTATAAGCTCACTATACATCACTACTGGCTGACTGACACACTCTGACATTTACTCTTCAGGCTACAGCCGCCATGGTCTCTGCAGCTGAGTCAGTTATGTCAAACGGAACCATGTCAAGAGCAATAAAAAGTCAGGGAGTGAATGAAGGTATTTCTGTCTGGGTGTGATTGCGTGTGTGCAAACATATGCATGCTAGTATAGCAATCGTGGTACTGAATGTGTAACGCTGTGGGTGTGGCATTGCACTTTCCACGCATGTTTATACTCCCATGGGCGTGCGAGTCCCTGGTGCCGTGATCCGTAGCATCTCCCGCCTTCGGCTCTGGCTACAACTTGTGCAGCGCGGACACCCGGGGAGCCAGATCAATGCTGGAAGTTTCACACAGAGCGAAAAAAAGGAAACAACTCTCTATAGTCCATAAGACTTTCTGCACTGGAATGATTTTCCATCTCTGGGAGCCAGAGCCTACCCACAACAGCCTAGAAAAAAAAAATAAAAATAAAAGAATGATCCGGGCGTTTCAGACGCTGTTAAACATCCCTCAGTGCAGCACAGAAAGAGCCCGGAAACCCCTTTGAAAACAACACAAGCCTGCGATATTGGAAAAGCCAGAAGGAGGTGGTAATAGATTAAACTGCCAGCGGAACTGTGCAGCACAACTACGTGTTCTCTTTCTAGGTGCGTGCGGCAGAGACTTGGCTTCGGGGGAACTTCCGTAATTCCTTTAGTTGCTTTACAATGCGCCCATTGCCACAGCAGGATTCAGTGGAGCACGGTTTCTTTTCTTTTCGAGTCACAAAAAGCTTTGAACGTTTGGATGGCGTTCGCTGGGTTTTACAAGCTTCAGAGCTGCATTTAAAAATACTTGGAGAGCATTAATGTGAAATTCTAGTTATTCATAATAGTCAAAGTCATATGCACGTACAGTATGTGCCAATCAATGTAAAACTAAAGCAAACCACAGTTCTAGTTGCTAAAGGTGCCCTGTCTTTTACATAAAATCGAATCTTTGGTCTCTTTTTCTTTTTTTTTTAGTAAAACTGTGACTCACTTCCAGGACACAACCACCCTCTTTTTCTTTCTTTTTTTCTGACAGCAAACTATGCTGAACAATCATCTGCAGCCATCACTCTGTCATGAATACAATCCAGTGTGACTACCATGCATGTGTCGGCACAATGCTGCAACCACGCACACAACAGTCGCACTGTTCTTCTAGTCCGAGTGGAAACACGCTGTACCGGGAAGTCTGACTGTGCCAGCAGGCTAACAAAGTCTCCACTGTGTGTGTGTGCGAGTGCGTAAACGCGTTGCCCTTCTGAAAACACTCCGCTGTCCGCGCTGGAGCAGTGCTGCAGGTGCGGCCCGGTCGGCAGCGTTACTTTGGCCTTTAATGTGGAGAGCAGCTTGGCACCTTTTTCTGCATGGTGCAAATGCCACCGTGCTGAACTCGACAACGAACGCTTCTCCTTCCAGAGAATCTAGAGCACATAAACACCATGTTTTTTACCCCACAACGGGCCTTAAACACGGTGTGACCTACTAGATTACTCCTTTAGCATCAGACTGGATAGACTAGGACATCAATCACTGTTGGCACATTACCCATAATGCAACTATAAAACAAAATTTATAGTCGCACGTCACAGTGACAGCGTGTCTACGGCGCAGGGAGTTGAAAGTATTTATATGTGTGAGTAACTGTGTCTCCAAACTCTAAGCAGCGACTGGTCAGCTGTGTTCAGTTTGGACCAATCACTGTCACGTAGTCTAATTCTGGGGAGGTGCATGTCAGGTTCCCCTCCCATTATATTAGGGATAGCTCGTTCTTTGGTCAAACCAAGTTAATAGCCTTATGTTATTTATGTGACAGTATGTTATTTCTGGCTATAAGGTCACAAGTTCACACGTCTCCTCTGCTCTCTGTATCACACACAGTGATTACACCCATATAAAAAACAAGATTCTGGTTAAATCCCGCAACCTCAAAGCCGTAAACCTAGAGGAAACAGTGGGTTATGGTGTAGAGTTCGGTGCTGCACCTTAGCTACGTCATCACATGTTTTTGCACACATACTTTTTGAATTTTCAGAAACTATTTTATAAAATATATCTTGATACTCACACACATTTTGTTATTAATATCTTTAATGTTAATTATGCTGAACTGTCAACACTTGATTTGGGTGTAGTCTGCTAGAGACGGCTAATGTATCCTCAAGCAGAGATGAGGATGCAGGATGCAGGATGCAGGCTGCAGAGGTCTGGTATGTTCCACACCCACAGTCTAGTCTGGTTCTAACCAGAGCTGACTCACTTTGTGTTTTCATGGTGACTACTCTGGAGCCACAGAAGGCTGTATACCATTTTTTATCACATCAGTGACATGTCTGCGAACAGATGTGTAGAATATGCGTAGCTCCCTTTTTAATAAAAAAAAAATAAATTGCATTACATGCTATATTAATATTACACTCATTCATATACTGTTGCACATCCAAAAAAGCTTCAAAGCAGAGAAACCAGAGCAAACAACAACACCAAACAGTGTTAAAAAGAAAAAAAAAAGTATGTGTTTTCTTTGTTGCTATCCTGTATATCATTTCACAAACCATGATATAAATCTTTTGACCCCTTTGGGGATCCTGGCTCCAGGAATAAGAACCACTAACTTTAGAGATAAAAACAAAAGTATTTATGAAGCGCATGAAGAAAAGCTAAATAAACAGAAAGCCTCAGACCGACCATGTTGTGTGTTTGCAGCTCAGGACTCCACCCTCTCAGGTCTAAGCTGAAGGGATTATTGATTGTTGCCATTTAGGACTGACACAGGCCCAGTCTGGCCATTAGCTCCCTATCCTCCCACCCACCGGCTGCATTGAAACCACTCTCCTTCATCACAAAGGGCACTAAGGTACCCAGCTGAGTGAACACACTCCAACCACAATAGGAATGACAGACATGTCACTCTTCATTCTCTCCCTTTTCTCCGTCTCCATTATGCCCTCGAGCATCTTTCCATCGCTCGTCCCCGTGCTTCTATTTCAGTCGTGTGCAATTAGCCCGTCTGCTCCGTTCTGTATCTCTTTAACTTTCCACCTCAAACTTTGATCGGTTCCAACGTTATTTACCCGGTTTGACCTCTGTCTGCCAGCGTTTTAGTCTCTGCATCTGTGGGTGCCACCTCGATGTCCCTCGGTCCTCTGAGGGTGTCCTCTCACTTCATCGCTCTGTCTGTCATTCTTAGTCTGGCAGAGTCAGATGACTTGTCAAGCCCACAGACGTCTAGTTACACAACGCACAAGTTCAAGTAAGGGAAGGACTGCGATGGTTTTGTTTACACCGTGCAACTTGCAGAGATGTACAAGAGCAACAAATCCTCACAAAGTGCCTCACAAAGGGGAGAATGTGTGGATTCTCCCTTAATAAATGTCTTCAACATGAACTGATAATCGGAATTATAGTTAATTAGTTTTCCAATCACTCCTACTGAAATCTGTGAGCTTGACAAGATTAGTCCGTTTCTGCGCCTCACCCTCTCTTCCTCTTTTCATTCCTCTCCTAATCCCTCTGCCTTTCCTCCTCCTTCTCCCTGAGCCTTAGGGGAGCATCCAGAGGCAAACTAATTTCCCTTCCCCGAAGCCTCGCTGCTCTCATGGAGCCCGTCTCCGTCCTCTTTGTCAATCTTTCGTCCTAATCTCCGTAATGCAGTCTCTGGCAGGAGCTGCCGTGTGTGCTTTGTCCGGGTTCTGGGGCCTGGCTCTGGGATGACGAGCAGGTAGTTATATGGCCACTCTCTTCAACGGTAATTGCAGCCGAGGCAGACGGAGCACAGCATGGGGCCAAGGCGTGTTCACACAAATACACACACACACACACACACACACACACGAGCACAAGAGGCCGAGTGTGTTCAGAGGACTGTCTCACCGAGTCTAAAGAGTTTGAAGTAAATATCAGAGAAGGCCTTTCTTTGTCTCCATTCATTCATCCTTTCTTGGAAAAAATTTACCAGTGTCAGCCTGCGGTCAAACGCACGTGCAGTAGTATTTGAAAAACAGTGCTCATTATTACAATGTTTTGTGCGATGTTTGCAGCATAAACAATATGTTCTGCATTATTTATCTATTCTTTTGTTTTGTTGCTTTGGGAAATGAGGCTGTGTTTTTTCTGCTCTTTATTTTGTCTTAGTTTTAGCTGATGAAAATATGCATTTGTTTCAGTTGTATTTTTAACTTAATTTTTATTTAATAGTATATCTTTTTTAAAATTTAGGCTACAGTACGTGCCATATATACAAAAAAAAAGCACAAATACATTTCTCAACTGAAAAAAAAAAACAAAAACAATCCTGAAGCAGTAGTCGTCATAGATTCTCCGGCAATTTCGGGAAGACTCAGTTGTAATTCATGACCTCACCACTTGATGGCCCTTATACTACACATGGGTCCTTTAAAATATGCCTGGTAATTGCCTACACAGCGCCTTTCAGTGGGAAACCTTGAATAAAAATGGAACTTCGAGACCTAATAAAGACATCTTTCAAGTGTAATTCATTTTTTCTTTGTGTGTTTTTTTTTTTTTTTTACCCATTATTGTTATTCAAAATAAAATCTAGAGTGCACTTATTGTCAATTTACTTAAATTGCAAGCTCATGAATAATTGTAACCTTTCTTTCTTTTTTTATATATTTATATTTATTTACAGAAACAAATAAAAAAATGACAAAAAAAATCACAGGCAGTTATTACTTGATTTTGGTAATACATTTAAACTAAATAGAATGATTTTTGTCTTTTGTTGAATTAATTTTTACCAATAATGAATATCAAAAATATAAATGTTGTAAGTTATAACTATACTCTTATTTTTCCTTTGCCATTGCAGTACCCGCAAATTGTTTCTTACTCTCTAAAGTGGGGAAAGTTTCAACTTTACGTAAACATCAGGCAGTCCACTCCAATGGCCACATAAGGGCTGTGCATCATCGCTACCTGCCACGATGCACCTGCAGAGAAATAAATGAGTAGGAGCACAGAGGAGGGAATCAGTTTAGTGGCCGCTGCAGGGGGCATTTATAACACCTGGCAAGCAACCCAGCACTGCACAATGAGGATGCTGGCTGCTAGCTTCTTATCAGCCATATCGAATTACCATGTGCCATGCTGAACACAAGCTACACCCACAGGTAAAAACCCAATAACTGTGACCAAGAGGGATCAGAAGGGAGAGGGGGAGGGAAAGAAAAGTGAGAAAAAGAAATGAAAGATAGAACGATGGGAGAAAAAGACGAGAAAACGAACCAGTGGAGAACATCCTTACCATATGCTACACAGACTGGTAGAGAAAGGTCATAGAACAGGAGGAAGGGAGTGGTTGAATAGGATCCGTAAAATGTAAGTTGACTGAAGCATCTTGCCAATACCAGTATGTTGCTACAACTTTGTATAGTACATGCCGTGGGTTACGAAAAACATGTCATCCACTCAGTCTGATTTCCATTTTACAGCCCTTTGATAGCAGGAATCAGAGAGCAGGCACTTCTGCAGAGACTTTATGGCCCTGGGCCTCAGTGTGTGCCTTTGTCAGACAGAAAGGGTGTGTTTGAGTGTCCACCTTCGCCTGTCCACATGTGTGTCATTGATGTGCTCCTCTTGATGAACTGGACCGCACTAAAAGCAATGACAAATTTAATAGCTTTCATAGTCAGTGCTGTCAATGTTCCAATTGAGTGAAGTGATTATTTCCACTTGCGCAGTCATGCATGTCTGACAGTAGTTTTTGTCGGGGCAGGTGATAATGTTGTGTTTATGTGCCTGACTGAACCTATCAGACAGATTTTTTTTTAAAAAAAAGGTTATCAAGTCTTTGTGCGTAAACAGCAGGATATTGTGTCTTTAAATCCAGTAGATGACTTAGGTATGAGTATTGCTATTCACTCAGGTATCTATCCATCTATCTATCTATTATAAGAATAATTAATAATTAACAATACTTTAACCCTTTAAGATAGGAGTCTTCAATGATTTTCAGGCCAAGGACCCCCAAATTAAGTAGGGACTCCCTGCCTACTATATGTGTTCTACATTAAACTTGGCCTAGTGCTATATATAAATATACACTGTTGTCTTTTTTGCATTCAATATTAAGCTATTCAAATAATACACTGTAAATATGCAGGTGCATCTGGGATTTCACCTGGTGAGTGAATAGACTCTCAGCCAATTGCTGGGAACCTGACAGAGTCAGCATGTAATATGCAGCCTTGTGATTGGCCCAGCAGTGATAGGGGAGGGGCCTATCGTGTACAGGAGGCTTAGATTGACATGTCTTGGCTGGTGTGGCACTCTTTGTGAATGGTGCACTGTTGAGACAGCTGCTGTATCGCTGAACGAGTGATGTGCTGATTGGAAGATAACGTCTTCTGCCTCAATTTACCCCTTTACAAAAATGTGTTGGGTTCATGTTAATGTGCATTTAAACAGATTTCAAATTTATGGTGGGAAATTGTGGGGGAAAATTTATAAAAATGTCTAATCAACCAAAGATTTTGGAACCCCCTTGCAGTACCTCCATGGACCCCTGTTGAAGACCTATGCTTTAAGCCGCCATTACGGTAATGATGACGCACCACGGCTCTCAGCAACAGGTTGGTGGACAACACAAGACCGAGGGAGACCCAAAAGACAAGAGCTGTTTGGGGGAATTTGTTGGTAAAAATGAAGTTAGTTATACACTCGAGATGTCACGAAGGCCTTTCAGGCTAAAACACAACTGCCCAGTGTTCAGCCACACTTTTGAGTTCTGGTATTTCAAAAACCGTGAGCTTCAACATCGTGCCGACAACACATTCAGTTCTAAAGGGTACACACTGTATGTACGGATTCTGGCAGATAATATGTCTCCTCAAGAGAAAGCTGCAGAACAGAAATCATCAAGAGATCATCACAACATCGACCTTCATCCACGCTGATAATTCAATAATGTGCTTGTGTAAAACAGCTCAGATACAACCACACTTGACAGAACTTTAGAGCAACATATTCGTATCCAAATATGAGTCTGGTAACACGCCATTTGGATTTCATTATGGGCAGAGTTTCAGCTGATCCAGAAAAAATAAACTACCTCTGCATGCAATTGGACAGCCCTACAAGAGATAACATGCATGACTATTTAGTCGTTACTCTTCTTTCCATCATATCAAAAATCAGTTCCCAATGGACCAGTTCCAGAATAATGTACGGCCAAAATGTTGGCTAATATACTATAATATATAGTAACACACAACATACTTATACTATAATCTAAGTAAAATACTATTACTTACAGGGAGCAGTAGATTGTGATAATAAATACCAAACATACCCTTTTTACTGAGAAGTAGGAGGCTTAGAAAATGATTTGTTTCATCTCCAAAAATATTGGAACTGGAATATTACATATGTACTCATAAAGGAGATATCCATCTCTTAGAATTCAAGCCAACCCCTAATGACTGCCAGGACGTTTTGTGAGTGAATACATGCTCCAATAACACTGGGAGGGTGCAATTAACTACTACAGAGCCTTTCTTTCTGTCTTTGCCCACCAGTATTACAAATCTTTTTACTATTTGAACCGGTGCTGACAGTGTAGTACAACAAACTGAACATCTACAACATGATATTCTGATTGATTCAAAGAGAGCAACCAGTCGGTATTTTTTCAGTAACATTTTACCAGCGCCGCCCCCTTGTCAACAAAAACAGAGGAATCACTTTCCATGACAATCTCTGCCATTTGGTAACTCTCATGATTTAATCATGGTTTTTGAAAAGCGGCTTATTTCTGATGATCCCACAGAGCTCCCTTGACAGTCTGTGCTCTGTGCACTAAATGTCTCCTAAAATAATAAGTTGCTGAGACACAGTTTACAGCACAACAGTAGATGATTGGGAATTTATCATCGATGCGAGAGCGAATATTATTACATAATCCGAGTCATATAGAGAGAAACACACATGAGTATGATTTAAGAGCTCAGTAGGTTTGTCTTTCAGCTCCATATCTCAGTAATCCCTGCGCAATGAAAAGAACGATTGGGGATGGACTCTTTTTTTTTTTTTTTTTGGTGGTGGTGATTTTCTCCTTTTTTCATGCCAGTGATTCCTCAGAGAATGTACCTGTCCATCATAGCTGTGCCTGTGGGGCCTCGGGGGGAGGAGCTTGAGGGGGAGAGAAATAATGAGAGCTCACACCGGCTGTGATGCATTCACAGACTCTTGCCGTGTGGGGGCTCATCCTCTTTATCCCCTGAATTTAGTCCCGCTGCGCAGAAAAGACACAAGCCTAACAACAAGGGAGACACCCCCCCCAGTGACCACCGGCTGCACAATCCAAAGGCAAGACAGCGTTTTGGGTGCACTTAGGCTCTACGCCATCCAACTTCAAAGAGGCGAGCTGAGCGCCGAGCTCGGGCCAAATCGCTCCGCCTGCGTCTGTCAGTTTCTCCGGCAGCACCCTGTAACACTCCCTGACACCCAAAACAAAAAGAGGCCAATTATTTCCACGGGCGGGCTCAGACTGCGCCGGAATTTGAAAGTTCAATAAATGATTTTTATGAAGCTCGTCGCTTTTTGCTTTTTCGCCTCTCCCCGCAGGTGGATTGAAACGACACGGAAATGGTAGCAAAATAAAAGGGAGGAGAGAAAAACACCTAAAGAGAGAGCACTTACGGTAAGTAAAATGTATCCAGTGATGCTTCTTCTGTCAGGTGATTGAGACTTCACAAAAGCATTGCAAACATTAACATCTAGCAATTATGAAAAAGGCAGAGAATAAACTTGGGATTTGACATGGATACTGTAATTTCAGTGCGGATGTGTGGAGATGTATGATACAAAATGCTTATTCATTTTAACCAATGACAACATTCACAATTTGAAGAAAATGTCTCAGTTTCATTCCTCTCTTTCAAATGTTAAAGGGCTATATGGGTCATTTATGTGCAACAAAAACTATAGCGCGAACTAAGGGCAGCTGTAGGCGATCCAGATGGCACAGAGATTTGACTCAAATGACCTATTTTCAGGTCAGCTGTCACGCAGCCCTACAAAATACACTGTGGACTGTTAGATGCATTCGTCGGTCCATCGCATCCCTTCTCACTTGTTACTTAAGATGTGAAGGGAAGCCCCCAGCAGCCGCACCACTGCCCTTCCGATGGTCAGCGGGGCCTGAGCTGTGAGCTGTAACAAGCCACTGCTCAGCAACCACCTGTTTCCACGGGTATGACGGTAACGAGCCGCCGGAATAATGAGGTATCGCGAGCGGAGCATGGAAGGGATGGATGGAAGGGGGTCTAAACACAGGAAGGGGGTGGAAGTTCCCATTTATAATTCATGCTCGGAGAAATATCATCAGCACCGTGGCATTTGGGATGAATTATTGATCGCGTCTCGGAAGCTTTATGTAAAAACCTGCAGTTGTGGGTGGGTCCTGGCGGACGGTCAGTCAAGCAAGAGGGCAGAAGGATGGAAGAGGCAGTCAGAAAGCTGTCTGGAGGAGACAGGAGGGAGTGCTTTCAGAGAAGGTTAGGGAGATAAATTCTCGCTTGGGGAAGACGCAGGTGTAATGCTGGATCAGGGGATGTGTTGAAGGATGGGCTCTAGTACGTCCTTGAATCCTGAAAGTAGGTATAAGAAGCAATTCCACAATAGAAGGACACTGTATTATAATTAACATTTTTCCATGGCAATACACCCCCCTTCCGGTGAGTCTAAGGACAAGCGATTCTTATTTCTGCTGACGAAATGGTGAAGGTGAAGTTCAAGTCTACTGACTGCACATAACGATGGCCAAACCCTTTGTGAGATGTCCCCTACGATTCTCGAACAGCACTTTCGAAGCTCAGCGTGGGAGCTCTAGCTGTTTCCGTCTTGGCAGTGCCCGACTCCCAGGAACTACTAAAAAAGCAGGCAAAGAAATGGAATGGAAAATTGTCTTTGTGCCGTGCTTTTTAAACATGTTTATTTCAGCTTTAAATTTGGGTCTGTGTTGACTGACTTGCATTCAGAGTCATCTCAAGTGGCCATGTGAGGAATTGCAGTTTTCGGTCTGATATTAAAAGAAGTGAGGCTACAATTTACAAATGATTCCACACTAAACATATTCTGCAGTAAATCTCGAAGCACTTACCACCTCTACAAGGGCAAGAAAACGGAGAACCATAGCTGCAATAATCAGCTCGGGCCTTGACAGTAAAGGACTGCTGCTGAGGACGTGGTCACTAATGGAAGGGGACGCACTCACCTGAGTGGATGACCCTGGCTGCTCGACCCTCAGACCCCCCTCCATCACTTACTGCACTCTCTCCAGCAGAGCGAGACAGGCGTGGGTCACTACCTTTTCTGCAGTTATGTGAATCAATACCAACACAAGCACAGCGTGTGTCCCCCCCTCCCCCCCGCAGTGGACGGACACTTGCAGCCTCGTATAATCCGCCTCGTCAAACAGGAACGCACGCCTCGACGGAGAATAAACATCTGCCAATCGCCTTTTAACTTTTATGAAAAGTAATCCTGCTGACTGTCGGCTACCTGTGCTTGCAAAACAAACATGCTTGAGAATAGCACGGCGCAGATTATCTATAATTATCCACTTAATACTACAGAATGGTTTTTCAAGTACAGCCCAGAGCTAACTGGCTGACTCCACTCTGCAAGTCCTACAAAGAAGCACATATTTGGTACCTGTCACATGCCAAACGATGGTATTTCTGAGTGTCCCGGCGTGTTCTAAAAATACAAATATGTGGCGTGCCTTCTTATGACATGCCGCAAGCCTGTGAACACACTGAAAACCAGAGCTTTGATCGAGCTTTGTTTGAGAGCGGCTTCAAACGAGCGCAGGGCCACGCTGAGGGTGCGTGGCTGACTTCCGCGCTGAGGGCGCGTAACACACTTCAGTAAATAGCACTCGGGCGGGCGTGCCAACGGCGGCCGAGGCACGTTCCAGATGTTAGTAGCGCTGGGCGTGGATGCTAAGCAACTAGCTATTTTGGGCCCCGCGGAGCGCGGAAAGGAAATGAAAGGAGCAGAGTTCAGCGCGCGCGGAATTCGGGGCAGCGGAGAGGGTAATCAAACACCGCCGACCAACGGCAATCACGCCGCCCGGACACAATAGCGGCTCGCCCCGCCGCCGGCTCGGTCTTATCACAACACACTCGCGGCGAGAGTGGTGTGAGATGAATGAGCGAGGAAGGGGGGGGGGGCAGCGAGGAAGGGGAAGAGATGGATGGGGGAAGTGAGAGGGAAAGAAAAGCAGCAGGGAAGGGGAGCAGTTGTTCCAAATTAAATCAGGGGATCGGTGTTTGTGCCGAGTTTCCCTCGCACCCTCTCCGTCAGCTCGTAGGTGTGTTTCCAGGAGATGACATTAGACTGATTAGAGGCTCGGGTGCAGTTCTAAGATATCTGAGGGTGAAATATCTCATTTCATCCAACGAACATGCAGTCACTCTTGGCAGGGATCAAGCACCAGCCACCACTCCACTTTCTCGGCATAAAAAGGAGGACAACTGAACCGTGAAGTCCACAAATGCATGTGCAAATCATTACTGCGAGTTAGCTGGAAAATTTGCTCCCTGTCAGTTGAATTACTCGTGCCGTGCGAAAGCCGTTTCATAAAAAACAAAGGCCTCAAAGCGTTGTTTCAGTCGCACAAAAAAAAAAAAAGGAATTCCGTCCACCGTGACGCCACACCGTCGCATCGACGAGCGTCGCGCCGGCGTGCCCCGGCGCTACTGGAGTCAGTCAGTCAGGACTCCAAGGTTGTTAGGACGAGATTGAAGCCGCTTCGTCCGCGTTCCAAATAAACGACGCGGCTCCCTTTAATGAAGACGGCGGGTCTGTCAGAAAGCTTCCTCCCTCCGCTGCTCTCCAGTCACGACGGAAAATTACCAAACTGTTGATCGATGGTTAACAGGTGCGGGCTAATTATGCTAATCATGGCAACAGCCAAATAAACTGATTGCCATGTTCATTTAAATGACAGCAATGTTCCTTCGGTGGCTAATTAAAATAGGTCGGGAGGAAAGGCAACGAGGCGGCTGGGTTCGGGTAGACGGAGGTGTTTAAATAAAAGGGTTCTCTGGGGTCTACTGTAATAAACTGTATTTCATTGGTTTAATGATGTCATAATGAATTTCTAATGATGGGGGATGGGCCGGGGCGCAAAGGCAAGAAGTGTGGTGGGTACGCGCACGAAACCGTAAGGGCTGTTTACTCCTCCGCTAGAGACCTAAGCAAGGGAGCTGAAGCTAATGGTGTAGGTGGCATAAGGTATCCCTGGATGGAATAAATGATGAAAATAAAATTCAAGTGGGTTCTGAGCTCCATCTGTTTCAATACTAGTCCCACGAGAAGGCGTTCGGGGAGGGGGGAGGGTTTAAAGGCGCAATTACTTTTTTATCAGAACTGGACTCCGTTGGCCCCGGTCTCCGTTTGCCCGCGACCTGGGAGAAGAGATCATTAGAGGAAGAGACGGCGACCGGAGGCCACGGGACATGAACTCCGGCCCCCCCCCCCGGCTGCCGATGTGGAGGTATGAAAAGTGGATTGGGGCTGATTAATGTTTATAGGAGCAGCTGCCATCAAAAGAGAAATTCTCTCCCTCGCCTCCGCTCCCCGTATCGCCATTTTAATTCCACTTTTATCTCATCGCTCACTCGAAATCCAACCAGCAGCTTAGGCAGCATCTTTGCAAACATATTTGTTTTGAATATGCGACGCCAGGCGATGCCACCGTTCCCTCCACCAGTAAATCTAGCGTCCCGTTATTTTCTTTATTTTAATTCACGAGGTAAAACATTTGCCGAAAGAGCAAGATCCTATTATGACAACATCACCTTCCACACAAACGAGGGCAAAGCAGAAAACTGAAAACATGATGGAGACGCTGTCGTTCCACATTCCAACACACTGATGTTGTACAGTGAATAACCACTACACCAGCCTTTTATACGGGAACCTGCCAGTACTTGGTTGACTTTAACAAACTATTCCTGGGTACATTCAGTTGCTGAGCTTCCTCAACTGTTACGCAACGTGGAAAAAAAAATGATATAGAAAGAAGAATGAATGAATGAATGATACAGTGCGACAATATGTCTGACAGCCGGTTTAATTCCCATTATTTGCATTCGGATGTGCGCACAAAGAAACTTTTGTGTCAAGGTAACAAAAGAGGATAGAGCACATCCAGCGTTGAACTGCAAAACGGAAAAGACTAAGCGCAAGAATAGAGCAGCCGCCTTTATCTTCCGTTTATGAGGCATTCTCGCTATTTAAATGTATGCCACATTAGGAGGGATCTACTCAATTCAATATATTATAATGTGATGTTTGGACTTAATGGAAAATCAATGGCGAGACAAGCCCGCCACCGCCGAGACCATACAAAAGCAATTTCTAAATTGACATATGGAGGGCCTATGTGATTGATTCTGACTGCCGTTGGATTTTAATACCATTCACTGCGGGCTCATTGACTCTCAGACATCGTCTTGCGGTTTATCTGCAAACTGCCAAACGAGTCCTTGTCGCCTTCCTCCTCCTCCTCTCTCTCTCATCTTTCCTTCCCACCTTCTCTTCTCTTTTCCCGGGCTCTCTCTCCGGCGTGGAGAGCGGATGTGTTGCGTTAGATCGGGTGTGTTAGATAAATGAGTGGATGACTTCCCACGAAAACACGCTCATTGTAATCAATCAGTGCGGGACGTGTTACAGTTTATTCGTATCTCCGCTCTGCAGAGAGACTCTAATCCCCCTGCTTTAGCGCAAATACTACACGTTCAATCAGCTGGAAAGGTGCAGCATTAACGTTCTCGCCGGAGCAGCCCCGACACAAAGGCATCAGCTGTCATCATCAGTTTAATGATATCGTTGTAACCCCTTTGCTGCTTGTTTTAAAAGCCTAGAAACCCCAGACGCCACACACAATGCAGTGCAAGGGATTACAAAGTAAAAGAGAAACATTTTATTTTCAAGAGCTGGTTGCAACAGAGTGTGCTGATCATGGATTAATCCTTTCACTCCACTGAATTTCCTCCCATCCACCTTTATATCCATTCATCCATTCATCCATTCATCCGTCCATTCACATGTAACCACTTAATCAGGTCTGGTTCACCGAGGGGGGACGGAAAGCTTAACCAGATGTGCTAATCCCCACGATGCATCCACCAGCTGAGTGCTTCCTGAGGCAAGCCCGGACCAGGTGAGATGCAAATCTATCCGGTAGGAGACACGATCACGCTATCACTTAAGGAACACTTCCAAAAATGCATTCTGATTAGACGCTGACTCGACTGAAAGGGTTCATTTCAGTTTAGAGAACCGACAGGTCTGCTCTTATCTCCTTCTGGAAAAACAACTCTCCCCCCAGATAAAGTTTCAGTAATACCTCTGCGGGTCGTGACCTTATGACTACCCGTCTAATGAATCCAAAAACCCGCTTGAACAACCCATAAATAAAACTCTGGATAAAGTTAACGTGCACGGGAGTCAGGCAGCGTTACCGCTGAGTCGACACACACGTCGACACCGCGCTGACCCAACGGTGCTGGGAAACAGCTGAATTTAGCTCCGGTCGCTCGGTGACGTGCGATGAAATTGATAACCCTGAGGTTTCACACCGAATGCTCATCCGAGCTCTCGGCTCCACTCCGACAGCTCGTGTGTCTGACAGATCTGACTTTGAACTACCTTGAAACCAATGCAGATCACATCAAATCACAGCGGATGCCGTGCCGCACTGTACACAGGCGCACACTTTCCCACACACATGCGTTTGATGTCGCACTGAGGGCGATGCCTTCCCCACAGACAGCTCAGTAAACAGTAAGTTAGCAGAAAACCTCACATTTTGGGGGAAATTAAGAACATTTCAAATCTGCAGCCTTTCATTTCAATGTCAAACAAAGTTCAGAGCCATAAAACTAGAAAAAAACAGACTGTCAAACAAGATCTAATCTTAGAAAGACCACATGCCGCATCTTAAATGTGACATAGCTCTGAATGATATTATCAGGAGCGCAAGCGGCGTCACGTCTCCGAGCGCGCGGCGCGGCTACACGTAGCCCGCGGGCGCGAGCGCCGGCGAGCCGCTCACAGCGTCGCCTCCGCTGCAGAGCGTTTTGGAAACCGAAAAGAGGAGATCATCCGTCAAAACGTCCAACGATCAGCTCACCTTGCCGAAGTCCCTGACATCGAAGAGGTCGAAGGGGTCGAACAGCTCGCTGTTGCGCAGGCCGAACTTGTCGTGACACACCTTGAGGAATGTCCGGATGTTCTTCAAGCACAGGAACTGCAAAGGGAGAAAGAGGACGATGTAAATGCATGGTCAGATTGACAGGGAATAGCTACCGTCTTGGACAAACAAAACATCCACCAGCCTGTTTAATATTCCCTATCAATGCCACATCATTCTCATTTCCTGGTTGATGATGGCCAGGCTCTCCGTTTCACCCCTCCCTGGTGAACGAGTGATTATTCAGCACCAGAAGGTGAACGGGATGAGTGCAGCCGCCGGGGTTGACGGGCCGCCTCTGTGATCGAGATAAGGAGATGCCACAGAGAAGCGCGTCTCCTGACAACAGAGAGCAGACGAGGCGTCTTCAGACGAGCCCGCCAGCGGCGACCCGCCCCAGGGTGCGGTCGGCCCACGGGCTTGAGACGCTGACCTCTTACCGGCAGGTCACACATCTAACAAACTGCAGCCAAGAGTGGGAATAGAAACACTTGGGGAAGGCTTACAAATCATTAAATTCGGTTCTATATTCACAGTTAGGTATTCAGGAAAAGGAACAGGGAACGAGCGTGTGCTATGGGGAATTTACAGACCGGGAAATGTGGCGGAAGAAGGATGAAATTGAAAATAAGAGTAATTACATTTTTTTTTTCCTTAACAAAAAAACTTCACCACTCGACGACGTTTGAGATGTGGCAAGTCTAAGTAACAGTGCAGCATTTCCCAACCTCAGCTTTCAAGCATGCGTGGTATGTATTATCCTGTGTGACGAATCCCCCTGTGTTTGCCAAGGTAAAATAAACACGTCTAACCTTTATTATTTGACACGGGTCCAGGGAATGTTGAGATAACAGACACAGATAAAGAGCCGCGGCCGAAATGAACGCGCTGCAGTCAGGTGCCTGCTTTTTCAAAGGCTCCAAGAACCAAACTGAGAGCTCATATTACGGGTGACAATCGGAGTTCAACGGAGAATAATAAAAGAATGCTCAATAAACTGCGTAATACTCTCTCTCTCTCTCTCTCGGCGGATATTGATGGTCCCTGTCCCTAAAATATGCCACCGCACAGATAAACCTCGAAGGCCAAGATGCGCGCACGCACACCAATAACTGCGGTATTGAAATATTAATGCCAAGTCTAACTGCCTCCCATCTCTCCGTGCGAGAAGAACACATTACCTAGGCACGCAAATTCAGATGCTTGCTTAGATATGCCTTTTCAATTCTGCGTGTGCGTGCGAGAGATATGAAGCGGCGGCCGTGGAGGAGAGGAGTCTGCGGCCGACAAAGCCCCACCGATTGCCTCGGTTCTGCCGAGAGCTTTGACAGTGAGCTCCGTCCTCCTAACTAACAGCTGACTCGTAAGTTACACTTCATGCCGGGTTAATGTTTGCCTGCCTCCGGGGCAGCACCGAGTGGAATTGCGCCGCGAAGCGTGCCCGCTCCCCAGGCGTGTTGACGCTTCGCACATTGTCCCCATTTGAGACGCACCGCGGCTCGACGAGCCGTAGCAGGTTCCCGGTGCTGCGACTCACCACGAGGGGCTTCATCTATCAGCGAGCCACACTCATTCAGGTTGTAAATAAAATAAAATTAAAAAAAAGACTGAAAAATCAACTCGTTGTTGCCACCCTAGGATTTTTTTTCACGATACGATTCCCTGGTATTTTATGATATTTCAGCCGGCCACACCTGAGAGCCCCCGCCGACTCATTCTCATTCATGTGCGCACATCTGCCCAGTCGCAGTGTCACGCACGCGAAACCCCATAAGAGAGCCACGGCAGCCAGTGGAAAAGGAACGCCATTGGTCCACTGGCCAAAGTGACATTTGCAGTTCAGCTGCGAAGGTTATCGTGACCGCGTATCCTCACGTGCTGCAGGGAGGACGGGGGGGGGAAAGAGAGAGCCTATATTTTCAAGCCCAGATATGAAAAGGTAACATTTGCCGGAGTGGTTCGGAGGCGAGGGGAAGAGAGGGGCTCTGCAGATACGAATCGGAGGGGGGGGGGGGGGGGGGGGGGGGGGGGGGCGCCGTGTCTGACATTCTGATGTATGTTACACGGTGAAGGAGGCAGCGGAGGGGTAGGGAGAATTTCTGTGATCTAAATAATAAAAAGTGCAGCGTTTCTCATGGAGCGGGGAGTGCGAGCACACCTGGTCACCTCCTTAGGCTCGGCCTGCCCTCGGCACAATCAATCTGGAATTACATCACCGGCGTCTGCAACACATTCGAGGCTCCACTCAGAAATTCCACCGTTTTTCACGGCGTTGTAAATGAATCATCCACGCGCGCATTAATAACAAAGAAGCGCATAAATCTGACAAAACCTACTGCAGAGCTGTAGAAAAATATGATGGTGTAACAATGTGTATATGCATGTTATGTTGTTAAGCAGTTACTTCAACAATGAAGCAATTAATAAGAATTATTGGATGAAAAGAAAATCAATGGAAAATGGTAAATTTAGTAAGTGAATTTGTAGCTTTTCTCCTTTCAGTGTAATTTTAAGTTTGCTTTAACAGGCTTTCTAACTTTGAAAAAAAATCTATGATGACAATTTGGCATTATTTTCTTGCAAGAAAAACACAGGTTGTCAAATATATACACCAATAAGGCATAACATTATGACCACTGAGAGGAGAAGTAAAAAACATTGACCGCCTTGTGAGAATTCAAAGTTCTGCTGGGAAACGTTTAGACTTGGCTCTCATGTGGATGTTACTTAAACATGTAGCTGGCCTCCAAACTCACTAGATCCCAAACTGGTCAAATATCCGTGGGATGATCCACAGAAGCCCCTCCCCCCAACCCACAGGAGTCAAAGGCCTCCACTAGCAACATCCTGTTACCAGACACCACAGGACACCCTCACAAGGCTAATGTCCACTCTCTGATGATCACAACTGATCTGGAGGCAAAAGGGAGACCTGCACTATATTAGGAAGGTGGTCATAAATGTTAAAATGTTAAATAAACAAGTATCTTAAATCATTTTGACAATAACCTATATCTCCAAAAACATTTTCAGCTGCCGATTTCCACTTTTTCTTATTCGTCAGAATTGCAGACTGGGTCATTACCACAATACTGTTTTCAATCAAAGCAGCAAAAAGGAACAAACTCCCACATGCGGTTTTATGGCTAAAACAGAGCGATAAAAAATGATTGCGACTGAAGACAACACGTGGATATTTGTTCCCTTTTGGCAATTAGGTTTAAAGTTTAGATTTGTGCACCTGAGACGTTTTTTTCAGAGTGCAATACTACTTTTGACGTGGCAAAAAATAAAGAAAAAGAAAAGAAAATGATGAAGCAGAAGTAGGAATGGAACAGCATGGCATCTTTGTAAATATGCTCCTACAGAGACCAAAGGAAAGCACGGGTAAGTCATGTATATTTGCAAGCATACAAGTGTGTTTACCACTTACTTTGAGTGTTTTGAGCCATTTGAATCAAGCAGCCACTACTTATGGTTCACTTAATACTTTAGCTTCTAAAAGTGTGCAGTATTTATCAGATCCAGGCTTTTCTATAAATATGAGAATGAATTTTGGACTTTTAAAACATTTTAAAAGATGGTTTTAGGCCCAAAGAGAGGAAAAGTTGGAAAAAAAAAGAGAGAGAAAGAAGGGATCTCAGGTGTAGTGTGGCATCCCTTTCCAGTGGAGCAATGGCTCCGATTTTGATTTTTCAGTCGAGAGCAAACAGCTCTTTAAAGGGGCAGGAAGGCGGGGAAGGGGAGAAGGAAGGAAGGAAGCAGGAAGGAAAAGGAGCAGGAAAGAGAGGGAAGTGTCAGGTAACAAAGACCCGTCACATCCCTGACAAGCCCTTCTACCATATCACACAGAGAATAATGCATCACTCCTGTGAGAGAGTGGCCCCTATCAGCAGACACCTCCCACATGTTCATATCTGCAGAGATAGAAATTGGAGCGTTTTCCTAAAACTCGAACAACAGCAAATTAAATCGAAAAAAAATAAAGTATGGGGGAAGGAGAAGAGGAGGAGGAGGAGGAGGAGGAGGAGGAGGAGGAGTGACAGGGAAAGGTGGCTTGTTTTGGCAAAGCCGCAGCTCTTTGGTGTCAGAGAGAAGACGGGGGTTGAGGAGGTGAAAGCCGAGACGGAACCCGTGCAGCGGAGCAGTCAGTGATGGCAAACTAAATAAAAGCCATGATAAAAGTCCGGATACGCCTCGAAAGCCCTTTTAACCCAACCGATGTGATGGTTACACTGTGTGAGCAGAAAGAAAGGACTGTTCATTCATACTAACAGCCAGATGTGACGGCGGACGAAGACAGAAACGCAGAGCGCCGACCGAACAAAACGATTACGCGAATCCAGACATGCGCTAAGGCGTGGCCTGCAGATAAGTTTGCAAATACAGTACGAGCGCGTTTGGCTCACCTTATTTCCCGCGGCAGCGATAACGCGTTCATTATCTTGGGAAATAAGCCGTTAGTTTTAATTGAATAACATTTATTAAATCATGGCAAAGAGGAAAAGAGCGTGGTAGCTGTTGTCCATTTCTGAGCCGTTCTCCCGGGAGGAACATAACTTCAGCATTACAGGTGCTTTTTGAGGAAGGGAAATAATTAGCGAGTGGAGCAATTAGAGAGGAGAGGAGAGGAGAGGAGAGGAGAGGAGAGGAGAGGAGAGGAGAGGAGAGGAGAGGAGAGGAGAGTTTATAATCCACAGACTGAAGTGAGTCAGAGACGATCAGATACTCAGACAGCATGTCAGACTGCTGGAGTCAATGAAAGACACTGATGCCTGTCTGAGAACTGTGAGCCTGCCAAATATTCACTTACTCACACTCACATGCACACATACACACAAACACAAAACACCCCTATGTTGTGTCTAGGGGCACTGAATCTTTTGGCACCTTCAGAACAACAGGAAGAGAGCGCTCAGCAGGTGAGGCGGCAGCAACCAGCAGCTATATGACCACAACAGAAGTCTGGCTGAGCAGTTTCCAGTTGTTTTCAATGCACACACACACACACACACGCCTACAAAGTTCGCGCACACGTGGCCAGGTACAGGCGATGATGAATCTCGTAAACTCGGTTAATGACGGCGCGGCCAGGTATTCGAGCGCCCACCGGCAAGGAGTGATTTCTGCTCGGCCGTGATGGGAGCTCTTTCAGAAAACACAGTAATACCTCATTCAGTCTCTGCAGCTCGGATTTTCTTTAAAGCTAAAATTTTGTGAAAAGATTCGAGACGAATCAAAGTCACAGCTCTTCTGCCCACGGGATGCCAGCACGCTGCGGAGAGTTCACGGGGCGGAATGAAAAGTTGCTCTGACTCTTTTCCTTCATTTTAAATAAATGCCTTTACACAAAGCTAACCCACATACAGTGGAAGGCAGGGAATACAAGTGTCCATAAAAGCTGCGACCATTAACATCCTTGGAACCTTCCCAAAGCCACCTCAGGAATCTGAGGGTTTCTTTCATAGACTTTTTTTTTTCAATCTTCCTGCCTGACTCAGACACACTGTTCCTCACCGCCGCCGTCGTGACTTACATGTACACTACATGCCAAAAGTTTGGTCGCAAGGCAAAAACATTTGGAAGCAACTTCAAGTTTCTGTTCACGGTGCCTTTCTTAAAAACCAGCATCATTCTACTACATGATCAGACTGTGCTTTCACTGATATGCATCATTTTCCTCATTTTACCTTCAGGTATGCATTGGTGTTACTAGTCCACTGCTGAATATATGTCAACAAAAGAAAAGAAGGGCTTAGATTTAGGGCTGAGAAGATTTACAACCTAGCGTCACAACCAAAAGTGAAAAGAAACAAATCACAGTTTGCATTATTCACTTAAACTCTTTGGCTTTTGAGAGTCTGTATACAAATATCCCAATAAATCTCAACTGCGTCCAAATCTCTGACAAACAACTGCAGAAACGGCTAGAAAGAAGCAACTGAGTAATGAACCAAGAGTACAGATTTGTACACTGAGGAAAGAGGGATACACTGAAAGAGAAAGTGCAAAACGCCTACTGGTGTCCAACAAAGGAGTTCACTACACTCCGAAGAGACTAGAGGAATCTGGAAGTTATGATGATAGAAAAGCAAAGGCAGAGGATAAAGATAAGATAAGATAGTGCTTTATTGATCGCCACTGGGGAAATTCAAATGTTACAGCAGCACAACAGTGACCAGGAAGACATTACAGGAAATTAAATAGGACACATAAGCCAGAAGCCAATAACGTTAAACAGGACAACAGGCAACAAAAAGTACAGTACACAAAGTGACAGCAGTTGTGGATAAAGTGACAGGTAAGTGTGCTACATATGGGCTCAGTGAGGTCAGAGCTGTGTGCTGTTCACACTGATGTCGTACAGTCTGATGGGTGGGATGACCGCTGGCTGAATGAGCTGCCCATCAGCCATAGCTCATTGTGCAGAGGGTGAGAGGGATTGTCCAGATTTTGTCCTTCACCCTCCTCTCAGCCACTGTCTCTAACTAGTCCAAGTTCAATCCCACCACCGAGCAGGCTTTCCTCACCAGTTTATTGGGTCTGATGACCTCACCAGTCTTGGCCCCGCCCCACCAGCAAACCACAGCAGAGAAGAGCACGGTGGCCACCATGGACTGGTAGAAGGTCTTGAGGAGTCAACAAAAGACGCCAAACGACCTCAGTCTCCTCAGGAAGAACATCCTGCTTTGTCCTTTCCTGTAGAGGTCGTCTGTATTATGAGTCCAGTTTATTGTTGATGTGGACCCCAAGGTTCCTCCTGTAGTCCACACCACCTCCTTAATCTTGCTGATGTTGAGATGTAGGGGGTTCCGGTTACTCCACTCAACAAAGCTCTCAATCAGTCCTTTGTACTCCTCCTCCTCGTCATTGGTGATACATCCGACTATGGAAGTCACTGAAAAACTTTTGGAGGTGGCTGGTGCCGGAGTTGTAGCGGAAGTCGGAGGTGTAGAGGGTAAAGAAGAATGGTGCCAGTACCGTTCCTTGGGGCATCCCCGTGTTGCTCGTCAGGACCTCTGATGCGCATCCATCCACAAAGACATGCTGCGGTCGTCCTGTGAGGTAGTCCAAAATCCAGACAGCAATGTCAGGGTGAAGTTACATGTCCAGTAGTTTTTCTCTCAGGAGGATGGGTTGGATGCTGTTAAAGGCACTGGAGAAGTCAAAGAAAGTGACTCTCACAGCTTTTCCTGCACTCTCAGACAGGGCCTTGTGTGTGAGGAAGATGATGGTGAGGTGCTGCCTTTAAGCAAACTGCAGGGGTTCCAGGAAAATGGACAGTAGATCCCTCAGGTGCAGGAGAACCAGCCTCTCAAATGACTTCATGACATGGGATGTTAATGCCACTGGCCTGTAGTCATTGGGAGCACTGGGACGTCACCAGTAAGAGGGATCGGCGCCACAAATAATGAAGGAAATCAACATGACAACGTCAAAACCCATATCTCTGACAACTGTGAAAACACATTTGAGAAAGGCTGGTCTGAAAGAAATTACTAGTTTGTCCACAGAAAAAGAAGGAGATATGAGCTGGTAAAAGCTCACAAAAATTGGACCTATGATGACTGGAAATGAGTCCTCTGGACTGATGAAAGCAAGTTTGAACGATTTCGACTATGTGGGTCGAAAGCTGCTTTACAGCAAGATAATGACCCTGAGCATTCTGTCAAATTGCAATAAACATTTTGTTAAAAAGAAAGTACCAAAGAATCATGATCCCAATTCCCATTTTTTTCCAGAATGGAATAGGAAATTAATAGGTGGATAATAAAAACATGCTTTTGCAAGGGGCATCTTGAACCTGTATTTTTTTTTTTTTTTTTGTAGAATGGCAATGACAACCATAATATAACGCAGGTCAACATTGTCAAGGTGTTAACTACACTTATAGTCTTGACATTTGATTTTGAGATCCACTAGTCTCCAGCAGGTTTATCAAATCATAGTGTCAGTGGTTTAAGCCCTCTTCCCAGTCAGTCTGCCATCCTGTAGCCAACACGCTTAAAACCGGATATTCTTTTAGAGTGCAGGCTCTGTGAACACTAAATTCCCTTTTTGAAATCAATATCTACTTTGATGAATATTTTAAACCAGCAAACGTGTCCTCTGGGTTTCCAGAGCTGCAAAGATGCAACGGTTGGAAAAGTATAGTAACTAACGTGATACAGTATAACGATATATTCAGCCTCTGGACATATGAGCACATCCGGCTTAGTGACTGTTAAGGTGTCATGTGCCAGGTGACACCCAGTGGGGATTGATGAGCGCTGGGGCTCCTCTGTCCCACTTCCAGGTCACCCAGGTGTTAAAGTCAGTGAGGAGAAAGGCCTTGCTCCTGCAAATTAGAAGATACCGCATGAATAATACATTGCAATAGTATGCAAATGTGTTAATCTCACCCTCTTACGGCTAAAAGCGTGTAAGCAGGCACGGATTGACCACAGTTTTAAATCTCGCACAACCCTTCGCAGTCGAGGCGTAACCGCTTTGTTAGCGAGGCCCATGTGGCACATGTTAAAATATGGAAGTTAAATAGGCTAAGTACGGCTTTTAGTGAGGTTAATCTCCATTACAAAAGAAGATAATTCACACTCTGGTGGGAGAAAGTCACCATGACTGTAGACCACAGCTCCTTAATTAAATCAAGTCCGCCTTCACCTTTACTCATAAAAACACAGGCAGCCGTGTAGGGCAGGCCTGAGATCAGGAGCACACAGCGTGAGGAAGAATGCATTAGTCGCACCAGTGTAGCATGCCATCAGTAACACGCTCACCACGTGAACACATATTAGGTCACTTGTGAGAATGGTGAAGCAATGAACCCGAAGCTAACGGGGAACCCTTTCCGGAAAAGAAAATCTTTCCAATGGCAGAGAGTGAAACATAGAGTGGAGAAAAGAAAGAGAAGTGGCATGTCTTCAAGGCACTGCGCTTTCTTCTCTCTACTGATGCGGAAATGGTCACAGTTGGGAACAAAGGATCTCTCCTGGATAATGGTTAGAGGAAAGGGCCCAGTTTTACAACAAATGGCGCTTGGTAGGCTATTGTATATTGTTGTTTCATTTTAATCATTTCATTGGGTTTAGCAGTATAAATGGAAGTGTCAACCTGACAGCCAATGAGCCGGTCGAGACTTGGGTCAAGATGGATATATGACGACAAGAAACTTGGTTTTCTGAAATGTGCATGGTGGCTATACGGTGTATGGTCATCGTGAAATTGCTTTGTTCAGCAAATTAATTTGTGGACACTTATCATCTACCAATCCCAGAGCCTAAACGTGGCTGTAACATTACTACACAGCTTTCAAACAAGAGCTTTAAGTCATCAACTTTCAACCTTAGGGTTGAAAAACCACACCCAGATAAAATAAAGCGACTGCCCCCAACACAAGGTCCTGACGTGAAGACTTGTGGCATAATAACAAGACGAGGCTCAAGAAACAAAGGAAGGTTAATCTTGATTGTAACGTCATGTAACGTCATCTGCATTCCATTTTCACTGGTGGTGAAAAGGGAAAGCGCGTTGCTTTAGATTTAGATGCTACAGAGATGAGGGGAGAATGCGTGCAAGTTAAAAGACAAATGTGGCAAAAAGCATACACTATCATCATTTTTATTCCATCTGACCCGACTTTTCAATTTCCTTTGACCTTCAATCTTTCCCTTTCCATTATTACTGTGGACCAGAAATAATTCATAAATCTTCTCTCCAGAAGCGGTAGAAACTACACGCAACATTTCCACTTGTGGTTCTTGTTTTGTGCCAGAGAGGATTCACCTTTGCATGACCGCCCCCCCCATCTCCAATTGCACCGTCATTTGGAGGCAGCTGGTTTTTGACGACGGCCTACGATAAATATTATCATCTGCCTGGAAGCCCTGGTAGCCGTCCTGCGTTTCACTCCTACGTCGCTGCCTGTGCAGTCTTAAAGAATCATTCTGGAGACAGAGATAACGTAGGAGTGTTTTTCTGTCCGCAGACGTTGTTCAAACAGTTTTACCCGTGTGACGGGGGCCAAGATGCTGGAACGTCTCGGTGCATAGTGCAGCCCTCCAGGTTCTATCCACTCCTCATATAAATGTGTTGTATCTAAGCAACAGGCCATGCTGCTGAGACTTAGCGGAGGAGTATGTGTTTGAGGCTATTCCATTCAGGCTTAGCTACAGGCTCAAGCCTTGATGAATGTGAGAAGGAGGTCCGCTGAGAATACTAGACACCCATGGATCAATGGCCAAATAATTTATGACACAAGACCAGGGAGAGGAAGGCTGCATCTATCTTTTTCCCTTGTGAGTTTTCCTCCCAACTTAAGACTTATTGTGGTGATTTAGATCCCCCCAAAGATACATTACTTGTTAGTTCCTTCCGCACAGAACAAATGTTCGCATTATACACATAATTTAAGCATTACATAGATAAAAACATCCTTAGCGGCCTGAGCGAGGCTCACTCATAGCTCATTTAGTCTCGTAGTTTCAAATAATCCTTGGCGTAGCCGCGTCCGTTCGAGGATTACACACACACGGCCAAATAACTGACAGGGAACTGAAATCTGACACAGCAGGACGACGACGACGACAACATTAGCGCTGGCTTAACACTTCAAAATTCCTCTTACATGGCTCAATCAAAAGGACTGCAGGTTCTGTGGCTCCAAACCAAATTACAGTTATGCTGACAAACTAAATTAGACACAGATGAATCATGTGTTTTTACTGCAAGCTGTAATGTAGAATTCCTGGCAGCGCACGCAAAAACCGACGTGTGCCTGAAGCATTCGGGTGTCCTCCCATGTCCCTCCATATGGAAAAATGATAAAAGGATGACTCTTCTTCTTGCAATGATTTTGTATATTGTTATGTAACTAAACCGCTGAGAATATACTCGGCAGACTTCCCTTCAGTATTTTTGTGGCATCATTTCCATATTTGCACATTCACCAGAGCTGGAACGACTGATTGTTAAACAAATTCATTACTCAAATCAGTTTTGAAGGGCTCCAATTTTTGCTAATTTTCTTAAGCTTCTTATAATCACCCGAGTATGCTTGGATTTGAAGTGTTGATTGGACAAAACAAGCTTGATGTCACCTTGGGTTTTATGGGATTCCAAAAAAAAATAAATAAAAAAATCAGCAGCCTGGTACTAAAAATAACTCGTTTTTGCGGGCATAAATTCTTCTACTTCGAAAAGATTAGACCAAAAGCTGAAAGCACCGTTAAGAGCCGGATGTTCGTCAGTCTTTTGTTTAAGGAGGCTATCAGGTACACAGGGGGGGGGATGCTGCTCTGTGCTCTTGATGGCTGCGATTATCTCCAAGGTGACTAATGCTATTAACACAGAGAACAGCCTGTTAATTACCCAACTGGCTCCGGACCCCGGCTCGGCCCGCTTTAATCATCAAACAGCCCGGGTAAACAAACGTTCAATCATCCCCCGGCTTTGCAGCGACACGCAATACACCGATCAGCCAATTTGCAGATTAAGTGATTGGACGGGTGGACACTGCGAGATACAGTTTACATCCACTCAGCGGTGCATTTGACAGCGGCGAGGTTTCCGCCGGGCGCCCGACCAGAGGGAGCGCGATGAGAAACCGCAGCGGCGCACTCTGCGCCGGGCAGTTTCACTCCACGTAAAGCTGCCTGAATGGTAAACGCTGCCAACGGTCAACAGGTCCTGTTTGCACACTCTGCACGTACTGATAACGTCCTGTTTGTTCAGAGCGCTTAATGGCTACAGCTGCGGACTTGTACACATGCCAGCTGAGAGAGAGCGCGCACATAAATCAGTCAGTAATCAATGGAGATAGACGCCTCTCGTATGAAGCGACTGGCGGCCGTTCTAAATCAGTGGGTTGGTTATAAAAAATCTGTGAATAACCTTTGCCATCCATAAACATAAAAAGATATTTATTATGAAATAATTACTCACAACGTACTGTATACTGACAGACACCAGTCACTATAAGTAATTAAAATATGATTTGGATACTGTGGAGGAAATGACACATTGCTTTTATTGCACCATTCTAGGTCTTGACTTTCATCTTACCCATTATTGTCACATGAGTTATTTTTGATACCGATTGAAATGTGTCAGTTAAGCCGTCAAAAAGTTGCACGATGCCAACTTGCCAATTCTAGACCAACTCAACGGCAAAGGCAACTGGACTTGCTTTCTTTAAGTGCTCATCTTCTTTAAGACCGCTCATCCAAGTTCTCGGAACCTAGAACCGATATCACGACCGCATTCACAAGGCGTTTTTTTTTTTTTTTTCTCAGCTAGTTTCTGTAAATTTTCAACAAGGCGGTGTCGTTTCAATCTAAACACGGCAAGTGGTGCTCTCACTGGAAAGGAAGCAACATCTCTCTCAACATCCTCTGATCTACTGAGCTAACACCGGCTGCCGCACATCTTGCCACACCGAATCATTCCAGACTGCTGCGGAGACACAATAAACACACTGACTGCTTCCATCCGACCACGGTGCAGCGGTGGGTTCCTTGACTTCAAGATGGCGACGCTTGAGCACCTAAATCTGGGTTTTATCATCGCGCTGGATGCTGCCACACTTAACTTTGTAAGTGTGGCGCACTCCTTTGATGATACTTCAATAAAGTCTCCTTTTCCATACACTAAACAGGCACAGATAATGAACAGTCGTCATGGTATTAGGAATCCAAGAGCATTTGTGCGCTGGATGTTTTGACAGAACAGCTGCTTCGCACGTTAACAAGCGATGTGACCCGTGTCAATACAAATAAGTAACAGTTAGCTGGTCTTTCCAGAGATGTTTGCGGCCCAGTAATTACCGCCTCCGTTGAGGGGGCGTTCTTCCTTTCCGTTTTTGGCGGCTTCCTCCGACAAAAACACGTCAACGGTCTAAATGAGGCAACTGCAGCCTGACAGCTTAAGGTCAGCAGATACCGTCCTCTGTCACATAGTATCACATCCAAACAACTGTGTTTTGACCCTAATCACCCGGCGTAGACACGAGTCAACAGCATTATGAATTGAGAGCACACTTCCTGTTTATACTTCTGCTGCAAATTACGTTGGAAAGCTCGTTGGCACTGTCCCTCGCAATTAATCACTGTTGAGAGAGAAACGTTGTCACGGGGGAAGAAAATGAATAATAAAAAAAAAAAGCTTTAGCGGGGGAGTCCTTGGATTGTGATGTGTATGTTTTTTTGTGTATTTCTGAGCCTTACACGGTGGCATAGAGGGAGTGCGGCTTGTGAAAACCCCTCATCTTCATGACAGTTAATTATCCATTTACATAGCTCCTTCTGCATCATCAGAGGAAATTGGGCATAAATTACCCACACCTGTCTCTATGATCTTCTCTACACCATCCTGGTTGAAATTGAATTATTCCTCGCGTATCTGTGACCCAGCTGTCCCGCCCGCTTACAGCCAGACTAGATCTAGAGCTAAATGTGAGACATCAAACAGCCAGCAGCAAATAAAATAAAATAAAATAAAATAAAAAAAACGGCTTAAGTCTTATCCTTCTGAAGGACAGTGAGAGTGCGAAACCAAAAAGTCTGGAAGAGAAAGAGATACGAAGAGCTTTGTGAGACGGATACAGCAGCGGCGGAGAGCAAGGCCGGATCAAACGTCCAGTCTCTGCCAGTAATCCTCCTCGAGAGGAGTGGGAGATGGAGGCAGGGAGATGGAGGCGGGGAGGGGAGGGGGAGGTCGGGTCGGGTGCTTTGCCACAGAAAGCAAATGTTACAGGCTTTTGCATCCGGCAGGCGAGGCGACGCCGGCCCCTCCACAGCTCTCCAGACAGTCTGGCACACGAGCCACAGGAGGAAACCTTCGCAAAGATCACAGCCCCGAGCCCTAAAGCGTGGAAAGAGTGCGTGCGTATTCCGAGCGCGTGTGAGAGAGAAAGAGGGCGCTGTACGTGCGGATGCCCATATGTAAGTGCTTATGCATTTCAGATGTTACGCTGGGCGTGTCGCACAAGTGGAGGTTTTAGTCCACGTGAAATGATTAAAACCCACAACACGGCAGCAGCACAAAGCAGCAAAGCTCGTCTTCCTTTTTACACCTCTGAGATAAGACTGAGAATTAGTGTCATGTATTTAAGATATGAAGTATATAAAGCAGGCCAAGAAATGTATCATCATGGAGCGCATCAAAGGAACCCCATAAAACATTCAACATTAGCTCTAAAATGTATCAGGAATCCTTTATCTGAGCCAAGTCACTGCAGATTATGGGCTACAGAGGAATATGCATGCGCACAAAGCTTGACTGACAAACCTGAAGGAAAAGCTAACAATTAACATCTTGTAAAAATATATATATATATATATATATGTGAATAGGCGGAATTTGTAGGCAATGGATAATGCTGGTAGCAGAAGCTTTCTGGTTTCCGTTTGCAGTGGCACTAACCAATCACGCTTGAGCCGGTTTCGGTGGCCGGGACGTAAACGATAGAACAGAGGCAAAGAGGCAGGACGCCCGGTCGTTCTCTGTCGCCAAGCATGCCAGCATTTGTAGTGGTTTTTAACAGTTTTCTGATTCTAAACTGTCCAGACTTAGACCTCATCTCAAAACCAAATCCATTCTCGTTGCTAAGGCCGCTAGTCAGACAATCAGCGACCAAGGCGCGGTCACAGATATCCCGAGTATACGCTGGCTGCACCAGAAGCCATCAAAAAATGGCTGCTGTCCCCAGAAGTCATTAGATGGTAGTTCCCAGATTGTGCAAATGCATGTAAAATACCACAACTTCATTTGAAACTTCACAATTTAGTCAAATGGAAAAGCATTTATTTCCCTTACAATAGTTTTATTAAAAGCCGTACAACCGTAATAATGTGTCTTTTTTAGGCCTTCAGTGAAATATCAATGTAATACGTGACACTGATTACACATCTTGGCACTCAAAACAGTGATAATTCTGTAAACAGAGACCCTGTAAGTGACTTGGTAAAAATGAAACGATCAAAAACAAAGCAAAAAACCTTAAAACTACACACAGTAGTATCAGTGTTTGGATTGGATAAGAGTGAGTGAGTCTGTCTGATTGTTGGGAGTCACTTACAGCCAGCATGGCAGCGCAGCTTTTTAGAATGACAGGCAGCCTTTATCACTAGTCCAGTAAATTTGGGTCTTCCAATCAACTTTCATGAGTTCCTAGGTGTTGACATGACTAAGCTATTTCCCTTCAACTGGCCACTTTCAAATTTACCGGGACTGAACCACTTTGAAATAAACACCTGAGGCTGAGCATTTTTTGTGAAAATAGTTCAATTATCTCTCACAGTCAGAAGCGATAAAGTTGCTTTTGAGACAGAATTGGGAGAGGTACACAAGGACACGTTCTCATTTCCAGTCAGCTAACAACACAAGCTAGGAGGCGCTGACGCAAAAAGCCACAAACACACTTTTCTATCTGAATTTCTTGATGCTAAGACATCCAGAGACCTGTGACTGAATATTAAGACTATAGAATCAAAATCTACTGAAAATGTTCATCTTGCATAATGACAAAAACAGCACAGGGTCCTTGAGGCGCTGATAGAGAAAAGAGACGGTTTAGTCTCATTGTGAGTCGTGAGAGAAACGCGGGCGACAAGTTGACGGATCGGCGAAAGAGAAACGCGGCCAATCATCGGCTGCTAAGTGGCGCTGTGAGCTATGGTTTCAGGAGCTTCCCAGAGGGCAGAGGTGAGAGAATCTGAGAGGCAGAAGCAGCTTGATAGACCCGCTCTCTCTCCTACATCTCCCACGCAGTTGGACACCGCCTGCAGCACCTCTTTAAAGTAGGAGGGAGAAAAAGCTGTCACTCTGGATTTAGCCTACTTCCAGCATGTGCATTAATTTCAAAGCAGATGGCAAAAAAAAAAAAAAAAAAAAAAAAAAAAAGGAGAGTGGGTTGAAGGGAGGGGCATCGCCTAAGCTGCTGAATAACAGAGCTGAGAGCTTCTCATGAAAAAGGGAGTGGAGAGAGCGGTGACCTGAGAAAACAGGGATAGCTGCGAAAAAAGAAAAAAAAAAAAAGCAGATTAGAGCCTTATCGTTTACGAGAATGATTATTCTTGGCTGCTGTTAGATACGAGCGTGTGCGGTTCAGGTTAGCGGCATCAAAGAAGTGCGCTCACGAGGAAGTATTCCTCTAAAACTTTTATCGACCCGCGCGTCCACGTTTCCCTCGCAGGCTCTTATCGTCCGAGCCTGTCGGGGGGGATTTACGAGGCGAGAGGTCCGGGTATAAATCAAAGATATTTTCGAAAATGAAATGAAAGGAGGCAGAGACGGGGGGGAGAGAGAGCTCGGGACGGATGCGTCTCTGCGCTATGATGCAAGCGTTCCCCGCAGACGCAGGGAGATTGCAGGCAGTAAAAGGCTTCACCATAAAGGCCGCACGGCGCTGATAAAGCCGTCCCTATAAGCTGAGAGGACGGTGAGGCAATCACCTCCACTGCAATCAGTCTATCTGTAATTAATTAACATGCGTGCCCGCTGCAAGTTGAGCCAACGCACAGAGAGTTTTGTAAATCATATCACAAACAAGCCGCCCTCAAGGACAATCATTAATCACGAGATCAGCCATCATGACGAGCGTCCTTGAGGTATTTTCCTAACATGTTTTCGCAGCCGTGAATTACCGGCTTAATGACTTCTCTAAAGGATTGCATAACGCGCCATCCGCACACTGGAATTTTCCCCGCGCATTGCTTTTTAAAAACCTCTAATGAGGGTCGGACAATGGTGACAGCCGACGTGCGTGAGTCACAGGACGGGACGAGGAGAAACGGGAGGCAGCGCACGCTCGGATGCGCACCCAAGGCCAGAGGTGGAGGAGGAGGAGAGCAGGAACCCGTCCGTTTGTCGCAGAGAAGACCAGCGGGGCAGAGCGAAACCCCCGGCCTGAAATAGACCCCGAGGAAGCCTGAGACATGACGTTACCAATCTCCCACGCCAGGACAACAGTCGTCCTAATTAAAGAAGAGAAAAGCAGCTGGATGAGGCGGGAGGCCAGCAGGCAGTAAACGGATCCATGTGTAAAACGCCGGTGCCAAGATGCATTGTCATGTACAAATAAACCTCCAGCCACGGTCGGCGGGGTGGCACAGAGATCGGATGTGATACGCTTCCCCGGCCGCTCGTCTGAAAAGCAAAATGCCCAACGGGGGTAGATTACACTCGTTTGTGACCGCATTTTATTCCACAAAGCAACCAGAAGGTAAACTGAAATTTAAAGTCAGTGAGGACCTGCTGTAGGGATTTCATCAGGTTTATAGACATTTCTCACTGCACCGCAAACTCAATATGCAGGCAATTACATGTTTACTACTCTACTATAATACAACACACACACACAAAAAGTAACTAAAGTCACTAACAGGAGAAGTAAATAACATTGACCATCTTATAACAACAACAACAACAACAAAAAAAAGCATGAACAACACAAGGTTTTGACCTGGCCTCCAAATCCACCAGATCCCAAACTGATCAAGTATCTGTGGGATGATCCACAGAGGCTCCTCCCCTCAACTCATAGGACCCAAAGAGCCCCACTAACAACATCCTGTTACCAGACACCACAGGACACCCTCAGAAGACCCATGTCCATTCTCTGATGACTCACAACTGTTATGGAGGCATAAGAGAGACCTACACAATATTAGTAAAGTGGTCATAATGTTATGCCTGTTGCTGCACATACAAAATTGTCTAGGAGTGCCCCGGGTTTGATTCCCGTCCAGGAAAATGCTTCCTCGTTAGTGTAGTGCACCATATCTCTGTCTGAACATGGAAAAAGCAGCGTCTGGTTCCCAGATCAGGAGATAAACTTATTGTGGAGTAATTTCTCGAGGAGCAGCTTTGACACCAGAAATCCTTTTTGGCCGAGGCCTCGAGCAAGATCCCAACGCCGAGATGAAAACATTCTTAGGAAAATGTTTTAGCGTGTGCACGTCAACAGCAACTGATCATAAAAAGAAAGAAGAAAACAAAAAACAAAAAAGACAGATGTAAAGCAGCGTTGTTATTCGGGTTCTGACGGACGGACGCTGGCGGTGTGTGAATAAACCTTGATGAGACAATCACTTCTATCGGGCCGGCGTACGCGCTGTCGGTGTCACACCGCCGGCCAAGACCGGAGCCGGAGCCGGAGCGAGCAGATGTGAGGAGAGGTAATTATTTGGATACTGTTGCGAGAGAGTGGGAGTGTTGAGAGTCTAATGCTATTTGAGCATGGATCTGGTCCACTCTATTACATTCAGGGGAGCTGGCAGGGTAATGGAATATTTGATCAGCACAGACACAACACAACAGCTCAAACACTGAGGGGCTAACATCTAGACGTCGGACAAGTCAGCTGTCGTATTTTTTGATCGTCCTTACGTGGGCCGCAGAAGCGAGACGGAGTGTGCGTCACACGTGATAAAACGGATAACACTCCCCCCCCCCCCAGGTCAAATCCACTGCACAGGCCTAATGAGAATCAAGTCATATCTGTGACTACGCTGACTGGATTCAAGACCCGCGGGAGGACGGACTGACCGGAGAGCGCTAGTTAAGATGCTACTGCGCTCCTCCTGTGGATGTGCGACAGGCTGACAGCTGTCCGCAAACATCACAAACATCTGCACTCGGCTCCCGAGCTGCTGAAACTTTGCTCGCCTCGCTCCGTCTGAAGTCCGGCGATGACCGGACGATACGGGCTCAACCCCTACGCAACAGCGCAACTGTTTATGTGATCTCCACATCTGACACGAGGAATATGAAGGCTAATGGTTACACATTCGAGATAAAATGCCTCTTGGCTAAATAACAATCTTCTTTTCAACTCCGGCTCTTCAAGGGTTGCGTCTGACATCAAATACCTTTTATCGCTCTACCCTCAAGGGAAAAAGTAGCTGTGCTTTTATGTAAGATGGCACAGTTGGTTATTCGGGAAGCGTGTTGGAGATGATGAGGGAGAAATAGGTGCGTAAAATGAAGCAGGGGACAGAGGGATGTGCATCCTACACCCTAAGGCTAATATTAAAAAAAGTATTATTTCAAAGTTAGGAAATCTGGTTTTGGATAAAGTTAATGATCATTCAATAGGATGCATATAAAAGGACGTGTACAGATTGACCCACTATGGACTATTAATTTGAGGCATTGAGGTTGGCATTTGGTTGGCAACACCGTAGCCAAAATGTCATTCTTTCTCATGTCAATAATTTCTGTATGAGAGGGAGGAGCTGACTGACAATGATAAGGCCAGACATGGTGATAAATCTGATTAAATTGATTTGAAAGTTTCTGGTTTTGAAAGATATGAAAAAAAATCTTGTTCATGTTGACAGAAAACAAGAAAAACATGAAAATGGACTGAGATTTTTATTTTTATTTTTTGGCCCTATCCACACCAGACATACACTACTTTGGGGCCTAATATCTACTTAATTATGGAATTATTTGCAAAATAACCACCAACACACTGACCAGACTATGAGAATTAAGATAATACCATCACTGTTGACTAAGAACTTCATGACAAAATTCACTATTTTTTGCATCAGTTTGAGCCAGACAATGTTTGGCCCACACCTAGTGACCATCAGTGGTATTGTACTTAAGGACACTTCAGTTCTTTGGTGTCTGTGTCCATCTTTTACACCCAGTTTACAATCCCATCTCACGTTGGAGGTCAGTGTCAACTTTCCCTACATTTAACTGAGGCAATCATCTGTCCAAGCGCTTTAAACTACCTATACATACACATGAACTCACAAGTCTTCTAGGTGCATTTGTACAGTTCTTTACGTTATCTGGCAGGTAGGTTCTCCCAAGAAAGTTGGAGAATTTGACAGTGTGTTAGTCTGAGTTCATCTGTCTCAGAGCCTCTTCGTGTAATCCCAGACTGAGAGCATGATGTTGAGATCAAGGCTCTGTGGAGGCCACGCCATCTGTTGCTGAACTCATTTTTTTTTCCTCTTCTTGCTAAAGATAGCTCTTAATGACTCTATCCGGGGCTTGTTGTAACACTGCAGAATGAATTAAAAGACTAAACAGAAAGCTTCAGAATCCAGACATTTCAAGTGCCCGGAACATTTGCGGGTAATGTGCGTTCTATGTAACAAGCGGCCCGGATTGAACGCCGGCTTTGTACGTTGAAGTATCTCGATTTAATCCACCCGAAAATTCTGTTTGCACAGCTGATCATTTTCGAGGGCGGGCAGCTCGAATATTCAAGACTACCAGGAATCGCTGCTGTGAACGTGCGTGGGTCCAGGAGTGTGCTTGTTTTCTCTGCCTCTGTTGGAAAGTGCGCAAGTGCATGCGAGTGCAGAGTACAGTGAGTGTGTCCGGTCTAATGCGACTGAGATAACACGAGAGACAAACGGCCCATTTAGCCTTATCGACGGCGATATCATGCTGACTAAGAGAAAATATATACAGGCAAATAAACCCCAGATTCTATCTCAATATAACTACACGCTACACTTACACAAACTTTTATCCCCCCTATACACACACACACACACACGGCCCTCAAGGCGACTCCACTCTTTAATGACTCAATAGAATGGTCGATATAGCAGGCACGTGTATACTCAGGTGAGCTCAGCTGCTGTGCTGAACACAGGGTCTGGTTTATAGCTCTCACTGTGACGGTTAATGGAGCAAAACCTGAGGTAGAATACTGCAAAAAAAAAAAATCACCTCCGCGAGTGAGAGACGAAGTGCAGACTGTGACATTTGAATCAGCACATCACGACCAACGTTTCCAGGACACACGGGGGAAAGCGGTTTATATAAATGTTGAGTTGTTTGCGCCGTGTTTTATGCGCGCGCTCGAGACCGTCGACGCAGTTCCAAATACCGGGTCGGCGGAGGAATCCGCATTCGTCTGACGAAAGGAATGAGAATAAAAGAAAATATACGGCCTCCTAAAGAGCAGCAGGTGAGCGCTGCATCCAGAGGAAGATCTTTAGTCTCGCATCACTTTGATGCCCTTTGGAGCGCGGCAGCGCAGACCAGCCAAGGGCCAGATGTAGCCTACGTGCCTGCATGAAAAGAACGCACGCACCGCACTATACAAAGAGAGCTATTTATAAAGAATGTGCCATGAGAATGCGCATACCTTCAAGCGTGTTCTGCACTACGCTTTGCCAATATGCCCAATGCCAGCAAAGAGAAAGCTCTTTTTTTTTTTTTTTCCCTTTTCCATACAGCCGTATTGCTTTCAACTCATCCTGTTATCATCATCACCGGTAGCTAGGTCTTTGAACTAGGTTAACTTCTAACATCACCGCAGTAACAACATGTCAGAAGACATTTTTGAAACACCTCATCATTTCTGTGAGAGAGAACCCTGGTTTTCATGCGTCATCCCCATATTAGGATGGATGGGTCTGGGGAGAAATTCAGCAACATGGTCCAGCCAAACATCAGCATAAAGACCATCATAGGACTGCAGTTCTAATATCTAACTAAAATCTGCCTTATTTACCATGCATACATGTGAATTTGTTCTTTGCATTTAACCCAGCCAGATGAGCAAACTTGGAGAAGTGAGCAGACATGCAAGGTGCCTGTGGAGTAGTTTGGGGGAATTCAGCCATGGACATTACGGGGATTGAACCAGACCAACGCAGACAGATTTGGGTCTGCTGTCATGATGGTGGCAGAGTGGAATTGAACAGTATTTGCAGTGAAAGCAGAGATATTAGGCCCAATCGCGTTGGCCGACACGAAAAAATGTCGAGATGCCACAGCATCGACTACATCACAGATACTTGCTACCTTATCATTTGAACGAGAGATCGAACGATATGGATTGGCCGATGGCCGATACGTGCTGCCGATTTTTCTGAGTCGATATTTGGAGCCAATACTGCTTATTTTCCCTCCATGTACATGACAGAAACGATGCAATGGTTAAAAAAAAAAAAAAAAAAAAATGTCACAAGTCTCAATTTAACCAAAAACATTTATTGAACTCAAAGAATTTTAGGGTCAGAGCCCCACCCCCCAAAAAAAGATAAAGGTCTGAAGGTCAATGCAGATAGGCCACCCTGCCTGATAGACATCATTCTATCCTTTGTCTGTTTTGGACTGAATAGACCCTGCACTCTATTCCACTCCACTCTATTCTGCCTCATCTTGAGAGAGGCAAATGTGTTAATTACTTTTTCGTGTTTGACTCTCAATCACCTCCTTCTCAATGGACATCACAGCTGGAGTCTGCTTTGACCCGTGGTCCTTCTCAGAGAATTATATTTAGCTCAGAGGCAGTGTTAGTCTTACACCTTGGCTTTAACATCAACACATATGCCGACCAACTTGATGGACAACCTGTACTATTAACTTGCCAGAGAGAGGAAAATAAAAGTCAGCTAACAAAACAAACTCCTACTTAACAACAACAAAAGTAGAAGTTGCTTAAAAAAAAAAAAAAATTACCAAAGAAAAATGCTTTTATTTTTCAACTCTCATTTATAGGGGTGCATGCACTCTTATTCCAACTGTATGCACTGAGTTAGAATGGGGGAGGGCAATGTATGGGCTGCATAATTTACTGGAGATGTATAAAAAGTGCCAATATGGTGAGAGGTAAGCATTTTAAGGACAGTCCAATTGTACTTGGCTTTACAAGTGTGATTGAACTTCAGTAAGAGCAGCATGCTTATTTCTTAAATCCTGATTTTCCGATACTTTTTCTTTTACACTTAATTAACAAAACTACAAGCAACAGGCAGTTACCAAACGCTGCCAAGCTCACATTTGGACTTCTGTGAAAGACAGACGGTCATCTCCACATTGGCCTAGCATAACAGCAGGAGGACAGCCATTTGCTGATAAAGCCATTGCAGTAATAAGAGTTCTCATTACAACAGGCTCCCCTCTCCAGGAGGCTAATGATAATTTAGACATATACCACTGTCTGTCCATCTATCACACGGCAGGGAGTCGCGCAATGAACTTTCTGCTGCACGAGTGCGCCTTCTATCGTTAAAAACGCGAACCCTCGTGAAGGGATTGAAGTTGTTACAGCGTACGTGCTGAGAGAGAGCGGCGGCGGGATCATATCTGGATCGCACCAACAAATTCGGCGATTAAATCCTGCAATCGTCTGGGACTCGGCTGCCGACGCGCGCCATAAAAATTATACATCCAGGGTAACATCTTTTGACGACTAAGGCTTAGCGCTTTCCGCGGATTTAGGTCGCGGGCATAAATTCGATGATGTCAAGCTCGCCATGCACGTAAAATTCCAACCCTGAAACGTGAAGACGGCATCCGTAAAGACGTAACAGCCAGCACTTGCAGCGAGGACTCTGGTGCGTTCGTATCAGATGCTAATTACAAACGAGGTCTTTGCATCTAGTGACACTCTGATAACAAGGTTTGTCAGCAGCAGCCAGTCGTTATTCCGCTCGGCGTCGCACTATCATCCGAGGGGCCATCACTCACGGGAGTCACAACACTCACAAGGAAATTAACTACCTGATGAACCTTCAATCACCGGACGGGCTCACGTCATATAAATGAACGGCAGTGTCACTCCTCTCCTCCTCTCGCCCAAGTTTTCCTCAGACGTTCAAACGGTGGCAATAATTGCGGCATTAAACTTAATTTTGTTCACTTTTATTTCTTTTGCAGCGCAGACAAGGTTCATTACACTTCCAGTAACAGATAGTTAAATGCACATTATTGTAGTTAATTAAGTACATTTGTAAGGTTTTAATTGTTGGAATGCTGGCAGGAGGGAAGGGAGATCAGGGGAAATACAGACGAGAATGCAAGATGCGCTTGTTCATATTCACCACCATCACCCACTTGGGTTGTTGTTTCATATTGCGCAATTTGAGATGCAACTCCAGGGCACGATGCCTATTGAGCGAGAGCATATTACGAAACAGCATGGTGGCACAGAGTTTACTGGGGAAATTACGCATTATGCCCCTGTGTCCCACAAGAAAATTATTCAATTACCCTTTCATTGCGTTTGTTGATGCGAGCTGCCTGAAAATGAATCTCAACGGTGGTTGAGGGCGGAGCATTAGTCGAGCGAAAAAGCAAGGAGATGGGAAAATATCACAGGAGGAGGTCAAGCATCTTTATTTTGATGATGACTTATATGAAAATATGAAATATGAGATTTTCAGCGTGGTGAAAGATGTGGAAAATAAGAGATGTATGTACTTGCAGATGTACCTTGAAAATGACAAGGAAGGATGGATGGAAGAGACAAAGAAGAAAGTGTGGAGGGTTCTAACTGATGACATTTGTCAGCGTGTTGAGCAGTATTTCATGAAAACTTTCGCTAAGTTATGAACTGGATCCACATCACCATGAGAATATTAACCAGCTCTAAGAGATTCCAGGGGGAGTCACTGAATTATTATTTAAGCAAGCTAGCAGAGTCAACATACACTTTCAAACTTTCAGAACTTTAAGCGTTTTAATGTTTAATCAGACCTCGTCTCAGCAAATGTCTGGGATTTAGGTCAAAATAAAACTACTGGTTTGGATGCTGACCTGAGGAATACAGTTATAGGAGAATGTATTTCATGTCCAAAAACTCTACTTGACAAGTTTAACATTTAGCAACTACATATATGAAGGTGTCTTAAAGAGTAACAAATACAAACATTTTTTTTTTTTTACCTTTAACATAGCACTATGATTGACTTTTTCATTGAAGTCATTGTAATGCTGTGGTCTCTCCATATTTTGGTACAAAAGTGGGAAAAAAAACAGAAAGCTTCATTGTTAGATGAATGGAAACCATCGTACTTAATTAATTTTTCAATACACACACTAGTCAGTGTTAAGAGGAAAAAACATTCTCCTATATGACTGAACTTAAAAGAACATTTTGCAAGTCAAGACATGCTAGGTGTTTCAATTGTTGCTGTTAAAGTCTGCAAGAGAAACTTTCTGATTGAACCATGAATTAATAGATAAACATGGAGTGAAACAAACATAAATCCTCAGCAATGGAGTCTTCCCTACACCTTTAACTTACTTGCTGTGGTACTGTCTTTTTCAGTCTGAGTTTACATTGCGTTCTAAGCTAAAGCTAGCTTGACTAGCGCTGTAGAAGCATCATTCTCACTTTGAAAGCACGTCAGTAAAAGCCAGTTTTTGCTAACGCCACCAACTGGGGCTTGTATACAAATAAAAATCAATTCTTTATGTTCAAAATGTGTAAAAGACTGTAATTTAATCAGAATTTAAGTGTTGCAGAAGAGGTTATGTTTTTTTTTTTTTACCACTGCATTACCACCATGCAGGTGCTTGTAATGGAGTAGACAATAATGCTATAGTGCCAGCATGTAGCAAAGTAAAATCAGAAAATACTTTATCACTGTACCATGGAACTTCGTAAGATAAGCTTTTTTAAAAAACTTCTCAACACTGACCAAGAGAGCAACTTCAATTGCTGCTGAACACAAACAAATGTTTGCTTAAAATCCGACCGGGCGCCTTGAGGAAAGCTTACAGTGGCACTTACGTTTGCTGTAAGTTGGGCTTGAGTGTGGAAGCAATACACTGAGTTACTGAGTGCAGGTGATGTAGTGCTACAGACGGTCGAAACCAGACAATTTGCTTGGCTTTAAGGGTATACCCAGCACTTAAGCCTCGACTGAACTGCACACTGTACCGTATATGTGGGTGTTTGTCGGAGGCTAAGAAATGTTGCAGTAAATCCATTCTGCTCTTTCTTGTGGCTCCCGCCCAGATATCTGGATGTTGCCAGGCTTTAACAAACAAGCTCTCTGTGCTATCAGCCCTAGTTATCAGCCCGTCACACTGTATGGGGAAGATAAATCTAGGCAATTAAAATTTAAATTGCTGTGTGCACTGCCGTGACTTCCTCCTTTCCGTGTGTCTCCGCATCTCTCCCCTCAGCACCGGGCTGGGCTGCTTCAGAGGCGAAAAGAAAAAAAAAAAAAAATGCTGCCGGGGGTAGAATGCAGTACATACTGGTCAAACGCAGATATGTCTCACTTTGGGAATAACCCAGACTTTAGCCCAAAGCTCATTTTCTGATGTCTGAAAACAAAAACCTGACTTAAATGAGAAAAAAAATGAAAGGGCAAAATGTTGTGCTGGTTAGTATTTTGCCATTTAGCACGCAAACGGTCATTTACACTGGTTTCTGATTCTCAAATTTCACAAAATGACCGACATATATTTGCGTCTTTCCTTTCTCCACACCACTCTTCGTGTGCAGCCACTGTTAGATCCGAGATGCTCTGGAGGCAAGGCGAGTTTGTGCAATTTCACCCAGACAGCTTTTCAAAAAAGAATTCCCGAGAGCCTCTTCAGTCAATTTAATGGAACGGTTTCCCCACCTGGTCAAAGCCAGCCAGCCAGCCAGCCCTCTATGGATCCAGAAAACACTGAGAGAAGGAAGGATGAAAATAGCAATCACATGTAGGGTAATTTAGTACCTCAGGCAACATCATTGCAGTGCGTTTTCATCTGCTGCGCAGGAATACAATTCAGCGGCGGAGGGCTGACAAGGAGGGAGGGCAGGAGTGACAGAAGAAAGAAGGTTTTGACAACAAGAAACACTGCTCAGCGTGACAAGTGCTTCTTGAGTAAATGATAGCATGAGATGATCCCAATTCTGTCATCAAAAAGCAGACGTGAGTAAATATGACAGCCAGGGCCAGGGATGAAAGGGTAGCCATCGGTATCGGGCTGTTTAGATCAAATCAGCATGTTATTAAGACATCCTTCAGGCAACCTGTGTGACAAGTAGTCCAAACTACCAAAGCAATTATTTTTACAGTACTGATGACACAAAAAAATGGGAAGCTACCACTTACAATTATTGTTACTGATTAAACTGCAAAAAAAAAAAAAAAAAAAAAAAAAAAAAGCATCTATTTATGCAAACCCAAGCTTACACTGATCTTTAACATATTCAAAAATCAAGCTTAAACAATGGGGACTGGACCTTCTGGTTTCCTTGGAGATGTTTAGCCACTCATCCATGTACCGTATTTTCCGCACTATAAGGCGGACCTAAAAACCTCCAATTTTCTCAAAAGCTGACAGTGCGCCTTATAATCCGGTGCGCCTAATATATGGACCAATATTGAGCCACAACAGGTCTCGCAACTACGGTAAGCAGCCGCCGACTTCGTTTTCCCCCGTAGAAGAAGAAGCGCGCGGTGCATGCTGGGATATATGACTGCGCGAGGCGTGCCGTTTCATTTCCCTTTGTATGTTTATGTAAAGACCCCAAAATGGCTCCTATTAAGAGACACGCTTACGACGCAGAGTTTAAACTCAAGGCGATCAGTCACGCAGTAGAACACGGGAATAGAGCAACAGCGAGAGAATTTAACATTAACGAATCAATGGTGCGGAAGTGGAGGAAGCAACAAGATGACAAGATGACCTGCGCCAAGTAAAGAAGACTAAACAGAGTTTCCGAGGGAACAAAGCGAGATGAGTGAACGGAGTTGTCAGAACGCTGGTTTGTAATCTATTAATAAAGTTTGACTGGCCTATCTGACTGTTTTGTAGACATTCCCTTTAGCGCAGCTCCATCTAATTGATGCATAACGTAACCCCAGCCTGTACTGTAGCGTCTATTCTATGCGCCTTATAATGCGGTGCGCCTTATATATGAACAAAGTTTTAAAATAGGCCATTCATTGAAGGTGCGCCTTATAATCCGGTGCGCCTTATAGTGCGGAAAATACGGTAACTGTTTACCTTTTGAAGGAGCTACCTGGATGTGTGGCAAAACAGGTTCAAGAAAACCAACAAATTAAGTTGCTTGTTTTGTTGGATCTACCATGACCTGGATGACTTAGAACCTTTGCAGCCACATTGAGACCGACTCCTCTTTATTTTGGAGCCTCACTCAAATCACAGATGCCCCATTCTGTATGAGGCACAGCAAAGAAACCAACAAATACGTGATGATTTAAGGTTAATTCTTTATATAGTTGCCAGTTAATTTCCCATCAATCGGAAAATCAGCTTATTGACAAATCATTTCAGCACTAATGATGCGTTTGGCAAATCTGCCTCTCACCCTATAAATCATCTAATTTGGTGTAAATACATCTCTTTAAGAGGAACAATATCTGGAAGCAAATGTTGACTGTAAATCTCACTAAAGCAGGTACATCTGGCAAAACTTCTGCACTATTTGCTACATAAACCATCTTTGATCTCAATTTCACTTCCACAAGCTAGCACCGCTAAGCTATTTTCTCAATGAGTGAGGTCAGGTGGAAACAAAGCCGTTGGACAGCGGAGGTTGTTGGCTCGTGCGTCTCTATTCGGCGCACTGATCAACTGCAATAGATCCAACCCTAGGGCTGCTTTCACTCTCATCACTGCACATATTGACAAGGCGGTGGATCAGCGTCAGCAGCCGGTTCAGGCAAAGAGTCAACATTATTAAATGGCTGAGGATAATGAACACGTTTTGAGAGGGTGTTAAAGCTATTTAATAAACGCACCGGCATAATCAAATCAAATCAAGATTTAAAGTCATTTAGACGCATGTACAACTGTAAAACAGACATAATTCAATTGAGTTTCTCTCGGAGATCCGTGCAGACTTAGCAAACTTAGCAAAGTAAATTGATTTAAGCAGAGTTTAATGGATATGAATCATGCCTTCGTGTGTGCTTTGAAATCGACCATTCGCTGCCTGAAAATAGCGTTTGAACAAAGAGCGAAACCGCATAGGATACTCCTATCACACGCACACGTTTCCTCAAAGCCTCCGGCATGACAAAGCTACTACCAAAATTTTCCTGCGACCGTTTGCTCTAACTGCTTCTTAATCATCACGTAGACAACCTTTGATCTCTGATCCATGACAATGGTTTGGCCTTTCCCTGTACCTCCGCCTCCTCAGCCCGCTCATGCGGAACAACAGCGGTATGTAGTAGCTGCACGCAGATAATGCAAAGCGGCCAGATAAGACGCGAGAGCGATAACCCCGCGCACATTAACCGCGGCCGGGCTCTTTGCATCTCTAAGATGAGAGCACCACAGGGGGGGGGGGGGCTGCGCGAGGCCCGTACATACGAGGCGCGAGATACGAGCGCGATGGAGTCCCTGAGGTGTGGGCGGGGATCCGCGATAACAGAAGAGCTTTTCAGTCTGGTGAAGGAACGGTCGAGAGCCCAGGCGTGACAGAGGCGCCGAAGCCACGCCCAGGAAGAGGCAGCATATGCAAAGCATAGACAGAACGCAGACAACAGGATGAATAGAAACACGAGGATTGAAAAACAGACATCCCTCATTTTTCACGGAGGGCTTGGGACGTTGTGATAAATCCCCGTCCGGTTAGCGACAATCCATCTTTCTAATGGCACAGCTCTCTTATCCAAACCGCTGCGTCTAAATACCACCCGTTATAGCCCATAGGCTGGAGTGTGTGTTGTGTATTTACATGTGTGTGTTGGAGGGTGCGCGTGTGTGTCTTTGTTGTGCACAATAAAGCAGACCAGTAAAGCAGAGCGAACGGTTTCATAAAGGTCAACGCGGTTCAAGTGGTTTACACTTGATTTGCTTTAAAGGCCCAGATGATGCACATGCGCATTATTGTTAATGCGCAGTAAAACACAAATGCCAGGGAGGAGCATAAATCAAATCCGGCGCACATTTCCTTTTTGTCCGTCCGTCTCGCAGAGCGAGTCTCTGCAGTCCACTACACATCAGTCCCGCTAATCAGCGAGTGACCAAATGCTAATTGTAAACACAGGGGGTGGTGTTGTCACGGTGACGGCTGGCGGAGCGGGAGCAATCCTCTCTTGGCGTGCCTGCCTATGTGGTAACCTCAATTTAAACACATATCTGCCGGCGTGATCCCTGATCTCTTCACAGCTAACAAAAAAAAAAAAACTTGCACGTCGTGTAGCTCTTTCTGCATTTTCCATTCCCGCCCAGAGACACTACTGGAAGCCGACGGTGTGTTCAAAAACAATCATGTCAGGCCTTTTATTCTTAGCGCAGTAATTTTGCGTAATGGCGAACGCAGAGCAACGTTTATTATCATTAAAAAGACGAAAATGTGAGAGCAGTTCCACCGCAGCTTGTAACAGTGTCATCACAAAGCCCGAATGAAAAGCCAGCCAGCGTTAATGACCTCAGCTGCAGCAGGGGTTTTCCCAGAGCAAGGAGGCACCTCAAACTTTTACAGGCATAACTCGAGCGCACCAGAAACACTTGAATGAGTAAAACGAGCCACAGGCCTAGACATGAAATCATCTGCGAGGCTTCCTCTGCGCTGTTTGGTCGCCTCTGTACAGTTAGAGAGAGTAAAGACTTCCTTGCCCTATAAATAAACAGCGCCGTGTCCTGACTTCCTCTGCACCCTTGCAGCGGGAGGGCTACAAAGGCCCGTCCGCGCTACTGGAACTCACAACCAGCAATGAAGTTACGTAACGCCAGGGACAGGCAAAGTTAATCATGTCTGACAGTGAGATCTGAAAAGAAGAAAGCCATGAGCAACACAAGTTGGACTGCTGTTAACAAGTAATCTGTCTTCGCCTCTAATAAAACTGTTGTACAAGCACAGGGCCTCATCTCGTACTAGACGAGTTCCATAAGCTACTGAAATACGAGGTCAAACCGCCTTACGCCTCTGAGAATGACGCAAAGAGTCAGATATCACCATAAGAACATCAGGGATTTTATAATACTGACAACTATTAGAACTACACAGCACGGCCATAACATTACGACCACTGACAGGAGACGTGAATGACACTGACGATCTTGAGATAATTCAGTGTTCTGCTGGGAAACTTTTGGACTCGGTATTCGTGTGGATGTTACTTAGACATGTACCACACACCCCCACTCCATAGCAATGGGGATGCAGCCTGACACAGACACACTAAAAAAAAACAAACAAAAAAAAAAAAAAACAGTTTAGGAACAACTCAAAAAAACATGAAAAACAGGCCTCTAAATTCCCTAGATCCCAAACTGATTAAGTATCTGTGGGATGATCCATAGAGGCCGCTCTCCTCAAACCATTGGACATAAAGCCCCCCGCCCAGTAACAACAACATCCTGTTCCTATACACCACAACTTCCTCAGAAGACCCATGTCCAATCTCTAATGAGTCAAAAGTGTTTTGGAGACACAAGAAAGACCTACACAATATTAGGAAGGTGGTCATAATGTTATGTCTGATCAGTGTATTAGAGAATATACCACTATTTTTTGACTCGGTATGAACAAACGCAAAGAATACTGAGTTTATTAGGGTACAGAGGAACTTTATAAAGAGAGGAAGACAGAACTCTTCCAGTTGAAGGATCAGGAGGAAACAGCATTTTTGAAGTTTTAATGAAAGAAAGGATCCAAACTATTATTAAAAATGATAAAAAAGAATTTCCAGTTCACATTATGTCAGCTGCTTAATTGAGTCACTGCTTCAGCTCACAAAAGAAATTGGGACAAAAGGCAAATTGTATTTTTTATTCACTGTGCGATATTCAGAATCTAAATCGGTTTATTTGTTTAATCACAGTGTGTCCGCTCTAATCTCGGTTTAATCTCTCCAAACGAAACCTCAAGTCCACATTCATTTATATTTCTTATCTAATCTGCGAGTCCTTGTCCCAGAGTTGAAGTTACATCACCGCTTCCTCCCAGTGGGGTCGACCGTCCCCTTGGTCACTGAAGAGGAGAGGGGAGAGGGGAGAGGGGTGGGGGGGTCCCCTCCCAGATTCCAAGCTTGTGGTTCAGCACGTCAGCACCTCTGCAACCCCGCAAAACCGGAAGCAGGCCCTCACTCCCACCCCGCCTCCCTGTTCCTGATTATTTTAGCATTACATTAAGAGCTTGGCCATTAGATACATGAGCTTGTTTTGCCTCGGCGTCCATTAGTGGCTCGGGGCCTGCAGCTGAGAGGACGGGACTGGCGAGGAGGGAAAGCATTAAATCAGGGCAGTCACTCTACTACACAGGGAGAGACACGCTGGGGGAACTCCATAATTCATAGCTTATAATAGAATAAATAGGACCTCTTAATAGAAAAGACTGGCTGTGAGACTATGCATGTGTGTAAGGATCTAAACTCTTAATTACCTGCTGTGGGGTGGGACAGAAACAAGGAGTAATGCACAAGTCAGGTTGACTCTGATGACTGTTTATTTGGGACTGTGAGAATGAAAAAAAAAAAAAAAAAAACAAACTGCACAGTGTATGTGCTTTCTTCACATTGTGATTCATTGAACAGGAGCTAATTTATATACCCATGATGGGCAAGTTGCTTCGTCAGATGACCGACACTGTGTATTCCAGTTCATTTATTTTTAATGTGATACAGCACAGGAATATTTAAACACAGAGACATCCCTCTGGCATCTGGCCCTGGGAAAATAAATAACATTTTGGCGCATCGAGAAAACATCCGGTTGTCAGAACAAGGAGTGATAAAGTGAGTTTTCGAGCGGACGCTCGCTGCGGTCGTAAAACTCTTATCAGAAGAGGGACCCTCTGTGGCGCTTGAAAACATATCTGCAAATCCGTGCAGGCCTCCATATGTTAAAATGACAGTTTGTACAAAATTGAAGCACCACAGAAATCACCAGTAAACCCCCTTTTCTTTTCAGGTAGTTCACCCCTTAAACAAAACACACCACGCTAGATTTTAGTGTATTTTCCGTGAGGCAAATGTAGCTACTAGTGCTGAGTCATCACCCACATTTAAATTATTCATTAAACCTCAACCTGGGTCCGCCCGCTCAAGCTCTCTGATCAATCGCTGTGTCTAACTGTGTCACGTTCAGCCTGTTCGCTTTCCCTCCTTCCAACCGATCACTTTGTTTGTTTTTGACCTGGAAACTATCCATCACCATCTGGCAACATATGCAGATGGTGTAAAAAAAAGAATAGCTTGTAAATAGGACTCGGCATACTGTAGAAAGAGGCGTATAAATGTGAAGTGGGTAGCCATGCAAAGGTTCATTCTGTATAGGCTGCGCTCTCTTACGGTGATGCCTATACTCATAGAACCCCGGGCTACATACGTAACCAACTACTCAAATATTAAAATTGAAGTGTAAATTAGATTAAATCTAAAACCTTCAGAGGGAAAACTTAATTTGCCCAGGGGCTGGTAGGCAAGGGGTTAAATATTTGCAAAGTTGTTAACAAGGGTTAAGTTTTACAGATGGCACATGTCCGTGAATTTGCATACATGCGCAGCTCGTACGTGCATGGATGAGCAGGGCAGAACTCCCCCCTCTCACACCTCCGCTTTTGATCTGTCAAAAGTGTGTGCACCCATTGTCTTGTCAGTCTGCAGCTTTAATCTAATTGGAGTGTAGTGGTGCTTTACATGCCCTGTAATGAATGGCAACCACACAGCACATCAGGGGGATGTCCTGAGGAGGAAGCAAACACCAACAGATGGCTTTAATATTCAGCAAATGAACAGTGTGATCTTTCACACAAGCACTCTGAAAGGGTCAAACGACATAGAAATGCAAACTAGACAACTAGTAACCAGAGGCTACGGTTTTCCTTAAACAAAACACAGAGGAGGACGTCACACATAAGCTAGGGAGGGTGGAGGTCCAACAGTTACCGAAAGTTTCCAAAACCAACACTGTATCACTCCGTATCGCACGTCAGGTGTTTCTAGCTGTGAAAACCTTTAAAAACCTACACGACCACCGCTTCACAGTGGTTGCCGACTGCTCAACCAACGGTGTGTAAATTCAAGATTCAAGATTCTAGATCACTTTATTGATCCCTGCAAGGAAATTGTTTTGTCCAAGTCTCAGGCACACAGAGAACATAAATGTGACCAGACATAGACATAAGAGTATGAGTCAAGGAGAAAAAATAAATAAAAGATAAAAATAAGATAAAAATAAGATAAAAAATAGTGTAAGAATGAGGTAGTAAGTTACAAGAAAATATTCTGAAAATATACAGTCCAATCTAAAATCACAGACATGAGATATATATGTACATTTAAAAGTGTCTCAGTCCAGATCCAAAGTGTCTCAGTGTTTGTTAAATAAAGTTTATATAAAGTAAAGTGTCTTGTATGAAGATACAGATGCGCAACAGACAGTGCAATCACCCAAGCCATTAACCGTTAGCCTGCTAACAGTTAGCGTTGCGTGTTCTGATGGCTGTGGGGATGAATGACCTCCTGAAGCACTTCGTCCTACAGCTCAGTGACAGGTGGGGTGAAGGGGGCGGCTGTCACAGTCCAGGATGCTTTGAACCTTCCTCCTGTAGCACCTTTCAGTGACAGTCCCCACAGAGTCCAAACTCCTCCCCAGGACTGAGCCAGCCCTACGGATGAGCTTGTCCAGGCGTCTCCTGTTCTTTTCTGTCAGGCTGTCCTTTTTTTTCTGTCCCTTTTTGAGCAAAGGCATCACAATTCAGTCCAGTCCAGTTTGTCATTGCGGTGGACAACCAGGTACCTGTAAGTCCCAACCATCTCAAGGTCAACGCCATCAATATTGACTGGAGAGGAGGGGGGTTTGGACTTGGCCCTGCGGAAATCGATGACCATTTCCTTAGTCTTGGTGGGGTTCAGCTGCAAGTGGTTCCTGGAACTCCACTTACTGAAGGTCCCAACCAGTTCCCTGTACTCGCTTTCTCCCCCACTCCCACACGAATACAGGCCCCGATGCCACGATGGCGGCGTCATCCGAGTACTTCTGTACGTGGCAGGAACCAGTCTGGTAGTTTTAGTCCGACGCTGAATATCGTATCTGCAAATGTATTAACGCTCTTTGTAATTCTAAACCATGGGCGGTATAAAAAGAGGACATGCCTCTGGGTGTTAAAAGTGAAGCTAATGTGACAGTGGCTTAAACCTGCACTCTTTCTAATGGTTAGCAGAAGGCAACTGAGGTCTATTTAGCAAATTATGGTGCCATCTGGAGTTAAAATAGCTGGACAAGGGTATACTTTGGGTTGCGACTACCTCATGATTGACAAGGGGCTACCTAATTGATGCTTACGGTGTCCCCCACCTCTCTTGTGCTCCACCCTCTCACCCAAACATGAGGACTTCTGCCTCCATGAAAACAAGATGGACCAAGAGTGGGTCATGTTATGCAGCTATCTGTAATTCTTTTATACCGTCTTTAAGAACATTTTTGACTACGAGTCAAAGTATGAATCAATACTCATACTGTCTCTTCTCCTTGTGTGCTAGATTCGTCAGACACTTAAAATATGTGTCATGCATTCTGTGTTTCGGTTCGGTTCTGATGGACTGCATCTCAACATGAAACTGGTAACAGACGTACAGCGAAGGTCATTTGCAAGAAAGGAGGGTAGATACATAGGCGTGTTTTCTCTAGTTTAAGTCAGTAATATCATGCCAAACTCTAACGTCTACCTGATTGTCTTCAAACAGTTACTCACTCGTTTGCAGTTTGCACAAGGACTTCTTCTCGTACGGCAAATGAATGTACACATCCATGGCCACATCCATGGAGTTTAACTACCAATGACTTATTGTGCTCCACTTTGTATGCAACTTAGCAGTAAGTGTGAGCGGTCTTGAATAAAGCTGCACTCTCGGCTGTCTTAAAAAGGATGTTTTTTCGTGACTGCCGACCATCCAATAACAAGTGAGCCCCAGACAGCTGTAATGACAGTTGTGATTGCTGCCATGCAAACCAGAAACAGACCTAATGACCCAAGGCAGTTGAATAATTTAACAAGCAGATGCTGCAGTGAAGTGTGAAGCCGCGTAAGAGACGACTCTCCAGCCCGTTCCAGCTCAGTCAACTCTTCGGGGACACAACTGCCCAAAACACAAGGGCGTGATCCTCCCCAAAGATGCTAGCTGAAAGTTTGAAGCTGCCTCGGGCATTGCAATAAGATGCGCTCCTGAAACCGCATTAAAAGAAAATAGCCAATTAATCAACGGCATCGTTAAAAGTCGGTATAAAACAAATGGCAGGGAATTCTGTGTTCGCATCGCATAATGTTGGATAGCAAGACATCCTATTGTTTTTCTCATTACTGCGCTCTCGTTTGTCCTGAGGCGTTAGAAACCTGTCATTAAGTAGATGAGAAAATGGAAATGTATTTTTTTATTCTGCTGGTTTGATAGTGCTTCTGAGGCTCTGTGCAGAATCCTGTTTGTTGTCAGAGCCTCGTGGACTCGCTTTTAATTGGGACTAAAACCTTCAAGGTTAAAGCAGCTCTAAAGTGTTTCTGTTCCCACATTTCTCACGTTGCGTTTCATCCTCTGTATCTGCACAAGGTGTAAAGTGGGGCAGATAATCATTTCCGGTGTCTCAAAATCTTCATGAAAGTGCACCCGTCATAAAAAGGAGGTCCTGTGAGGAACTGGTGTTGTTTGTTGCACCAATGCAGCTCCGATTGCGGCATGAAAGGTCACGTTCCTTGAAGCTTCACCGCTACTAACGGTAACTAAACCGTCAATAAAAGTGACATCTTCATCAAGGTGAGAGAGGTAAGTTTTCATTCAGTGAAAAAAACGAAACATCTTGATTTTATACACTACCTTCAGATTTGAAAACTGTACATTTGGGAGCACTTGTAAATGTTTTAATATTCTCTCAGATGTCCTTAACCAGGGGTAATGTACAAGTACTCAACTTAAATATTTCAACAGCCTCTTCCTTGGCTGGCCGGTGATGGGAGCCAGGCCCGTTCTAATTAATGGAGGAGGAAGAGCAGATGACAGGAGAGTCTGCAGGGGTGCAAGGGGGCCGGAGGCCTCCAACACTTGGCTGTCTAGTTTCATGGACTTCCTTGATGAGGAAGTTTGCCTCGCTGCCCTCAAAACCTCTAACCCCACCTTGGCTCCTCTGAGTGATCTCAGAGATGTGGGGTGACAGATAAATTTAACCCTCACCCCAACCTGCTCAGCTAGTTCATTTACTGTGTCTCAGACATGCTGATACCTTTCAGCATGTAGCTGTTTTAAGACACAGACCCAGAAAAACTACAACAGCACTTTCTGTTTTTTAGTATTGATTTTCTTGATGTTTCTTTAAAACATCAATTGCTCTTAAATTAGAAAAGATGAACTAAAATTAATTTAATAGCCCAACGTAGACATCTTGCAACAACACTACTTTGAGCATGTACGACGTTAACCAGGTTCAAATTAAAAAAAAAAATACATCTGAAAGTATTTGAACATGAATCTACAACTGATTTTTTTACATGGCGGTGGCAACTAGGTGAAAAGTGGTAGGGTCACTGAACTCAGCATGATACACTGCTAGGGAGCCATGCACATCTGTAACACATGTGACATGAATCAAGAAAATGTTGAGTTACAGCAGAATATGGGAAGATATAATATTGGGGCTCCTTGCGGGACAAGATTAAGATTATTTTGTGAATTCGAAAATTATAATTCTCTTACAGACTTCACATTTTAACATACTTATTTTTGTTACTGAAGTAAAAATCTAAAAGGATCTGCTCTGGGTTATGGGTTTCAGTTCTTCCAGGCAGTAGTCAACAATACCATCGACATTTGAGCTGAGACACATTATTTTATGTGGCTGTTGTCAAGAAGATCCATATGCATGTAGGTCATATTAATAATGAGGTTAATTATTTTACCATTATTTATTTATGGGATTCAGAACACCAGAGCATGTCAGTGCACTGGTGCGTCTAACGCCAATTTACACAAGAGTGTGTTAATTTACATGTCTTAGCCACCAGGCCATGTAAATAATGATATTATCATCTGGAAATCCTGTTGTGTGTGTGGTTTTAAAGGCAATAAGCGCTTAAATGCTGCTATGTTGTGTTCATTAGTCACACTGTACTTTTTTTTTTTCTAGCTTGCAGCTCACAGTTTGAGTGCTGGTGAGAAAAATGAGGCTTGTGATACTGGAGCCACACCTGAGGATAACCCACTCAAGATTTTTATTCTTAACGGTCGATCAGTCCACCACTTTGGTCCAGACTGAAGTGTATCTCAACAACTACAGAATGAAAAACAAGGGCTTTTGAAGTACCTTAACTCCGCCAGCAGAATACAGCTGTATCTACTGTATATTTAAGTGATAATACAAACTCAATTACGTTGTAATTCCATTATACCGGGAAAATTGTCCAGAAAAACACAAGTTGCCATTTCGTGTTGACAATTTGACATACAGTGATTCATTACCACATTGCCATATGGCTTCCTATGACCGTATTTAAATGAAAATGACAACATGTCGTATCTCCCAGTTGTACCTATAATTGTGATGTATTAGCGTGGACCAAAGTGGTGGGCCAACTAGTAAACAGATGTTGCGCCAATAATCAAGTTACTGTGGAGTTGCAACATTTTGCAGGATATTTGAAGACGCCTGTATGGAGGCCCTCGGGGGACTAGATCATTTTCAACGTACGTATGGGTTATTAGAGCAAAAATATAAATTTAAAACATTTGTTTACACATGGGCGAATCAACTAGTATACAGCACCTCCATCCATCAAGCCAGATGCTGGCATGGCTGAAATCAAAAAGTTCTCGCTAAAGACCATCTTGACTGCGGTGTCCTCAGATGCCACTCCAACATCCCTAGTCTCATTTTTCTTGCCATCACTCAACCTGAGAGCAGCAAGCTAGAAAAAAAAAAGCACGATTTGACTCATGTATACCACATAGTATCACTAAACCGTTTAAAATCACACACAACAGGATTTCCAGTTCATGATCATTATTTACATACATGGCTTAGAGGCTTAGACATATAAATTAACAGGCTCTTGCACCAGCGCACTGATATGCTCTGATTTTCTTAATCCCATAATTAAATAACCAGAAAACAATCAACCTTGTTATTAACATAACCTACGTGCTGGTTAATCTTCTTGACAACAGCGGTGATTAATGACATGTGTCCCCTCGGTAGTCAACTATTTTGTTGGCTGCTGCTCAACCAAACTATGACTGACAGCCCGAAGCTCAGAGCACATTCGTATTTATCCACCAAGTCTGCGCTTAACAAGGCCGAGGACATCTGAAAGGCTGCCTCTGTGATTACGCCGATTAAATTACAGCAGGAGAAAATGTATAAGTCCCTCCAGTCAATCGGCCAATGGCCGGTAGCACGTTCATCCGTCCATCCATTCAGCTGTCTGGTTAGAAGTGAGCTCATTTAAGCCAGCGAGCCCTGTAATGATCCCCCCCAACAGTATCATCACTCGCGCTGGCATTTATAGACAATTAAATACCTCAGAGATGCAATATGTCCGTGCATTGCTTCCAATCCCAATACCCTCACATGGTGGCTGGAGCCTATCCCAGCTGATGTGTTATTATTAGTAACAAGGAGGACATACAAAACCCTATGCTATAAGCTCTGCAATCCTTAAGTAAGAAATACTGCACTACATGCAGTTTAAGTGTTTTAATAGCATTACAAAGTCATATGACACACATCTATCATGTAATTTCCTCACCACATAAACTGGGACAAAGAAGACCCATAGAAAGGAGGTGAGGGTAGAAGTGTGTGTAGAGAGGAGGGGGGAAAGATGAATGTCACCAAGCAGTGCAGTTCATCATCTCAGAAACCTATCTGAGGCTTGCGGTCTGGGAAAATGTGATCCCCCACCTACTCCCGCCATGCTCCACTGTCAAGGTCAAGTCATATTAGATAAACAAGAGAAGGGCGAGAGAAATGAAAGAGTGCTGCCGGGGGCAACGAAGAGCAGGTCAAACGCGACATACGCTTAGCCCCTCGGCTAAGTGCTAGGCAGGGAAGAGGAAACAGTCGCACGCTTGGGTATACTCCGCAGCAAAGTTTAGCCTTTGGCCTTAGCAAGGAAAGCGTCTGAACGTCAGGGGCGGCGGAGGGTTTTTTTTTTTATACATGAAAAGGATATTCACCGTGTGACAGGAGCCTTGTCATTGAGTTAATGGATACACTGTGGCACACACAAGGGAGGTGCAGACCCAGTTTCGCTTTGTGGCAAATGTGAATGCAAAAAGCTGTAATACTGTCTGGGAAAGATGGTCAAACTTGAAAGCCGGGGTAAAAATAGCAAGCCAGCCGCCGTGAGGTAGTGCTCAGTGAAGTCAAATGAGATAACGCAATAGCCTGAATCTCAGTCAGCAGGAGAAATTGGGGGGGTTCTGTGTGCCTGCTTTATTTCAGCTCAAACCCTGCATACACTTTTACACAGTAGTGCGGCTAAAGAGCGTCATGGCAACCACTCAACACCCCAAAGAACAAGAAAGGCTGATATACAGGTTTTAGTAAACCCTGGACAGGTCGCCAGCCAAATGCATTCACGTTGATCAGGGGTGAACTATAGACGTGAATGTAGCCATCATATCCCAATAGCAGAGACCTGGATAAGCCCTGATCCCGGTTTTGGGAAACACAATTTTGCTAGTAGGAGTACTGCTGTAATGTATTTCTCTAGGCACAACTTCAACCAGCATTCGTAACACAAACAATGGCGGCGGTGGGTCTCACTCATACGTGGCAGCTTAGAGGGAAAAGGGATCAAACGTGGACCTATTCAGGTCTGGAGTTAACAGGGTAAGGGATCCCAGTCTCTGTAAATGTACAATTACACTGGACAAGAACCTCTACGTGGCCAAACAACAAGACCCAAAGAATGAGGTCTGAGCCACTACACAAGGTGGTGTTAGTGCTGACTAATGCAACAGATGTAGCTAAACTCATATTGATCCTGAGAATAATCAAAACCATGACCTGCTTCATTACCGGGATGCTGGTGTGCTAACGTTGAGTAACATTAATTGCTTCCATCTTAGAATTTCATTTGGTTCTTAGAATTTGAAAACTACTCCAAAACCACTATTTTTATGTGAAACTATTTTTCTACCCAGTATAAGAACATACTCCCTTTGTGGCAAATTAAATGACTTTAAATTAATGTTAGCCTGAGCCTTAAGTACCATTAATAGCCACGGGTTTACCACCACATCCCCCGCACTGCTCCAATATAGCAGTTATGTTAAATAATTTGCATGGTTTTAGGGAAATGCATCCCCTGAATTCAACCGCTGCGACGTAACAGGACAGATGGGCCAGTCTCTGCCAGTCATGATGCACAAACACGAGCAGGAAAGAGTGGAAACTGAAGCAGACACAGTTGAATAAAGAGGCAAATACGAAGGCTTCGCAAAAAGCAGAAGTTCGCCCGCTTTATCCTTCAGATCTGCTACTGGCTACAGCACCTGCACCACATACTCATCTGGGATCAATGATGTAGAAAAAGCTTGTGTGACATAAGTTTGGGGAGCTTCCTTTCTGAAACGTGAAGCTCGGTGTCTATAAGAATATGAGCAGCAGAAGTTAGTGAATACAGCGCATTTGCTAAGGTTTAAAATGAGACGGAAACACATTATTATTTACAAATGACGAAAGACAACATCAGGACAGATGTGAAAATTAGTGAGAAATCGCTCCTCGCACATCGACAACCTGAAGACGCACAACATTTAAAGCGCAGAAAAAAAGGATGTGCACGGTGCCATGATGGAAATGTAGAGAGGAAAATAACACCTTCTGCCCCACTCAAAGAAAGAAAATTACACACTTTGCACAACACGGCGAGCACTTGATGACAGAATACACCCACGCGCTCTTCTCAGAAATCAACCGAGTCACGATAAGAATGCAACACTTGCACTGGGTTTGGTGGAATAACAGTGGGGCGTCCAGACTCCGAGAGCGCGGTCCGAGCCAAGCATTGTTGGACTCATCCAAGGTGGGGATGGGCGCGTTCTGAACTCTCTGTTCTCCGTCCAGATGTTTCTTGTTGTCTGGCTAAGTGGAGGGGAAAGGAGGGAGGGAATTACACAACTCTTTCTCTCGCTCACTTTTGAACCCACTGAGAGCCTTTGCTGAGCAGGAAGTGGGAAGCGGAGGACGTCCCCAGAAAAGGAAAGGGAAAACTTGGATAAACAGGAGAAAAAAAGATGAATCGACCGCGTCCCCGCCACCCGCTTTGCTCAGGCATGTATGCTATTGTTTTGCCGCGATTTATTTTTTTTTCCCCTAGCATTTTTGTGTTATTGTCCTCAAGGGAACTACACATCACATGTCCGTTACCTAGTAACAAGGAGAGCTATTTTAGTTGCACACTACCTTGAGAATAAATTTCAGTTTTACTTTAAATATGATGCAATTATATATTTAGTGTTGTTAATATATTTTCCATCATCGTTACAAATTAATGATTTCAAAATAACTGTAATGATCATACACTTTGATGATTCCGTAATTGCAAACTTTCTCAACTTTCTCTAGGCATGATCGGTTGAAATGTTGTCTTGATCCACAAAGAGATGAGTTCGACAAGCATGTAAAATAAATAACACAGAAGGAGGATCCAGAGAAAGGTACTTAGAATATCTACATATGTACACCTGGTTTCATTGTACGATGAAAGTCAGTATCATTATAGCACAAGAGCGTGATCTGTTGAGTCTTTTTCTTGCCGGGTCAAAGCTCAAGGACCAACGGAGCAGAAACATAGACATTTCTACTTGGTGCACATATATTTGACAGTGAGAACTGCCAGTTGCGCAGCGACAACAGGTAGATATATCAGCACATCCTGGAATGTTAACAAGCATGTGAATGGGAGGGGAAAGCAACGCTGGTAATCATCATTTTATGTTGTAACAAAACAACAAAAAGAAAAGTGTATACATGTATATGTATGTGTGTGTGTGTGTGTGTGTGTGTGTGTGTGTGTGTGCGCGCGCGCAGCTATCTTTCTGAGGACCAGTTTAAGTTTTACACCGCCGCTTTCGGATGACATCACTTCCTGTCAAATGCATGATCAGGAAAATTCGACCTTGTTCATATTCATTCGGCTCGGCCTGCAAGATCACAAAGTTTTTATTTACAATTTTTAAGGACACCAGTATAATTTATTTTTCACAATATGTTTGGAAGAGACAGCTCAATAAAGTTTTTATTTATAATTTTTAACTTTGCACAAAGCACAAAAAATACGATGACAAATACATGTTCGGGCTGCGAACATGCGACTCGGCGCCTTTTATAATTGGTTGGACACTAGAGAAGCATTGTTGTTTTGTTTTTTTTCATTCTTAAAAATAAATAGTGACAAAACAGATCACGTGGTCTTCTCCCTCATTCTCAAAAATAAAAATCGACGCAACACAGAAGAATTACACATATACTTATAAATAGTTTGTGAGAATTTTCATGCGAACCATATTGTAACCTCATGTATGTGCTACCATAACTAAATTAATGCACTGATTGGAATATATAAATCTGTTGGCATTTTTATTCATGTTGATCCTCATTTTAACCTTGCTCCTGTACTAGTCTATACTGTAACAAACTGTAATAAAAAAAATGAATTAAATCTAAATATCAATGTAAAAGCTCAAATCTATCTGGTGCTACATTGTTTACGTGAAAACATTAAAATGATCTAAACGGTAAATTTGTGTCAAAATACAAAGCACCAACACCATGAACCGTGTCTTCCTGTTACAACTCAACTTTATGTTTGTATTAACTGTGAAAATTACCCATAAACTATGGGCAACTGGATAACTACTTTATCAAAGTACCTGTTAGCACTTCCTTAAGATAAGACAGAAAACACTTTGTTAACATGCATATCAATAATTGACTGCAACAAACAACCTGATCAAGGTTCACTGGGGTTCGTGGCTTTCCAAGCGTAAGAAGGACATCGGTATTAACAGGTCTAATGACAGCGAGCACTTACGCAATACATCCAGCCTCATCATTGTCTCTACATGGGACTAAAGAAGTAGGAAGTATAAATAAACGTTTAGGTAGGGGTTTAGTGGATCAGATTGCTAAAGCAGAGACCACCACTGTGTGTGTAAGCTCTGCTTGTTGTCATAGTCGGTGTAGTTAAAGCAAATCTTTTGTCTGCTGATGGAGAGTAAGCTGGAGAGGAGCAGATGTGCGTCAGTGTGAGGGTCACGCTCAATTTCACAAGAGAAAGTCACTAAAAGCTTCCTGTCAATACCATTCTTCCTGACTCTACCTTCGTCTTTCCCTCCCTCTTTGTTTTCCTCAGGAGTCTCGACCGTTCGTTTTAGATTGTTTAGCTTCGGCGTCTTCACGCTCTGTTGCTTTCATTATGCTACCACCACCAGCCGGCGACGGCTTTAACATTTTTCGTCACCTTTTTTGAGACGGGGCCGAGGACGCTCACCAGCTCAGGAGAAATTGGTTTTTGGACACGTCTTCGATCACAGGCAGACGGGACGGCTGTTTGCGTTATAGGACATCAAAGAGACAGCTGATTTGGTCTGAAAGAAGAAAACTTTCTTTCTCTCACCCGCTGAATCACGCGCTAAAACAACTGGATCATCAACAATAGATCAACTCATCATCAGCATGAGTCAACGATGTAACGTGGCCAAACGTCCAACGAGGTTTTCAAGACGTCTGCATCAAACATAAACGTGCTATGCGGTTGTTCGGGATTTACGCACCAGCTGCATGAAAGAAAACAGACTGTGTCTCACACTAGACTAAATATAAATACAAGTACAAATATACAGTTGTGAGATTTTCTTCCAATCTTACAGCACCCTACAGAGCACAAATAATGTCTGTTTGTCTTGGGTTTTTGGTCTCATCTTTCCATTCCAACACAAAGTACTCGTTAAACTGCTACGAATTCTCAAAGCTTCTAGATAAAAGCTTGAAACGGGTTTGGCCTTTGTTCACAGTGACAATTACAGTTTGATTAGTATGCAAGAGGGCAGCTTATTGCAAGTACAATAATGGAAAATGTAGGCAAACGTTTAAAACCTGGAGAATACAAATGAGTGTCAGTTAAAACTATCGAGGTGGATTTGTTTGCTCTGTGTCATTGTCTGACTGGTTAAAGAGGTCGACCTTCAGCTTCAGATCCTGGGTCCGGTCCCTCCTGACTCTGCTCTGCCTGTCCTTGAGCATGACGCTGGAACTGGAGGTGGTGGTGAGGTGCTTTGTTCCTGAGGCACATTGTGAGGGCGAGACTCTTTAAGCCTGTAATCACTGATCTGATTCATTTCATATGCTGGTAACTGGATTATGTCCAATAACAAAATCAAATTCACAAGCTGTGTAATATGCAGTTCATTAGCGCTGAAGAGACTAGTTGATTAGTCGGGCAGAAGACTGATCTGTTTGGATAGGATTCATTTTTTTTCCACAGGCTACAACAAGTGATTGCTTTTTCCAATGGATAAATAATTTTTTTTGGTTAGCGTGTTGTTAATGCAAAGCCACATCTATACATACATATTAGCCTCATAGCAGCTTTTGCTCTATGGTGTTCTTCTTTCTTTTCTTGTCTGAAACACCAGATCTGAGGAGGCAACAGTGACTCCGAGACAATGAGAATCCACGAGGAACTAGACCGATCACATTGTGACCGTCTGTACACTGATGCTCAGCTACAGTGCTGGGCTGTTTTATTTTTACTGAGCAAGCAATTTACTGGGTCTTTGTTTAAAGGATTCTCACACTTGTATACATAGCGTCAACAACAATGCAAATTATCTCAAGACACTTTAAAGCACCCAGCCTGAAACACCCAGAGCAAGCTCTAAGGCGACGGTGAGAGCAGCAGATGAGACTAACAGACTTCTGACTAAAGCACAATATAATTGTGATATAGGTGCATGAGAAAGTACAAATGAATATAACAGATAATGTTCCTTCAATCATCTGCAAATATTTAATCTTCACTACTTCAAAATCCATTTTTAGATCACTGCTTTCTTATGTTAGTGATCAGACTATACAAAAAAACAAGCGTAACACTAAGACCCAGCATTAAATGATGAACACAACGGTTGTAGTGCAGCCCTATATTATACGCCAACTATTTTTTTTTTAAATAAAAATAATGTATGAAAAGATAATCCCCCAATACAAAGACAAAACGTTTAGAAAATGTAACCAACTGTAACAAGTGAACAACTGGTAAGAGCTTAAATTACTACTCACAAAGCAGTGCGCCCTGAGCTAAATGTGGAGCATGAGGAAATGATCTCTTCCGCCCTCTGTAACCCACAACACAGTGTCCCACTTTGTTTGCATGATTAACAAGAGGCTGAGCTGTGGGTAGGATCAATAAGTGCTGGCCTTTTTTTTTACGGGCCCGAGTCTAACAGCGTAACCCTACCTTTGTGCCCTTCCTATTCCAGAGCCAATTATGTGATATGATCAATAAGCGGCCAGTAATGGGATATCGGTGCTACTTGTGGCCATTCTGTGGCAAAGGCCTGATGGGCAGTGTGACATACTGTAGCAAACCCTCCCGTACTAATCTGCCACCAGGCAACGCGTCACATGGCTCCATATTATCCGTTTCCATTGGCAAAGAGATAGAAAAAAATATAACGCTGTTTATCTTCCTCCCAGAGAGAGGCTGCTAATGTACTCGAGTGTGTGTGTGTGTGTGTGTGTGTGTGTGTGTGTGTGTGCGTGTACAGCTGGGGTTGGAAGTGTCCGCGGGGGGTTGTGCCTCTCCCCAACCCAGATCCTAATCTGCTCCCGTCCGCAGGAAACGGCTACAATCAGTCTACCACCACCACAACAACTCACACCGTTAGACTCTCCGCTCTGACAGCGGCTCCACATGTAACAGGCCACGTGTCATTACCGACGGTGTTCGATGAAGACTGACGCCACTCAAGACCTGGACAAAAACCCGACTGCTGATTAAGGAGTCGAAATCAATCTATTTGTATTAAAAGAAAAGAAAAAAAACACAACAATAAAAGGATCTCATGTGGTCTGGTTTGGGGAGAACTGCAGGGGAGAGATTCAGCCATCTGGCTCAGAACTACAGAGGCAGGACTGTGGCGTCCTCTTTCTCATTTCTCCGCCGAGTGACGGCGCCCAGCGGAGCACGCTGCGGCTCCGGGAAGATCCAGGCGCCATTCCACGGCGTGCCCGTGTTAATCACCCCCAACAACCGGTATGCAGATGGAGCCTCTTTAGAAATCAGACGGCGTCCATAAGGCTCCATGATCTCTTTGTGGAAAGGAGAAACTGGCAGAATGTTGTCACGGAGGATCTGTTTCCTACCAAGTGTAATGCGTCCCCAGAGGTTAGTTAGGTAAGACAATTAAGAGAGGATGCGAACGGAGCGGACAGTCCCCGCGGAATGTTTTCACAGATGCGAGAATTTTAAGGTTAAGACAAAAGCTCTCCGCTCATGCCACTGAAATACCCTTTGACAGATTTACAGTGATCTGTCTCTACATGGCATCGCTTGAATTTTGTTTCGGTCTCAGAGATTAGGTCAGCTCGGAGTTCCCCGCATAAACACTGCACGCACATTTCAACCTAAAATTCCCTGAGGAATGCGGTAAGAGGGAAGAGGCTCGTGAATGTTCCACAGGCTTTAGGTGGAGCACTTTCTTTTAATACACAAGATAAAACACATGGCTTTGGGTTTTACAGACTGGCCGAGTCATGTTCAAGCAATTTTAGACCACCAACAAAATGTATTGCAAGGTAAGTTGAAAATGTTTCATCATGAGGCACAAATGCTTGGATGACTTTAAGGTGGTCTTGGATCCTCGATTGTTTCCAAGTAGAGTAAATAAGAGCTAAGAAATGGGTAGCGGACAAAAAGAAGCTAACTCTACTCTATTTATGACTGATTTCATTACGTTCTGTAGGATGACAGTGCATATTAAACCACTTTCAGAGAGGACATGGAACTCCTTCCAACTCTCGTCCACCCACAAGACCTCCTTTTTCCGTGTTTAATAGCTGTTTTCTTGTATCAGCTCTGAGATCTGAGCTCGGTCCCATCCCTCAATATTTTCTGATGATCTTAAGACTTAAGAATCAACAATTCAATTCCACGTGGCCTGCACTCAAAAAAAACTGATGACTCACAGTTTGCATTAGGAAGAAGACCAGAGAGAGAGGGTGATACCACGTCCCAGTGAAGGACAGAGCTTTAAAAACTGGTTAAATACAACTAATGGGTTCTATACACTGATCAGGCATAACATTATGACCAGGAGCAGTAAATAACACTGACCATCTTGTGACACCATAACGTTCTACTAGAAAACTTTTAGACCTGGCATTCATTACTTAGACATGTACCACCCACCTAGACCAGACCAGGCACCGCCACCCAGCAGTGATACTCATTGATGGCAACAACCATCCATCCACAACAGAACACAGCCTGACACAGACACACACACATAGACGCTTTAGGAACAACTAAAAGAGTAGCACAAGTTCACTAGATGCCAAACAGATTAGGCATCTGTGGGATGCACTGGAACTGGAACAAGTCTGGTCCAAAGGCCCCCCACTAACACAACACTGTGTTGTCAGACACCACAGCACACCCTGAGAAGGCCCTTGTTCATTCTCTGGTGAGTCACAACTGTTTTGGAGACACAAGGGAGACCTGCACAATATCAGAAAGCTGGTCATAATGTTATGCCTGATCAGCGTCAGTAAAGGCTGCTATATTATAGGCATTGTGTGCATTGGCCAGGGAGGCTTCTAAAGGTTTGCATAGTGTCTAAAACTGGCTTCAGTAACATATGTTGTGGTAGTCGTGGTTTGTACCCACAGCAGTTGCAGATGTGTCATGCACTAAATAAAAGGGCTTTTATGCTTTCCAATTTCACTTCCTGCTTCTTTGTCACGACACGCAGACGGCAGGCCTGCAGAATTACAGTGGCATACACGTTGCCATTCATTTGCACTTAATGAATATCGACCTCAGCTACTATGGGATCCATTCAGCCGCTGCCTTATACAAGTGCTTAACCCTTTTCCTGTTTAAGCCTCGTCCGCTGTCCATTCTTTAACTCGCGTAACACTGCAAGCCATACGGGTTTACAGCCTCCGATTTGTTTTTATGAGACGCTATGTTGTAAAGCCTGACGTTAGATGCAAAAGACATCATCTGAAAGGAATAGCCCTCTCCGGCGAATCACTGCTCTTTCAGTCTGTTGCTCAATTTAGACTAAGTAATAACGCAGCATGCCTCACGTGGCAATTAAAATGATAAGTCGCAGAAGAAATGATTGTGGAACAAAAACAGCTTGCGCAAAGACATCATGTAAGCAGCACGATGATGTGTTAAGTCAACATCAATTTACTGTAAGGAATGCGCTTTGGCGTAAGTCATACTTCAGTGGCTCTCCATGGTGTTGTAAAGAACGACTTAAAGCAACCAGGAAGCAAGAAGACTGAAATAACATGAACTTCAGACCAGGATGCAGCAACTTCTTATCTCATCTGCTCTTTTTATTTTGACAGGTGGACTTGGAATTTCTCAAAGTGATTCAGCGTAGTTACTAGTCTGAAACATCTCTTAGTTGCTGTTAAAAGTGAGACTGACTTATTACACAGAATCACCATAACATTGTGCTGTATTCTCCTATCCACTGTCAGACTAACCCAATCATATACCGGGCGTCATGCACACAGTGTTCAGGTCAGCCCTGTGGGAATTCTCTTTGCGACATTAATGCTATTCAAATACTCTGTTTGTACAGCTGACGTGTGGATTAACTTTAAGAGGATAAATCTCATCTGGCTTATATGAAATTGTCCAAACTTGAACGTAAGCAGATGCACAGATGCTTCTAAAACCTTCTCTGTTGTTTTTTTAGTCAGTGTTTTATAGGCCAGGAGGATAAAAAAGACTGTGCTTCAGCCTGGCAGAGTTGAAACTGCCTCATGTGGCATCTGACCTAATAAAGTGACCCTGAATAAGACGGTGAATTCCCAGCAGCCGAGGCGGACACTGCTTTGTGCTATGCAATCTTATCCCACTGTGACCAAGGCACGATCCTGAGTAAATATCAATATAGTGCTACGCCCCCTGCGTTATCCCCTGGGATGAAACAAATATATTTTACAGCTTTGGTATTACTGTCATTGCGTCATCATTCCGATAATGAAAATAGTAAAAATAATAATCGGCTGTACAGATGGGGCAGCATCACTGAGACAGGAGTTGTACGGCTGCACCAGTAAGCTGTTTATCTGGAGAAGAATTAATGATCTGAATAACTTCATGGACAAAGAGGTGGTCATTATAACACATACCGAACTTATGTCACTAAAGTATGAGCAAATTATCACTTACATATTAAAAATAATGTATAACGGACAAAGTTATAAGCCAGTGTATGAACGAATGAATGAATGAAAAGTGTACAGCCGTCCGGCACAGCTTAATTCAGTGGTTTAGCTTCCATGAATTACTATTTAAATTAACTGTACTGTTTTAAATGTGTAGGGTTTTCCAGATTCTTAAACCTAAATCTTTTTATAACACAAAATAGTTGAAATTATTACAATTATATATAATTATATATACCTACAATTAGGCAGACTACATTACTAATACTAGTTTAAAGTGTGTCTTTAATGTGGAATTTATTCTATAGGCCCTGAATTGTTCACAAGCGAAAGACACCGTGCTTGCAAGCGACAGAGTGAGAAAAGGTTACTTCCATTGCCACAAAAAAATGACACACTGTTTATATGAGAGTCCTGCAAATGTCAACACTCGAGCCTCACAAATGTGAAAAGTTCCAGTTAAAAAGATTCTTTTTTTGACACATTAGAACACAGATTACCTCACACTAAAGGTTAGAATACCCATTCCCTCCCTGTCAATCCCATTAGCTTCCAGTGGTGCTGTCCCAGCTGTTCAACCCAGCACGTCTCCCTAATGAGCTCCATTAGCAGTATTACCTGCATCCGGCGAGCCCTGGGGTCATGGGGTCAACAGCAGACCTGACGCTGACATTAAATTACCCCCGAGGGAGGCAGGGATGGGTGGGCGTCTACAGTAGCCACCCCCTCCCAACTGTGGCTACAAACAGAGAATTCAAAATAGAAGGTGAGCTGGCATTTAACGTGTCCTTTCCTGGTACATACACTCCAGCTGATCTTATTTTGAGGCTTTCAGTGTCATAAACATGACCTACAGAGAACAGTGAGCATTTACTCTGATCACGTGATCAAGGCGGGATGGAAATGATTTGATCAGGGCGTTCAATGTAGCTCCAACGTTGCAGAATTTCTGCCAAGAGATCCATTCACTATATAGCGTATTGTCTGGACAGAGGAACAGAATGAGGCGCCATTCGTATGGAATCACGTTAAAAACCGCACAAAGAGCGGAAGGAGCAAGAAAATACTCAAATGAAATGCATGATAGCAAAATGAAATCACGTCACAGCAGTGGACGGGTGGAACATACTGTCTTAAAATCTGGCAGGGGTAGGGGGTGTGAAATGAAAGAGGAAGAATGGCTGAAAATATACCATAAAATATATTAGAGAGGCTAGGGTGAAAATTACACAGTGTACAGTGATGTAAAAAAGGTTTATTTCACTCCTTATGCACCTGCCAGACATAAATATATGACCACCGAGAGGGGAAGGAAATAAATTTGTGACAATTCAATGTTTTGATGGGAAACGTTTGGACTTCTCATTCATGTGGATGTTACTAGACATGTAGCAAAACGCCTTCCAGAAACACTGGGAATGTAGGCTTGTTTGAAATAAAGTTGTCGAACATTTAGGGATGTGGAAGGTATGAAAACATCTAAATCACAGAGGCGTGTGTCTCCTGGGGGATCAGAGGGAATTGCTGAATATTTCAAAATATGACTTGGCCATAATAAATACAGGGGTTGTCACCGCTGCTCGAGTGATCCTCGCATTCTGGAAAAGAACAGGGCCCCTGGGTTTGAAAACTGGACCGAATGCATGTTAGATAAACACATGTTAGTTAGAATCAACGGTGAAGGTGAAACCTTTAAGAGGTCATTTAGCTGTCTGAGGTGCCACAGTGGTTTCCGTGCGGTGTCTTTGTTTTTAATTCGCATTTTAATGTCAAGAACACGTAGTTTCCAATAGAGTATTTGGTTTTACAGCCATGGGAACCACAAAAAAAAAAAAAAAAAAAAAAAACATTTCAATCCGTTTCAACTGCTCTTCTAAAATTTATGTAAAAAAAAAAATGATAATAATAAAAAAATAACATGTTATTTTTAGGGCGTTATTGAGGAAGACACTTTTCTCTCGTAATGGTCACAACGTAACAATTTACAACTAAACTGTGTAAAAATGTCTAGTATTATGGGATACGAGTTTGAAATATCAAAAATACACAGCTTTGCCGAACAGGGTAGCAAAAAGCATAACTACTGCTAAGTTATCAAAAAAATAAAAAATAAACTGGGAAAGGACACTTTTGTCCCTATCAGAGAATTGCATCGTTCATAGAAACTTTGCTTACGTTGATGAAATCGCACTTGATACATATCAGCGAATCCATGATAATTCTTGTTTAGACTAAAAGGAGAAAATTAAATTTTTTTTTAGTTATTGGAATTAGTCTCTATTACTTCCCAGCAGCAGTCAATATATCAGGTGGGAGCTGGACAAAGAAGAAGAACCTCTATTACGGTGAGTGGAAGTGGCAAGCTCTGTGTGGGATCTGGGGCCCTGTGGAGTACTGAGAAGCTTCAGGAGAGCTCTGTAGGCTCAGCCAGCAGTGATTCGGCCTCAACACAGGTACTGTAACATCCCTCACACACACACACACACACAGGCACACACAGGCAAGTACACACACACTCACCCTGAAACAAAAGCTCAGCAACACACACACACGCATGCATACCTACCTGCCTGAGTCATCCCAAAGGCATTCACAACCACCTCACTAACAGGGGGAAAAAAGTGAGAGAATGAGAGGTGAAAGAAAAGAAAAAACACAGCAGAACACACAAAAGGCTTCAGAGAACACACGGCTCAGTCTCGTCTTTCAGACGCTGCCCGAGGCGCTGGATTCTGAATGCGCACTTTGAGCTCGAAAGCCTCTGCAAACACCGGCGCTCATTAAGCATCCGTTTACAACCCTGAGGTAAAGCCAAATAAATGGTGAAACAAGACAGCGAGGGATTTATTTGACCACATAAATGGAGGCCAGTTTCACAGCTTCTTTGCAAAATCTACTTCACCTCCTCTCCTATACACAATGAACAAAAATAACAGGGCATAGGCATGTCTCCTCTTCTTCCTGCGCACTTCTGATTAGTACCTCTGCGCTCGCTAGTGCCAAAACCGGTTATTGTGTCTTCCACCTGATCAGGCAGTCAAAATTAACCATCGCGAATCATTTTTAGAGCACGTTCTCTAGTGTTTTCATCCTATCACTTCAGCACTAACAACTCTGCTGAACCGCAACTTCCAAGCTTCCTTTTGATAAACCAGGTATTAGAATCTTTATTTTTATTTTAATTACTGCTGACATTTTGCACATCACCCCCTTACAGTTTTTGCACTGCGTGATAATTTCCTTCATGATTATACATATTCACAATGAACCTCTTCCCTGCATAGTGGGAAGATGGATAAATGAACGGCTTTATTTTCAGCCACCTGAATGAACATTTTCTATCATCATTCATCCATTATTTATTCAGGGTGCTAATTTTTTTTCCTACATTTTGTGCCACTGTTAAACCTGAAAACCAAACATGCAGCCCTTCAGCACTGCTAAAGTCGATGCTAACGATGTCATGCTTTTCTACCAAGGTTTTCAGTCATCCAGCTTGAGGTATATTTAAAAAACAAGCAGAAACTATCTGGAACTGGACTTTCTGGGGGTTTCTTTAAAACATATGGAAATTACTGGATGACTAAGAGTTTGCCCATTTTTTTTTTTTTTTTTTTTTTTTTACTTTGATCATGTGGTGCGCTCACTGTTACAGGTTTAAGCCAAGCTGCAACGCAGACAAGTCACCAGGGCTGACACATTCACCCCATACGTAGAGTATATAGGCAACAAAACCTCTGCCTTCAAAGATGAAACCGGCACACCTCATGGAAACCTACTAGGCCTACTGATTATTTTAAATTGTCTGTCCAATAAAATGTCACAAATGCAGGAAAGAAACATCATAGATTTTCCAGAGTCTCCAGAAATTATGCCTTCACATTGCCTAATTTGTCCCATTTGCAACCTAAGATATTCAGTTTACACAACAAAATGCACCATTTACTAACATTTTATCGCATCAAAACTGAGGTCAGATCCCTTCGTAAAAATCGACTTAATTGATCTGCTCATCAGTTTTGTGTTGGAACCTACACTGACAGTGAAGTCCACACAGACAAGAGAGATGCCATGTTGGTCAGATACATGTACACCAAAGCAAGCACACCCTCAAGAAACTCTCTAAAAATGTTCAAGTCCAAACGATTTAAAAATGACATTTAGAAAGGAAAACTTTGGAAAATTATATGGCTGGTGTGTCATTAAGAGTTCACATGCCATGCTTTAATAATACAGCATCACCTCTGGGTTGTTGCCATGACTTCCAATTGAGCTCTGCAGAATGGTCACAAACCTAATGAACCCACAAACCGGGATCAACGCCAAACTTTAAAGCATTAGTGTGATTAGAGACTGTTAACAGCAGCAAGTGAATACAGTTAGTGGGTCACTAGAAACAGGAAAAGTGCTTCCCTGTTGTCTGAATGTTACCGTTTTGTTCTCTAAAAGCCACCGCTACGATGCGGGTCAGACTGAATCATAGCCAGCGTTAACACCTACTCACATACATGAGAATGCTATAACTAAATGTTGAACAGAGGAAAAATTCAATTCAAGAAACTATCAATCAAACCAGAAGTGGATCTGTTGAAGGGATGGGAAATTTCATCCAGAGCACATAATTTAATCACTCTGCTTCACCTCCTCTGCATTTGGTTGAGTCACTGCACTGGGTGTTCTGGATGTTAAGGCCAATGCGCTCTGACCTTTGCCTTATCATAAATCACGTGCCAGTGTTCTGCTGCCAGGATTTTGTTTAACCCAATTTGTCACCGAGGACATCCCCTACACCCTCACTGCGGATCGACTCAGTGGGACTGGAAGCTCGGGATTAGTGGGCGGATCAAAGCGTGCCATCCAGACCCCTCTCTTTTTCCTGCCTCTCGCCTTGTAATCAGGGAAGTCAGTGGCTTCTGGAGCTGACAAGTCGATACTCCTGTTACGAGGCAAATCAACGTTGGTAAGGAGACTATTAGCTACAACTAACATTTTTGTTTCCATTGATTTATTTTTCTAGTAAGCATTTAGCGTAGCAAATGGAACAAAACTGTTAAAAGTCACAAGTCCGCTGAGCCCCAGGCGACACGACTGACTTGCCCAACTGTCTGACATCAAAACATATTCAGTTTGCAATCATGCAGAATCAATATTACAGTAACAAAGTAACACTCTACAGTTACCACATTACACTGGACTCTAACACATTAACATAATGTGTTACTGCACCTCAGTTCAATTATGTCATTTGTGCTACATAGGTTTTGTCAAATAATGGTCCTTAACCTTTGAGTGTTGGAGATATGCACTACTCTATGCACTAGTGCAAACATCTGCAAAGGAAACAGGCTAACACAAACCCAGTGGAGGTCTAAACTTAGTGTATGCCATATAACACAAATATTATTTAACAAAGTACTTTGTACACTCACTGAGTAACGATACCAAAGCAGGATTAAAAAAAAAGACAGCAGTAGCCAATATCCACATTGGTGAAGTTGGAAACAGAATACTTGGCATTGTCATTTGGTAACATAACTTTTCAAGATTGTTGTATATTTATTCTTGGTTGATCAGGCTGATTTACGTTTTCTCTAAACCTCAAACAAAAGCAAGGCGTGCCTGCAAGAAAGCGGTAACCAACACAGACAGAGTGGAGGGCAGACAGATGAAGAGGCAGACATTCACACATTATTATGACAGAAAGGGGTCACGGAAGGTGTGCCAAGAATATCAGACAAATGTGCTGTCAGCGGCCAATGGCTCTGACATGATGTCTGTCTGGGAATCTACAGGCACGACAATGAGAATAACCTGAAACGGTTTCCACTGCGAGCGACCAAAGGCTCCTTCCCCAATTTCCAGACCTCTCAGCAACGTTTCGGTGCAGACGTCGAGGGCGAATAAAAGTCAATACAAACATTTGCCACAGCGCACTTGCGCTCCGTTGCTGCGGTCGTGTAAACTTCCCGTGGCACCCAACACTTCCTCATACTGGCTCTGGAAACATGAATGAGCTGAAGTTGAGAAGGAGCTTCACGGAAGCAGAGGCACAACACATCTACGCTCCAAACCTCTAATCGTACCACAGTGTAGACTTGGGTTACATTTGAGTCTAATTATACACCCAGGCGGTTATTCCTCTGAGCTTCTCCTCAAAGCACTAGAAGAAACCCTAGTCTCCCACTCTACAAAGTGGGTAAAGCTGCTGCTAGTGGCAAATACTCAGCCATGACTGGAGGAGAGTATCCCCTATACTTTCCATAACCCTCTGACTTGCTAGTAATTCATCTGAAGACCTGCCACACCCACCTACAACACAAAGGGAAGATGAACCAAGGATGCATAAACCTTTCACTTCCTGTTCCTTTAACAGTTTGTTATCACGGCTCACTTCCACTCAGCCTTGGCTGGTTAATACTCAATTAACACCCTTTGAAGCAGACGCGAAGATGCTGCAGATGTCAGCTGGAATTTAATTCCACCGAGGCGTCGTGATATTCCTGATAGATGCTAAAACCTGAAGAACAGGGCCATTTCTTTTGGAAGATTCGGCGGCTGCGCCACTAGAACCAGATATAGGGGAAACCGTCAACCCAGAAGTGCCACATTATTCTGAAAACCCTCGCTTGGCCTGTGCAAACTAAATGAAGCACATATTAGTGTATGCACTGTGAGCAAGAGTAAAAACCACCGCGTTGTCACACATGCAGCAAAAGTAGTGCCAAGCAGTGGGCTTGTTGTGACAGGAAGGTTGCTGGTTAAAAAGCTCCCGAAACAACTGGGAAAACCCAGGAAGGGAAACGCTGTGCCATAACATTCAGCCTCCCAAACAATTGAGGCAAATCATGTAGGATGCCAGCGGAAATCCCACGACGTGAACGAGCATCAGAGCAATGAGCAACCGTAGCCCCGGGGTGTAAAATCAATTCCAATCATTCGCCGGTTTGAAGTTCACAAAACAGCCCGACTCACCTGTGACATCTGGGGTCTGAAATTGATCTCCTTCAGGTCCACGGATCCGGGGGACAGGTTGTGCAACATCTGGCACAGCAGCACTCCGTCCCTGAGGGCCTGCGCCAGGTCGAAGACGGCCGCGGAGGGCCACACGACCCGGTGGTTCGGGGGCAGGACCTTGCAGTCAATCAGCCACCGTCCGCACTGCCTCCACTCCTCCATGTCGGCTGCGGGGGACTCTCCTCGCAAAAAAAAAATAATAAAATAAAAAAAAATATATATAAAAAATAAATAAATAAAACTGATCCGAGAGCTGGTTCGTAGGGCGGCTTTTCAGCTCTAACAAGCAGTCGTGGGCTCCCCCGCTGGCTCCGGAAGTCTCGATCACTCACTAACGGCTCGACACAGTCAGGCGATCTCACAACTTCAGCTCGCAGGTCATCACGCTAGATCCACATTTCCAGACGCGTGTCAGCTCTCGCGGCTCCCCGACGTGAGGGCTCGGGAATAACAACACTGGTGCTCTCCGGCGCGCGGCGACGATGCGGGCAGACAACAGAGGCGTGCTACGGCGATTTTCTCCTCTTCATTCTTAAAAAGTTTCTTCAGCATAGCCTGCACACACACACACACACACATACACACACAAACAAGAAAACGGAGTGAAAACGGAGGCTTATCCGAGCGGTGCCAAACAAAACAGCTGGATGCAGCGGTTTGTCATGTACAGACTTCCCCAGCGCGTCTCACATTTCAGTGAAGCATGCAGCACAGACCATGGTACAGGCTATCTACCAACCTATGTATGTATGTATGTACCTACCTACCTACCTACCTACCGGGAGATGGGGAAGAAGAAGAAGAAGAAAAAGCGGCGCTTTTAAGTCTCTGGGTGTTGAGCAAAAAAAAAAAAAAAACGGAGTCACCTACCGCATTTGCATTTAACGTTTCCTCTTTAGCTGAAACGCCAGAGACGAGAACTTCCAGTTATTTCCAAGAGCAAAAAAATAAAACTAAAAAAATATATAAATATATTAAATAAAGAAAAGAAGAAGCTTTCCACAACACGGTTTAAACGTCGCTCGCCAGCAGCGGAAACGTGTCCAAGGAAGAGTAGAAGAAGAAGGGGAGAAAAAAAAAAAGCAATTTGCGCTTACATTTATCCTCTTTTTTTTGGTACTTTTGTTACGTTTCTTCAAAGCAGCGTAAAGCGTGCGCTCAGTTGAGCTTTTACTCTGTTTTCTGCCAGCCTTCCGCTCATGTCCGCGCTCTTCCACTCTCTCTCTCTCTCTGTGTGTTTCCCTTTCGGACGGAGATGTTTAACGGGTCCCGACTCCCGACCCGGAGCTGCGCAAATCTGCCGAGGACGAAAAAAAAAAAAAGAAAAGAAAACACCAACAGGGGTCTAGTCTTCGGGCTCGCCCAGAAGAAGCTGTCTCCCCGGGGAAGCTGCCCTGCGCCTCGTATCCAGCGTGAAGTTGTAACTCGGCGTCCACACTTTACTGGTGTGTTTCCACACTCCCGAGATTTGGAGTTCCTTCTATTTTCTTTAGCTCCGGAGAGCCGTGGCCGCGCCCCCTGGCGGACGAGGCGCGCGCCGCAGCCACTGACATAATTGGATTAAAAGAACTATTTAAAACACGCACACACGCGATGATGCTCTGTCTGCGGAGCGTTCCACCCACGACGATGTCCCCGTGTGATTCTGTGTGGGGTGGGCTTATTACAAAAAAAAACAAAAAAAAAAAAACGAAGCCTAATACGCCAAATCGGGCGAAACATTATGACCACTGACGGGTGAAATGAATAACATTGATTACCTCTTCATCGTGGCACCTGTGTGTTAGGAGTAGGGAAAATGGGCAAGCATGAGATTCAAGCGATTATGACAAGAGCCAAATGGTGATCTCCAGACGAGTGGGTCAGAGCATCTCCAGGACTGCAGCTCTTGTGGGGAGTTCTCAGTCTGCAGTGGTAAGCATCTATCAAAAGTGGTCCAAGGAAGGAAGGAACGGTGGTGAACCGAATCACTGCAGTACGTGGGGAGTGAAGGCTGGCCCATACATGCTGCTGCACAGCCGCAGACTATGCTGATCCCTATCTGCCACCTTTTATGCGTGTGGCGAATGTAAGATTCAGGTTCAGATAAATGTGATGGCATCAAAAATAACAAACAAAAAAAAAAAAAAAAACACCACACTAGACACCACCGTTACCGTAGATAGAAATTCCATTCTTAACTCCATATTATTGTGTAGGTCTCCCTTGTGCCTTCAAAATACTTGTAAGTTATCAGCCTTTGAGTCCTATCAGTTAAATCAGGAGTGTCGTTGCTATGGGGCGGGTGGTACATGTCTAAGTAACATCCACATGAATGCCAGTTCCAAAAGTTTCCCAGCAAAGCATTGGATTTTTACGAGTAAAAAGTTGTTCATTCAGTTGTTCATTGGTTCATTCATTGTTTATTTAATGTGTTCTGTTTTATGTTGTGTCTGTAAAGTGTCTTTGACTTTTGAAAAGTGCTATATAAATAAAATGTATTATCTATCTATCTATCTATCTATCTATCTATCTATCTATCTATCGTTGCTAGCATGTTTTCAATCAATTTGTCATCAAGATAAATGAGTAATACTTTTCTATGTTTCACATCTACTGTGATAATAAAAAAAAGACCTTAACAACCTTCAAAATCCATCCCCTTCACCTGAATTTTTACTAGTGTTTTCTCTTGTTAATGAAATGATCAAAACTGGTCAATTAATCACTTAATTGTCTGCAACATCAATATGCTACCTGCTCCTTATTAATCTCCCTTGGTCACGCCTCATTACTTTTCCAACTCGGTTATCATCATCATCATCATCATCGCACTCCCCACTCGCCTCCAGAATCCCACGAGGACCTAGTATTTTAGCCTAGTAATTTAGTGTACAATCAATAGCATCTCTGTCTGACACTGTGATATGTGTAATCTGTGGATGTGATGGGACAGTTAAAGATGATGGAATATGTAAACATAGATGACACAGGAATGACTCATAACAACCGCGTAAGCAGTGAAGGTGACTTTTGTTCTGTTTAGAAATGGCCACTTTGTTTTTGCACGTTTCCGGGTGAAAGCTCTGTTGTGATTGGCCAGCTCCTACAGCCAAAGCTGTCAGTCGAAGAGAAGAAATTCATTGGATACATTTTAGTACACGCCTCCAAGTACAGGATGAGTCAGCAACATTTTAAATACTATTACCGTCAAGAAGGTTCACAAACAAGCTTATTATAATTATTATTATCCATTATGGACCAGATACTTCTGTATAGATGACACATAATGCATGATAAACTACATAAAAATAAAAAATAAAATAAATAAAACATTTCACAAGCTCTTTAACCCTTTAAAACCTAATGTATCTGTGCAAGCACATTTTGGATTACCGTAACTATGTCGTAGTTTGCACCTCTGGAAAAATATCAATGGTTCCTGAAAGCTGAGACGTTGTGTTTTACGGCCAATATGGTTTCATTATGGTAATTTACCTTACACCTCCCCAGGAGAGTTATCACACTCTTATAAAATGCAGTAAATTAAATAAATAAATAAATAAAAAATTGCCACAAGACATTTTTATAGTCAAAATAATAAAAGTCCAGGTGGACTTTGTTGATGCTTAAGTGTTAAAGGGTTTAGCAGTGCCGATTTCCAAGCTTTTGCTGCCCTTTTCCACAGGCTGGCACACAGGGGGAGGGTACTTACTAATTCTAAATGAGGTGTGGAGGAGATGGTAGCTGCATTCATCCTATATATGGGGCCCTCAACACAGCCCCCCCCCCCCCCCCCCCCCAGGGCTCGTTTTACTCTAACAATGATAAAGCCAGCCTACGGAGCGCACCCACTGCCGGATGCGTCTGTTGCTGTTTAAGCATCTCTCACTGCAGAGTGGGGTGTCTACACGCCTTACGTCTGTTCATAGCTTCACGCAGGTAGTGTATCAAATGTTTCCATGGCAGCTGCAGCCACATTTCTGAACCAGATCACTGAGCTTACACTTTATGATCTGCACTGAAAGGAAAAAAATCTTGTTTCATTTCCCTGCAGTACTGTACCAGCACTCTAACATGTTGGGATGCTGGGATATATATAAATATATATTTATATACACATACATACATATGTGTGTGTGTGTATGTATACATACATACATATAAATACATATACACACACACACACACACACATAAATATATTAATTTGAGGTTGTTTATTAAAACATGTTCAAGAAGTGCGTATTGTCCGCTTTGATTTGAGGTTGTTCATATCCAAGTTGGAGGAAAAGCTGTAGGATTGTAACTGTTTCATGGACAGGCATGGAACAGTCCTTCGTCAACGAGGCAAGCAAGTGGTCTGGAGTTGATTTCAAGTGTGGCATTTACATTTTAGAAAACAGGATCGCTCAGTGTAAAATGAACCAGTCTGAGGAAACAGAACACATTCATCAGAGAAGATGGGCTTCGGAGTGGGCAAATTAAAACTTTGGCACACTCTGAGACAATGGTTACGAGATAGAAGCAGCTGGATGGGTTCGGAACTGCCAAAGCAAAGTTGCGAACGGAAACCCAGAGCTTTTGAATTCACTTGCTGGAGAGAAATCAAAAGGCAGAAAGACCCACACGATGACAGCTACAATAAAGGACTGCCAAAGCATCGCACAGAAGGAAAGCCATTCTGCATTTGACTGGAATACAAAAAGCAACCCGGGGGTCCTTGGTTCTTCTGGATAAGAAACTTGCTAGTTTTGCTAGTCTACAGCAGCTGTGGTCAATCTTAAAAGAGCAGTGTTTATACACCAATCAGACATAACATTATGACCACTGACAGGAGAACCGACCATTGAACATCTTGTGACAATCCGATGTTCTGCTGGGAAACTTTTGGACCTGGCATTCATGTGGATGTTAATTAGATATGTAGTACCCAGCTAAACCAGACCAGGCTCCCCGACCCCATAGCAATGAGAACAGAGACCCTAACCCTAACCCTAACCCCAGCCCATGGGACCCAAAGGCCCCCACTAACAACATTCTGCCAGACACCACAGGACACCCTCACAAGGCCTGAGTCCATTCTCTGATGAGACAGAACTGTTTTGGAAGCACAAGGGAGACCTAGACAATATTACCACACCAGTGTAACCTTGTTGCCTTTCCAGTTTACCCCTAACCCCCTTCCCTACAGTTAAAGGGTTCAGTCACACCACCTGAATACTACCAGTAAACCAAAAGTCCGGATGGTATCAATTGGAAAGCGATTGGAATGATGAACGACGTGCTTAGACGTCAGGATAACCCCCGGCCAAAATCGACAGTCCTTGTTTACAGAACATGTACCGCACATGTGGTCTCGGAGTATTACGAGATTTCATCTTTTGTGGTTTTCCTGGTCTGGAAACGAGTTCTGGTTTATAGTCTCGACCTACAAGAATCACGCCGTTGGCGGAGGAATGTCTCGTTTAACACTGCATCAGATGTGGACCGACAAAGCTCTGTCAACTCGCATATGTAACACCGATCAGATGGGAATAGGGGAGTGGCAGAAACGAATGTCCAATATATCCTGCCATGTACAAAATGCTCTTTGAGTGCGGAGCCATGAGATCACTTAACATTTAAAGAGCCTTTGAATGGTCCCATCAGCCCAAAATATAGCTTATGAATCTTTAATCAGGCCTCTGCGCTGGAAGAATTGTATCGCAACGCTGATACCAGTTCCAGAGACTGTTGGAGAGAGAGAAAAAAAAAAAAAAACGTAACAAAAAAGTAGCTGGAGAAAGGGTTTTACTTTCTTTAGTCTCGGTAGAACATTTTGGCGGTTTCGGAGTAACCTTGTGATTGCTGTCTGAGCCTTCATTTATGACAAAAGTGGCACTTTACATAACTTTAATTTGAAAGAAAAAGACATCTCTGTGAATCCTATCCAGAGAGTTGAACGTATCAGCGTGTTATGGCTAAAATCAAGGGAACTTGAGAACGTCTCTAAGCTAAATTGGAGTTGACTGTGGGCTAAAGGTAACAAGAATGGGCTTGTAATTGAGAGTTTGATAGCACAACTACTAAAGCAGTACATCTGTGCAAGGTAGCGGATCCAGTGCTACTAAGCCAAAGGCCCTATGCAGCTCCCATACGTGAATGCACCACATGAATATACCGTACGGGAATGCGAGGCAGCAGAGAGCCGCGAAAGATCGTGCTCAGCAAAATCCCCTCCCGCGTAAGTAATGGTTTTGAGATGGGTTAATAAGCACCATAAAGTTTGCTACAAATTGAGCATGTTGATATGAAAGAGAAAGTATCAGCTAATTTGCAATTAAGGTTCTTGATATATGTCACATTAGCATAAATCGTTCACCGGACAAAAGTGCATGCATGTGCAGTTCAGTCTATATGCCTTGATTCTAATGGACATCGACACGTAACCACATTAACTGAGTTTTTATTTATTTCCCATTGGTCTCCCACGAGGTGGTGAAAGGGAGAAGGAAAACCAGCGATCCATTAATCAAAGCAACCACGGGCTCTTTGCTGGTGCATGTGTGCGTGTGGTCATTTTAACGTCGGATCCATGCGCGGACTGAGTGATGGCCAGAAGTAGCGGCGATGACTCGTTGTCATTTGAGCCGCGGCATTGATCAATCATGCCCCGAGGTTGCAGAGGGCCGCCGCGTGGCATGTTCCATGTGATGCGATGGGAACGCGGGTCACAGAGAGCACGTCGCACGAGCTGGGCTGGTAGAATAGTAGGGTGATGCAGAGTGCATCCAGTTTCAGCGTCATTACACAAATTAATATTTTAAATTGACATTCATACAGCCACGTTTACATCCTTTGGAGTGTTGAGAGTTTTTGTACATATTGTTTCTGTTTTTGCATCTTTAAAAGTGTTATTTTAAACACCACACTGCCCACATAGGCCTTAAATATTTTTAAGTTCTCTGAACTCAATCTGAATAAAAGCCAGGATGGTACATGATGGCCATCTAGTGGCAGGAAGCTGAACAGCAGGCAGCTCTGGGCCAAAGGCACCCAGTTTGCATTCTCAGTTTGTCTTTGGTGTCCTTCCTTTGACAGTGAATCAGTGGTGCACAGCCACAGGCTACTCATATACTCACACCCAGCACAGATGCAGTGCTCCTGGTGCATGTTAGGAAGTTAAGCGTCGAGATGCGACGGAGCGTAAGCCGGCGGACTCACCAGCTGTTTGAAACTGGGCGGCGATGGGCCGGTGCCAGTTTCTGCAGAGCAGTTGGCAGGCCACCTGGAAGTGGAGTTAATGTTTGAGCGGAGGTGGCCCTCTCTTCGCTGTTGTGATGTTTTCTAAAGAGCGCGGCATTAAGGGGATTTCACACATTATTTGTAAGACAATCTTTGGGCTTTTATTGACAAAAAAAAAAAAAAAAAAGAGAGAAAAGAAAATAAACCGCCTCAGTCCAGGTTGCGAGACATATGTACAGCAAAGACGAACCGACTTTTCTTTGGATGAAAGTAAAAAACCTTCTTCGCAAGATGAATAATGATTTTTCATGTACAGTACACATGCTTTCAAGTAACTATTAGAAAATGATTAGAAAAATCCACAAGGCACTTGAAGAGAAACGGAACACTTTCGATTATGCCTCTTAAACTTAAACTCTAAATTACAAATAACAAAAATGTCTGTGGTTATCAAAGACCAAACCATTGATAAGTTCCACCGTTTTGCAGGCATTATAAACTCCTGTTTTCTGAAGAGATTGTCCCGCCTCCCTGCTTTCATGTTTAATTATATTTAAACATGAAATTAAACTGAAGCGTCGACACTTGAAAAATGAGTAAGACTGTGGATTACTGTAACGTGGTGATAGTTATAAAAGCTGAACGAGTGGAGATTGAAACCAGCTGACAGGATGAATAACTGACAGCGAGAGCTGCCGAGTGAAACGACAGCATCTTAAAAAGAACACAAGTGCATCGCCACAATTCTGTGGCTGTGATTAAAAAGAATGGAAGAAGGACCGACAATACCTGGATATTGGCTTAAACCCAGCTGTTGCGAAACATGCTCTGGCCTCGGCAGAACGCCATCCAGCTCTGCAGCAGATTTATATCGTCTGATAAGAAACACCGCAGACGGATATTGTGATTTACACAGAGAGAAGCAGAGGAGAGCGACAGAGAATACAAAACAAATACGGGGCAGGTTCCAACTTCTCGAACAGGATAATAACAATAACAAATAAAAAAATAACGTCTTTGGTCACGAAATAATAAATAAATAACAGCGACGCAGTCATCGTGAGTCATGGTCTTCTGTACTGGGATCAACAGAGCCGCTGGTGTCAGAGACTGATGAGCTGCTGCTGTTGCTGCTGACATGATGGGATGCAGTCTAGCTGCTTTTCTCTGGATGAAGGGGAATAAAAGAAGCACCACTGCTGATTAAAAGCTTCCAAGTCTGATGAAATTATTTGAGTAATTAGCACTTTTAAGTCAAATCGCTCCAAGTGAAGGCAGCGGAAATGTTTTATACTTACTCTGAAATTTCTTAAACCTCTTGTACAGACACGACCTGACGTACTGCTCCAGCTCACGCAGGGTGGACGGCTTCAGCCTCTCGAAGTCGATCTCGATCTCATCTGAATTGGTGCTGGACATGGAGGGCTCTCGTGTCTGAATGATGTGCACCACGTGGCCCAGCTTCACGCCAGGTAGGCGGTTGATGTCGAGGCTCAGCTGCTGCTTCTCGTCGTACGTCATCGGTAAAGGCTCGTCCTCCGATTCCCTGACGCTGCTGTGCTTCCACGACTGCCTGAGATGAAGACAAAACAATGACGTGTCTCTTTGGAAGTGTAATAAAACAGCACAGTAAACGCAGTATTTATGTAAAGTCTTATTTAAAGTAAACCTGGCGGTGGAGTTTGGAGTGCGCGTGGAATTAACGCTTCCTTTGCTTTGTCCGATGTTCTCTTTCTTGTCCTTTTCTTGTTCTCTCTTAGGTTTACTCTCAGGTGCTTCAGCCAGATGTTCATGAACAGAGTTAAGCTGGAAAGAGTCAACAAAAATAGAGTCAGGTCCATCTACTTTTTGACACTAAACACACAGTTATATAATGGCCTTAAATAACAGACACCCAAATTGGACAAAGAGTTTAGAAATGACGGCTCTTTAACGTAGAACTGCATCAAATGTAACTGAACGGTTGACTCAGACGACTGTTTATTGACAGTTTGTTAGAAACTGCTTCAGCATTGTGTGCGACCAAAACCCCAAAGCCCCAAAAACCTGAGCCAATCCTCAGGCTGCAAACACAAAGCACATCAGAGACGTAGCTGGAACATTGTAAGTGGCAGAGGAAAAAAAAAAAAAAGAAAAAAGAAGACACACTGGTGAGCTCGGCAACATGAAAAGGCTTGGACGTTCACCGAAGACAGGAGCGCTAGATGATCACAGAATCCTTTCACAACACCCAGCCCAGGGAAGAACGCTCGGCGGGAGGTCGGCATATCATTATCCTCGTCTACTTTAAAGAAACCACTTCAGTAGAACAAACACAGAGGGTTCACCAGAAGGGGCATCATTCATAAACAAAAGGAAATAGAAAGACCAGATAACTAAATATGAACTTAACTGCAGGTTACTGTGGTGGCATTTAATGATGGAATAAAAACAAGACGTTTAGCAGCACCAAGAATAAAAAAAGAGTCCAGCTCCAGATCGGCATATGAGTTTGTCGGTGTCCTCTGCTTCTGGTATTTTTATCTAGTTGTCCCCGCTGTATAACTGAGAGCGAGAGGTAAGGTGATAGAGCTATCGATGTTATCATAAGAGCCAGACAGAGGTCCTGCAGGTCAAATCAAAGCCGCAGAAGTGCCTCAGTTCTCATCTCACATAAAATCTCTTTCAAAACGTAGCCCGTGGGTCATTTGCCAGCGGTTTCTATATTCTATGCTGCAACCTGCCAACTCCAGTCCGCTCCAGGAAATTCTCTCATCTCATGTGGAAAAGCTTTGGTGAGGGGAGAGCTTCTGCCGTCACGGTACTGTATTTAACGGCACGCAGAAGGGTTTTCACAGCGCACGCTGTGGTAGCTTCTGCAAAAGCTCGTGTGCTCGACCGTAGACATTTAAACGATCGGCCGATATGTGACATGAAAGCATCCTGTTTTATGCCCACCTGTTCTTGCAGTTCTTCCAGCCGGGCGGAGCGCCCCTCTGTCGTCTCCGATTTGTTCAAACTGGGGACGTCGTCTGCCGTCCCGCTCACGGCTGCGCTCTTAGCAGACATGCAACCCTCCGGTGAAATCAAACCCACGCGCTCGTCTGGCATCTTGGCAAACATTTTCTCGAACACTCCCTGAAGCAAATATATGTGTGAGGATAGAGAACGGTGAATGGAAAGCGGACACAAAAATCGTTTTAAACTCTTTGTGTATTCAAGTCAGTAGTCATTCACAACACACCTGAAGTTTTCTGGCCTTTTCGACTACTTTGTGATGGGAAGGATTGTATTTGTAGCAATTAGAAAAAATTAACCGAACATCTGCAGCAAATCCTTGAGCGTCCTGATATTCTCCTGCAGCCATCTTCTTCTGCAAATAACAAATGAATTAAATGAAGTGAACCACTGACAGAGAGACTACACGAGTGCATAGCAAGTATCAAATATTTAAATACTTTAACGGTGCTGAGATCCATGGGGTATTTGATGATGTCATGGTAATCATGTAGCTGCAGGGCCTCAGCGTCTACAGGCTTGTAGAAAGGCCAGGCGTAGCCGTAATGTTTCTTGGACAGCATTTCCTTCAGGATATCACTGCAGTGCTTAAGCTGTTCGCTCAGGCTGCACTGTTTGATTTCTTGTTGCGGTGACTCCTTCTCTTCAAAGTCGCTCTTAGAGGGAGTGAAAGCTGAGCCTGCACTTTCATGCTTCTTCCTGCTTTCTGATAAAACATTCAAAGGGGTTGTGACTGCTGAAGACAGATCAAAAGGAAGGTTTAAAGAAAGATAAATACATGTTAGACCACTCAGAGTTTTTCTTATTGCTCCTATCTGACCTATTTCCCCCTGCTATCAGTGGAAAGTCCTACTAGACACTAAGGTGGGATTTTGTCATAATTAAGGTTGATTTACCGTGTTTAGCATTTATGCCTATGCGCTTGTATCTCAGTATGTCCACAGCAATAAGCGACACCTTGACTTGGATTTATTCTGTACTTCACACAATGGTGAGTAAAACTGAGTGGCTCATGTTGGAGTTGAAGTAAATGCATGTGGATCAACCATTAGTTTCAGTGATGTTCAGAACTGTAAGTATATGCTACTAACAAGCGGGTGATACTGTCATTTTCTTTTACCTTTTTCATTCAAATAAATGAACTACCATCACAAATCCCATCGTTCTCTGAGAACATTCATGTGCATCTACTGCAAAACACTTCAAATTCAGTCACCGTATTACGTCAACGTATTTGTATGTTATAGTCTTTAGTGACAGATCTCAGTAAAGTCCAAGTTCTTTCTTTAAACCTAATGACTATTTAGAGTTTGGAACGTGACCGGTGGCCTACCTTGAGCGCTGCTCTTCTTGCCCTTCCCTTTGGCCGCATTAGGAAAGACCTCCACTTCCCCTTGAGGCATCTGAGAAACCTTTTGCAAGAAAATCTTTTCCAAGGCAAGGGCCATCAGCACTATATCATCAGTGGGCTAGAGAGAACAGAGGGAAGTCTATGAGGACTTAACGGTCAAGAAGCCAAACCAGAAGTGTGTTTTTCCAAACATCTCAAAGTTTACCTTGTTATATATGTAGCAGTTGGTGAACATGGTGTTGAAGTCTTGCAAACATTCACTTGCACTCCAGTAGTAGTTGTTCTCGAGTCGCTTCTTGATGGTTCCCAAATCCATAGGAGATGTGATGACTTCATGATAATCCTGATTAAGAGACAGAGTCGGTGTCAGATGATGGTACTGTAGTCTTGGTTTTTGTTCTATCCTACATTGTCAGGAAGCTCAGGAAGTTTAGCTGATGAAGAAAAATCCATCATTGCACAATTCCTGTTTGTTAACACATTTTTTGCAGTTTACCAACACCTCTTTTTTTGTCTATAATTTCTGTCAGTGATAAATTACGATTACTCGTTGAGTAAATTTGTTTAATTAAAGCATTAAAGAGTCAGATGAGGCAAGAAACTGGAAGCACTCAGAAGATGAGGCAGAAGAAACCCCGAGGAATGTCAAATATGGGCAGATTTCAAACTGAAAGCAGAAATGAAGGCAAACTATTAAATTATAAGCCAACTGTACAGCAGCTCCATTTGGATAACCTGGTGAAACATTGCGTGCTTGTGTTTCTTGCCTATAAGCCATAAGTAAGACTCCACATTGTAATAAATTGAAATAAAGCTTGAACAATCTAAGCATGCAAACAAGTTTTCGTGCTTTTTTTGTCATGGTTTAGGACACTCTGTTCAATACTATCCCAGGTTATGTGGATAATACCCGAAGCTCACTGTAGACAGTATTAATTGGGTCTGATTATCAATCATTTAGTACAATGAGTTAATAAAATTAATTACATTCGACAAAAACACCTACTCCTATCTGACAAGGCATTAAGTACTAGTACTTTTCATAAAAGCAGGTTCAGGGCTATTGGGATGTTGTTGAGATAAGTTGAGACACCACAATCCAATGTCTCTATACTCACTGTGACATTTAAAGGGGGTGTGCGTGAAAATTAGGAGGTAACCAAAACCAGGAGAGAAACAAAAAACAGGAGTGAACAAATCTTACACACCCACATTAATAACTTCAATGACAGAGTAAAAAAAAAACAGAAAGATGATTTAGAGGCAGTTGTACTCAAGTAAAAACAAGAGGAAATTAGATTCCCATGAGGCGACTTAGACACATACAACGATCAGGCATAACATTATGACCACTGACAGGAGAAGTAAATGGCATTTTCCATTTTTTCGCAATTCAAAGTTCTGCTGGGAAACTTTTGGACCTGGTATTCAAGTGGATGTTACTTAGACATGTACCACCCACCTAGACCAGACCAGACCAGACCAGACCAGACATCCCCACCCCATAGCAATGACACTCCTTGATGGCAGCAGGATGCAGCCTGACACAGGCACACTCAAAAAAAAAAAAAATAAATAAATAAATAAAAAAACAGCACAAGGTGCTGACCTGGCCTCCAAATTAACTACATGCCAAACTGATCAAGTATCTGTAGGATGGCAGAGGCCCCTCCCCTCAACCCATTATTCTGTTATCAGACACCACGGGACACCCTCAGAAGGCCAATGTCCATTCTCTGCACAAGGGAGACCTACACAATATTAATCAGGTGGTCATAATGTTATGCCTGACGGGTGCACATAATGCTGGTTGAACTGTAACAAAAAGAAATAATTCAGGCACCCAAAAAAGCTTTAATTCGCTTAATATATTCTTTATGAATATGTAACTGCCTTTACTATGTATAATTACTATAGTACTAATAGGTGATATAATAATTTCCCCAAAACAGATTTACAGTTCGCTAGAGCTTCTACAGAGGAAACAGCTGCACGTTCATTTTAGGATTTAGTTCCTATTGCGTTTATTTCACTAACAAATGTTGAGCCTGTGTGCAGCTAAAATAGTTGTTCTTTCCTTTTTTAGTTGTTCCATTTTTCTTTTTATAAAATAAGAAAATTAAGACACAACAACTCAACTGAATATAAGAAGTTCCTGCAACAGTTTGAAAACTTGCCATCTCACAACTTGAGTTGTAGCTTGAGCTTATACAATTATGGGTTGAAAAATGAATGCATCAAAGAATCTACTATCAAATGATTGCAGTTAGATTTTGTGCTTCAAACTTAACACGTGCAAACTACTCACTGGTAGTCCGAGAGAGACTGCATCAACGGGCTGGTAAAAAGGCCAGGCGAACTGGTGCCGCCACAGGGATTTGACCACCACGTTCTGCATGTACTGCAGCTGGTTGGTCCTCCGGCCCGGGTGGTCGGGATTAGTCACTTCGGGAGGAGGAGGGTTCACAAGCTGTGGAGGGTCAGCGTCCGCCGACATGATAGCGCGTTGCTGGTTTGTTATCTCCTATGAATTATGTATGACAGGCCTGAGACACAGAGCCACTTCATACATAGTTGGCAAACTACATGACGTGACCTGTTGATGTAAACGAAGAAATAGTTAGTAGAGGGCGGTTCTCATGGTTTGAACGCTAAGCCTAGAAAATCGGAAAATACAAAATTAAGAAAAACTTTGCCAACATTACTTTACCAATAAGTATCACACCTTGCTCCAAATTAATAATAATTTATTGTTATGTAACTCAACATTTATAGTAATTTATATTAATGTGCACGCAAGGACCCGTCAGTCTGGCTCGCTCTGTAACAACGCCACCCAAACGCTAGTTGCCGCTGTCTAATTTTGCCAGTGAGGTCCATTTATGTTTCCACTTCCTGCTTCACTTTCAACAACGGTGGCTAAAACTTTCTACGCATTTCCGAACCAATCACAGCTCTTGCGCTCTACGTCGTCTGGGAAGATGCAAATCAGCTACGCAAAATGTTCCGTGCAGGGTATGTGCTAACGCAGCGTCACTTTAGTGCAGCAGCATACATTGCACTTTACTTGTTAATATTGGTTATCTATACAATATATATACAATACTGTACATAACGCTGTATATTCCAGAGCCATATTTTCTATTGCAGTCACATTTATGTTGTTATTCATATTTATACTTATAAGTCTGCTCAATTAAATTCCCTTTTGTTATTTCTTTTCTTTTTTTTAACCTGCTGTTCATTTTTATCTTTTGAAAACTGTTTTTTCAATGGTTATGCTGAGCATCTTGCAGAACTCTGAACAAAGTCTCTTTGCACTGGTCAACCTGTGTTCTGCAATGACAATGAAGGACGTTCTATTCTGTTCTAATAAGGCTGTAGTGAGCATGACTGTGAACTGTCTGGATTTTTTTGACCAAAACATGGATACAACGGTGTCTTGAAACAGTTTGAGCCAAATCCTGAGCCAGACAGGGTTTACAAAATGCTAGCAGAAATGTTTGACATGCTAGTAATTATTTTATGCTGAGAAGCGTCACATTAGCAGTAAAGTTTTTACCTCCATACTAACTTTCATCCCTTGTCATTAACCGACATTATAATGTCACTACTTCATCCTAAAGTACCCAATGTGGTACTTAGTAAACAGACACACGGCAATGCTTGAGCATTTCTACTTCAGCACGAGATAAAACCTTTTATGTGAACAGCTAACGGAGAAAACGTTCGGCGTGTTGGCTAAACTTGGCTAGCTAAATGAACCAAAGACGTATGGCGTCATTTGCTGGTAACTACTTAATAAATAATAACACAATTAATATGCCCGAAGCCGACTTGAAATTCACGAAAGACCTGCTCTGAAAGCAGGGCTTTTTTTGAAGAGGTCAACTTTCTGTGCAAGGTTTGTCGGAGTTACCACTCAACTAGCTTTTATCTTCAGATAACGGCTCCATAAATACCCGGTACTTGTTCCGCAGGGAATGACGACAAAAAACTAACAGAACATAAACACGAGTTACTAAAGTGCTTGCTCACTCGTTTTTCTCTGAGGCTGATACGTTGGAACGAGCGTCCACGAGCTGCCCGAATACAGAAGAGGATACACCCAAATGCATTAGATAGCTGAGGTATGCTGAGTCTGACCCCAGAGTGCCCCCTCGGACCAACTAGAAACTCCAAGAAGACAAACCAGAGACAGGAGGCTGGCAGATACTCTTCTTCGTCGGTACAGTCGTTGGTCGCTGTATAGTTAAAGGTGAATACCGCCACCTACTGGTCTAGTCAGTAATAACAATTCCATGTGGGCATCATTCGCACCTTAAAGACTGGAGCCTCCGGTTTCATCAGGGCACCATTCACAGGGACACGACAGATAAGTATCTGTCCGTTAATAGAAATTAATTACACCAGTTCTGGTCAAGCACGTTTCTAATGGGTTATATCCAGAGTTTTCTCTTTAACCTCAAGCTTCCCACCAGCCACTGAAGAAGCTACTCGGATGAACGGTGAAAGGTCTTTTCTAAACTACAAGTCCATTTGCCTTTTGGATATAATATGACTTGGATGACCGAAAACCTTCACAGACAACACGCCATAAAATATTGTGTGAATAACATTTTGTCATTATTATTTTGTCACTATACATCAATATACCGACTAAAACTTGCCTTGAAGTACCGTATTTTTAAAACAAAGCTGCTTTAAACGTATAAAAATAATTGTTGATGTTTCCATAAAAGACAGATTTGTTAAACTACAATTACTAAACTATGTGAGTGTTTTTTTGCCTTTGACAATTGACCCTCATTAGTTCCCGTTACTCTGAAGCGCAGCGCGCATGCGCACAGCACCATCGCAGCCACATTCCCCGCTTCTCCCTCTTCGCAGTTCGCAGGTTTTCCGAGCAGGCAAATATCTCGGAGCGAGACGCTTGGTTTACGCGTTCTCCATGATCGTCTGAACAAACATCGGTGCGGTTTTATTTTCCTGTCTATACGAGGACTAGCAATCTAAGCGTGACGCCGCATTTAAACCCCGTAAGTACCGTCTTATGGCCGATTCCTCATTGTTTGAATGGAGGGCCCCTCCGTGGCAGCTCAGCCGATTTGTCAACAGCTACACTGCATGTAAAGTACACGCCTGTACGAACAGGCTCCCTTTAGCTGTCCTACAAAACCAGTGGTCTTATGTTATCCACGCCTGTATCTCCTACTTCACATCGTAAAATCTCGTAATAAGCATGTAGCTATCGTGAGAATGCGATCTGTCATAGTTACATTTCCCCAGCGAAGGAATTCCGTCTCGTCCTTTGTTTAATTTTCTTTTTTTTTCTAGCATATTTATTGCCTCTGAGCACAAATAAAAGTGAACACGTTTAAAGTAAACACCAGCTAGTGTTACCCGAGTGCATGGGCTGGTTCTGTTTAGTGGTTTCACTCAACCATAACAAGGCAGCTTAGCGTTAGCTCGCTAAAGCTAGCTGGACAAGCTAAAGCTAAAGTAGAAATCGCCACACTGCTTGTGTATTCTATTTATAGATCATAGCAACACATACTTTTCTCTCTTGACTCAAATGCGACATGTAGTTAAAGCAGTAGTCCAATTTAATAGATATGAATTCGGTCGTTTCTGTTAAATAGCCGCTACCATGTCCATAGTTAGCGTACACGTTAACGGAGAGTTTTGTTTACAAAGAACAGGCCAATTGACGTTAATACTGAACGTACGTACGTTAATTCTACATTTTAGTGTACATTTTTTAATATACATTATACACTGGTGTTGTCTTGTGAGACATAGGCATACATGTGTTTTTAATAATCTGCGTAGATCTCTTAACCTGTAACACGGCTATATTTTGCTCAGTCTGATTAAAAATTAAATATTTCCAGCATGTTACACAATATTTTATCTTGGCTATCAGTGAACGTGGCTCTTAAAGAATTTCATTTCTAACTTATTTGTGTTTCTTTTTTTTGTCTCAGGACTGTGCGCGATAGATGCTGATTTCCTCACCATGGCAACAGAAGACAAGAAACCAGAGACTGACACAAAACCTCCAGTCGTCCAGTCAGCATCCGCCAGCCAAAGCAAGGTTTGGATTTCTGACGTATTAACTCCTGTCGCTTCCTGTTGTATTCCATCTGCTGCGGTTCGCCGGCCCGTTTATCTGTGCTAATTCCAGGCGGGGCCGAGACATGTCCAGATGCCGCACGCTGCCTGTCACTAATCGTCTGGTGTCGTCTTTTTTGCAGTCTGCGCCCGCGAAGCCAAACTACAGCCTGAAGTTCACGCTAGCCGGTCACACTAAAGCCGTGTCCTCCGTCAAATTCAGCCCGAGTGGAGAGTGGCTCGCCAGCTCATGTGAGTCCTCCCTCCTTTCCCGTTTAAAAATATGCCAGTGGAAGTAAATCAGGGTTGTGATGATCCGTCTTTGTTTTGCTGGGTTATTAACCGCCCACCTGAGCTGAAATTCATCACATTCACTGCAGATTAGCTTACGCTTACTTATAATCTTACACTCATCAGTGTGCATTTACTGTCAGTACCGGAACCAGATGTCAGTGGAAAGGAAAACACAGATCAGAGTGACATTCGGTTTTATTCACCAGTAACGGCAGATTAACTGTGAAACCTTGCAGCTTCCAGTTGAGGTTTATAAAACGACCCGGTGTGAAATGGTGAGATACATTTGTTGGTTATGATCTTCCACTCTCCGTCAAGTCTTTACAAAGTAAATCCGCCTCTTCCTCGGGCGCGTCACTCTGAGGGAACTTAAATAAGGAGAGCTCTCCTGATAAGTCTGGCCTCTGGGGACGATGGATTTGTGAGGCGAAGGCGTAGCTAGCGAACACCTCTCTGTAGTAGGTGTAGTAATTCCCGGGTTGAGCTGTTGAACCGCTGATGTTAATGTGCTCTGATGTTCATAATCCACAGGGTTATTAGCGGAGTCACGCTCGGTATAAATTTAGTGCATCATCAAGCCGTGATTTCTGGCCCACCCCAAAAAATCTCTGGCTAGGAGTACAGATGTAGACATTTACTTTTCTTGAAGAGTGACTACAATTAAGCAGTTAGCAGAATAATCAAGTTATTTTTTTCAGATCTAACCAACTGATCAACACGGCTTCAGTTTAATTTATACCTTAACATACAGTTCTATCATTATGCTTTCTTTTCTAGTGAGCAGATATGTATGGAGCAAAGCCAAATGCATCATTTTTTCTTTTTTTTTTCTTCTTTCTAGCTGCTGATAAACTCATCAAAATCTGGGGCGCGTACGACGGCAAGTTTGAGAAAAGCATATCTGGACACAAGCTTGTAAGTTTGACAGATCATCATCTTTAACGTTGGACTTTTGTTTGTTGTGAAAATGCTGATTTTCTACTTTCTTGGAGCTTTCAGGATGTATTTTATACGGAGATAAATAAACTAGAATTGGCAATAAGTGAACGACTTGGAGCAGTGGATAGAGGGAGTCTCTTTTGTTCTGGCAGTGGCTGCGGGTAGAGGAAACGAGGTCTGAATATTCAATAGAGTTATCTGATAAAGACTCAAGAGTCATCTGCTCCATCTATCACCGTGACTTATTAGTTACTAATTCCAGATGGAACTTGTAGCCTGTGTTACAGCACATGCAATGAAAGTGTGTGGTTTAAACGGGGATACTCTTTAAAGTGAATAACTCCATCATTTAATGTGATGTATACGAATACTCCTTTGTTAATATTCATTTCAGCACAACTGATAAATGAAATGCACCTGATTATATATCATGTTAGGTTTTTCTATTGACACGCAGAGCTATTTATCTGCGGTCTATTCAATGCAGTGTGGTCACACAGTAGAAAGAAAACTGTATTAAACCTGACTATTTGCTATGAATCTTTAGGGCATATCTGACGTGGCCTGGTCCTCTGACTCCAACCTCCTGGTGTCTGCGTCTGATGACAAAACCCTGAAGATCTGGGACGTCAGCTCTGTAAGAAATCTGCAACACAATGCCAATATGACCGTAAAGCGAAGTGAACTGAGCTCAGGGTCTCATTAACGTTAATATATAATGTCAATGAGATTAAAACATAATCTGCTGCGCCTCATTTCAACCCTTTCTTCCTCATTCCAGGGCAAGTGCTTAAAAACCCTGAAAGGTCACAGCAACTACGTCTTCTGCTGCAACTTCAACCCCCAGTCCAACCTCATTGTGTCCGGCTCGGTGAGTACCAGTTAGAAACGCGCCGATAGATGGAAACCAGATGTGGGGCCGTTTCCTAAAGCTCTCCTCCCTCCAAGCGTTCGGAGCTCGTCTCTGTCAGGTCTGCTCCAGCTGTTACGTGATCTTCCGGTCAGGATTATTCCAGCTATCTGCAGCCCTTCATCATTCCTATTAAAATCAGTTCCATCCTCCCGTGTAAAAAACAGCAGGAATTATTCCATCAATATTTCCAGTACCTTTCTTCTTTTCCTCCTCCTCTGCTTTAATGGCACGAGCAGAGAGAGTGATACCAGCCGTATCTCCAGGAGCTTAACTTTATCAACACTAACATAGATTTAGTTGCAGAGCCACACATTTAAATTTTTAGTCAAGGGAAAACGAAGACTTAGAGTGGGCCACTTTTTACCTACAATCTTAACACCTACCAGTCAAATTCATTTGTTCGTGTTTTTCTCTTGTAGTTCGATGAGAGCGTAAGGATATGGGACGTGAAGACCGGGAAATGTTTGAAAACACTGCCGGCTCATTCTGACCCCGTCTCTGCCGTAAGCTACTTTGAACTCTTAACATTACGCAACATTACGTGCCGGGCTTGACACCGACGTGGTAACAAACTAGTGCGATGATCCGTCTTGGCCTGCAGGTCCACTTCAACAGGGACGGCTCTCTGATCGTGTCCAGTAGCTACGACGGCCTCTGGTGAGTACACAGATCCTCGAAAACATTTCCAACTCGGACGAGCTGGCCCGGCTCGCCTTTGAGAACGACGAATGAAGTCTCTCGGTTGAATAACGGCGGAATTATCTCTCATTAACAGTCGAATCTGGGACACGGCGTCGGGGCAGTGTTTAAAGACACTCATAGGTGACACCCTCAGCCCTTTATTTCTTTGAAAACTCTGCTTAAGTGTATGAAAACAAAAGAAGTCCTTTCTGAACTTGTCCCCGTTTTTGTGTCCACGGCAGACGACGACAACCCTCCGGTGTCCTTCGTGAAGTTCTCCCCCAACGGGAAATACATCCTGGCTGCTACTCTGGATAAGTGAGTGTGATGAGCGAATGTTGACCTGCAGGGGGCAGTGTGACACCACACACGGCTTTCCTCTTCTATGAGTAATACTTGTTTACACTGTACTGTTTGTGTGTGTGTGTAACTTTCAGCACGCTGAAGCTGTGGGACTACAGCAAAGGAAAGGTAGGACGCTCTTCATCGTCAGCCGGATCATTCTGTTGTTGTTTGCCTCCACTCATCAGCCGTCTCATTTATTTCAGTGCTTGAAAACGTACACGGGCCATAAAAACGAGAAGTACTGCATATTCGCTAATTTCTCCGTCACCGGGGGCAAGGTAAGAGCCGGCGTCACGGTTCACGGGTGCATTAGGTGGGAAGCGTTCACGGTTTCTCAATGCCGCTCATGTGTCCGTGTCACAGTGGATCGTGTCCGGCTCGGAGGACAACATGGTTTATATCTGGAACCTGCAGACCAAGGAGATCGTGCAGAAGCTCCAGGGACACACAGGTACGCCAGGCCCACACCGTCCAGCGCCCCCCTCCGACCGCAGCTAAATCTGCCCTGTTCCTAATCTGCCCCTTTTTCCCTCCGATCTCCCCAGACGTCGTCATCTCGACCGCCTGCCACCCGACAGAGAACATCATCGCGTCCGCGGCTTTAGAAAACGACAAAACCATCAAGCTATGGAAAAGCGACTGCTAAAGCCCTTTTGGATCCCCGAGGCCATTCACCTTTCTTTTAATATTTTTGTTTTTCTTTTCTACATTTTGTTGTAAGAAAAAGGGACTTTTTTTCTAACGGAGAGCTCCTGCTGGATGCAGAGGAAATCGGCAAGGATCAGCAAGCAATCAGACACACACACACACATACGCAAACACACACACACACACACAGACGCAGTCCTGCAGCAGACACTGTCCTCTCGTCGTCGGTGCGTGCGCCACATTCGGTCGTCTCATTAGGGAAAGCGAGTTTTGTTTTGGTTGGCAGCGATGTCCTGGTGCTTCAGTATTTGTTTTTTTTTTTTCTTCTTCTTCTTCTTTTTTTTTTTTAACACCGCATTAATCTTAAGGTCACCGCCTCGTAACAGCTCCTGCACGCGGATCTCGTCTCGTACAGTAAATGTAATAGTTATTTGGCCTTTGTATGCACGCTCATGCCTTTTTTGATTTGTGACCATCAGATTAAGATAAAAAAAAAAAAAAAGAAAAGTGAAATCTAAAGTAAAGCTGCCACAGCAAGATATTAACTAAGTCCTGTGCTGATTTTTTGTGGCAACAAACCAGATTTTTGAAAGATTAAATTGCAACACGATGTTAGATAAAAGATAAAAATTTCATACATGGTGTCAGTTTCTTCTTCTCTGTCGAACATAATTAACCCCTTCTTCTAAAAATCAGTTTACAGACTACAAGTGACCAAATGCAGTTATATTTGTGTTCTAGTATTTGTACATAAGACATTGACATGAACTGTGATTTCATTACTTTAGCCGCCTGTGTTCTCCGTGCTCCTCTGCTTGATTAGCTCCTAGCTCTGCACACACAGCCAGCAGCCTCTGTTCTCTGTAGTAAACCTGGATTTTTGTGGCGTATACTGTATGTTTGCATTTGACAGCTACACCCCACAACTTAATAAAAACCAGTTCTTTTTGTACGTCTCATGTCGTGTGCCGTTGCATTTTGCTTCACACAAGAGTCGACCGCCGTCATTTTTTTTTTTAAGTATTTTTTTTTTAATAACCGTTTTTTTTCTGTCCATGAAAGATAGAACATCAGAGAACAACCCACAAAGATCAGATGACAAAAATCCATCTCCTTTTAAAAATCGACAAAAAAAATATAATGAAAGTAGACGCTCCCGTCTCGCGGCGGCGGGCTGAAAGATGGCAAAGTAAAGGCGACACAGTTACAAAAGGTGACAAAGCTGACTGTTCCTCTCACCTCGCACTCAATCGGTTTCTCCTGCCTCGTCCACCAAGCTTTTCCACAACGTACATAACATCCCAGAGAAGGGAAAGAACAGAGTACATAAGCAAGGGATAAAATCACCTTTGTACAAAAATAGATCTTTTTCCACATGTTTTTTTTTTTTTCTAACGAGAGCATTTTACCATCTATGCAACAAAGAAAGCAGTGATTGAGTCACAAGCTCAGCTTTTCCTGATTACACTTATTATTTTTTTTTTTTTATGAACATACAATTGCTAAGCAACAGACATTTCGGAGGCTTTTAAAGTCTTAACCATTTTGAGGTCCCTTAAACTGATGAAGAGCTGGTTCTTTTGAGTGTAGAGCTGCTGCGATTCTGCTGGTTGATCAGGGTTCATTTTAATAGAGGTCAGAATGAATACGCAGATTTAGAAAGAAAAAAATTGTGATCTGAAGAACGCCTGGTCCTGGAACAGTTTGGTCTGAAAGACTTGTCTCCTTGGTTCAATGTTGGAAATACTCGAGGAACAGATCTGCTGATATATATTTATAAATATATACACATATACATATTAACAAAATAGAGCTTTACGTTATAAAGCATTCGTGTAGGTCATCATTCTACGCAGATGATCGAGTCTTGTATCTCGTCAAAAAAAGATCCTTTGCCTGTCCGTTTCCTGCAGGGGATTGAGCTCGCACATCATCCACATTATGGCTTATTATACCTGCGCTCGCCGGTCACAAGTACACTAAAGAGGAGGAAACCAACGCGGAGAGGAGGAGAGTCGTTTGAAAATTCATGTCATGCAATCGAAAAACGAGCACTCGGTCGCTGAGTATATGCTTTTTCTCAATTAAAATTAGCCCCTAAAAAAAAGAAGTCACATCCCGGCCTCTCAGAAACACAGAGATGTGACCCTCCTCCTGAAAATCTATCAGCGTTTTCCTCACAAAACACGTCGAGTTCTTTTATATCCCCTTAAAATATAAATACTGTAAACTGAGCTGAAGATGGCAGTCAATACTGTCACCTGGATAGGCTGTAATAATACCGGCCACCTCACTGAAAAGGTTGAGTCAAGCCAATAGTTCACTTTGAAGTTATTGCTACTTTTCTGAGACGCTGCCACAAAGTGCCATCTGATTTCTCTGATTAAATACTTCAAGTAATGTTGCAGCGCTGCTTCTCTTCCACTAGAGGGAGCTCATAGCTCTCAAATCACCACCACATGCGTCGCTTTCTCTTCCCCTTCACTAAAACTTCTCTCTGACCCAGAGTAAACCGTGTACAGTCCTGCTAGAGGTGTGTTGCATCTGACATTTCAGAGCTGGCATATAAACCAGCGTCATAAGAGAAAGGACATCGCTGTGCGTTCGCAAATCGGCCTCACAGAGATGGAATAACATTTACAACCTCCCTCAATCCCCCATCCCCAACATGGATGGATTTATGAAACTAGCCCCAAATAAGAAAGAAAATTTGACATGTAGCTGTTATATTATAGTTGTTTTGAAAAAAAGATGGCAATCTATGGAGTCTTGATGGTGCCACAACAAAAAATTGTTAATGCGGTCAAAAACGATAAAAAGGCAGTTGTGAAATTGTTATTTGCTGACAGCCGCACGATATGAGCTAAGCTTGTGTTTCTACTAATAGGTTTAGTTTTTAATTTACTCATGAAGTTGTGCTTAAAATTAAAGCGATTGTGAAATGGGCCCTGTGATTGTTAGAGCAGCAGACTATGAAATGAGGACATGGAACACTAAAGACACTGCTGAGATAAATATTTTTCAATCTTCACTTTAAAGGAATAATTAATTATTATTTTTAAAAAAGTTTTTCATGCTTAAATGTAAATTGAAATAGTATTTATGTGGCACTCTAAAGACTCCATATCCTCTCACATTAAAAAATCTGAGTTTATCAAAGGATATTGAAACACAGTGCAGAGGTTTGCTTTGATTTTTTTTTTTGTTTTGTTTTCCTGGTCCAAGGAGAGGTGGGGCTGCATATGTGAGGAGAAAACCATAGATTAAGTTCTTTTAGTCCATTTCTTATGTTGCACTGATCCATGACTATTCCCTGTTCCATAAGACACTTTCAGATCAGACCTAATAACGGTTCGTTTCAGTCAAAGGTGAATTAGACCAGACCAGAATGACTATCAAATATCTGAATAACGGAGAAAATAACCCCAATAATATTCACTCCCTTCCAAGAAAAACATCACAGCGGGCCCACGCCTCCCACCGACACCAGCCTGTGAACAATCTTTGGAAATGCACTCGATGCATAGTTTTGCAGCAGCTGCAGCATTTAGAGAAAAGGAGAAAAGAAAAGCAGAATATAGGCATGAAGCGTATTTATACATGACATGGAGATATTTAACAGTTCAGTTCAACTTGGATGACACTTGGTTGTCCAGAGAAGTGCAGGGAGAGCGAGGGCAGAGTGTGTGTGTGTCCCTCCGAGGAGGAAAACAACCGGGGGCCGGATTCCACCTCAAAGGTCGGCTCCGTCGGCGTCGGCTCTCCGTTTAGTAACCCGACGACTCCACTGTCATGAGGTTAAGTGCCACGTAACAAAACAAAACGAAACAAACAAAAATAAGGATGGCTCCGCTGCGACGACAGACACGGTTTTTTTCTCGCGTGCTGTGTAAGGTTTACGTCCGTGTTTGTGACTGCTGAGAACTGGGCGTCTTGAGGGATGGAGGTAATTGTGCATTGGTATTAAAATGAAAAAAGGTAAATAATGTCAACACTGTATACGGTTGTAACTAACTGTACAGCTAGATATGAGGTGTTTCGAAAAGCTGACGCCCCTCGGCGTGGAGCGGAGGGATTTCTGAGTGTGGAGGTGTAAATGGTGTGCTGAAAATTCACATGACATGAAAAGTGGGGGAGGGTGGAGAAGGGACGGCGAGGAGCCCGGAGGCCGGCGGAACCTAATCTCGTCCCCCCCCCCCCCCGCGGACCAAGGCTGCGCGCTCGCTTCCCAGGTGCGTCGTGATCACCCGTGAGGTTGCGACGGAACGTTTCGGATTGGTTCCCGCGTGGATTGTTCCTGCCCCTGCTGGTGGCCTTTCGCAGAGCATCCAGAGATGCTCCGGTCGCGTAAAGCTAATTTGCGGCTAATTCACAACATCCTGCTCGTTCGCTCCTGCGCGCAGACAGAGCTGCGGAGGTTGTACACAGGGAGCTCTCGCAAACCCTTAATCGATAATCAATACTCGAACTGGAGGGTTGATTAGTGGAGTACTACCACATCCTCCCCAGTGCTGCACAGTGCTAACAGAGTAAGAGTAAGACATGGTTGTATTTGTTGGAATTGGGCAGAGACCTGAGGTTTATGAGCACTTTCTATCTTCTTACCCCACCTCTACCTCCGGAAAAGCTCACACATGGAAAAAAAAAAAAAAAGAAAAAAAAAAAAACAACAACTAGTGCAAGACCTGACGTGTTCAGTGGAGTCAGGCAGGAACAGACCAGTTCCTTTAAGCAGACGGATTTTTTTTCCCCCTCCCCGAAGTACGTGAGTTCAGTCCTGAAAGACAGAGAGGGCTCAGGTCCGAGTCTTAAACAGCCCGAGGCTCCTGAGAGTCCGCGATTGTCCCGATCACAACGCTGAGTGTCCAAATGTGACATCATCATCGCTGTTGTTTGCTTTTTTTTTTTTTGTTGTTGTTGTTGTTTTTTTTTGTGAATATACCTGTGGGTGTTAAAACCTGATCATCTCTGCTTTTACTTTTCAGCGTGTAGGAAAAGATCCAAACGATGGCTCAATGTGTTTGTCTCCTGTCCGTCCTCCTTTCAGTCACTCGCGTTGTCGTTTGATTTTCATATATATATTTCTTATTTATATATTTTTACAAGGTATAAAACAGACCCACAGACGTGACGAAGTCACCGTTTTCGAAACACATCACGAGGAGTCGAGGGGTGGAAGGGACGGAGGGAGGAAGGGAGAGGCTCCTCATCCAAAGCTGTCACGTGATCTGTCTCTCTCTGTGGATGGGATTCATTTATTTAATTATCTTTTTTTTTCCTTTTTTTTTTATAAAAAGCTCCCTTCCCAGGGATCTCGAGCGACGTGGGTGAGGAGGGTCCGGGAGGCGAGGGGGAGCTCGGCCCTCGCTGCCATTATGTCATTTGATGCGGGGCCTCCAGCATCTCCATGAGGAACGTGTCGATGGGCGTGTCGCCGATGAGCTTGAAGAAGAACAAGTGCTCCAGACACTTGAGGCCGATGGAGCGCAGTGCCGGTAACCGCAGCAACAGCTTGGCGAACCTGCGGCGACACGAGATGAGAGTGAACCGTCTCACGGCGGAAAAACCTTATCACAGCATTATATAACGTAACGAAAATATAGCCATCTGTGCAAGCAACAAGCCACAACTAAGACCAGCCTGAACTTAGAGCTACTGATGCTGATTCTTTGCGTGGATATACGATAAATCGGTTTCTCACACTTAAGAGTCGTGAGAGGTTGTGTGGCTTATACATTTTAATAATGTGGGCGTTTGTGATTACCTGCCGGGCTGCTCGGGATACTTGTGTTTGCAGTAGGCCTCTAAAGACGCGTAGACTTTCTCTCTCAGAGCTTCTACTTCGCCTGGGTTGGACAGACCTTTGGAGTCTGTGGAGAGAAACACAAAAATAACAAATAAAACACAGTTTTTTTAAAAGATTTGTTTTTCATATATAGATATATATATATATATATATATTTGTATAAAACGGAGCCTTCTTTGCTCACAAGCTGAGCTTTCACCCCCGCAGGCTCAGCGTGGACATGTGTCACCGCATTCTGGGTTAGTCCAATTAAAGACTGTCGTCTCCAAGCCGCGCTAATTTAAGCCTCACTAAAAGATGCATCTTTGATTAACAACAAAAACATGTCGCTGATTAACATTTCCGACGAACAAAGCGCCCCACAATTGATCAACAATGAATGAACATTCGGTGCTAATGGCCGGTCTATATCACGCACTGTGGGAAAAGAAAGGACCGAGGGCCTTTTTAGCCTCCGCGTCCTCTCCTCTACACCCCCACTCTGCGCTTTCTCAGTCAGGCCGGTCTCGCAAACCCCTAATTAACAAGGAATCAAGAGGAAAAGCGAATCGGGGCCAGTGGGTCTGGATGCGGCCCGAACACAAAATGTAGAACACAGAGGATCAGTGTGTCTGGGGTGAGCAGACCCACGGTGGCCCCAGAGGGACGGAGGGAGGCTCCCACACTGAGTCGTTAAAAACCTGGCTCGTATTCAAGGGCTGTTTAAGTATACCGAGGATGGATAAGGTTTAAATTTGGAAGAGCACAAGTGACATGTCATAAAGAAAGCGCACTTTCTTGGGCTTTTTTTTTTTTTTTTTATGGCCCGTCTTTGCAAGAGAACACATTAAAGGACAGAAAATAATGACATGTGCTGTATCAGATTGTATATTCTGTGCTCCTTTAAATCTACAGCTAAAGAGAGGTTCAAGTTCAAGTCAGCGAGTTCAAGCCGAGCTATAAATGTTAAACGTAAATGTTAAGCAAATGCTAAAAGTAAGAGTTGAGTAGAAAAACCAATAAGCAGGCTTGATTTGTTGACAGCTTCCTATGTTAATCTATATATCTGTTCCTGCAGGAATTCTACTTTAAGTCTGTCTCAGCTGTGGTGTTGTACATGCCCTTGCACTGTATTCTGAATGCAGTGTGTTTCCTTCTTTGAAGCGGCCCACAGCAAAAGAAATCTCAAGTGCGTGTCGGTAGTTACCTGGGTTGAAAAGAACGATGGCTCGAAGGCACCCCAGTTCCGTCTTATCCATCTGCATGTCCCTCATCTTGGACACCAGTTCTGTGAGCACTCTGCACAAAAGAGACAAAATTAAAAAAAAAAGGGGCCAGAGCCGTGGCTCATTAAAATCCACGGGTAGTTGAAAATACTATTTCAAGTTTAATTCCTCTCAATTAAGATTATTTTTATTCATCAGACAAACAAACAAGCGCCAGAAAAGTTAAAATCAGATCAGGGAAAAGCATTTAAGTCTAATTAGAACACTTTACTCTTCATGTGAATTATCCAGATGCAAGTGTGGTGCATTAAGAATGTGTTTTCAACCGCCGTCCAGCTCCTGTCTATTTAAGAACCGATGCACATAAGGATACTGTGAGCCTACATAAGCACCGTTAGATGAGTGGAAAAGTTTACAACCCTTCCAAAGTCATTATATTTAGTACATGGTTTTCATAAAAGGAAAGCCACAGAGTAAACACAAGCTGTAATCTAACACCAGCACTCCCACTGTCTGCGCGTGACATCACTGGTGGGAGTGTCGGTGCGTGGAGTCTCTCGAACTCCTCACCCCTCTTTGACTCGGTCACACCCTCTCCCCGGCGCTCTTTATTTTCCCTCTCGCTCCGTTTCCTTCTGTCCCTCGTACTCGCATAGTAAAGTCAATTGTGGCTCTTAGCTCATTCTAATTCAATTTGCTCTGAGGAGAAACAACAGGGCAAAAAAAAAAAAAAAAGAAAAAAGAAAAAAAGAAAGGACTCAAGTGTTTAAGTTAATCAGTCTCTTCATTTGTATGGGGAGGAGATAGAGGGGGAGTAGATAAAGAAACATTATCGGCTCTCTGTATCTTAATGCTCGCCGAGATTAATGCAGAGATGGAACATGTCCTGTGGCTGTGAACGCTGATGATTGAGCAGATGATCAGAGGAGCGGCGGCACGAGAAAACGAGGGAAGATATTTAAAAGAGTGCTGCTTGTGTGGGGCTGATGACAGCACCTGTAGCCTCTCACCTTGTGCACACTGTGCTGCAATACTACAAGTAAAAACCACGGCCAGCTACGCCTTTACTGCAGCAGCCATTGTTGGCTGTCATAATTCACTGAAAAACGACCTGGTGAAACAAATGCTTGTGATGAACTGATGCGTCATCGCGTTAGTGGAGCATGGAAAAAGTCAGTTCGGTTTTGACATGCAATGCGTCATGTAGTGGGCATCAGTTTATCGTTTCGTTTTGCCGGCTTCAGGTGAAGTGCTGTAGCCTGTTGCTTTTTGGTTTCTGCTTTTCATTTTGCAAAACGATGGCGATCAATAATATTTATGGCATTTATTTCTGGAATCTTTCCATTTTTGAAAACGACAGACTAAGAAGTCCGCCCCCTGTTGGGATCAGCTCCATGGCCAAACCAAGTTTTTAATTGGAGGCAAACGCAGGATAAGTCATCAACATATCTGGTTCTATCAGTGCCATTAAGGTGGCATATAGTGCAAGTTATTCTATATTCGACAGTAAAAAAACACTCTTAACAACAACAATTAGACTTTTGCATCTTTCCAAACTTTGTTAACTCATGGGCTCAGGTTTGTGGCGAACACGCGTCTCAGACTCGTCAGATGTCAGCCCGTCAATGTCAGTAACAGTCGCCGTCACGGTTCCTGCGAGCTCTCGACCTCGCTGTGACTCAGCCGAGCATGGATTTTTTTTTCGTTTTTTTGTTGTTGACATTTTCTGAGCAGTTCAGGGTTTGCGTGCGGCCCCTGTTGCACACAAGTGCACTAAGTGAGTGTATGTAATATACTGGAGTCGATCGATCGTTCCTGTGCTGCGCTGCCCTCCTCCACGCACCTTTGATGTCCCGTCAAATGTTTAAGATCATATTAAAGGAAACATGTATTTAACACGTTTTTTTTTTTTAAAGTAACTAAAAAGGCGAACAGCAGATTCACACTCTTCTAATGTTTTCCAATTTTCACAGGCTGGTAAACCACGCTTCTATTATATTATTAATAAATGATTAAAATTAACAGCATCAGTTTGGTATACTGTAATACTGACCTATCAAAGATGGCTCCCACTCCGGCACTGTGGGCGCTGTTGCGGTGGACGTGCAGCCCCGTCGCCAACAGGATCCCGTCTTTAACGGCTATCGAACGGTGCGAAAATGATGCAATGAGGAGTTCATTCCAACCTGAGACAGAAAGAAAGAGATGGAAAAATGTGAAGAAAAAAAAAAAAAGAACAAGCAAACCCGAGTACAAAAGTTCACACAGCATTCACGCAAAACGAAACTGACAACAAAGGGAGAGTTCCGATGAATCAATTAAGTCGCACCATAAAAGCTCGCAGCTTTCTCGAGCGCGGGCATCAGGTTATTACTAAGACGTCTGAATCGCGCTTTCTAAAGAGACAAGCGTGTAAAAGGGATGAACTGCGCCTGCCATCACAATAAAGACAACAGGCTTGATGTGCCAAAGCAAGGGCTTGACACGGAGACACAAGACGCTGCCTTTTGAGTGACAGGGCTCCTTTAACTGTTCTGCCTGGCAACACTCGCCTCTCCTCCCCGGAGTTGAGTTGGGTATGAGCACGCTTTTATCTGTGATACAGCAGAACTAAAGAGTTTTATTTATAGAAAACCTGAGAGCCGAGAACAGACGAAGCTTTGCGGAATAATGTCACCCTCCGCTTTGCTGAAGTCTCTCCATCATGTACGTGCAGAGGATGAGGAACGATGGGAGGATTTTTTCTTTTTCTAGGGTATAAGGGATGGGTGTGTAATAGTGTTTTTTTTAACCCCCCTGGAGGAGAATTTACAATATAATGGTGTAATTTAGAGAGACAGGCAGGCAACAAGGGCAACGTGTTGGGAGAGACCTTGGTGCATTAGTGAATGGAGCAGAAGGGACAGATGATTCACTCCGTTATACGTTGCTGCTTCTGAGATCCTGAGAAGCTACTTGCTTCTCCACATATTTATATATAGTGATTGTTAGTCTGTCTAATGTTTCTGTCACATGACCAAGAGAGCTATTCACGAGGATGGCTAAATAAGTCTATTCTTATTTTATTTTTATTTTCAATTTACTGCAGACAGAACTTGCGTTAGTGTCTGTTTCCAGGGTTTCTTTCTGTCTGTCATAGAGTATATATGGTAATTTAGCTCTTAGGTCACTTATCAGCCGTGTCTTATTGTTCTGATTTGCAGTTGTTTTATCACTCATAATAAAACACCAGTATTTTTTTACTGCACGCTCAAAGGACATTTCCTTCACTACCTTCCACTGCTACCAGGTGCACTACCTTACTTACCACTGGGCGTCTTATATAAACTCATTAGAGGGCTTCTGTGCTGTGCTGAACAACTTGACAACATTACTCCGTCAATCACTGGATTCTGCTTCCATGTGAAACATAAAAGCCTTTTTAATGGACTCGCTGACAGACCTGCTCGTAGAAGGATGACCTGGTCGTCCAGCGGCAGCTCAGAGAAGTGTGGAATCCTCTTGGCCCACTCCACCAGGGTAAAGAGTTGTTTGTCAGCTGCTTGACAGATATTTGTCACTGGGTCGTTGGGCTGCGGGAAATAGAGAGAAAAAAAAAAAAAAAAGTCAGAAATTCATTTATTATGTGAAATGAATAGGTGTCAGGTTTTTGTTTTGGTCCGAGTGTGTCTCTTGGCTCGGAGCCCGGTGTCAGGATGAGCTACCTATCACTGCGCATTCAGACTGACACAATGAAACCAACATGAGTACTACGCTGTGAATAATATCTTCTGAAGAGGAGCGAGCAGGAAGACAAAACAAACTGGGATCCTGCCCCGGCTTGCGGAGGAAATACCTGTGGAGAGCTGCCGGTTGAAAAACAACTTTCGCTGAGCAGACTTTCTCTCTTTGGGGACCTTTTAGGCGAAACACAAATCAGCCTCTCAGACAGTTAGTGGAGCTCAAGAGGCCCTCAAGAGGCTCTACTGACACTTTACTACAGAAGAAGTGCTTAGGAGCTCAAGGGGGACTTTATTATCAGACCAGGAAGGACTTTGTGAAATGTGCAAACTACAATATGCACAATGTGGCATTTCCTGCTTACTCAAAACATACACTCTTGACTGTAATATTGTTATCAGTTTAAACAAGATTGCTGTTATTGAAGGTGAACAATTACGAGCTTATTAAATTAGAAAAACAAGCTGTTCTGAGTGGTGGGTTGGCTAATAGATGTCACAGTGTCCATTCATTGCAGGAACAGCAACGTCAACCATCACCTCTGGGAAATAAAAGGTCCAGGTGAATCCAGAAGAAAAGTACAATTATGTATTGATTTGATTTTGTCAGACTATTAAAAAAAATGCAGCTTTGAGAAACTGTGAATATGCTTTTAAAAATCCTGTCTTCACTCAGTCAGAAGCGACTATTATGACCCTTGGAGTGAACACCCCACACGGAGTGTACCTTTGCAGTGAAAGCGTGCTTGATGAAATGGTAATTGGACACTATTCCAATTTTTTTTTGTTGTTGTTTTAGTTTGATTTTATTTAGTTAGGCTGTTCACATCCAAATTGGATGACGGTGGAAGAATTACAACCACACAGAAAAAACAACCTTTAAGCCAATTATCTTTGCACCCTTCAAAAAGCAGTGGATTCCTGTCTGAATACTGCACTTTGAGTCTATATCCATTAAATACATATAACTTCAATATGTTTTGGTAAGCAGCTAAAGTAACAAAACATTTTTTTGTGGCAGCATACGGTTCTATAACTGTACATTCGAGTGGTCGGAGTGTGATGTGTGAGCACTAATGTATGCGTTTGTCCTATTTGGAAAAGAAGATATATTTTTTTTTAGCAATTTATGCACCAGTCCAAACACAAGGGCTGCTTCTCCTCAACTGTCCTCATATATTAAATTCATATGTCTAATGCTCTGACTCACAGGGAGGAGTGGTGGAATGCTAATGCTACGCATGCATGCAGTGTGCCTAACTCCCTCAAATGTAACTCCATCTGGGCAAAAGGGGGGAAAATCCCAAACAACATTGTGAATCTCCGACGATCAATTTACAGCCGTCCCAGGAGAACATGCCCTTGACATGTGTGTGTAAACAAAGACTTTGCGCACACACTTTTTTTTTGCGCATAATTTTGAATCAAGTAAACATCCTTAAATTCCGTGTATCCCTGTGTGAACTCGCACTCCAACAGTCAGCAACTTCTCCCCAACTTCCAACTCCAAATCCCACGGATCGATGCTAAAAGCTCCGAGGATCCTGACATCAACTGCGGCTCTCAGGAGAAGATTAGTTCAAGATGAAGGAGAAAACATCTCCCCACTCCCATTCTCCTTTTAAAACGCACAGGCCGAGGTCTATCCCGTCCTCTCCTCCACATTTCCCCCCGCTACGGTGTGAAACTCACAGACACAGACACGCATGTGAAATATGAACAATTTAAACCAGACACAAAGCCTACACTGTTTTGAAAACTTAAAGTCGCCTTTTTTTTCTTGTTTTTTGTCAGGGGGAGTAAGACAACAGGCATCTTATGAATATTTCAGCATCAGATCTCCGTGGGAGATGTGGACAGTGCAGCTCAGTGCGGCCGTTTTTGGTGAGCTGTGTTTCCTCACCAAAAAAAGAAAAAAAAAACATAAACAGATTCAGCTAATTCATTCCAAAGGGCAGGCTCTGCAAAAACAAAGAAAAACAAAAGGGGGCTTCAGCGCGCGCTGCAGCCGAGCCACCCCTTCTCACAAGGATAGAAATCCCAGGGTTCTCGTTAGACATGACGAGCCTCATGAATGTTGTATGGCTATCTTAGCCATGTTTACACTGACCTGGTTTCTTTGCCTCTGTCTGTGGAGATGACAGGGGAGAGGAGCTTACACTTTCCTGAAACAATTCACGGGGATCACATTACTGTACTTACTGTTACAAGCCCCAGAGCAGCATCTGGGGTGTTATCAGGCCACAATGGAGGAGCCCGCCGCGACCTGTGAGAGAACTGCCTCCGTGTATAAAATTATCCATCTAGCTGAACTCTAAAAGCTACTTTCCCTTCTTCCACTCAGCCGGCTGAAAATGTGGAACAAGTGAGCAGGAGGAAGCCTGGGCAAAAACCTCCACTTCAGACGGAGTGGCAAGAGAATAAAAGTTCAAGTTTTAGCCCATTTGAGTGGAAGTTTTTTTTTTTTTTTTTTTTTTTTAAAATGTCTGCTGCCACAAACTGTGTTCATTTCAGGCTAATCAAAGGGTTTATAGCCAGACGCACTCCTCCACCATGCTCCATCCTCCAACAGAAATGCCAGGCTTGCATACTGTCCTATGAAATTTTCATCACTTGTGGAGGGGAGACGAAAGATTTGCGTTTCAATTTTTCATTATTCTGGTTGAACTAGAATATACTAGCGTGACAACAGAGAGAAAATTGGGTACTCATACAGATCAGCATAAAAATGAATTACTCAACTGTCCTACTTTATTTTTCCTTTAGATTAAAAAAAGAAACAGTCCCAACGAGCACAGGGATGAATCATCAGCTAAGTAACAACTAAATAACAGCAATACTGCCTGACTTGATTCAAGGGAAAGATAAGAACTTGTGAATCAGCTGTTATATAAATTAATACAAAGAGAGTAAAAGCATGCGACAACACAAAAAAAGATAAAAATATAAAACCTAAAAAATGTATTTAAAATAAATAAAATTCAATAAACACCCTCAGGATTGGCAAACGATGGCTTCTCTTCTGAGGAGACCTCTCCTTGTCTGACTGAAGGCATATTACTAACGCCTGTTTAACTCCTGTTCTAGGTCACCATGAGATAAACACACTTTATTCAGCTTGGCCAGACCCCGGCCATTAGACAGTGGCAGTGGCCTATTCATGGTGTACACTCATGGCCTGGGCCCTGTGATTAATTACAGCACGGGGCAGCGCATCTCAATAGGACCTAGCAGGGGGGAGGCAGGGGGACGGGGTTCACAGAGAAGGGGAGTCCTTGTAGTCAGGACAGCCTGCGTGCCGATACTCTGCCAACACTGCGGCTCCCTATTAGCTGAGGGTAAGTTCCCTCAAATATAAAAGTAAAATACCTATGATTTCAGGCCATACTCCTGTTGGTGTCTAGCTGATTGCTCTGGTTATAAGGTAGAATTTAAGATGTATTACTCACCTTTTGCTTCCATGTCTGAAAAAGTTTTGCCAAGCCCCTCTTTCTACCTGCCAGGACTGGACCTCAGCATTTATACACAACCAACCAACCAGAGCTGCTAGTGCAACAGCAGCAGAAACTTCCAGCTCTTCTTGAATTGACACTGCTGAGATCTAAGCTGCCTCTCCAGTACAACGGATATAAAAACAAGCTTGGTCTGTCAGCTTAAAGGAACAAAAAAAACGTCTAAAAACATTTCTGCAAACTACACTGCTAGATGCTGAATCACTGGCCACAAGTTAAAAAAAAACAACTATATTCCTACAGCATATAAGTCATTCAAGAACAAGTACAAGGTCATTAAAGCCTGAAATTTCCACACTGAATAGAGACACGTGAACTTATTATTTTTAATTTTGTTTCCCAGGTGCTTGGTAATAATAAGCTGTACAAACAGAACTGAGGAGCTGAGGAAGCTCCACTTCCAGTAGGCACCTAGTTTTGGATGAAGAAGAAAGTTTTGGTAGTGCATATGATTGTGTAGTATTTCTTTACAGATGTTTACAGTGTTATACAGTGGGTTCAGCATAATGTTTTAACACGCTTCACCTTTCCTGACGTGAAAGTTTCTATTTTAAACTCACAAGCATATCTGATATTCATGGATCAGTTCAAAATGATTTGCCTGCCGACACTGATTCCTACCTGTAAGATAAAGTTCCACATGGTCCACTGGTAAAGCAGCACATCGCCACTCTATAACATTATTATTGTGGCCGTTGTTATTATTATTTATAAAGCTGCAATTTCACAATATGTGAAGTAAACAAAATTGCATTACGAACCTGATTCAATACAATGAAGCATTAACTTTATTGCATTATCTTTACTGTATATAATAGATATAATTAATTCAATAGAATGATATAATTCTGTTTTTCTGCCTTATACAGCTGATGAGTGCTGTTTTCATGTCTAGTGAAATCCTTTAAAAAAGTCCTCGTGGTGTTGAGGAGACAGCGGGCATCCAGGGACCGACCGTGGCTGAGACTACTGAGCACACTGAGTGCATTAGTGTGTCAGAGCTGCCAGCCGCTCCCCCATGAGCCTCCACTCCTTCTCTCTCTCCCCAATGTCAACGCTCATCTCCTACATTTCCATCTGCCCCCCCCCCCTCCCTCCCTCCCCCAAAATAGCTCCAATTTACTCACATAACAGCCTTCACATTTCTACCTTTACTTCACAGGACATTTCCCTTCCCTGAAGCAGTCGAGGCCCGTCCTCTTCCCTCCCCCCCCCCGTCCTCCCTCCCTGCCTCCTTTGGTAGTCGGCTGTGCAGCTCCTCTGTTTCTCATGTACTAGCAGAATTCCTGAGAAAGCTGAGGCTTTGTGGGATGCTTTCAGGAATAGTCTGTCTGTTGCATTATTCATCACTGTTAGTCTCCTCTGAGTCAAAGGCAGCCCATAGAGCCCAGCTACTACTGAAGGGACAGATGAGGAAACTCGCAGCTGAGTGAAGCGGGCGAGACGAGGTGAACAGGAAAAGCAGCGCTCTACACCCTACACAGTCCACTCAAAGAGCTGTAACGAAAGAGGACAAACAGTACCCCTATCTGATACTCATTAACAACTTTCAGGAAGGAGGGTGTCTGCTTTAATGGAAAAAACAGGGAACTATATATATAAAAAAAAGAAGTATTTCATTATTTAGAACATATGCACAGTGAAAAAACGATAAAAGGAGCATAATATGCCCACATGCAGACAGATCTAACTTGACTTAAACATGTGTTTCGCGCGGACTACAAAAATGAGATGCTCGCAGATGGAAAAAATTATAACAACTTGTGGACAAAAAAGGGGGAAGAGCTCCAGCAGGACTTTGGGAAGCAGACGTTCTAAAATACATGTCGCGGGCCATAAATCTGAAAAACATTTAGTTTTGGACACGGCTGCACGTTGATTGATGGCCACTGACGCAAGTCTTATATCATTACTACAAAATAATGCATGCAATGCAAGTTCTTCCACGCAAACTTCAAACCCCCCATACCATAAATTAAGATTTAGTACATGTGTACAGATATTAAGACGACTTGTTAACACGCAATAAATAACGTTTCATTGCATAAGTTGTCAGTTACATCAGTGACTATTGAGAAGCTTTCACGCATAGACAACTGTTCAAATCTCCACATCTATCAGGAGAGAGATGAAGAGTTTCTCTGTCAAGACACTTAGGAGTTTTCATTGTGCCATTGTACCAGCTGTCATCCATCTTTTAAGTTTGTTTATAGTCACTTTCTGCGCTGATTGTTGTTTTCACAGCGATACCTCTTTCCACACCCATTTGGAGATTCGAGGTTTATTTTTTGTCACATGGATGATGTATTACATTGCAACAACCCACACTGTGCAAATGTTGCGCCTAAGAACTGAATTAAATAAAGAAGAAAAAATAAATAAGAGAGAATATAAAGGTAAAGAATAAAAAATGTTGTCTTTTACTGCTATCAAGTTACTGTACAGTAGGAGATGTCAGTGTGAATAATTTAGGAGAATGTCTGTACTGGCGCGGTTAGATGTACGAGGAGTTACTGATACACAGTGAGGGGTTGGATGGGGGCAGCTATAGAGATGGATCATGCTGGGCTGGAGATGAGGTAGAAGTGTTCATAGTCAGTGTAGCCTACCTTTAAACATGCCTGTGTTTACCATGATCACACCATATAAACAGTCCCCTCTTGTTTCATTCACAAACTTGTTGATGGAAAGTTAACATACTTGCATTTAGTCTCATAGATTTCTTCTAGAATTCTTTTTATATGATTATGTGTCATCCTTCCTTTAAGTACTTCCCACATGAAGTTACATGTTTTTTGTGTATCAGACTTGTCCATTCAGACCTATTCATATATATTTTTCTTAAACTGTATATTTATATTCTTATATTATTAAGAATAAGTATGAATGAAGTGTAGTGTAAGAATAAACACAAAAAGGATCTGAACAAACTAGTCACTGTGAATACACGTGTGCTTGTGTGAGTCAAAACTGATGGAGCAGAATGACACAGCATGTGTGTGTGTGTGTGTAAAAAAAAAACAAAAAACAGCCAACTCACCGAATTAGATGGTACACCAAGGTTGGTCTCGATGTAGGTCTCGGTTTTGGGTTCCACCGCCTGCTCGGCTTCCAAGATCTTCTCCACCGGCATGTCCTCGTTGGCGCAGCTGGTGGATTCCACCTCGTTCTCATTTTTGTCCTTGGCTCGCTGGCGCTCCTCCTGAACGGCTGCATGTAACAAAACTGGTTCCGGTCACTACTGCTGTTTTACAATGTCAGCATATGTTCAAGAGTGCACGTGTGTTAAAAGACGGGGGCAGAGCTTGCGTGCTTTCGATTAATAAGCGAGCGTTTGGGGTAAAAGGCAGTCGGCAGCTGTTTTCAGCATTCGTGTTCTGTTCGACCAATTGTGCACGACAAGCCCAGTAGGAACATCCAGAAGAGGGAGAATCTGTAGCCTGGTACACATCAGGAGCAAGGTGATTGTATCTGCACAGATGTGCACATGAAGTATACATGTGCCTACATGTGGGTGTGAGCATTGTGTGTGTCTCAATAAGCCAGTGAATAGTGACCTTGTGTGTATTATCCCAGCAAGCATATTCAAGATAGTTTAGTCATGAATTGCTTTGATGGTACGACTGGAACATATAAGGACCTAAGACCTGCATTATACGCGACAAAGCAGCGCAGGAATATTCAATGACTTTTTCCAGTTTCCTTATCAAAGAGATGTGTTTTTCACGTAGTTCTCAATGACAAACAGCAGGCTCCATTCATATGCAAAACATTTCTAAACACATTAACAACACGGGGCCCGTCACTGCTTCTTGAGCAATGAATGACAGCTAGAACATCCTGGAAAAAGAAAAAAAAAAACCCTCAACACAAGTCAATGAAGACTTTGTCGTACATAAAAACACAGTTAAGCGCAGCAGCGTCGACTCTGTCATCCGATTGGCTTGGCAACGTAGACGCAGGAAATGGTTTGTGTGCTGAGCAGACACCAAGACTCATTGTGGCTCAGGCAAGAGAAACCGCACCTCCACCCTCAAGTGAGAATGAAAAAAGTTGCATGTGTGCTTTGTCTTCTCAAAAGGCTATAATTTACTTAATCCAAAGCACCACAGCAAAAAAAAAAAAAAAAAAAAAGTATTGTGGCATTTTCCACGTTTTTCTCCCAACCACAGATTAATAAGAGACATAATGTGTTGTATGATAAAGTGCTTTTGGAAACTCTAAGCCAGCGTGAAGGTTTATAACACACACCTGGGCAGCCACGGTGTCACACACGCACACACGCACGCACACACACGCTGGGTTTGCAGGATGATCTGCCCTCTTAAGTTTCCCCTACTCTGGTTTCTATTCCAAGTCCTGAATCAGAGAGGCCGTGGTTCTTGTTGTGGGGGAAGCAGGGGTTGTTGGAGGAGGAGAGGGAAAGGGGCCCCTCTTTAGAGGAACTGCTGTCTGGAGGTGGAGGTCAGCCCAAGGGTAGAATACTTGTGTTGGAGTCAGGGAGAGGTGAGGAGGGCTGAAATCATGTTAGCTTTATTCTCCCCCCTCCTCTCCTCCTCTCCTGACTGGGAGAGCATAAATTCATTTAATCCTGTTTTTCTGTGGATTCGCTTAGCCTTTTGGGCTACTGCTGCAGTGTTCTCTAACCACAGCCCTCGAGGTGCATTGGGGGTGGGGTGGGGGGTGGGGGGGCTTAGGCAGCACTGCGAGCGAGGCAAAAAGCAGTAAATGATAATATCCTTGAAAGGAGTAAAGAGCCCAACAATGACATAAATAAAGCGGGAGGGAGGGGAGGGAAGGCCAAGTAAAGGTCAAGAAGAATTGGCCTCAGAACAGTCTCCAAAATGTGCACGCGCGCGTGTATTGTTGTTCGCTCGCCGCTCAGCGGCGACGCCACATCCGACACACCTTGCACATACGCACCAGGTTAACACAATCTTTGTGTCATCGGTCCTCCCGGCTACACCGTGCATCCACCGGTATAATCTTCACATCCCTCCATTCAGTGGCTGTGATTACTGCAATGGTTAGAGGCAGCAATTGATTTGTTCAATGTGTGAAAGAGCGCTTAACAGCACTGCTGAGAGTGCTAATATTTTTAACACCTTCCTGGAGTGTTAAACTTCACACCCCACGGACTGATTTTCGTCCCCCCCGTAGGATAGAACTCTTCATGTCCTCAGCCACACTGTAATCACTCCCCGAAGCTGCCTTCCTGTACGCCTTCGTTTTTGAATCACAGACGATGTTTTTGCATGTATGTTTCACAATTAAACCTTTTTTTAACCTGATAATCGTAGCACTCCAGTCTCTCAAGAATATAAAAAGGATGCAACATATGAAGCAATCCATTTGGATATCTCTGTGGAAATTATTCTGTATTTATATTATTGTAATATAATTAAGCATTATACCACAGTTTGAGGTACATTTCATGTTTGATGAATGCATTCGTCCCATCATGAAATGATATAGTACGTTCTGTATTAGTGAAATATTTAAGTGACATTTAAATATGTCGCTTAAAGTTGCATTAACTCTAACAGAAACAGCTGTGTAGAGGGAATAAACTGAGTGATCACATGTTTCCATGATGCACTGTCCAAACTTTAAAAAAAAAAAAAGAAGAAAAAACTGAGGACTATAAAAACAGTGGCAGACAGAACGAGCTGAGTGCAGCAGAAAGCAGAAGAGAGATTTAAGCTGACGTCCTTTCAAACCGTACAGTTTTTTTGGAAGAACTTGCAGCCAAAAGCCTTTGTTCTGGAAACAAAGCGAAGCTACTTAGCAAGAACTGTGGAGCTGATGATGAGTCATAATTTGAAATATTTGCCATTAACAGAAGACAGTTTGTTCAATGAAGAGACGAGCTGCTCTCCATAATGGAGCGTCCGCAGGCAACAGTGAAGCATGCTGCAGGCTCAATGCCCATCCAGCATAAAAGCAGCTGAATGGTAAGAAATGAAACAGTCCTGATCTCAATACTGTGGGGTCAGTTTGGGACCGCACACTTCCACAAAGTGAGGACTACCTACCTTCCAAGAACCTTGAAAAAACATTGTACAAGCACACAAAGGGAAACAAACCTAGCACTGGCTCTGAAGAGAGCCTTTTGCATTCCTATGATGAGGTGAAGGTACCTAAAGTTTCTCTTACACGCTCATAAAAGGGGAGGGGTGTTACGTCCCGACTACCAAAATCCCTTAAATCCAACACACCGGACCTTTAAATCTTTCAGGTTTTATTTCAGACATTCCTAAAACATTTGGATCGTGATGTACATCACGCCCCGTCTACTTGAAGATGCGTGTTTTTTTTATATGCCTGTTTTAGAATCCCAGTCTCTTCCAAGTTTCATTTGCACACTTTGGGAGGGAGGGGTGTTCTCTCCCAACTACTAAAAGCATATGCAGAAAAGCATAATTGCATAACTCACACGAGAGCAAGGCCTCACAGATCATTAGCAGGTGTGCCTGACAGGCGTGTGACTATATCTCACTGTACAGCCATCGTACAGGCTGCAGGATATTTGATGAAATGTCAAGACTGAAGATGGAACACATTATTTGCTAATTCACATAGTTTCAATTAAAAATTTGGAGTCACAAACTGTACGGTCTGTTTTGCACCGTTCATAACACCCTTAATTTCTTTAGATGAGCAGTGTAGTCAGTTTTTAAGGTTAATAATGACTTAATGCGTCAGTCTCTAATTGTCTGTGAAGGTTCTCAGTCATCCAGGTCATGGTATATTCTAGATAAAAGCTTTTGAATTGAAGGAGCTCCTCCAGTAAAAGCTGACACTTCAGACGAGCTGTTTCAGAAAGGTTTTCAGTCAACCTATCTGCAACCACATTATCTGGCAGTAAATTAATATTTCCGCCTCCGGGTAGCAAAATAACTATGCAGGAACGTGAGCTAACGCCATGAAAAATATTTATCTGCTGGCTGAGTCATGTTCTATGATTAACGAACTTGTTCATTCGATTTCTGTTTTTTTAAACAACTCACTTGACCTGTAATTTGCTGAAGAATGTTAGACAAATACACAAACCTCCAGGATACGTAGCGGAGACGGTTCGAACTTAATCATGTCGATGTTACCGTGTGTCATTTTAGACTCCAGAGCCTCTACTGACAGAGGACAGGGTTTCTCCCATCTGATGCACAGGAATGTCTGCTTGATGGATTTGAATAAATCTTGAATAAATGATTGGTTACCGACTCTCAAAACCATCATTTACTTGGAATCTAACCACTGGATTCCGGTATCACTTACATATATATATATAATACTGAGCAAATGTGGTGTTCTGTTCAAATTTTATTACGTGTACTCATGTGGTATAGACTATATTAACTGTCTAAACACATTTACATGAACGCTGAAAAAGATAGCGGTTAAAGCAATAACGATTCCTGAACTGTTTTTGATTAACAGGCTGAGTATGTAGTTGATTAAATCCTTGTATCTTTCAGAAAAGGGCAGGAGGAGTGTATGCATACCATGAGTAAACTTTAATTGGAGGAATGTGGTGCAAATTTTCACTGTGCTGTGCAAATTACGGGACATTATCCAATTTGAGCACTCGGATTAAATTTTGTGCACTGGGAATCTTTCTACATGAGTGCACAAGCTATCTTGTGTCTTGAAAAAACAAGTAGCTCCACTATAAGCAGGTAAGCTTTTCCACACAACTCCAGCAAAGTTTGTACAAATCATTAGGAGCACGAGAGCACGAACAGTGACTTCCATAGGATGCAGTGGAAGCAGAAGTTCACACAGCTCCATTGTTATGTTTTTATTTCTCCAGTCTATATCAGTGAAGTCTCAGAGGACTGCCTGTTCTCACAAACCCTAACTCCGCGATGTTGGGTCTGTGGCGCCGCAGCGGTTGAGTGAATGAGTTATCTCCCAAAAAGTAGGAAGCAGAGGAGTTTTATCACAGTTGAAGGTAACTGAAAAACTTCAAGTGCAAGTGGAAAGGCACTTCAAATTCTAACCTTAGGCTGGGTGACAAAGATATAGCTGTTGCAGGTCGCCATCAGTTGATCAAGTAATTCAAAATGTGTTGGTTGGAACTAAAAGAAGGACAGTGTGATATTATGCTTATATATAAACCTGTCAGAATGTTTTTCTATGTTCCTGTTTCGATCAAAGATGAACCTGCAGTGACTATAGAGGCATCTGCAGAGTTGTGTCTGACACCAGTCTGAGAACATACTGGCTAAATTTACATGGACATTATTCTTCAGTGGGATTGAACTCATTCTGATTATAGATTCCAACTTAACTGCTGGGTGCTTTAGACACAGCCATGTTTTTAACAGTGCTGCCCAAAGCACTTGTTTGAGCCAGTCATTGTTGTTCTAACGCCATGTTTCTGTCAATTCACATGATGTTTATCCCACATGTTTATTCCCACCACTGAGGAAAATTGGATGTTTACATGGTAAGTACGCCTCAAACGGTTTACACCAGCCTTCCCCCTTCTACTGAATGAAAACTCCTTTAGATGACGCCTCTTTCTTCTTATTGGGCTATCATTCTTATTTGAGGAATACTGGTGTCCAAATGCAGCAGTAGCCTAATTCCATCAGGAGTCTCGGTCGCAAGTTTCTGCTCACAAAAATACCGAAAGTACCAAAAATATACTTTATGTGTACTGGAGACTGATAAACGCTGCTGCTTATTATAAAAAAATAGAGCCCTTATCAAAGTGTCAATGCATGTGGATTAGTACAGATTTGTAGGAATGGGTAAGTGGGACTTTATCCTCAACGGTATGTGCTGTACCTTCTCTCTTCATGCCCATGGCCAAACACTTCTGGTAGCGACAGTACTGACAGCGGTTCCTCTGGCGTTTATCGATGACACAGTCTTTGTTGTCGCGACAGGTGTAGGTCAGGTCTTTGCGCACAGTCCTTTTGAAGAATCCTTTGCACCCCTCACAGCTGTATACTCCATAGTGTTTACCTGTGGGAAAGAAAGGGTGGTTAATTGAATGTTAGTACACAAATATTCTTGGCTCATAGTTTCCCTTTCCCCCGTCAACAGTTTTTCTTTCTTGTTTGACACATGAGGTCACTGACTTGTTGACAGCACCTCAGCCTTGTATCAACACATGATTTTCCACTGGTTGTTGGGCTTGCTGTTTGTCCAATACTACTACATAATTACTTGTGTGTAACCTCAAGACCACCAGAACAGCACTGCAATCATGGTGACATTGTAACTTCATTAGCAGGTATTCCCACTGAGATCGCAGCAACGTTTACAGTGGTAATGTGCAACCACACAAACAGCATGCAGGAATAAGCTGTTGAGGGAACAAAAGAGCAATTACGATCAAAGGCCTATTAAAGTGAACAGATTATGTTTGGGGGACACACTACAGTGGCAAAAACAAAGACAAGGGGAACCTACTGCAGGCAGGCTGCAGGGGGGGCCCATGGATTGGTACTGTTCTCATATGTTCTCTATCCGAGCTCTTTTTTGTTATTTATGACGGATGGAGTCCATTTGCATTCTTCAGTGTTGTTCAAACTGTTTCTTTGTTAGCTTTGTGCCGGTCGGACCACCGGAGAAGATAAATAAAGCCTCTGAGCACAGCGAAATGAAGCATGACTCGCTATTAAACATTGTTTTGATTCTGCCCTTTGGGTGCAAGCAGCGCAGATGACGCAGAATGACAGTATAACTGTCCAATAAATTAGATATCCACCTTCATTCTGGAGATAAAAACGTTTCATGGTTATTCTTTGAAAAACATTTTAACACAGGGTTATTTGTCGGTTGTGTGAAAAAGAAGAAAGTCCAGTCTGCAAGGAAGACTTCTGAGGGAGTCCTGTCCTTAGGCTAAGTGTGGGTTTAATGTTCCTGTGGTTAATGTGGTTCAGCTTGTTCTTGACCAAATAATAGCCCATGAGTAAGAGAACCCTAGGGAGAGCATGTGCTTTGTGAAAAGTCACTAATGATATTGTCTGTTTAGCATTTTTAGACCCGAAAGAGCTACGCAAGCGGGTTTGAACTTGGGACCAAAAATACTCAGGAAATATTTGGGTGTCACAAGAATTTTTTTTTTTTTTAATAATTTAGGCATGAAAAGCTTTAAAAATGTTTAAAAATATTAATGAATAAATGTTACTGAGATCATGTACATACACCGATCAGGCACCAAATGGATATGGGCCTTCTCAGGGTGTCCTTTGGTGGGGGTCTTTGGGTCCTAGGGAATAAGGGGAGGGGCATCTGTGGATCATCCCCCTTTCCTCAGTTTGGGATATAGTGAATTTGAAAGCCAGGTCAACACCTTGTGCTGTTTTTGATGTTGTTTGAGTTGGTGCTTGTGTCAGGCTGCATCCTGCTGCCTGGTCTGGTTTATGTGGGTGTTACATGTCTAAGTAACATCCACGCTAAGTTTCCCAGTAGAACATTGTATTGTCACAAGATGGTCAATGTTATTACTTCTCCTGTCAGTGGTCATAATGTTGTGGCTGATTGGTGTATTAGCACATTGATGCTGACATGTGATGTGACAGATTTTTTCTGTGTATTAACAAAAACCTCACAGAATCCATCTTTATATCCGGCAGCGTCGGGAATGCGATGACGTGGTTACTCTCACACACAGCACTGGTCTGTTTCAGTAGAAGCTGAATTAAGTTTTGGTTTCTTCCGACTGTACAATTTTTTGCCTCAGTATCTTCCATGTGTCTTTATCCTGCTGCCATCGTGGCTTCCCTACCATTTAGGGCCAAATTTGTAAGTAAATCCAATGCAAAAATGTACTTCTGCCAGCTCTGGCCAGACTTCAACCTTAGAACTTCTTTGGAGGTTTAGTGTGGTTGGAGAACGGGCTTGAACAAGATGGTGGGTAGTCCTGCTTGCTCTTAATTTAGTAATAATGGAAACCCAGCTGTTGAGAATTTATATTTATAGACTTCCCCAACTCAATGGCTTCCCGCAATTTGTCCCTAAATTATACATACAAAGTTCCATGGACTTTCTGGTTAGCATCAAGTCAAACAATTTAATGCCTCTCAAAAAGAATTAAAGGGTTTTTTTTTTTTTTTTTTTTTTTTTGCTTCCCTCTAGACAGTCACCATAGTCTGCCATCACTCACCTGAAGAGCGGTCGCCACATATGGCGCAGATGTGTTTGGTGAGCGACAGGGCCGTGCCTGAGGGCTGGGCGGGCACCTTCATCACACCGTTGAGGCCGAGCGGGGGCTTGATGTCCTCCGTGCTGCTGACCGAGTTCATCGGAGAGTTCAGCTGGAACATCAACACACACAAACACACACCCCGACAGGTCACAAAGCAGTCCCCACGAACTCGACACCAACAACAGCGTACGTGCCATCGCATAAGCTCAAGCCCCGTCACATAGCTCGGCTAGCGTGGAATATTTAGCTGATGACATCGAGTGCTGAACGAGCGCCAGGACAACTGAGGAGAGAGGTTTGGTTACACATACGAACAGGGACAGGGACATTAAATCTGTGTGGAGTTATGTCACGCCGAGCGCTATTTGCTAAACGTACAAAGTGAAAAGGATGTTATGACCACTGTAGCTGATCAGCAGCCCTAACAACACCTCTTTTTCTCACTTTCATCGCTCCCTCTGTCCCTCTCCTCCCTCCTATTCCACTCTTTTTCAGATCTAAATCTGGCGCAGCAGGATCCTGCACCACTCAACCCCAGGAACTCTTTTATTCATGCTCTCAACAAGCCCCGCTGGCTCCCAAATGTTCGGCGCTAGCATAACTTCACTGCAAAATTTAACAGTTCAGGGGAATAAGGAGACAGCATTTGTTTTAGCTGCGGTGCAACTGCAGTCTTAAATCTGAATCCAATTGCTGTCTGCATCTCTCTCTCTGAAAAAGAGCTTGAATAAAATTCATCTCAAACTGACTTGTCTTTTTGCTAAAAGTGAAACTAATTACTATAACTAGCTACATGCTGTTTCCAGAAGGAAAAAAAACCTCGAGGGGCAGGATATAAGTGATTCTTAAACGCTCAATATATTATATGGAACAGAAGCAATGGAAAAAGCAGTGTATTCAAAGGGTAAGCAGTGCTTATCCAAGCACACCCAGAGAGGTGTGAGAGCTGGAACAGAGATGCAAGTCATTTTTTCTAAGTTGCCGCTTATGAGAAATGTTTATTAGCACAAACCTTCCTTCTATTTAAAACTGATCATGGCAGAGACGCACTGTGTCTCGTGCCACGAGGCAAGACGGCAGAGCCAGTTTTTTTTTTTTGTGTTTACAGTCATCTGACAGTCTACATTATCTATGTTATGGAAGAAAACAGGAAAGTATACAACACAGCAGACAATGGCCCTTTTCAGACGTACACAGTTTTCAAGCAAACAGCCACAGGATGCTCACAAGTGTTTCCACAACTATGTACAGAGCTGTCATGTATTAGGGATACACATATTACTCATTTTCAGAATCAAGCCTACAAAATACAAATGAGACATACAGCCGTGACAAAGTTATTTGCCTTGTGGGGTCTCCCAGCATCTTGGCTGAATGGGCAAACCATAAATAGCTGTACTTCTCCTTGCAGATTGGTTCCCAGACCTTTACTACATGTCACACACTCTCTCCTACCACGTGATTTCCTGTCTCTCTTAAATGGCACTATTAAATAAAGTCCTAAACAAAAACAAAAAACAAATGAGTCTTTTATCCGTCCATCATCTACAACCGCTCATCCTGTAAACCATGACAGATGCCTGGACCCTGTCCCACCTGACATTGGTTGAGAGATGGCTGCACTGTGGACAGGTTGCCAGCCTGCTACAGGGCTAACGCAAAGAGACAACTGATTACACCCACATGCACACCAACGGAGAACCACTTAACCTAAGACGCATGTCTATGGACCGTGAGAAGAAGACGGAGCACCTGGAGAAAACCCACCCACAGGGGGAATACATGAAAACACTCCATCACACACAAGGCCTACATCACAAAGACATCAACAGTGCACTACCGTGCCACTGAGGTTCTATAGACTACATCAGAAATATAAAAATATGGATACCAGGTTCATCACAAGGAAAAGATTATGTTGAAAGATCATGTTTGTATATGTCTGAGAATATGTTTTAATATGTGAGAGAATGTAAATGATTACTCCAAGTTTAGTATCAAACATATTTAAATTTGTTGAATTATGAGAAATTTGTTGAAACGGGATTTAATAAACAGATCCTACATTTCCCATAATGCAAATTTGTTGTTAGACGTTCCAACTAGGAAAGCTTCTCTAGTGCCTCAGAGGACATACACTACTGTTGTCACAGGCTGTGCATTCAAGGGGGGAAGCTAATAACACAAAAGTAAAAACAGCCAGGCATTTATATGTGGTACACACACACACACACACACACACACACCCAGTATATGACCACATGTATGTGCATTTGACACAGTACACACCAAGCCGCTGTGGCTCCTGGCATCTCATTTCACCTTTCAAAACTCTATAAATATAATTCATCTTTAATAGCTTAAGTTGGAAAAACGTCAGCAATGCCATATGCTATATATATATATATATATTTCTTTTTTGCTTGGAGCTACAGTGCCATGCTTCTATTGAGAGAAATATTCCAAGCCAAGGCACGTTAGCATGACATCAAATAGAATATTCAACATGTCTTCGGCACAATTTTGCACACACTTCAGTCAAACTCAGCGTGACATATGTGGCGTCATCGGACCTTGACTGGGGAACCTGACTTGAATTTTAACATTAAAGCTTACATGGCTGCATCTGAATGAGGAATGCAATAGTGGGTTCAGGGATGTGAAAGCCTCACACCCTGGCACCCACACCTAGCCTTCTCTCCACACCATCACAAACTGATATTGTTTGCCTAATAGCATACTATGTTTGGGGTTTTTTTTGTTGACTTTCTGATGAAATATCAATAAAAATACCAATGTGCTTACTAAAAAATTGTGTTTTTTGTTGTTTTCCCAAAAACGTTCAAATATGCAATTATGCTTTTAGGCTAACAATATGTGTGTGTGTCATATGTGTGACTTAATGTGTAACTGATACTTTCAGCAATATTTAAATATACCACCACTTACAAGTGCCGTTATTATTCATTTAAGTTGACAAGATCGACTTTCAGAAAAATCTCTCTCCAGTCTCCATTGGTCACAAAGGCACCGATGTAGCTGCATCACTTTGACATCACGTGCACGCATCCACATCCCTACACGGTCATTCGTATGCACGCGCACACGCACACACACACACACACACGCGCGCGCGCGCGCGCACACCCGCACACAGTGAGGTCTTACCTCAATTAAACGCCCTGAGTCTAGAGATTTCCCCTGCAGCACAGCGCTAACAGAGCTGTCTCCTCGGCTGAGATCGTCTCTATCAAACCGTCTTCTGTCTGCCTGACAGAAAAGATTCCTCCGCTCGCAATCTATTTTCAGTAAGCCCGCAACTCAATCTTAGCAACACTTCTCCCCTGTGGTGGGGTGGGTAAAGCTGGGGCCCGGGGCTTTCTTTTTCTTCTGCCCATGGCGATGGAGGAAAAAAGGCATGGGGGGGGATTAAAGTGGCTCAGGACTGGTCCTGGAAATAGAATACATGCGCCCTCCCTTACAACACATACATGTGACACTTCGCAGGAAGGTATGCCAGCTGTGTGTGCAGCCGTGCCGCCTTGGGAAACCCCACTGGCAACCCTCTCCTTGCATACAGTCTGAGGAGGAGAAGGCTTCACATTTTTCACCGACTGAAGGACAGAAACAAACGACGGGCCATTTAACATCAAGGAGTTGAATGCGCATTCAACTCGGTACAATGTACAACGCGGGCGGCTCCGATGCTCCAGCTGACGAGCGCTGTATAATGTGCTGCAGGTGTTACATAACATGTTGTGGAGGACACTGGACTGGTACATGCAGTACAGCGGGGGTCTCTGTCTGCTTGTGGGTGTCAGATTCTGCACAGAACTGATATATGTGATTATATGTTCTGTGCCACCTGCTGGCTTCAGCAGACTGCTGGAATATTCAAACATTGGGCTAAAGGGGATGAATTAATAGGCTCTCAGCCAGGTTTTTAGAGATCGTGTGGGATGAGGTATATGAGGCAAATGTTGGTTGAGCTTGAATGTTGGTTTGGTGCCATAAAAACAAACGTATTATGGTAACAAATGGGAATTGAAATTATCAGTGCAGTCAGTACAGGGTGACCTGAGTGAACTATAAACAATTTTTCTACTAATCATGAAAGTCAAGACAATGTAGTTGGAAAACATGACCTGCTCTGACTACAAACTATACGAAAATTATTATCAGGGTTCACTCTGGAGGGACTAGAATAAGCAAGAATGTTTCTTAAAATTACTATTTATTCCCCAAAAATATAATTGCCTTTTAATTTGTTGCTGGCCAGACACTCCAGCACTAATTTTTACTATATTCTCAGGCAACACAACTAAAAAAGAGGTCAAGTGATAGGAGGATCCGACAAGAGTTTTACTTTGAAAGTCAGGGAAATACATAAAACATGGTCATACATTAGTCTACAGTACACAAGAAGAATAAAAGCAGGCATAATCTTACAAAACTGCAATAAAGCCATTTTCAGAATCAGTTTGGCTGAGGCAGTTCCCTTTAATGAGGCCACTAATCCAGGAAGGTCCTGTTTACTATTAGTATGCTATATGGTGAAATCTAAAGAAAGGATTCGTCCCTCGAGTGAACGGAGGACAAAAAGGAACGAAGAGCCGAGACAGCAGAGGCCTCCGCTGATGATGGGCTTAGCTCGACTCAGAGCGTCAGAGCGCAGAGTTTGCTCATAAAGACACTTCAAAAGGAGACATCAAATCCGAGCGCGCCACTCCTCAATGCACGTCCCTCATGTGGAACTTCAGTTGCTTTCCAGTTCAAGGGCACCTTTTTTTTCCCACAGAGAAAGTTATCTTCACGGTATTCTTTCACAACGTCCTTACAGAATCACTTCATAAGAATTTCCATTATACTATAGAAAAGCGTGAGCAGGAATAGGACGTCCTAGTCAGTGTTCCAGATACTCCTCACAACTGTGTCACTGATTTGCTTAAGAACGATTTTTTTTTTGTAAATTAATTAATTTATTTTGGTTTCACGGGCTGAAACTAAAAATGTCTAAAACTAGAATGGAAAGAGGGAGGAAGTGTGAGCGGACGGGACACAAATGTTGTGTTGACAAGAAGACGAGGTCTTAACAGCTGCCTCTTGAGAGGTCGCGATGTCCCCTAAAGATAACCCCGAGTCCCCTTTCACCTCTGACACCTAGTGACAATCACTTCCTTCTAAAAGCAAACTTATCTCAGCCATCCCGCCAGCTATCGGAGAAACGAGCAAGAACTTTCTTCTCACCGCTGTGGTGTGTTCGAGTCTTATCACGACATGCATCAGCAGAGGTAGGGGATCGGGTTTCACACAGGGAGGTGTGTTAACGGATCCGGCTCCTCTGTGGCCTTCGGGGCATATTCGCAGTGAGGCGCCCCTTGGGATGAATTTGAATTTCGGTTTCAAAAACACCTGTTTGAGCACACGTGTGAGCCAGCACAAAATGCAGGGAACAGATTGTCGTGCAGTTATTTGCGGGGGAACTTCGGGATCGTCTACAAATAGATCAGTTGTGTAACTGTAAATATGCAAATCATGCTCAGGATATGGAAGAAATATGGGATTTAGCCTAAACAGCACGTGCCGTCATTTTCACGTCAAAGGAATCTTTTTTTTTGCCTTGATACTGAAATTATTTTTCTTCTCAACTACTCAAACAATCAACAATACGACCAAAAAAATCTGGGAATACACTGCAATACTGCAACAATTATGACAAAATGAAATAAAAATAACAGGAAAGACAATTAATTAATCATTTTTGGCACAATCAAGCTTAATTCAGAGAATTTGTGTGAATTAAATTGTTAAACCAAAATCTGTATTATTAGTTGCCATAGCAGAGCTCTGATGATTCGTTCTAAGATGAAGAAATTCCACTTGTGTTTCTAAGGAGGCTTTTAACATTAAAACAATCCAGTGATTTGTTTGTTGTCTATTTTAAGCATTTAATGAAATAAAACTTCATGAAAGTAAAGGGATCCTTTCCTAGAATATTATAATTTGGCTTTACCTTTGTGCCTTTTTATAGCTTATTAAGGAAATAAATACTGTACATCACACTTAAAAAAAATCTTCAGTAACAACAAATAAATCCTTCCTAAGTACGTCGTATTGTGAAACAGCTCCATGATTACTGTCACTGAGCTCTAACAAAACACACTCTTCCCTCTCCCACTAGACAGAATTTAGTAGAAGCAGACATTGTTTGAGACAGCTCGGAGCTTTCCAACACTCACCCCATGCTGTGTCACAACAGAAAGTGAATCACTGCAAGAAGTGCTGGTGCTTACATGTGTGTGCGTGTGTTTTGACAGAAAGTTTTGTTACAGTGGGGGAAAAAAAGGGATATTAAGAATATCAGCGGCATGAAAGCGGCGGGCCTCCGAGCGGCGAGATGGGAATACGCGGAGTGACTTTCAGCTGTTGTCTCACCTCAGCGTGGCAGTATCTGGGCATGTGTTTGTCTTTAGTGTTTCTGGCATCCGTGGGAGTGTGTGCACACAGGGGTGGGTCCCCGGCACGCATTCAGGGGTGTATTTTTAACGTGCGTTGCGGATGTCTGCGTGTGTTTTCTGTTGTGTACCTGTGTGCATTGCATACTGTACATGAGCGTGTGTTTGTGTTTTGTCTGAACGCACATGTGTAACTTTGCCATTCTGACTTAGTGTGAGCGTGGAGGAGCATACAGGCTGTTTATATAGGCAACAATTCATCTCCTGTGGACACTGTGTTACCTCACACTGACATAGCATAGGTCTTCTCACACCAGTATCATCTAAATGTCACTAACCCTCATCGTATAATTTCATGGTTTGCTGCCATTTATTTGGTTTTCCACTAACAATTAGGGACGGGTAGCGATACTATACTAGTACCATAATGGTCGGTGTTGATGCAAACAGTATAGGTAGATAGATTTCCATGCACTTTTGAATTAGCGCCCCCTTAGCTCTACTGCTGTGCTGACGCTACACGTGACGTCACGTCAGTTTTTCACCTGCATGGTCGGAAACGAACCTTCGAAATGCCGCCAAAAGGCAAAACAGTCACAAGTTTGTCTGTACTTCACCTCAAAAGACGCCGACTCAGCAACCTGCCACAACTTCTCGAAGGCGATATTGTGCAAGGGAGGCAACACCTCGAATTTATGTAAACATCAGATGAAGCCTAGCAACTACCTGAAAACGGTGCCGTCTTTGATAACCTGCGAGACCCCACAATTATAATAATTATGACAGTGTGTTGTTGATTAGTTTATTTCTTAGCCCCAGTTGTGTTTAAATTCATATTCTGTTCAACTTGCACGTCACAAAATGCCTTAAAAATAAAAAGGCTCATATTTGGACATTCTTTAAGCACCGGCACCGTTTCAGAAACACCCATTGGCACCCGTATCAGATAAAACCTTAACAATACCCATACCCAGTAACCATCAGTGTAAATAATCCTAAATCATTACTTTAGCAGTAAAACAGAGCTTCCGTGTCGGAAAAAAGGGCTAGGGTAAAAGAACATTTTTTTGATACACGTTTGACTTGGAATGGAAATATCCATGTAACGAACAAAATAAACTACAACAGAGGATTTTCAGGACACGATGGTGCGGTGCGGTAGAGTACAAACACAAACAAACTCCAATAGTGTTAACAGGAAACCAGGTTCATGAGTTCAAAGCACAAGTACAGTCTGTGACAATGTGCAATGACTACGTATGGCATCTACTTGTCATTCAGTGATTAATGTAATTGACAGTATGTCCACTGGCCCCTTAGCAATTGACTGACATTCAATTTCCCATGTCAAATAAGTGATTAAGATTTCTTTTTTTAACCCCGTGAGCATTCAGCCAGTATTTTCTCTGTCCACTGCTATGTCCTCTAGCAAGTCATTGTCTTATTTAGAGGTAGATCAAGAAGTAATTTCAGTGTCAAGACAAAGAAAGTCCAGTGATTCATCCTCTACACTTCCATTAGCATCAAATATACGCCGTGGCTTTCTAGGGGTACTAGGGTGAAAACAAAGTCAAGTCAAGTTTCTTTTGTCAAACAGCACATAGTCCAGTTCAAATGGTATTTCGGAGTCAAACCACCACTGAATTTAGCAGCGTGTTCTCATTAATTACATCCTGCAAGTCACTCAGTTGTATTTCCATTGTCCAGCATGTAGCAGATAAGAGGATGCTAAATCCACTTCCGAGTCACTCAGCTTTAAACAGACTAAAGTTTTTACTTGGGTATTAGCTTGTCACATGACCACTGGGTTTGCCTCCTGGCTGCTAACAAGTAAACACATGAGCGTTTCAATCCTGTGAATAACCGATGAGCTCCCTTAACAAAAGACAAGGGGGGTTTAACACTGACTCAAAGGTGCTTTAAGGGCTGTTGTGCAGCGCTTTTATGAATATGTGATGTGTGAGATGTGGCAGGTTTCCTTCTGTCTCTCTGAAAGGCTAAGGAAGTTGTTACACACGTCAGCTGACATTCAGGAAAAACTGTTCTACTTTCAATCCCTCAAACACAAAAGGATAGATAGATATCACTCACAACGTATTGAATATAAGATGAAGATGCTCTGTCAGAACCCACTCATCCGTTACTTCAGCTTGATAACAGACGTCTGAAGATCCTCAGTCATCCAGACACAGGCGTCTGTCACAGGACGCAAACTGTGTTTTTTTTTTTTTATTATTATTGTCTCTTTTTTTAGGTATTTCATTGCATCATGCCTTGTTTAGTTTGACACCTGTCTCCACAGTTGCACTTCATACTTACTTTAAATTTAGGACACTAACAATAAAGACGCCTACATCACATGCACACACAAGTTTTATAGGTGCGTGAGCAGTGACAAAAGCAGAACCAGCCGCACAGTCAAGTGTTGTTACATTTTGGACATGCCACAGAGTACGTGTCTGTCCTCAGACAGTGTTGAGTTGCCGTAAGATCACACCGGCAGATGAAATTAAAGCCCTTAAGGGATTATCCACAGCTTTAAAATAAATGTGTGTGCCCCTGAGTCATTTAAACCACGCAGTCTAGCGGCTGCATTAGGAGGCTGTTCTGTGAAACCTAAACCTAATGTTACCGTTTCAGTTCCTTATAGCTGCTACCTCCTAAATGCCTCGTCTCCTGCGTGGCCCCACACAATTCAGAACACACACACACACACACAGGCTCTAGTGTTGTCACAATACATACTGTAGTGCCAGTTCTCAAATGATGGCCTCCAGTACACACAACAAATGAAGGCGGCCGACATAAAAGCGACGGGAGAGCTAAAAGTTGTGTTCAATTTCCACCGACACAACTTTCTACTCCGTTGCTTTGATCTTCCCCTAAAAAGAAATACCATTATGTTCTCATTTACCGTTTCTGCTTTTGGGACTTAAAGTCTTTTTTAATAAAACAGCACTTCCTGCATAAGTTTCAGAATAAAAGCCTTCCAGGGAAGGAAAGGGAATTTGGCCCCAAAAGTGCTGGAACAGTTTTAATATGGAACAGATGCAGTAAAACAGTTAAACCATAATACTTAGATTAAAGGCAAGTCACCGAGAATAGCTATTTTCTCCGCAAGCAACCAATAACTTCAGAATTGTGCGCTAAGCGTGAACTAGATTAAATCTACACACAGCGCGGGGGACAAAAGTGATCTCTAAAACTGCTTGTAATTGCTACCTGGAGACCACTGATTACAAAAAATCTTTTCCTCTATCCATTTGTGGGTTGATTGACGTTAGTAAGCCTTAACTGTTCCTCTGGGACCTTACACACAGCTCTTTTGTGCGGCCATTCAAGCATGATGTCATGCAGAGTGACTACAGCAAGGTCCATCAAAGAGCAGAGCAGTGAAATGGACCTTTATTACTCCCACACAGGAAGGAGCTCAGGGCCACTACTCTCCCTCTTGCTTTCTCTTTCTCTCTCCCCTCGGCTGTGTTGTGTTTCGGTTTCCTAGCTACCCTCGGACGAACACGGCGTACCCAAAAGTGGCACATGACATCACCACCGCCGCTCATTTATAACTTATTAAGCGCATGTTCCATCTCTTGTAAAACATTTACACCTTTTTCACATTAGTGTTTTTCTCTGTGTTCGACTCCAGAAACACTCAGGCTTTGTATGTATTTTTAAGGCACGCTGAGAGACAGGAGGCCTGTTGTTGGTTTACGATTCTCGGGGAGTTTTCAAAGGGAGACGGCAGAAGCCAAAGGGGTACAGGCCGAGAAGCAACGCGGAAAGTGGAAGCCGACAGTGGTCTGATGACAAAGGACAGCCAGACAATTCTCTGGATTGTCAGTGGAAGTGTAAAATCTGTTCCAAGCCTCGCATGTAATCCTTTCCAGCTGCCCGGAGAGTTGCGGTGTCTGTGATCGAGGGACGGCCTGTGTTGTCAGCGTGCTCGAGTCCACAGACACGACCACTGATGGATCTGATCGCAACGATCCGGGCTGTGGCCTGGAGACGCCCCCGCGCGAGAATCCCGGGGACACGTCCTGCAAGCTCTCCCTTCTCAGAAAGAGATGACAAGTCTCATAACGGCGAAACCACAGAACGAAAGGCAAAGTATAAAGTTTTTCATCGCAGCCAAATTCTTCTTGTCATAATATATTTGCTGTCAATGCGTAGGAAGAAAAAAAAAAAGACACAGACATAGTATGTTGGTGTGTCTGGATGCTCGGGACAGTGCTGAAGGGGAAGTACAGTTGTTCGAGATGTAAGAACTGGCTGAAGATAAAGGACTGTCTCTGTCTTTACATGTGGTTTGGCTGTGGGGAGGATGCAAGAGAGGGACTTTTGTTCACCCGTCCCCAGCTCTCATCATCTTGTCATTTAGGCCTTTGATGTAGGAGATGGTTGCGGCTCACGCTTTTTTCTTTTCTTGTCACTTTTTTCAAATATACACAGGTTTTAATGAAGTGAACTGGAATGGTTTTTATTTTTCCATGAATCTAGATGTCGCGTTCACAGCTAGAACAACACATTTCAAATACTTCAGTGTGTGTGTGTGTGGTTTAAGCAGGGCTGCGTCCTAGGCACTAGGCGGTTAAGTAAAGAAGAGGCTGAGCTGTGACCTCGTTCCAGTTAAGTGCCCCCCGAAAAAAGCAAGTCAGCCGAGTGTTAAGAGTAAGTGGCATTCGCCGTCTGACTCAAATCAGGTCTCATCAGAAGTGCCGTGCCTCACCACCACAGGGCAGTGCCACCATCTTTAACCTCTCTCACATCAAACCGCTGTTCTCCACCCTCGCTGAGCAACAGTCAAAGGACTCTGTGGCCAAGGTTATGTAAAAGCAGCCACCCTGCAAAATTCGGAGCTGACATTTTTCGACTGCGCTTGTGTAGATGCGCTTAGTCTCGCTCGTAAACAGACTGACTGCTTTTCTTTTTTTCATTTTATCATGTATCTGTTCAATTACAATTGAAATCTGTAAGCATCTGATGAAAGCATGAGTAAGGGTTAATGCAGAGTCAAGAGAGGACCCTGAGGAGAAGGGGGATTCTGCTTCAAATTTGCATGTGTTCACCGCAAACTGGCATTTTCAAACAAACAGGAAGCTTTAATGAGGGCGGTGCCCTTTTCTCCACCCTGTCACCAACCGGTCCTTTCTATGAATCCTCGAAAACAACAAGCCAGATTTATATTTCTGTAATATGCATTGCTTTCACATCAACCTATGACATTAAAGCATCTAAACTACCGATAATTAAAATAATTACTCAAACAATACAATGTGAAGAATACAAACTGAAACATGCAGGTGGCAACTTTCAGTTGTGTTTTTAAGCGTTTGCCCGGCAACACCTGTTTGAGCAAATTCAAAACAATACAGCACAGCTGAACGCTGGAAACCTGGCCTAACCCTCGACACCAGTTATACAATTACTGTACATGCAGCACTAAAACTGTCACCACCAACTACAACAGCTGTGACTTGCTCTTTATATAGCTATTAGAGCTGGCAGGATCGTCCAGGAGGCAGTAACGATGAGTTAAGAAACATTCCTGCAAAGCACAAGACGCTCGTCATAACCACTGTAATACACCAACCTGTAGAGTTACAGGCTAAATTTGTACACTTAGCTCCTTTCATAGAATCAAATGACAGAGGGAGCCGACTTAAAAGGAACTTTTGCTACCTGCATGCAGAGTACTGCCACTGTGGGACGGAAACAGCAGCACACATGTAAGTGCTTGAAATATGAAGAGTGGAAGAATCACGGAGTGGTGGTGGGCGGGAGGGGCTTTCTAGCAAGGAGAGATTCTGGCCTCTTTCTCAACGTGCCCCTAATCCACTCCATTACATGTGGGACACTTTCGTTAAGCAGGCGCAGATAAGCTCAACAATGGCGAGGAGAGCCCATCCCAAACAGCATCGCGTCGCTGACTTACTTCACCACAATTATCGACAAACACACACAAAAAAAAGGACGGCGGCTGCATTTTGGGGGAAATTATTTCAATTTCAGATACGGCTCTCGACGGAAACTGGGCCACCGCGAGCTTTGATGTCTTAATTGTGTGTGTGTGTTTTTTTTTTAAATACCAAGGAAACCCAGGCTTATTGATGGAACAAAAAAGGAGAGAAAATGGAGACGACGGGACAAAGACGAGGAATAAAAACAAGAAAGCGTAAAAGGGAGCGGAGAGGACAGCCAGAGAGAGGAGACGAGTGAAGGGACGGAGGAGAAAGTTGTGGTGGGAGAGAGTGGCAAATATGCTTTCAGATATAGAAGGAAGAGTGACAGAGCTGAAGAACTGTGGAATCTCCGCTGAATAGGCCTTGATTAACTGCGCCACGGGGTCAAAGCAGGGCCTCTGTCTGCTGGGGCCTAGCTTACGGAAATGATATGCTCGTGTGTGAGTTGTGAGAGAAACTGTGGTTTGCACTTAAGAGACGTGCGAGAGCATTGTGTAGGACATGATACACAACTAGTTTGGTTTGTTTATAGAGCAGCTCTATGGACACATAGGTACGTACTTTTAAAATCTGAGCAGTCTGCTCTGACTGGTCATCTCCAAAGGTCTGTTTGGACCTAAACTAAAGTGCAGGACGAGCCATTGTATGTTTTTCTTGTTTTTCCCAAAAAAAAAAAAGAAAAACTTTAAAGCACCTTTAATAATTCCCACAAAACTATGACTCATGCTATGACTCAGACACTGAGGTACAAGTGATGTACAGTGGAATAGACATAATAGTTAACACATCAAATCAGATTTTCTGCTATTATATTACTCAGGCATAGTACGTCTATATGTCTCATCGTTTGAGAATGAATGATGTACAGTATAAACCCCATAAGCCTACCACCAGGTCCAACTTTGCGCATTACAGCTTTGTGAACTATAACTGTGGATACTTCTGCGTTCACATAGAGTATAAGACTGTCAAAACACTGCTGCACAGTCAGGTATTGTCCAATACTTTGCGTCAGCAGGGAGCAAAAGAAAAACCTTGAAGACACAGTGCCTGAATAAAATATCCAACTCTGTCTGTTAGCATCTGTGGAACATCCACTTTCACAGACGTGCGCGTGTGCGCACACCAACAACGAATCTGTCACGGGCCTCACCTGGGGGCTAACGCTTGGGCCGTAGCCCATTCCAGGCGAGTTCATGGAGTGGGGCCCCATGGGTGAGCTGATGACGGAGAAGGGCGAGGCCAGGCCGTTCATCGGGGAACTCAGGGTGCTGATGGGAGAGTGGAGGGAGCCGGAGGGCCCCATGGACGTTGGGCTGAGCAGGGACGGGTGCATTCCCCGGTGGGAGGTGGGCGAGCCCAGGGGTGAGGAGCTCACCTGGCCCGACGAGTCTGTTCGGAAAAACAAAAACAGAGGTGTTGGAAAGGAAGCTCCAAAAATATGACAATGTGGAGAAGGGTCTTTGCTGTCAATCAATGCTGTCATTGTCATTTGCTTGTCTGGAAAACATTACAATATGAAACTGCATTCAAATGAGAAACCCGACGCGGCGCGAGACCACGAGAAACCGCACTCTGCATAAACACGTTAAGCTTTATTTAAAAGGCCGTTTTCACACTCCATCTAATTTGAGTTCTTCTTGACCGAATCACTGGCAACGAGCATCTAGCACATCTGGTGAAGTGTGAAAGCAGTTGTTGAATCTGAGCGCCATCCAGGAAAATATTCAGCTACTATTCAGCAGAAACACTTAAGACAATTAAAGCCAACATAGCTCACAGTGGAAAAACGGCTACGCGAAAAGACAAGGACGGCCATCTCAATACACAAGCTGTGCTGCTCCCTGACAGACTACAAAAGCACCTCCTTTGAGGATCTATGAGGACAAGATGTACAGTGCATCTATAATGCATGTGCTGGTGAGTGGCGTAGTTGGCCCAGGAGATGAAAAAGTGACCTTGCGGCACAGCTGAGGAGAAACATGCAATGAGTGACACTGAAGTCAGAGAGTGCTAAGGATAAGGTCATACGTACAGGAGCTTATCTGACCTTTACGTCTTTCTTCTACCTACTAGATTTAGTCCTCTGTCTTTACCTTGACTAAGCCAGCCATCTCCCCGTCAGCTGTCAACACAGAAGATATGAGACAGACGGGAACGTGAGCAAAGGAGCACTGACATACTGTGACATGTCACTGAGTCTTTGGCAACAGGGTTGAGCTGATGACAACTCCCTCCCTCCCGTCTCCTCTTTCAACACCGCCGCTCACTCTCTTTAACTTTCACTTCGTGACTGCGTCCGTCTTTGCTTCCACCCTTGTACGCAAGTGAGTGTTTAATAAAAATGTGCTGCAGGCAGACTGATAACACGCCCGAGACATAAGGGTGGTGAAAGAATACAATAGGATATCATCACAACAGCTGATTCACAACAAGGAACAATGACGATTTTAAACATTTTTGTGATACGATGCAGAAACATCTAATCTGTTATAGCTCTTTGTCTGTTCATCTCACTGCGCTTTTATGGTTGGAAAATGGGATTGTCAAACAGACAGACCGCAAATAATCTCCAGATCAATCAGTCAGGATTCTTATGTTCTTGTGTTGCACCGGATGATGTAACTCCCCGGCAACGGCTGATGGGTACCATGTGATGTCAGGAATTTAAGAACAGAATCAATGGCAGGAATTAGGGGTTTATAGTAAATGGGGGGAAAAAATTAAAAATCTTGGTGAAGTGCAACTGTACCTTCTCCTCAACCAATGCTCAAACATTCTTCTTTAAGCCATTGGCATCAATAAACACGGAGCAAATATTACACAAGTTAAATCTAGCATTGTCCATTAGGTTGTACAAGTTCATAGATAAAGTCAAACACATTTTATAGGCAGTCAGTCCCCCCCCATCGCCAGACATAATGGATTAATGCTGGAAATCTATTGATGTAGCACTTTTCTCCTTATGAAATTAACACCAATCAGACAACCTGGAGACTATAGCCTTAAAAGGAATTTTTGTGAGGACGTATCTCAGCTTTCCATGCATTTAACAGACATCCGCACCTCGTCCCACCTCTTAATTCACCTCTACATCTGTCATAAAACAACCCAGGTTCATCTCAGTTAGTCTGCTGCCCTAAAATACCCTGCCTTTTAAACCCTGTCCTGTTTTGACATTACAAATGTGCTTTGTCTGCCCTCTGCAGCGGGACCACGGGCACTTGTTACGTAATAAATCGGAGCGAGCGCGGCTTGTCTATCACACTCCCACGCTTTGTAATCGAGCAGGTCCCTCTGATTCCACCTAACAGAAAACTGCCATACGACTCAGTTTAGCTGACAGCTGAGTAACAAGTTCAGCTCACACCACTGTTCCTGTCCCAGGTGACTTTACAGGATTTGTTTTTGTTTTTGTGTGTTCTTTACAGAGCACTTCTTCTAGGTGAACGGTGTACGAAATCAGGGATCATCCCCTTCGTTCTCCCTGCATCAGCAATTTTCTGCGCGCCCAACCTGGCCAAGCACTTCCTGCGCATCCTGCTTGGCTCACGAGCGCTTCCTCTAAGCACACATGGGCCGGTGCTTTGGAAAGCCAACAAACATCCGTCTTAATAAAGGGCTAACAACGGCTCCGCAGCAAGCTGCATTAGTTCACTGTTTAATCCTCAGACTGATACCCCTTGAGGTTCTATTCCTCTGATTACATTTTTTATCCCAAAATGCGCCCACACACATAATTCCTGAAAGAAAGAAAAAAAAAAGAAAAAAAGAAAAATTAAAAAGCCCTGAGCCAGGAATTCCCACAACCCCTCTCCGAGCGGGTTTTAATTCAGGGAGATAAAGCAAGCTGTGGTATTTGGTTTGCCAATCTGTCATTGTGGGTCTCAGCAGGGGGGGGGAGCTCAGCTGACGGAGCCCCTGCAAGGCCCCACCTAGAGGGGGGATGACAGAGACGGACCGGGAGGTAGACACGACACTTTATGTCTCTTTCCCCCCCCCCATTCGTTCCTGATGCCGTTTTAAAGAGGACCAACCAGAGCAGCGGCTCGGCTCTCTGATGTTCTTTTTCCACATGACGAAGAACGGAGCTATGCAGCTATGTGGTCGTACTGTATGTGGAGGATTTCGTTTGGGCAAAGTTCCCAGAACATAAAGATTTCTCATAGCAAAGTGTGTGTGTTGTGTGCATGTTTTTGCATGTATGTGTGTATGTTTATTGTTGTTGGAGTTGGGTTGCCAGTGTAGGATTACAGCGGGATGAAAAGGACTCGATCCTAATCCTCCCAGGAGAGGAAAGGAGAGGAGAAAATTAGAGGAGAGGAGACAAGGAAAGGAGGGAGAGGAAACAAAAAGCACTTATTAGGAGAGTCGGCGAGAAAACAAGAAAAGAAGTGGTTGATATGAGAGAAGAAAGAGGAAAGGGAACAAAGAAAAGAAAGGGAAATTACGGAAAGGAAAGGAAGAGTTGGACGGTGAAAGAAATGAAATAAAAAGACCCGACACTCCGGCCTGTATCTCTTCACTTAGCCGCTTCACGTCAACCTGTTTTAACTTGAAATTGAAGCATGTTTTATGAGCGGTCTTGAGAAAACCCGTCGGTCTCTGGCAACAGTCCGCACTACCTGTTAGACGCGCAAAAATAAACACACTCGCAAGATTAGATAAGAGTGTGTGTGAAGCAAATCAGAGCACGAGGCCAGCAGATGAGGGCCGGGGGGGGGGGGGGGGGTGTGATAAAAAAATGATTGAAGCGTCCAAGAAATGAGTGGCAGCTGTCCAGGTTCCCTTAGTGTCAATATTTGAAAACAAACCCACAAAAAAAAAGGTCGACTCCGGATTAAACAGTGGCTGAAAAGTACTTCTGAGCGTTGTCGTTTGCAGCCTCCGTCTGTCAACTGGTCTAGATTGCCGGGCACACAAAAACACAACTGACAGCTACAAATAAGCAAATTAGGGCCCATCTTGCTGGCAGGCGTAGAGAGAGTTCTCCACTTATCGCCTCCGTACTCCATTCAAGCATCTCCTATTTCTAAACAATGCCTCCCCTCTTGCCGTTCTCGCTCTCTTGTTCTGCCATTGAGTGTGATTACAGTAAAAATTTGCCGATCAGAAGCACCGGCGGTCGCTTGCTCGTTCTGAACATGATAAATGGATTATCCAGATGAGAGCGAATGAGGAGGCGAGAGTCGACGCCATAAAAAGATAAGCTGGGAGCACCTTGTTTACGCTGTTCTGGCAGGTGAACCGCTGCGCTTGATTAACAGCTGCCCTTTCCAGAAAAGTGACACCATCTGTCATTTGTTTAACGGCACACTTGGAAATAATACGAAGTGTGGCTCAAATTGAAAGCAAAAGGAAAGTGAGATGTGGACTGATTTTGCAATGGAAAGAATTGCAGCGACTGAACTTTTAATGTGCAAAGAGGGGGCTACGATCTGCTCCATCTCCTCCTCAACATGGTCGATCAATAAACAGTCATTGCGAAGTTATTTATGAAGAACGCTGACATCTCTATCGAGTCAGCGATGCTCTTTAAGTACAGGACGGCAGGGGGAGAGCGTATCTTGAAGGAATCCAGCGGGCTGTGCATTATTTGTCAAGCCTGTGGTGAAAAGCAACAGGCTGAGGCCTCTAACAGAAGCCAGAATGACTCTCCACCTTTCCTCACCTCTATGGGCTGTGTGAGTCAAGTAAAAGAGCCAAGAACTGACTGATAAAAGGAGGCAAGGCATAGGCGGTTCATCGCTCTTTCAAAACAAAAATAAAAAAATGGACAGCATGTTGAGGCAGTCAAAATATATACTTTATGCTGTATAAGTGACTGTCCGGCCGGCTGCAGACCTAACACAAATAGTTCATTCCCTAACCTGTTCATGGGCTCATGTTGCCTCCACCACCAGCAAGGGCTGATGCATTATAAATGGAGTCCACCACTAAAACCCCCACGATAGTCTCAACCACCCTAAGAGTGGATGAAACTGACGAACATCGCGTATTTCCTTCTGCCTTTGAATCCCTAACGGACTCTTCAAGTCTTTGCTCCCACTGCATTTTCCAGTCTGTTTCCTTTTTAAAATCCATTCACAATAATAATATGTGCACATACACAGGCGGACGGATGCTAATTTCTCTCTGTGGCTAACTCCCCTCCTCTATTATTCATCTACTAGTGCCACAGTGGAGATTTAGTAGAACGCGAGGGCGTGGGATGAAGGAAAATCAAAAAAGGCAGAGCTCATAAATCTCGGTAAATCACATATTTTATGCCCAGCTGCCAATCCGCCATTAAATCTTTTTCATGACGATCATTGAAACCGAGTGTCAATAGGAAAAAAATAACAATGTGTTTATGTAAGTTTGCGCTCACAAAATGATTCACTCAGCAGCACCAGCTGTACGCTAATACCCCTATAGTTACCATCCAATCCCAGACTCTCCAGAGACTTAGTTAGATCTTTCACTACAGCTAAAAACGCACACAAACAATAATGTTACTCAGACAGGCTCTGTGCGGATCCCGGCCCAGACAGTGCGCTTTCTATACCACCCCGCTGGCAACGGCTCAGCCGAGGGATGATGGCATTCGCGAGACAGCGGCCAGGAAAAGAAACGCCATCATTTCTTCGATTGACTTTGGCGAAAATTAAGCAGCCGTGAGTCACTTGCACCTCCACCGCAGCGCATTAGCAAACCGCGGCTCCTCGGAGAAAAAACAGGATGAAACCGCGGCCTGTCAACAATAACACAGCCCCCATTTTTATTTTTTTTTTTCTCCCCCCGCTCCTCTGTTGATTTGAGTCGAAACGTAAACTTTTTTTTTAGTGTTATTATTATTCACAGGGACATTTTAATGGAGGCAGGTGAGTCACTTATTGAAGCGCACCGAGCGGCGCAGCGGAGCCGGGATGAAACGCTAGTCATTAGCATTTCTCCGGATGTGTTCAGAGGAAGAGGAGAGGAGAGGAGAGGGGGGCGAACAGATTCAACAAAAAACCCAAGAGAATAAGTGGATTGTGTAAAAAATCCCAGAACCCAAAATAACACGATTCGGCAAAAACATCTTCATTTTTAGTGAGTTTTCATCACTGATGTCTATATCGCCATGACAACAGCAGCTCGAAAATTACACTCAATCTCTAATGAAACTCTGTCTCCGCATGTTGCTATGTACTGGATGTTTCAACAAGTAGACCGCTATCCATCAGCCGTTGGTTTTCGGCGTTGCACTCTACATCTGCAAAGTCAACATGTTTCGTGTGCCATATGTGTGTGCGCTCATTAATCTGGGAATGTCTGTCTACTGTTTTCCGCTATATAAACACACTAATCGGGTCCCTTCAGTTAAGGTCCAGAGTGTAAATATCTGAGTCTCGTGTGTTTACTCGTTGGAAATGGGAGAGGTGGCCGGACCGTGAGTGTGTGTGTGTGTGTGATACAGATATTGTGTACGTGTGGGTGGTGGGAAGATGGTGTAAGGAGCGGAGCTTGTAATTGGCTGATGACATGACAACAAGTGATGTAAACCATGTTGAGCACTGACCTGACGTATTTCTGCAGTGTGCTTTTATAACAGTGAAAAAAAAAAGACGACACTAAACGGTTTCCTTTCACAATCTCATAATCGTTTAGCAAATAAAATGTTAAAAAAAAAAAAAAAATGGGACGAAAGACCTTCACAAACTCCCACAACCGCCTTGCATGGCTGTTTCTGCGAAAGTAGCACTACAAAAAAAAATATAGAAATGTTCAATATCAAAACATATAAAAGACAGACCATTCTTGAATTACTTGAATTTATTTCCAGAGTAGCAATTAGATACCAAATGAATACCTTGCACCATATTAGCCATATTCTCATCCAGAAGAGAAATCTACAACTATTTCAGTATTTCACTTAAATCAACCATTAACATATTAACAACTATTAAAATCGTACTATGATCTTATTTTCTTTGCTGTTAAGTGCTTCGCTCTGTGCTTTCTGGTTTCAAAATGGGCATTCAGCAGACCCAGTGAGTGGGGGAATGCAATTAATCTTCCAGTAAACATCTGATTTCTGCTCCCCTTCCATGCATTTTGTGTGGTATGTCCAGCATTGGTCAGTGTGGTGAAGATAGTCTCGCCATGCTGAGCAGAAATCAGTTGTTCTGGATGTGTCAAGTGAGATTTGTAGAGTCTATGGTCAAAGGTGATTTGATGATCATCATTATCATCGTACCTTAATGTGTCAGAAATATATAAAAGAAAAATGTAATGCTAAACCATGCAAAGTTAACAGAAGATGGACAAGTGTGATCACTTCTGCCGTCTGAAACTGTGCAAATGATTTCAGTCCTATTAAAAGCACTACTAAAACTGTTTTTTTTCTCTTAGTCGTTTGTTTTCCGTAGTCTTGGTGCTTCTTTTTTTTTAATCCTTGCACAATTAAAGGTGTGCGACAGGAGACATGAATACACTATGTTTAATTTTATCCCCCTCAGGCTGATTGCCTTCAATCCTACATCCTCATTACAGTGACGGTGGGAGGAAAGAGCCGCAAAGTGACGAGGGCTTTAGCTTTAACACCCCCTTTCCAGACGAGATACGATCAGACGGCGGCTACAACCACAGCTGTATCTTTGTGACAGCTCTAATCAAAAGTATCCTCTTCATGCCGTCTGTTCAGACATCCATCCGCTGGCATTCGTGAACCAACTTGTAGATCAAACAAGGGGAATGTAAGAGCAACAGAAAATGGCCTTAATGTGGGATAAGTGGCAGAAAAGAACCAAAACAGGCCACCCATAATTTCACAGTAGGTGGGCCACTAAAAGCCATCATTTGATACACTATGTTGATATAACCTGATTCTTTTTGCATGCTGAAACAACCGCCCTCATTAAAGACTTACTTCCCCTCCCACCTCCCTTTTACTCTCTCCCGTGTCTGGTGGGCTTTATTTTCCTTCCAGTTCAATCCGTTTTCCTGATAGTAAGAGGATGATAGCGCCCATTCCTGGGACACGCCAGTGGCCTCGGCGACTCTGAAGTGTCTGAAAAGGCCGTGGAGTCGCGGCTGGCTGTGGCCAGGTGCCAGCTAAGCCACAAATTATTGGGGGGTATTGCTCGACTGCCAACACTCTGATCTGCTGATATGGCCTAATTGTTCTCTTTAGCTCTGAGGTGATATACCATCTCTCCCCGGGAGCTCAGATCCAGAGCGCTGGCCGGCTTACAAATAGAGCGGCGATAGAAGAAGCCGAGCACGCACTGCCTCAAGTAGCGGCCTGGAAATACGCTCTAAAGAACGATACAAACGCACTAATTGTTCTAGCCTAACTGAGCAAAGGCCTTGGCAGTTTGACCAACATCTGGTTGACCACGCGGAAAAAGTTAAAACGGAATATAAGGAACACATTTGTTTTGACATTTTTTATGATGATGTCATGTTTCCAGCTAGTGTGTATGTTGGTTTTTATTTTTGAAAGCAATTTTAAGGCTTTTTCGATCGCCAAATTATAGCCAGCACGCATACAGCACATCTACCTTTTAATCAGAGGACGACTGTGTCAAAGGTTAATTTAGATGAATCTAATTCAATAAAGCAGTCCAGGACAGGGTTAGTAGTGTCAACAGCTCTTTTCATCAGCTGTGATGGAATAAATTCAATAGTGGAGGAAGTCTTGATTGTGAGAGGATTATTCCAATTTGTTGTTATTGAATGAGCAGTAGCTTTGTGCAGCATCATGCCAGTCATTTGCAGAGAAAGAGCTCGACATCCACACAAAAACGCTAGTATTATAACTACAGTGCAGAAGCTTTGTCTCACTCCTTCAGGCAGTGGTGGTAAATACAGAGACATGGGCATGATGTATAGCTATAGAATATGGTCCCTCAGTTGATTCTCCTCTTTACATGGCCTTCAAAGAGGAATAGCCATGCCAGTAGCATCAGTATTAACTGTCACTCTCCATTGTGACTGGAATCCATTCTCTAAAGGGAATGTTTCCTTTTTATTATGAGCACTTTAAGCTTTTCTTGGAAATTTTCTAGTTCCTGCTTCATTCTTTCCAGTGGAAACATAAAACTCATGTTACATTCATGTTTCTCTGCTGTTTTTATTTGTAGTCCAACCTACAGTTTATAGTTTAGAGTATAATTCGTTATCTCAGGTTGGACTTAAATTTCTCTAAAAGTCTCTGAAAGTAAAAACTTGACTTTACAACTCATATTGCTTGGGCGAATGCTCGTCTAATGGATTCAGCATTGATGAAACAATACCAAGTAGTCCCAAATGGCCTCAAAGGTGAGTGCTGTTCTCCTCCGACAGTAGCCAGCTTCATTTGAACAACAAATATGCACCTTTCTTTCAAAGCGGAGCGGATTTGTGCATCAACTGATACATGTCGAATGGTTAAGAGTGCGACCCATGGAGAGAAATGCGTAGGATACAAAGCGAGCGAGAGCAACAAGGCTATTGAAAAGGAGATGTACTATGCAAATGAGTGACAGTCAGCGTGGTGAATGTGCCATGCTGACTGTGCTTTGGTCAGCAGCTTATGTCATGAGAACCAACTGACAATAGAAGTTGATCAAAGACGTGGCATGGAGCGATAATTACCACTGCAGGAGAAGGAGATCAGAGTGATGCTCCACTGCTCTGTTTGAGGATTCATTACCTCTTCGGGGAGCTTAGCAAGTAGAAAGTTTGCAAACTCCTTTATAGTACAAATGGACAGTCTTATTGAATGATGACGTCAAATCTTTGCTCGTCCATTTCTCCTTCTGAACCTCCTACCAATAAGTTAATGGGTTGGTTTATTGTCTGCTTCTTTCGGCCTCCTGAGCTGTCGCGCACAGGACTGTTGAGTGAATACAAGCTACTGGGGAAATGCAACGCAGCCAGGAAGCTGTGATTCGTCATACTTCCTCTTTTCTTGAGCCTAGAGATAAAAATCACAACAGGCCCTTATCTGCCTTGCTGACTGCCAAAAGACACTCGAAGGCACACGGCAGAGCATATACACGTCGTTAGCCTAACAACATAATTGCCCAAGACATTTTTTGACTCATTGTTGCTTGCTTCAAATTGTGTTCTTCTTGTATTCTGAAAACATACGAGGCAATTATGCCATTAGGCTAACGATATAGCATTAAGAGCCGATTTGCCAATCCGACAGCAAGCGGCCTGTAAAAAAAGACAGGTGTGAACACAGTGAAAGCGCGTCTGTGAGATCCCATGTCTGAGCACATTTGGAGGTGGTCTGGGTCACATGTGTCCGTGTTCCTTTGGTAGTATGAACACAATGTGTCCTGAGTCACAATAAAGAGCATCTGCACTCAACAGGGGTGCTGCTGCATCCGTGGAGTTTTGTCTCATTCATTCAGAAAACTAAAATATACAGTGGCTATTATAACGGAATAAAAAATAATTTCTTTTCATTTGTAATGAGAGCCTGTCCCTGTAGATGTGAACTAAATAAATACTAACTACATAAATAGACATCTAAGCAATAATTAACAAGTGAAAGTATTAGTATTATACGAGGGCACAAGTGTGCTTTTGTCAGCATGTGGTTAATCATTGAGGACGTATAAGGAGCGGCGTATGGCATTTCCTCAGTCACTGACGTCTTTATTTTGTTTTTATTACTGGAGATTATGGTGCATAGAGAAACCTCCAGGGTTCAAGTTATACTCTTTGAGTTTTTGCAGGTCTAACTAACGTGAAGATCAATAAATAACGACTTAACTTGTGCCCAAGTCATGACACACACAAATAAAACAGCTCTGTTAATGAGTCTGGACTGGCAGTATAGATCCATTAGAGACAGCCCTGTCATAATATTCTACTACATCTCTGATGATGTCGGGGTTTATTTGTATACAAAGCATGAAACTGAAATCACATCTGGAGAGCTGCTTGAAGATGCACGTTGCCAGATATGAACACACGTTCTTAAAGCTGGGCACGTGAGATCAGATCGTCCAGATACGATTTTAATGCATGATCTGAGGAGGCGTGCAAAAGCATGCAAAAGTAACAATCTGACTGCAAAACACAAGATTGGGTGCAGTGCAACAAAAGTACCACTTCTGGAACAACTTTTGATTGCCTTCATCCATAAATCAAAAGCTGACTCAAAAGAAAACGGGGCACACCAGCCATTACTCATTTTGTGCGCTAAGGGGTTTCAGCAGTTGCACGCATAGAAGACGCCTCTTGTAAACTGATGCCACAAGGACATCACAAAACATAATTTAACAGCTGGGCAGAGTTTTGAATTAAGGTTTAGATTATTAATAGTTATTGATTCAAACAAAAGTGAAAATCCAGCCAACATAACTAATAACCAACGGGAGTCTGTGAAGGTTCTCACCAGACATGCTGAATAAAAAAAAAAATAATAAGAGAAATAGGAGACAATGGACTTGAAGATGCGTCACCACTCATCCGAGTTGTTTCTTCAGTTCTAAAAGGCTGGTGGGGAGTAGGGGTTTAAATAGATCAGTCACTGTTACAAAATGTAAGTATCCTGTAAATAGATGAATATCAGACATTGATGTGAAGAAGTAGATATGAAACGAACCTAGGAGGTATGCCTTTGAATGTCTCAGCAGACATAAAACCATCAGTCAGTGGAGATGAATTATCCCAATTAGTACGAAGGAAAAAACAAACTGTCCCCTCCCTTTGGCGACATCTGGATGAGGAATTTGTCACTTGATGACTTGTTCGGACACAGCGGGTGATTGACGACTTCCATTTGTGCGCTGGAAGCATTGAAACACATCAAACGTCGCGCGCTGTGCGTGCACTGTGTGTATACTGTGTGTACACTGTGTGTGTTTGATCCACTGCAACACCTGGATTGGGCCCAAGGCAGATGTTGGTTTAACACGCTGCCCCATTTCCACCCCTCCCCCGGCCGGTCTTGGGAGAGTCAGTGTGCAAGCCCATAAAAATGGTTACTGTTCTCCAATCCGGGCATGTTTACATGTGATTAAGGATATCAGATCATATTCAATTTGTGTCAGCTAAGACAAAGGAAGCTGGTTCGCATTTAGGGTTTGGGACACAGTAATAATATCTGAGCTTTTTTTTTTTTTTCCAACATAAAGTTTGAATTTATTGACTACATTACAAGCCGTTAAGGCATCCTCCGCCTCCCTTTCCTTCATTTTTCCCCTCTGATTATTATTCTTTTGTTGTAGGCTGTGAGGTGCCGGTCTGTTTGTAATGAAATCCAAATGGAGAAGGTTCTGGCTCCTGGCCCTGACTTGGAACTGGCCCCCCCCCCCTCCCCACCACAGGCCCCTTTTCTTACTCCCTCTGGGGAACGAGCCTCAGATGAAGGCGAAAGGCAAGGATGGGCATGGACAGGGGGATCGATAGATGAAGAAGATAGACAGATTCATAGACGGATAAAAGAGATTCAAACTGGGAGGAAGAGAAAGTGCGAGAAAGTCTCTCAGAAAAAAAAAGCTTGAAACCCTGGGGGCCAGTTGGAGGGGATGAGATGGGGGGGGGGGGTTGGCGGCGATGGGAAACTATGTGTGTACGTGCTGCAGGAAGAGGCCTTGCGAGCCGGGTGGGAACACACACGCTCAATAAGAGCAGGGGTTGTATGTCCTGAAAAGTGCGTGTATGTGTGTGTTCCGTGCGTGATTGTCACTGGAGGAGTGTACTTTGGACCGGTGCATCGACTCGCAGCAAACAAGTAACACAAAATCATGCGGGCCCGAGGATCGGAGGCGCGCCGTATCCAAAATAAATAAACAAAATCGTGAAAATATAGCTGCGTTGACTTATGAGGCCCAACCTTATCCCCCCACGCCCCCCATCCGCCCCTTCTCTTGCTCGATTGGACACAGACAGTCTGTCCTGTGCACACAAAATCAATTACCCTTTGGCCCATTATTAACAAAATAAGTCCCGTGGACAACACAAACAGCCTATGTCAACAACGTAACCTTATTCCCTGAAACACTCCCTTTCAAATCCACATTTTATTCAGCTGGCAAGTTCCAAAGAAGCTTCTCAGTAACACTGCTGAATCCTAAGACTCATATTTTCCTCAAGCAAGAGAAAATATCACAACTAATGAATCCAGTCCCTGCGCACAAATATTGAACCGATACATATTTTACCGGTATAAATCTTGAATTTCATTTAATAAACTGTGGAATCTATAAAATTTCAGCAAATATCTGCCGGTTCATGCGAGATTGTTATTCTTGAGCAGTGCAGGTCTTTGTTACTGTGCATATCTAAGTCTTTGCTGTCAAAAAGTAGCGATCACATCTTATTTGTCTGAGCCTGCACAGATGATTTCCATGAACATTCAAACGAGAACATGGCTTTCTGCTGCACTTCCAGCGCTGATCATTCTTCAGGGGGTTGGCCGCACGTTGGGTTAAAAGCAAAAATGTGGCCAACTGAAAAGGCGACTCAGTGGAGCTGGTGTCCATGCGGATTATCACCTATTAATGTATGTTTCTTCATCTGTCCCCAGTGCTCGGGCTCAAGTTTGATGTTTCCCATCCCGCCTTTCCCCTGTTTCTGTTTCCTTTAATTTCTTTCCACATATTTCCTCCTCTCTTCTATCCTCATCAGAGGGAATCCCCAGAGAAGGAGGATAATCCCAGTTCGGAGCAGCGAGTCTTTCATGTCCTGGGAAGACACACTAGCGAGAGCGCTGCCAGCTTTCTTTCCTCTCTACAGATACCTGCATCAGCTTCCCAGTCGCGCTGCCTGTTCTCTTTCCTACAGTGTTTTCCCACTTGTTTATGTTCTCTTTCATTATGAAGTCCACAGCTTTTGCCAAGGACGTGACTAACTCTACTACGCTGTGTTTAGACAGCACAAACACTGCACAAACACGGGGGAGTTGGATCCATCTTCAGGTGTTGGAGTTAAACGGGAGTCCGCACTGATGCTCTGCTCTAATATAGGCTCCGGATACTTCAGGAGGGTCCAACAAGGACGGCAACGAAGATCCCCAAACTAAAATGTATACTGTGGCCAAAAGATTTCCACTCAGAAGTGGACAAGGGTTGTAGCCAAAGTTGAAAAAAGTTGTTGTTAATGAGCAGAACTAGTCAATCAGCCCGATCCTTTCAGAACATTTTAGAATAAGGGATGATTCTACTATGTACTTTAAATATGTACTTGCCTGCAGGTTGTTATTCATCTGCCTTTGTGACTGAGGATTAGTATTAAGCCACTCTGAGCACACTTAAACGGATTTGTATTGATGAAAATACAGACTCAAATCTGATCCTATTTTGTGTTTTCGTATTTTGCCCACCCTCTCCTTTGACACAACCAACATTTGTAATGTGAGAATTTGACTGTATATGCAAATAAGAAGGAGTCAAAGTCTAAAAATGATTTGTTCAATAGCTTATTCTAGTTCTGAACCATAAAACTTGGTATCATTACACGAACTCCATCCACTTCATACCAGTTCTTCAGTAGGTCTAGTGGCTTCCTATACAATCCCCCCTAACCCTAGTAATCCTAATCCTGTATTGAATACAGATACTCTCAGATACTCCTCAGCCTTCCAATTTATTGCACCCACTAGACTGTCTGCCAAGGGATGTTTTAAGATATTTAATTTTCATTTAAGTTTCATTGTGGCGTGTCTAGATTATTTTTTTTTCTGTGTGTGTTACGAATGACATAACATCTAGTTCATAATCTTCAAAAGGAAAAAAAAAAATATCGTGACTTCTGAAATGCTGTGCTCTCTTGAAGGGAATAGTCAAATGATTGTCACACTAGAATTACCACCTCACGGTTGTTCGCCGTCAATCAGTCAAGCTGCAGTTCAAATCCCTTGCTGCTCAGACTTACTCATATGCTATTACTAATTTAATGTGATGTGATGTGTTCACTTGTGTGTGAAGCCTTACATCATTTCATCATTTAACCTTAGGAGGCATTTGTCATCATAATTAGCTGCACACATATGGACAGATAACATGAAAACATAAAGCATCTGGCCAGGACTGTCAACTAGAAGCATAAATATCTATTCTAACAAGATGTTTAGTTAGGGACTGGACCTTTATATTCTTCAATGAGTTCATTGTTTGTTCTGGATCATATCAAGTCTGTGAAGCGACAGTTACTGTTATGCCTCAAGAAAAAACTCCTTCTGCTATATGATACAAAGTAACATATTAATATTTGAGACCATGTTAAACATGTGATCCTGGACATGATTCCCAGCTGTACATACAAACACAGGGAAAACTTTTAAAAGGAAACAAAATGACTCATTCTTCCAGCGTCTCACCGCTGAACAATGATCCCTCAGTCCGATCAAAAGGTTGTTTAAGTCTAAGATACTTTTTTCCAGTGATGCAATGATGCAACACACATTTGCTGTGACATTTGTGCTGGGAAAGTTATTTTCTGGAAGGTCCGTTCCCCAGCGATAAAATCCATATTTCTTTCTTCTTGGTGCCTCTCGTGGCCAGGATGCCCGTGAATTACGTGTTGGCATTGGCTTCAAGACAGAGGCCAAATAAAGTAGGTGTTATGATTGGCACGAACGGCCACGTTTGAGAGAAACAGGTGTCGCTCATTGGTTCGCGCCGATGTGCCCATAGCTGCGGAGCCTCGCGATTGGCGGAGGGAAGACGCCACCGCTCTGGGAAAACTGCTGATGCCAGGCGTGTTTGTGGGCACGGGGTGGCCAAGGTGACGGGAGGGGAGGGGAGGATGAGGAGGGGAGAGCGGAGAACAGACCACCTGGATCACGGGCCTCAAAGGCCGGCCTGACAGAGTCAATCTGAACAACAGTGAACAGAAGACAGCCAGTCTGCTGACTTCCCCTCTCTTGCATTTTCACTGGCAGCCTTCCAACAAACACATGCTGTCCAGCAAGACTTTCAAAAACAGTTTCGGCTCGGATTTTTCCACCCAGTAAAGGGGGATTTTTTTTTTGCTTTGCCCACTCAGAAGAGAAAGCAGATGGAAATAGTTAAAACACCAATAATAGTTAGGAATCGTGATTTAGAGTGACAGGAGTACAAAGACTATTAGGATGTGTTCCACATTAATTACAGGAAAAATCCTCTCGATGACAACACGGTTTTGATCTTTGAATATATATAAAATGAAACTTAAAGCACTCACGCAAGATAACAGAAGCAATGATGAAGTTTTGGAAGCTTTGGAAGACACGTCCCTTGTTTTTTTTTTTACATAAAAAAAAAGCCACGTCACTAAGAGAGTCATCCAGAAAGAAGCTTCAGCTGATGTTTGCACCAGATGATGTTGTCGTTGAGCAGATCGAGTGGCTTGAAGAGACCTAAGATAGCTATATTTTGGCTGTAATGGGTCTAACATGAATCAACCCCTCGCTTCTACACATGGAGCCCTTTACACTGCGGAGCGAGGCCGGCCCAGGCTGACCCAGACACTCTGCCCCAGTCAAGTCTAGGCAAAGGCTTCAGAAGTGGTGCAGCGGCAGTTATTTCTTCACTTAAGTCTCTTTTTTTTTCTCCCCCCTTTTTCTCTTTTAATCTTCAGCAATTCTTTCTTGACATTTCCGTGTCTCCGTGCTTTGACAAAAGTTATTTTCTCTGCCCTCATGACCCTGCATCCTCTTCTATGAGGTTACTCTGCCATGACTAACAAGGGTCCTCGGGGTAAAGAGGGTGTGGATTCCTCTTATTTTTCTTGTTGCTTCCAAGGGTACTGTGTGGAGGAGGGGAGGGACGAGAGAAAACATCCAAGCTGCAGCAGAGAGAAGGGCTCAGCCAAGTCAGCAAATGAATGGGAGGAGGTCATTGAGAGATAGCTCACACACACACACACACACACACACAGATGCAGCTCCTCATTACCACACACATGCTGAAGTGTTTTGTTTGGACTCGAATCCATGTGATAGGTAATGCTCAGAAGCCTGGTTGCCTATCTCCCATCAGCTGAGAAAATCTCTGTCCGCTCGCCATGAGAGTGTCAGAGCGGACAGCGAGGAGGACAACACTCCAGCGGTCATGTTTCCTCTGGAGATAAGTCATGGATTTTTTCATAAACACACGCAGCTACCACCCACAGAGACATGATTTACATGCCAATTAGACCAGCAAAGCGGCGGACCTTAGCTCAGGGCCTCGTTTTTTAAAGTTATAAATATAAATCAAACGCACTGTACAGATATGACAACGGCACGCATGGCAGCACATTGCGCACAGGCATGAATACATAACCGCACAGGCACCATGAAATGATCCGCTGATTCTTCTTTCCAATTCCCCACTCCCATCCACCCACGCACAACATCCATTTTTAGACAAATAATAAACACGAGTTCTCTCCCATCTTGCTTCACCAAGTATCTGGAACATACAGTCAAGGAGGACAATATGGAATAGAGCCAAAGCAATTCATCACGTAGCAGTCAATTAGAGGATAAATCAGCTTTTTAAGTTCTCAGGCCCCACATCTACACATGCCTGCTTTTGTCTTGCAACTGAGAAATTGTATAAAGATAATATACTCCTTTATTTATTCCACAGCAGGGAATATTTAGCATTTTTTGCTTGATACATTTTTAATCGAATCAACAATTGACAAATAAACATATCAGTTCCAGAACGTTGCTTAAGTTTTTTAATATTGTTGCTCAGGGGGTTGTTCTCACTTTATATTTTTCACGTTAATTAAACTAGTCGCCGGTTATGAAAATAATAAGTTGGGAGCTATAGAGGGGAAATGGTAGCGAGTGGCATGAAGCGGCATTATCTGACAGACAGAACCAATCTGAGCCCTGAATGCAGCGCCGTGCGGCTCGGCCCCGGGGCTGACTGATAGCTGGCTGCGGATCCTGAGGGGCATCGAGAGTTTAATCACCCATAACCACAATTACAGACGTACACGTCAGACTCATAAAGCACTGAAACAAGATGAGTGCCTCCTTCCTCTCCTCCCCTTGGCGCACATCAGCCAAATTCCACTAAAGCTGAAGGAGGAACGGGGGGGAGCTGAAGACATAACCTAAGAGAGAGAGGGAGAGAGAGATCCCTACATTGTGCGCTGCATTGGATGGAGAATTGCGCTGCATTAATTAGTGCTTTTAATACACTTATGAGCTATAAAATAAGTCATTATGCACTCACTGTGGGATAGTGTTGCCTTGCTCGTTTTTACACATGACATCTGGTGATCTCGAACAGTCTTGAAATACGAGATTCAAAAGGACTGGACTACAGCGCGAGCGAGCGCAGAAGAAATCATTAACATATCAAATACCTAAAGCCACGTACACACTCGCACCTACGGCGTGCGCGCGGGCGCACGCGCACACGAGCGCGCGGCATTAATGATCACATAAAAGCTCATCGTACACCGTAAGACAGGCCTTAGGATGGATTAAGATGCAAGCCTTTATCAGTGGGTTCCCACAATCCCCAGTAGAATATCTCAGCTCTCTCTTTCTCTTTATTTTTGTGCTCTGCTCACTCCTTCCATTTCCCCCCGTACCTCGGGGATACTGCTGGGAGAAATAGCGAAAAAAAAAAAAAAAAAAAAAAAAAAAGAGAGAAATAAAATGATAGAAATAAGGGAAACATTCTTGAAACAAGTATGCCAAAGGGAAAGCCATGGGCAGGAGGTCAGCTCCTTCCGCAACTTGGCGGCTTGACAGCGAAGCGGCACCAAAATTCAAAGATGTCCTTGTGGTCAAAATAACTCAAGCACAAAAGTGGATTATGGAGGTTAATATTAGCGGCGGTAGCTGAATAGGACGGGCTCCTGGGGTCGTCGGGTCATGTGCACAGATTCAACAGGAGATTGAACGACGCATCACATGACGGAGGATTAATCCTCGTTTTATAACGGCTGTGAAGGGAGAGAAGCACGTTTCTTCGTTTCGCGTCTTCTTCTGTGGAACTTCTGGGTGCTCAAAATGTCTTGACACCACTTACTGTATATTGCAATAAACAACTGTGTGTGCTTAAGTGGGGAAAAACTCAAGCAAAACAAGACACTTAAGATTGTGTTTCCATCTAATAATAATTCTCCCGATAATCGTTCGGTGCCAAATGCCGGTCAAAATACTTCAGAGGCCAAGTCTAAAAAACAATATACACACACACACAAAAAAAAAAAACAACACATCTTCAGAAATGGGAAGCCGATGCCAGAAAACTTCAAATGACCTTTTTTTTTTTTTTAACAGTTTAGGATTTAGTGTGTCAGTATCAGCAAAGCGTGGCACAGCAGCACACAAGATCCCAGACATTTATACTCGGCGTACTGTCAATAGAGGGCCAATTTACACCTTTCCTCAAGGAGGTTGAAGTGCAGATTAGAGACAAGCTTCAGAGACAACCTTTGAACTCCACAGTTGACCGGGGGGGAGCTCCGGCTGGTCACAAGATCAACAGAGCAGTTGATTCATGACACAGCGCCTGCACAACACCGCCTCTGTCTCCCACACACGTTCCCTTCAATAAATAAGCCCTCCGCCAGGGGCGATGAAACTATATGGCCGTGAACTTCAGAGGAAAACATCCCTCGTTTCCTCGTCATCCCCGCGCGCACAGACCCGAGCGCGATTCCCCGCTATTGTCAGGGAAACCTTCCCACATGATTGGCTCCAATTGACTCATCAGCTGCACAATGATGCGAGATAAAAGAGGGGCAGCAGTCCTGCGTGTGAAAGGTCAACATCTCTTCTGGGCCCAGGCAAGCGCACACGGTGTAAACAAGACAGGCAGAGGGATCAATCACCTAAGCCGATTTTATTGGCTGAGCTGGCTGAGAAGTACGTCCACTGGAATATGATTCAGGGTTTCTAGGATAGAGGAGGGATAAGGTGATAAAGGAAGGGTGAGATGGAAGCAAAGACAGGAAAAAGACAGTACGAGAGAGAAACTTTTCATGCGTAATTCAATAAAAACACAGATTTTGCACAATTATAAAAACGTGCCTTGGGTAGTCCCATCGAGAATCTAGTATCGCTATGTTCTCATTTTTTTGGCACGTCTTCCCTTCAGCTTCCTGGCAGCACACAAACAGGAAGGTAGGGCCCTTTGTCTTCCTGTTTTTTTTTTTTTTTGTTTTGTTTTTTTTGCGCTAAGGGACCATTTTTATCAAACGTGGGAGTAACCCTACAGAGGAACTATAATCTTCTACTGTTACATCCTGTCCACAGGTACAGGTCTGATTGCTTAATATGAACCAGCCAGTTTGCAGACTTCTCTTCAATGACGCTTTAACCATCAAGTCAACTAGTCGCATGACCGTTGACCAGTCAACATGATGCCTCAAGTGTTATGGCAGAGAAATGGTCCAAAAATCCTCTCAACTGCCGTCAATTAACAACTTCACCAAACACCCTGTGGCATCAGAGAGAAGGAGGCTGCACATCCACTATTTGCTGGTGAATTTAATCGTGATACGTTATGCCATCTTACAACAGTTGCAGCTTGTTTTTAAAAAGGCTACACACATCTTCCAGTTCGCAGTATGTAGCTCACGAGCTGTCTGTTCTCAGCGTATGTATTCAAGTCAAGAATATAGATACGGATTGAAGCATTCGCATCAGGTCTATTTAAATAGTTCAAAAATAATGACTTGAAAACAATCATGACACCCATTGAGCGCACATAAAACCCATTCATCTAACCCAACACTTTCTAAAACAAACTGTCATCCAAAGTCATTGTTGTGAGGATAGGAAGAAGTCATTTGTATGTTCCTCCGGTTCTTTGCATCATTTAGAGTGTGAGTGCAGTTCCATGTACTGTATAGTGAATCAGGGAACGGGACATCCTAAAGGATATACACATATCAGCATAGACATTCTTTAACGTCACTTTTGAAGAGACTTTCTCTCGAAGCCGCTGCTCCATTTACAAAATGTTCTACATTAAGCCAAGCCCCATCTCCTTCTTCTCCACAATAAATAGCCTCTAACAACATGTCTTCTCCGGTCTATTCTTACCAGTGATCTGGACGATCGTCTGCCTTCCTACAGGCTCTTACATGTACCTCATATAATTCAATATTTAATAAAGCACAGTCTGTGAATGTCATCCCAATTTGGAATACATTGGGAATTCTGTAGATTTCTTGGTGTACAGGGACATTTTGAGGCCGTGGTTTCATGTCATTCTGATCAACAACAATTTCTTGCAACACAGCTTTGAGGACAGACAGTCTTGCAGATATCACATGGTTGTGCTTGTCCTGATATGTTGCGTTACAACTGCAGCGTCCATCTGTCAGAGTCTGTTTTGCGACGTTCGATGGCCGAGGGGAGTGCATTTCATATCTGACAGCCATGTTATTGTTCTGAGCATGGTCTAATACAGTTTCGATGTAATTGACTTTTTGCTTGTGGGGACAATGGGGCCTCAACCAGGGGGACAGAGAGCACAGATCTAGAAAGCCAATAAACTATGGACGGCTGTGTCTGCAGCATCAATAATCTAACAGAAAAAAAGCATTTTATTTTGATTAAGATGAAAGCATTCTGTGCTTTTTGACACAGGCCAAGTGAAACATGAATTGTGTGTTTACAGTAGTGAAAGATTTAAAGGATATCTTGTTTTAAATGCGAGCGTCGTAAAATACGACATGCTGCATCCACACAGGTTGTGCAATATTTTATGAATACCTATATCTCCATTCTGAAATCTGCCGACACAGCAAGAGCTTGCCAGCAACATGGGTTACATATTAGGTAACGGTAGGGCAGATAAAAGAGCCATTCAGATGTTGTCTGAGGCATTAAAGCAGGCCAAAGTCAACCTCTCATCGCTTCCTCTGATAGTAGTAAGGAGACATAACTCATGCAGTCAGATAACAATGTGCTCTAAATACAGTTTTGTGCACAACGCTCGGAGCGCATTTTACAATCATTATGTAACCTCCAGAGCTGCTGTGCTCAGGTATTAATTTTTTGCACTCCCACATACTGAAGGTGTTGAGTTCACAAATAATGGTTATGAGGACAGGTAGTCAGAGGCAAAATCAACAAATGCTTAATAACACCGAGGCACCATCAGTGATAATGGACCTGTTTGTTTTTCCATAGGCTCTGAGGGCTCCCTTAACCCCTCTGACCTTCAGCCGGCAGATGGAAGACAGAAAAAACGCAGCAAGTGCATGTTCTATTAATCATACCGACTGCGCGTGGAGCATCTCTGTGTTGATACATGTGTATTTGACACTTGATACTGTCTGTCTGCTGTCTTGTTTCGATTCACGCGTCGTGCCAAAGTCTGAATAATGGAAGTGGCGGCGCGGTGGTGTCGGGTGAGACGCTGCCACCACAAAAAACTAGCCCCGGCTGTTGTGTAATCATCAGGCTCACGCACACGTGCCCGGTCTGTGTATCACAATACATGGAACAGATGGCAGGGAGGGTGTTAAATAAACACAAATACATGCTCATTATCAGCTTGGGTTACAGGCAGCTGCTGCCGCCCCGTTCTGCCTTTTGACATAGATGTTCTATAAAATCACATCCGCACGAACGCAGGAAGGTGGAAAACAAATCACGACACAGAAGCCAATCGCGCGTAATTTAGAGTGAGAGACGGGCGTGGACAATGCGGGGACTCGGCTTTTCCTAATCGCTCGTCTGGGAGGAACACTCACTAACGCACAATCTAAAATAGGGCCCGCCACAGCTGGCAAAGAGATGGAAGCACAAAGCTTTTAAAGACAGAACATACAGTATCTACGTATACAGATGTGTAGCACAAAGACACACATACCTACACACACGCACACATGCACACAAATAACCACCCACAGATTGTTCCTGAAAAAAAGCAAAAGCAAGGGCATTAGGCTCGCTTTTCCTTCTGGCATTAAGCCCTTGTCCTGATGCTGCAGAGGAGATCTTAACTTGACAAGCATTAGTGGATAGGAACTAAATGTTCCATTTCCTCTGAACAGTTTCATAATATTTAGCGCAAAGCTGTCACGTCAATGATTAACTCTTTCCTGGGCAAGCCTGAAGCGGCCCCAGGAAAGAACAAGGAAGACAGGTGTGAGTATGAGAGAGGAAAACACACCCATGACATAAAGTGTCAGGAAGTAGCGAAAAATATCCCCAGGTCACCTCATAAACGTGGAAATAAGTCATAAAAAATAATGAGAACATTTACTACTTCTGCTCAATCGATTGCTTCAGTCCTGCATTTTTAAAATTTATTTCAATTTCTCGCCCCAAATCATATCAGTGTGATTGATAAAGGTCTGGCTAACTGAACCACATAGCCAAATCCATCTGATAAATAACAACTGCAGATACGTCAATGCTGAGCCATTGGATTTCAACTTTGACTTTGCCCCCCCTGCGCAAACTTTCGCCCTCTCCGCCACCCGCTCCGCAGAGTACTCTCTGCTCCCCTACCCTCCTTTCAAAGTCATGCCACCGCTGGTGCACAACCACGCCAGTCAATTAGCTCAATGTCAGTGACTGTAATGGGCTTGTGGACATGATGCCCCTGTGGCGTTTGGTCCGCTCTTTTGCCACAGCCGCTTCCCCCATCACACAGTCGCATTGACTGAGCCGTCTGCATGGACAGACACTAAAGGTCAGCTTTCTGCAACAGCTCCCCTGCCAAAACCCGAGGCCTCCCTGCGCCCAGAGCCTACGGTGAGTGGACGAGAATATCACTGGGTTTAAGGACGAATTAATTGATTGCGATATCCGCCACACTTGCTGAGCGGTCCTTGGTAAACATTTGCGAAAGTTATGTAGTCATGGTTATTACTGCTGTTGTGGATGCCCTCATCCAGAAGTGCTTTGGATAATCCAGCTAACCTGTATGATCTGCTGTCATATACGCAATACAATGCTGTAAAATATAAACGAAAAGAACGAAATTGTTTTAATCATCTCGAGTCATTTTGGCAATTGATTTTGCTCAGACAGCTAACACCCACTACGGTTTCCACCACCAAGACTTTCTACACCTCAGCTGTAGCTCTGTTTGTTTGGTAAAACAGGGGCTAAGGCTTTAGTGTTGGTACAATGGTCACCGTCTGCCCCCCCCCCCCCCCCAAGGGCCACCAGCTCCTCGGACCAACACCGAGTCCCGACAAGACATTTCCATTAGCCGCTGCATTACCGTCACTCCCACCCTTGCTTTCTCTATGCACCTCAAGACGCGGCTCTCTGAGGACGAAGCACGTGGCAGTCGCCAACACTTCTCCCCCTCTTCCACCTATCACATCCCAGCATGCACCGGGCTGCATTAGCACAGTCGGGTGGGCCTGTTGCTGTGCAGCGGAGACATGTGACATTGGGGGGTCAGGGCTCTGCCACCCTGCCTTTACCCACCGCACTGGTGCACACGCACACGCGTCTGGATCTTTGACCCTCCGTCCCCCTACCCTACACCCCTCGATTCTCCGCCTGACCTTTGCGGGACCACGAGGGCGGAGGGAGCCTGGGTGGCAGGTGCAACGTCTCTGACCTTCCACTTCATGAGATCGGCATCGATGACATTCGGATCAAGCGCTCGGTTGCACCGGCTCTCCCTCCCCCCGCCGCCGAGCCAGCTATAATGCCAAGCGTGTCGAATCGCTTCAACGTCAAAATACCAACAGTCACCCCACTCTCTCCGTCTGGCTGTCTCCCTCTCCCCTGCTTCTCCTCCTGTGGGGGGTTGGGGACACGCAGACTCCGATGATCTGTAGCTGCCCTTCAAATTCTCAACAACGAGGGCGGAAGCAACTGACCACAGTGAGGCGAAAAGCACGGGACAAGACACCTGCACCTCTTGGGCGCCTCCTCCGCGGACCGCCCGGTGAGCATCGGAGCCAAGTAACCATGTTGCTGAGGCGCACAAAAATGTTCCAGCATTCCTGCGCTGTTGTTCTTCATCGTTACCAAAGCAGCAGCGGATGTTGCAAGCAAACCATAACAACAGGAAACGCATGGTTCGCAGAGAAAATAAGACTTGATAAATAAATCACAGAAATTGGCCTCCTCCCGGTCCAAATATCTGGCCCCGCTGTTATTAACTGATCCAGATGTTCAATTAAAATGTTCTCCGTTCTCCATTGTCTTAGCGCACCAACAAAGAATGAAGAAGGCACCATATTAGATGACACTTCACAAAATCATGTCTCTATTTTTTTGTTTTTTTTGTCTTGTTGCAGATCATTGTCGCCTGACATATTTGGCTTTTTTTTTTTTTAACCCGAGGATTTTTTTTTATCACTGCATTTGTATGACTTATCCCAACCTGTGGCATATTTTTCCTGCACATAGAGAACACATTTCCCTCTGTTTGTCTGCACAGCAAAGAGCAGCGTGTCATGAGCCTGCCTGACTCTTCGCTGACAAATGTGGCACACATGCAATTCTTTCATATCCCCAATTCTCCAATGTTTATCTGCGGTTAGATGAGGCCAGCGCCCCTCAACACTTAGTCAACCTCACTGATATAAACATGGCTCTCAGGGTCGGGGCTTAAGGAGCCAGAGAAGCTGCAGTGACACTGCAGCCTGACTCTGAGGCTTTTTTTCAGCAGAATGTAGCGGAGATAGAACCCAGAGTGAAATCTGGGTTAAGATGTACATCTTCATTTAAATTCATGCCATTGGTTAATTTGCCCATATATTCCATCGGAGCACCACACGCTTCGCTGTGATTAACATATTGTTCTGTGTTAGGCAACATGGGGCCTGAAGAATGAGAACTTGCTTATTCATGTTTAATTGATGTTAATAAAAAATTCAGGATTGCTTTTCCCTGTTTCCCCCTTTCCAGATGCAAAGCTTCCCACACCGTGCTGTTAATCTCACTCAAGGGGTCGGGATAAACTCAGAGGAGAGCTGGAATCTGTGGCCGAATGAAAATTCACCTCATCCGTTTAAACCGCCTCTGAGAGAATATATTATCGACGGTCTAAATATAACTAAAGATGTGACAGAAAATTAATTTAAAACAAAAAAACTGCTCGAGTCCTCTCTAATTTTACAGGGAGAAGTAACACTGAACATGATTGTATTCCGCTCTGAACTTCATCAGGCATTAAATTATGCCGTACTCTTGACGGTTTAAATTTAAATGTTGTTTCCTTTGCACAGCTATGATTTAAATTTAAACTCCTAACAACAGCCTTTGAGATTTGGAGCTATATTCAATTTCCACCCCATCATTTACACCGTGGAGATGACAAAGGCCGCATGACAGCAGGGATATGACCACCTCCTGTCCGTCCCCCGTGTCCCCGGCTGCCTGCCCTCCTCGCTCTCCGCTGGCTTTGCGCTGTAACAATGAGATAGCATTTCACTCTGATGGTGCTGCTGGGGGATTAAAGGCTCAGAGAGTTATCAAAGGCTTAGTCGCTCTGATTTCTAGTGACCCGCCGTGGATGGCTGCCGTCACTCTGTACCCGCACGGAGACCTCCGCCTCTGCAGGCGCATCCTCGCCGCTGCTGCTGCTGCTGCTGCTGCTGCTGCTGTGGTGGCAGCTGGTAACTTGGGGTAATGTCACTCGGGGGCATCCGATGATGGATGGTTAATATGGCTATTCAAATTTCCCCATTTGATAAGAGGACTACTTTAGAGATTATTAAAGGGCAATACGAAAAGAGCGTACAGTAAATATATCTCAGGGAAGTTTAATTCCAGATATATGAATCTCGTCGGTGACTAGAGACAATAAAAGTGATCGCTTTAAACCTGCTCAGTAAATATTTATGCATCAATAATGGATCAACCGCCTGCGTGACAGATATATGACATATGTTACTCAGAGCAGTAAACCCACAGTGAGTGACTGCAGCTCCCATTAGCATCTCCATCCTTCAGTACTGGGCTTAATTCATGTGGCCAGGCAGCCAACACCAAATGAATGAAACTAGTTTGCCCCGTCTGCAGTTTGCTCTACATTTACATAATACATCGCAACAACATTTTCAAATTACTTTCAAAATTGTTGGGTCTGGTTCTTTAACAGAACAGGGAGTGATACTAATGAGGCCCGATTCTGGCCTGTTATCATTGTTCTCGTGTTTCTGTGAAGGGGTCCAGCGCAGGGTGTTAAAATTTCTTTCTGTGAATGGAATTTATTTTGATTCAGCTTCCACCTCCCGTCTAGTTAAAGTAAGACATAATGATAATAAACAAATTATAAAGAAAAAGAGGCTTAGAAACCTCTTAGAAACCGCAGCCAGTGCATTTCTTTGTTTCTGGTCATTTATTATGAAATCAAACTGCCAATTAACTACATGGTTTGGGCCGTTCTTATCCCTGTTGTGCCAAACTCCAGTCTTGGCTCCAGTAAAGTGCATACCACTAAAAAAAACGCAGAGATTAGCTGGTTGCTTCTAGGGATGAGTTGCGCTGTCCATTAAAAATAACTTGCGTGTCCTAATGAATGAGATCCAGGGCTCGTAAACTGCAGCTTGGTGTCCTCGGTCCCTCCGGCTCCTGACCTGGCAGGAAGCAGCCGGGGGGAGAGCCCAGACTCCAGACAGCCAATTACAGCGAAGGTAGCGCGACGCACGCTGAGGCTAACGAGCTCCCTCCCGGTGACCCCGCTCACCTCTGCAGGACCCCGCGATGGGAAATACGAGGAGCTGGGAGCCACTTTAACTCCACGTCAAACCCCCCACTTCTAGGACCGTTCTCTTTAGCCTCCTTCACCTCCCCCCCCCCCCCGCCCTCGCCCCGGCCGCTAGTTTTAAACCCTGCTGTGTGACCACAAGGTCTGCAAACACATGCTGCCTCTTTTCTGTGGGCCCACCACATGGCTTATTACTGCCGTACCGATGCCATAAAGCAACACGGAGGAAAACAACGAGCGTGAAAACACACATTACTCGCACGGAGCTGGAGCGCAATTACTTGCATTGCTCCGTAGTTTATTCTGGCCGCTTTCTAGGTGGAGGAGCGATAGAGCCTCTTTCTAATCTGAAGAGTAAAGAGATTCCAAATTAACTGGCAGGATTTGTGAGGCCGTGAGATAATTCTGAAGCCCTGTAATGAAGCGGGAACACTAATGTGGCTTGGCTGGGATAATAATTGCTACTTATGGAACACAATTAATAAAGTGCATCAAACGGTACACCTGGTGGGCTAATCTCAGCAGGAAGCGCGGGACAGTCCAGTCGCGTTTCCGGCGCACCAGTCGGCCACATCCACAACTAATGAAATAAAAAAAAAAAAAAAAAAAAGGGGGGGAGCCTCTAATAATCATCAACGTCCAACACCCCCAGCCCCTCTCCTCTCCAGGCAGAATTGGTCCTGTCATTTGGACCCTCCAAACACGGACCATATGTGAGTTCAGCCCTGGCAATCAGACCGCATTGTGGAGCAGGCGGCTGAGTTCATCAGGAAAAAATTAGCCCGCCGCTCTGCAGGCCTCGCTCCTATTGGCCAGTCACGCGGCCCGCTCCGTTTGAGGGCACCCCAGACATTCCTGCGGATAATCTTTTCCATTCCTCCGCTCAGCTCGGTGCGGACAGACCAAATCACAGCACAAGGCTCGCATTGTGAAGGCCTTTTTTCAAAAAAGCCCCGTCTTCAATGCCATCGCTCTCTTTTGCGCTTTCCCTCTCTCTCACCTCATACACCACAATTTCGAAAAAATGAAAAAAACATTTTTTTTTCCCCCCGCCGTAACTCCTTTTTCTCATAAAACGCTAAAAAAAATAAAAAAGTAAAATAAATGGCTGCTTTTAAAAATTATCCTGCGGAAAAAGCGAAGTCCCGGACATTGCATTTCTCACGGCCCCTTTCCAGTAAGTTTGTTTTCGAAAACCCCAAACAATGTAAAACCGCTGAAACCGGAGCCCCGCCACATCAGTGCGCTGCCTGGAGTTCAGGGGATCGCCGCTGAATACGGTTCCCTGGGGCGAGGCTCGCAAAGCCTTCCCAGAAACCTCCTGCTCGGTCACCAGTACGCGCCTCGCGCCTCCCACAGCAGCTTGTCATTGTGGCTGTGATCGGGGCGGCTGGAACACCGAGATTGGAGGACAATCGCACAATCTGGGGACGCTGGTGGATTTATAGCAACACATTCCATAATTAGACCTCACGATTATTACAGGGCCTATAAACTTCAGACTCCAGGGCAGCTGTCCACCCGCTGCTACTATGACTTAACAGTTACTTTGCTTTCACCACTGGTACAAACTGCTCTTGGCTCCATAACACACCACCGAACTACTTTAACGTCTCATGTGGTGAGACAGCAACAAGAAACGTAACTTTGTCTACGCTCCTACCGCTCCTCCTCTCTTCCCCGCTTGCCCCTGAGTCTTAGACAAAATAATCGAACGCGCCTTGTAACCTAGTGTGACATGGGTCTTAAAATAGCCACAACACAAAGAAGGAAAACCTTTCACATACTGCAGCGAGACAACACTTCTGATCCAGATGGTCCCACTTGTTCCGGAAACACATCCACCCTCACCACAAGCTGTGACAGTAAAATATGTTGCAATCAATCAAGATAACTCTGTAAAATACACAAAGATAGGGGTGAGGTTGGCGGGATAACCGTGCACCTCATCGTGCTGAAACTTGTCCGTGGAAAAAGTATTTGCCTGCGAAGGAGAGGATGGTGGGGTCTCATTATGCCAAGGTAATTAAAACTAAAAAAAAAAAAAAAAAAAACTACGAGAGGGGCAAAGAAAACATCTGCTTTTGCTTTCAAAAATGATATAAAAAAAAAAAAAAAAAAAAAAATCAATGAATTTAAAACTACATGTTATTTTCTCTCCACACATGAGACGATGACCAGAATTGCAGCTGGTTAAGGTTCAGCGTCCTGCTCTGAACTTAGTAGTTAAGACACTAAAATTAAAATGAAGACCAACAAAACCTGCGTCCACGGCTTCCAGTATTTTTGTCAAATGTGATTACCATTCTTTTTTTTTCTTTTTCTTTTTTTTAAAGAATGACCTCTAACAAAGTTTCGAGAATGACTGAATGTCTGATTCTTAAGGGGAAAAATTAAAAAAAAAAAAAAAAAAAAAAACAACAAGCCAAAAAAAAACTTGCTGGATTTGATCATCGTAATCATATCATCAAATTTGATTGTATCTTACTTTATTTTTTTATTTTTATTTTTTTAAATGGATCATTGTCAAATATAACAGTACGAGTTAAAATCTGGAAATACCCCAAGACAGCTTTGATAAAGACATGAAAGAAACATGTGCGGGTCTTCTCTTTGCTTATCAAATTCGGATTGATCAGATTTTGTTGTCATCTAAAACTTATTACACAGAGCCTTGAATGGTTTATTTTTGCTCACATGGCCAGTTCTCAAAAGGAACAATTCATCGTTGCTGAGAGAAGAAGCTTCTGAGCATCTCAAGTGTTTTCACCAATTTGTCCCGGGACGGAAAAGAGATTAGAAATTTCATAAACACTGGATGACTGATTTAAAGAACAATGATATTCCCTTGCAGGTCAGGTCCCGATGAACCACTTCAACAAACCAATTCCTCTGTTCCCCAGCTAAGAGCACTTCAAGTAGAGTTGAAATGAGTTAAATTAAGCAAACCGGGAAGCAGTCTGATTAATTTGTAGCGCAGCGCAAAAAGGAACAAAGAGAACTCTGAGTTAATGTAAAACTAGATGGAGGATGGAAAACAATACATTTGAAAAAAAAGTGCATGTACATATTAATGGGCTTGAGAGGCTTTTGCTATAAAGTTTGCCTGAAGACATCTTCTGAAAACTCAAATAAAAACCAATTCAAAAACCAAAAGAGATTGTCGAAATAAAACAGATGCTCTCAAAGAGGGTTTTATAAGTTTACGTGACTCTGTCCTGCCATACAAGTCATGCTCTCCTCACATGACAGGCGGCTCAGCTGGTCCCAGCACCGACACTGCAGATGGAGCAGGCCTTTGGGGATGGAACGATAAATGTATGAGCATTAACCACATGTTTTGCACAGTTTGGACCCCTATTCATTAGCCACATACCAGACAAGTTCAGTTCAGAACATCCACTGATGTCTGACTCGGCTTGCTTTGCCGAGGTGCTGGGAGGAAGGGCCTGATTTCACAGCACCTCTGTTAACTTGTCCATCACTGGGGCTCCACATGCAAAGACTCCATTAATCATAACCCCCCCCCCCCAGCCACACCTTTGGCTGCAGGCACTTGAGTGTGCATGTTCGTGCAGCAGAAACAAGAACATTTTCCATCCTGTGACAAAACCAGTTAAATAGCTTCCCTTCAAAAGTGGAATTGTGTGTAGGTAGTTTTCATTTTTGTGTTTATACTCTTAATTTAGTTTAACAAATAACATCCAACAATCAAGTTAGAAACAATGGGTCGCCTTTGCCGTCTGCCTTTGATGTCATGAAAACAGATTCAATTAAATGAGAAAGAGAAGCCAGTTTGGGCGATTACACAGTGTCCTTCGGGTGCATCGGGTTACGAGGTGCCCTTAAAAGTAACAAGCTCCTCGTGACTTATTTTTCTAAAAAGAAACATCCTGTTGCTAACCTGAAAATGATTCATTCGCAGATGTCTCCGCTTTAATCCCATTTCTTACCTGGCGGATTACAGAGGAAAGGTGAATTCCCGCATATTCTACCCGAGAACCCGCAAAGTAATCAGGCAGCAACACGCTCACATGCGCAGTCATTGTTACCTGTGGATAGGCGACGCTGATGGAGGGGACACACGCCGCTGAAACAGGAACAGGCTTCACCTGAGCGACCTCGCTGCATGGGAGGAGCCAGTGAGCACTGGGGCTTCAAGAACCCTGTGAAGAGATGAAGAGGAATTACGCACAGAAAGAAAGAAGTATAGAATACGAATGCCTAGGAGCTCTTTGTTTCACACAAACAGAATCGGCCTAAAAAGAATTCAACTTGCACTGTGCCACCATCAGACCCGGCTAACCCCTAACATTTACAGCTCTGTGTCCAGCTGGACTTCATCGTAACCTCCTCTCTGGAGGCACCGCACCAGCTCGCTGCTCATGGCAGCTGTGTGTCTACATCCAGGCTGAGGACTCAATACGCTGGACAGACCCAGAAGTGTGCGGTGCAAGGCCGGCCTGGAGGAAAGCAAAAAAGCAGCCAGACATGGGACCAGGGGTTAGCTGCTCTGCGTGGGCAAAATGCCAGAGCAGACGAGGTGCCTCCAGGGGCTGGAAGAGGCCGTCTTACTGTCTGTCTCCGGGGTCACCGAGGTTATTTTCCAATAGGGAAGTCATTATCTGACACAATGAGGCAACTAAGGAGGTTGTACCCCCTCCAGACAAGGACTCACCAACCACTGACATCATCTGGCAAAGAGAAAGAGCAACAATTGAGCCTAAATTACCAAAAAAAAAAAAAAAAAAAAAAAAAAGCCACGTTGGTTAGAAATATTTCCTGGAGGATAGCACCAAAAAAAGAATCCAGATTTCCCGATTTTAATTTTAAAAAATAAATAAATAAAACACTCTTTTGATTCCTTATACAGACAATAGCCTTTTATTTCAACCCCGAGAGACTACGGCCACAGAGAAACTTCATTTTCTGTTTTAAAATATATAACGTGCTGCATTTAAGCGTAGGACCTATTTTAGTTGGAAACAGCTGGGATTGTTTTTTAGTGTGGATAGGCAGAAAGTGAGACTTTTGGAAACAATGATGCAGGCACCCACATTGGTTTCCTGATTTGGGCGGTCAGCATGTGTCCTTCCCTGATTTGTGATGCTCCTATTAGCTCACCCATTTCCAGTAAAGAAAAAAAAAAAAAAAAAAAAAAAGAACTCTGTCTCGACTAACGCTAATTCAACATGGATAATACATTGTACGTTTTGCTGACGCTGTCGTACAATTCAGCAATTTGCAATTTCAGGACAGTTAATACGACCTTTTTCAAAATTAAATAAAGTACGAATGTACACGTGACCTGATCCTGCAGGTCCTAGCCAAACTTGTGCGTGCGCTATGATTCTCTCGGTCAGTGAAGGAGCTGGTCCACCTTTATCGACCGGGCAGGTCATGCAGATCCCACTGGCACTGACCTCTGCAAATCCAAACTTTATTCATTCCTTATGAGGACCTTTGGATTTCCAGCAAACATCAAGAGCAGCAGATGGAGGAGCCCCCCCCCACCCCCCCGCCACCGTTTTCTGAGCTCAATAAAGCTCCTTTATTTCCACCATGAAAAGCATGTCACTCCAGATGAGCTCAGAGAATGACATTTAAAACAGGCACAGGGATATTGAATTAGTTCCCCATGATAAGCTGTCTGGGATACCGATATTTTCCTGCTCATAAGGGTGTGCGAGTGTGAGTGTGCACTGCCATGTGCAGCTATGTAGATGTGTGAGGACAGGGGTGGGGGGCGTGGAAAGGGAGGGGGGGGGGCTTCCGTAGTCGACGCATTCTTCAAAGCTTTGATTAGTATTAGGGATGAAGCAGAGACTGGCAGGTCAAAGCAAGTCTGAACCAGCGAGAGAAAAAGCAGACAGACTGAGATCATCCCGAACATCAAGAATTGAATCAGGCAGACGAGGACGGCACTTTGTCTATCTCATTAAACCAGAAGCAAACATGTTTTTCCTTATACCAATCATCTCGTTGTTGGCTGAGGATAATTATGCTATTGTTATCATATGGTGGAATATCGCTAACATCATTAAGAGCCAAGGCGTGTTGGAAGGACATGAATAAAATGCATTGACGATTTGTCATTCTACGCTATAAAAGCTTCAGTCAACATTCGTGTGCGTGTGCGCGTGTGTGTGTGTTATTGAGTTACAAATAAGTCGTACATTTGTTGTCAACCTAATAGGATTAGTTGACCCCTAAATACAATCAAAAATGTTTTTGGACTTAGCTTTGATCAGCTGAGATCATTCTAGTATACTCTGCCAAATTAGAAGTTTTTGTCATCATTTGTCAAACATTCAAACAACAAATAGAACGCGGAGCCAGAATATGCGGCAAACAAGTGTAAACTATTATGAAACGATTTAATGCAGTACAAATGACAGCATATTCAACTGTGAATATACAAAAGAAAGACTGATTCATTAGTACATTTGCTTTCTCTTTCAAGACAACATCAAAATCCTTCACCCGTTAAAATGTTTTCATCAGAAAATGCACTGGTCCTCAAAGCACTAGAAAGCACTCATCACTCATTGCAGAATTGTGTTAGTACTCATGGATGAGAAAAGGGAGGAAAAAAGGGAAAAAAGGTCTCGGAGGTCAGAAGTCCGATTACATCCAGCCATACTTTCCCCATCTTTGTCAAATTAATCAATTTCTAAAAGAACACAGTACATTCCTTTTTTGTGCAAAGGGGTTGGAGGGAAAACAATGACACATGGTGTAGAGCTCGGAGCAATGTCACTGAACATTAAGGCATTAACATATGAGCCCAGCCTCCCAGTCAAGTTGCACTTTTCCAAAGTCAGGAGTAAACTAAGCAGACAGCAGCTCCCCCCACAAAAAAAAAAAAAAAAAAAAGAAAGCTCTTCGCTGCAAGCCACTGAAATAATGTTCCCACGGGACAGACCAACGCTAAAGTATGGGGTTGGAATTTCACCTAAAGCTTGAAGGGAGCGCAAGAAAATGGTTCAAATTAGTTTAAATCTGAATGTGATCTCAGCATCTCAAAAAAGAAACACTATCTTTTGCTATTTTCAATGTAAATACACTTCACTGAATTACATGAAACTTTCATAGGAGCCATCACTTACGATTAATGATTAAGAACTAGAAGATGGGATATAGAAGACATATAGTTACAAAGAGTTAGTCCTAAAACATTCGGTTATTTGACAGCAATGAAAATATGTGGAAAAAACTTTGATCGTGAGATGCACATATCTGTCTCTTTCCTGCTGGCACAATTACTCATTTTCAGTGAAAGGCTTTACTTTTCAGGCCTTGAAGTGAACGATGAAAGTAGACGTGTACGTGCAGGTTCAGGATCTGCTGTCAGGAGCGGTACGGTTGGTACATGCCTCGTCATTAAATCTTCTCTAACACGCTGCATCGTTATGTCTTGGCTCATGTACTCTAACAGGACCTTGATTACAGAAATGTTTGATCTCGCTCTTCGCTTCTAAGCAGCGAGGATCTCATTCTTTGGGGGACAGGCTCAAACCTTCCTCCAACTAGCGGCCAATCAGCATTATTCGCAGCAGTGATCATGGGGGATCAGAGCAATGTAAACACGCTGGGGGTTTCCTCATTAAAGATAGGCCGCTAATGAAATCGCATCTAGCATTTACAACCTTGTGCTAATGAAGGCGAGCCTTTGAGATGTTCTGCTAATGAAAGAAGGGCTTTTATTGATATAAGGCTAATAAAAGAAGGGCTTAATGACAAGGTTCTAATGAAACAAAGGTGTGGAAATTTGCCAGCATAACAAAACCCCATGGTAAGGACAGAGCAGAAGCATTTTCATTAACGGACATTCATCACAGATACATCAGTGAATGAGCTTCCACAGTTTACAAGACCTCACAAACTCAAGTCTTTTGAATCAAATACATCCAAACATTTATGAGAGTTCAAGGGATTGCAGCTGAGTTCTCCTAAAGCGTAACAATTGTTCGTGTTGCCGGGGTGATCAAGCCCAAGGTCAAAGTTCATTGGACCCTTAATGCTTCTCCCAGGTGCAATAAAAAATGCCCTTCCCTCATGGGACTCTGGGGGATAAGGTCCTCGTAGAGTGCACCAAAGGACAGACCAGCAGGGACCATCAATCGCTACGGTTACCATCGTGAATGCCATTCACCTTCAGCCATATACTAGACTAGACCTCCGAGCTTCATGTGAAGAACAGGAAGCCCCACCCCATCCACCACTTGTCCCCTGCAGCAGCCTTGAAGACACAATGTTCATCAAGTGTTTGCCCACATGTCCCTGAGATATCCATTTCATTGGGTTTTATGTTTAAAACGCTAATTCCATCCATTTGCTGAGTTTTGGACAAACAGCTCAGGCCATTCAAAGGCCTCACCTTGAGCTCAAGGAGCCTATCGGGATTTGTTTTCTTCTGCTTGCTAACATTTTACAGACAATTGATTTATCACAAAAATCAGTTTATCAGTAATCACAGCCAAGGCCAAACACATTGGCCAATTAAGTTGTTCTATAACCTACAAGTGCTGATGGACTCTTGACCTTATATTTCTTTTCTAAGAAGGTAAGGTTGCACTAGAAATACAGCATCTTCCACTGACATCCAGCATGGCACCTAATCATCATCTTGCTATTCAGTCACCTGTGTGAATTGTGTCATTACACCAATTCTGACAAACTTTTTTTTTTTTTTTTTTGCAGGTCAGCACCCATCTCTCTGAGGAGCTAAAGCCCATTTCAGGACCAATCAGCTGATAATCAACTATTTCTCATCTGAGCACTGCATCACTGTCTGATCAGTATGGAAAACACCCGGCCCGCTCCTTCACATATCTGCTCCATCAGCAAACTGTCTTCCTTCCCCCCAGATGATATCCATTTTGAATAAAAAGCCATATTTAAACATGCCTCTAAGCTCTTATTTATCTCAACCAGAGCAAAGCCTGAGCAGATCCATCCCGACAACAAAGCAGGCCTCATAAAGATCACTGCAGGCAATATGCTACATACCTATATGCTGATCACAGTATTATGCTTGTTAGAAAAATAGCTTTGACATATATTCCACACGTGAAAATCCTTTAGCCGTTGCCTCCACACTGTTTCCCTGCATATCTGTACTGATTACACGCCTTCCTTCAATTTCAAAAACACCATCGCTGGGTATAAATTCCACCTGAGTAACTAAACCAGATGCATGCAGGTCAACAAAAGCCGTAGATTTAGAACAACGTACAGACATAGCATGGGGAACACTGTCAAACAGAAAGAGTATCAAGGTACAACCAGCTTGCAAATTAATAAACTGAATGCTAAATTGTATGTACTGGGGATTATTCACAGTCATAATTTGCTTTACCTTGGATCATGAGGGTAACATCAGTAACCTGAGGGCTTTTTTTAAGTCCTAATGGGAGGTCAGACAAAATCTGCAAAAAACAGATACCGATGAAGACCTTGGCAGGAACATTTTCAAGTTCAGCCACAACAAACCAGATCACTCGAGGCAAAACTTCCTTTAACAAAAGTGACAAGGGGGTTCACGGTATGAGTAGTCCTGTCTTAAATGCAAAAACAAAACTGACTGAAAATGGATCTTTCATTTGTTTTTTTGAGCTGTGAGTCACAAAACCAACCGCTGTTGAGGTCTGGACCGCCAATAAAAAGTTAACTGGACAGCTTTATTGAATGACTTATTAAGCGACTGTGTTTTGTGAGACCTAAACTGAGGCGCTTTTGAAATGAACAAGAGCACCTTTCTGTAACGGCTCTTTAAAAAAAAAACATGCCTTCCTACTTTGTCTGAAACTGAGTCTGCACTTTCACACAGACTCAGGATAATGAAACTGGCAGTTGCCCTGGTGTGGCATTCGAAGCTGCGAGGCATCTACTGAAAAGGTAGAACTGACAAAGATGACCTTTGTAAAACCGTGACTTTAGGGCTATTATTATTGAGAAGCACATGTCTATCTACAAGCTACAAACTTTTCTCCTTTAATCTTCTGATTTTTAAAAATATATATATTTCTTAAAATGCTGACAGCGATAACTTCTCATTTTGATTAACAGTATGATTTTTAATTTGTGAAAATCTACATCTTAATTAGAATGATTTCAATCCGACTTTTCCATTAACTGAATACGTCACTCAGAGCAACATAAAGCGGAACAACCTGTGAAATATGGCACAAGTTTTTTGTTAAATGGCTACAAAAAAAAGTAAACGGAGAAAACCTAGATGAACCTATTGTTCTCAACTCCATTACACCTTTGACTCAACACCATGTGACAAAGCTTTGAAACTGTCGAAAGGGGGAGAGTGCGAGAACCACATTCTGAAACAACTAGTGTGGTTTCCAGTTGTGTTGATTCTAGTAGTAAATAAACAGCCCCACTACCGTAAAAATCCCCACATTAGATGGCACACACATTCTTAATCTTTATCTGGAGAGGCTTTCTCTTCACATACTTTTATGCCAAAACCAAACCAGCTTAGAGTACAGCTATATACATATACTTTTGACTTAACTACATCCAATATATCTCATGTCCACTTTTACAACAGAGATGTACTGGTGTCTCTAGGGATTGCATAAAACATCACACTGCTTCGGTGTAAAGCGGAGATCACACCAAAGCAGCGGCTCCTGATAATTTATTAAGTCTTTTGTCTTCCTATGACGTGATGAAACCAGTGTAAGGTCATTGGTAAGCTGCCACAGTCAGTCCGGGTGGGAGGAAGAAAAACTAAAGGACTATGGTAAATGAGGTTAAAGGGGAAGAAAAGAAGGGACTGGTTCAAAGACCACTTGTGAACGTCAGAACCTTTCTCCAGGGCAAATAGGGGAACAAGGGCCTCACTGCATCCAGGCAGCCAGAGCAGCTCCTTGGGCAAACGACTCTAATCAAATTTGCGTGATTGGACTCAGAAAAAGCTCTTGGGGTATAAGAGGCTCCTTTCACCCCGGAACGGACACAAGGAAGCATTTAAAAATCTTCTATCCCGCTGCTGATCTTTACAGTAGCCGTTCACATGACGGACTATCTGCCCGCACCAACAGCCCTTGGCAAAGCGCACACTGGACCTTTCTCAGCTGTGAAATATTACCAACAGAAAGAGACGGATAAAATCTTTGTTTTATGAGCTTCCTCTGATGGATCACAGCTACAAATTCATCTAGGACTTTGTAGGATTCACTCGGGCCTGCGTTTCTTCAATCTACCGTCAACACTACTATTTTTAGTCTTGATTAATGCTTGCAATTGGATATGGTTCATGTTTTAGTTCATGGCCTCAATTTTCCTTGATTGCAGCTGACGTTTTGGGGTGATCAAAGAAAATTACCTCCAGCAACTTAAAGTAAAATAAAGCCTGGCATCACATTATGGAAATGAATATTCTGGGGGGATGAAATCAAATGCGTCAGCAGAAATATACAGATGCTCTGAGGCAGAAAGTGAGGTGGGGCACAGCGTGGCGACCTGTGCCCCACTCACCGCCCGCATGAGTCCTGGTGGAAGGTCCCGGAGCACGTTTCCTGTTAGCCTGCTAAATTGAGTCCACACGCCCACGCTTCCATCTCTGCGGGAGCACAGCGTCTCCCATTAACCTCGTCCTGCCTAGTGCGTCTTCAATCTACCTACTAAGGATGTAAACATGTACAAACACCCAAGGACAAAACAAACTGAAGGCCTTTGAGCTGCCACCCACGTCCTCTGTTCTTCTCATCTGAACAATACGTTCTATAACTCTGGCACAGATTCACCAATCAAGGTTGAAGCATGTTCAAATTGAGCCTTGCATTAATATTTACTCATTCTGTAGAGTGTGTTTTTCTGGATTCCCAGTCTGACATGGTACATGTGCGCTTCCTATTAACAGTCAAAACAATGCGACACTGGAACTAGCAATTGTTCAGCATCTAGTTGAATTAAATCCCTAAAACATTTTTTATGAAAACATAAAGAGATGTTTTTAAATCCTGATGAATAATCTACAGATGTGCCATTCTAAAAATAGAGTTTGGTCAAAGGCTTCATTAAAGAAATCCCTGAATACATACCAGTAATGGGAAACGGTATGTATGAGCCCCATATGTGAAGCATATTAATATGAATATGATCGTTCATAATTCAAAACCTGAAACGAAAACATCTGGAGCTGCAGCTGCTGTGCATGGGTGTGTGCACCGAAAACCAGAATTGAAAAAGAACAGTGCAATTCATAATACACTAAAATAAGAATTACACAAGACAGACCACTCGCAGGAAGGTTTTAAAAACAAGGATTAAGTGAACTCTTTGGCTAAATCTCTTGGAGCCATTAAATGTGAATGGGTTTTTCTTAAACCAGTAATGCTGATTCCAGCTTGTTGTAGCTCCATTAGGGAGTATAGGGCTGCAGAAGGGAAACATATTGGGAAAATCCTACCCACAAATTCAAATTGGTTGCGATTCAATTCGTTGCGTAGTACACAACTCGGATTCTGTATCACCATTTCAAGAGCAGAGCTGGACCTAAAAAGACTTAGACAGAAAAACAGTGCAAATAAGTCAGGTTTTGGAATGTAGCGTTTGGGCCAAGATAACAAATGGACACAGCAGGGCTCTTCCCCTGCATTAACCTTCAAATGACAGAGTTTTAGGTCCCATATTAATGACATGGTTTGACGAACAATGAGCTGTTTGGAATGATTACTACTTAAAAGAAGCATGCTTCAACCAGACATGTAAAATCCAAGGCTTGTCAGTTGCAGATGAAATTCAGCCAGCTGGACAATTACTTCTATCTGTGTGAAGCTTGAGAGCACATTCTGTTTTTCACCGTGTCCTCTGCTAATTTTACGAGAGCATTGAAAGCTGAAGCAAGTACTAAATGAGGCCTCAGTAAGAAGAATGAAAGAGGCTTTTTATACAACTCTGTCTGTTCAGTCCAGACAAAGACAACGGGTGCATACCAAATATTAGCAATGATTATTTTAATGTTCACGTGTAAATGAAAGGACATTTACAAAGCTCCGTGCAATCACTGTCTTTAGACCATTAACCGAGAGCATTTTGTTCAGCCAAATTAAACATATGAATGCATACTGAACAGGTAAGACATACACGTCCTTCCATAAACATATTTTTTCTGAGAACTTATACATAAAATTACACTGATTTCCCATCAAAACTAATTCTCTGGTCTTTGGCGAGAACCTGAACAGTCCAGGAAATCTCTGGCCAAGAATCTCAACTTACTCTTTGGCTCTTTATGCGCATTATGTAAAAACTATGAAATACTGCGAGGGGTTGAACCTTGCAGAGCCCTTGAAGTCAGCAGTAAAATAATTACTCTTAAATGGACCAATCGTGCAACAACATGATATTAGACTACCACGAATGTTATGAGTCTCATCTTAAAAACCTTTGCTGGGGTGATTCTACAAGAATTTACCATGAGGCCGTCATTCAGGAGGGAAAAATCCCACAATAATGTGACTGTACAGTCACGAGCTGTGAATATAATACCCTGCGTATAGCAGCACTATATGTGATTCATGATGCGCGTTTAAGATCTGGCACCACGGTTCAATATTTCAGAAGAGGAGAAGATGAAAAAAGATTTTTACGCTGGCATTTGTTAAGAAACATTAGGTTTTCCTTGACACGGCTGCATTATCAATTCATATGTGTATAATACAAACTACTTGCGAGGAGACACAGACACCGCTAAAAGATGTGCAAAAAATCATCGGGGGCGTGGAACAGCTGAGGCTTGTTATGGGTTACAGTATTATTCCAAAGCCTGAGTGATCTCTCGCGCTCTTCAGGAATGGATACATGCCACGCATTCCAAGAGGCGACCAAATCGTTCCACACGAGGGTGTGCCAAGCAGGTTGCAGTCGCTCTCTGCACCACCTCAATCTAGATTATGCATCTGTTTATCCATCTATCACGCTCTCACATCCACATACTGTATTTTGCAAAGCACTGCGTTTAGCTGAGCACGACTCGCCTGGTCTTGTATGTTTTTTTTTTTTTTTTGCAATGTGTACCAAACTGCTCAACTGGAAGATATTTGAATATCCCCCAGGCTGAAGAACATCACCAGTAAACTGGTAGCGATAGAATTATGTGGTTTAAAAAATAAATAAATAAGTCACATATCTGCATTCGTGAAAGTCTGCATGGCAGTAAACTGTAAATTTGGCTGCACTACAGTACAGAATAAACAAGTGGAATTCATATTGCCCTGTTACTCTAGAAACCCTGCTGTTTCAACACTGAAAGCAAAGGTACCAGTAAGAGTTTGAAAAACACTACCAAACACTAGAGTAAAATCTGTAAATCCATAAATGATGTAAGCGTTACAGAGAAAGCTCTGACAATGTTTGTTTCACACTATGATTCAAGAAAACACCAAACTTACACTGAACAAAACTGAAACTATTACGCCCTTAAATTAATGTTATTACAGCAGTGCAAGATTATCATTTATTCTGTCATGTCGAGATTCAAATTTAAGGAAGGGACATCTGAACAAAGTCAAATCTTGAAAGACAAACCAAGACAAACGGATGAAAATCTGATTCATCAGTTGTAAACAGAAATGATTCTGCTGAACTGTCTTGCAGATGTCAAGGTTTATGAGTAATAACCCACACTCTACGGTCACACTAGCAATCATCCTGGAAGTCGGCAGCCTCCACATAACAGATCTTATTTTTGAAATTGGTTTGTGTTCAGTGCATCAAGGACAATGTTATTGGCAACATTCTAGAAAACATTAACACATCAGGAGGAAAAATAAATCCTTGGATCAGACATAAAAAGGACAGCAGAGAACATGGGGGTGAACAAAAGGGGGGAAGAAAAGTGGGGAGAACAAGTAAAAGAAGGACAGAGCAAGAATAGGAGAACAAAGCAACGCTTAGAAGAAAGAAGGGCTGAGAAAGAGAGTGAAAGAGAGAAAAAGAGAGGAGAGACAGGCCGAGGGAGGCATACAAAACTAGGTCAAGTCACATGACTGGGATCGACTGCAGGCAGGATTAAATATCCTACAGCATGTGGTCATTTACACAACAAATGTAGATTTCATTTTATAAATTATTTCTCTTCCATGGGGGATGAGTCTCAGCATAGTGCGAGTGTGATGCCGCACTGTACGCCGGCTGGAAGTGGGGCTTTTCAGCGAGCACAAAAACAGAGCATTAAAGACTTGAGTGAGCCGTTCCCTCCGAGACGGGAAACAAAGCGAGAGCCTCAGATAGCATGAAAATGATCAGAACAGGAGGGGACACGGTTCCAGCATTAGACAGCTTCATTGTGACAGGCTAATGGCTGGAACATACACTGCCCATTATCCCGGGTAAATGCAAACGACAGTGAAAATTTAAAAAGAGGTCACATATTTTAGCTGGTCACAAAGTGACAGCAAAAGTGTGCCAGAATGTGAGGACATTGGGCCTGGATGGAATACATTTTCCATGATAGGTCATACATATGCAAAGTACATGAAATAACCATTACAGATGAGGATATTATTGGTCTTGAGCTAACACTAGTCACTGTTCTACCTCTATACTATATGGAGAAGAAGAAAAAAGGGCAATGAGTCATGCTGACGGATGCATTATTATTGCAACTCAAAGGTTGCTTGGGTGGAATATCAAACGTATGATGGAGGCGCACGTACAGCATAATGCAGGATGACAAGTCGTGAGATGCCAAATGCCACTGGTGCCCCATCAACCCCTCCCCCCCCGCCGCCGTCTGCCCCTGCTGCATTCAAAGAGGAAACTCCAGCTGCCAATCAAGCGCTGGACTTCAGGCTAAGCTGGTCATAAGCTCAGTCAATCCCCTGGAGCGCAGGATGTGGAATAGCAATCGTTCATTCACATCTGTGGTCAGCTGAGAGCGGGACGCACAAAGATGTGTGTGTGTGTGTGAGACACAGAAATGTGAGGCTGGCTACTTGTTATTTCAATAAGTGATCTCATACTGGAGAATCCCCACCAGATCAAAGCCAATCGATGTGACGCAACGCATCCGACGGCCCAGACCAACACGTGGCTCTTTTCTCACACTGGTTTGACCCTAAGGCTGAGGGTCACAAGCTCTGCCAAGTGTAAGTACATCACTGTGTTTAAGAGTGTCGATAAAACGGGCAGATGCTACAATGAGGTCTCCCAGAATAATTAGGGAATGATGTATCTGTGACCTTAGATGACATAAATATCCACTGTGCTACAGCGCTTAGTTAAGAGCATCTTTTGCCGTAATCTAAAGGACAACTGCATGTAATTCTCATCTCATCTCATTTAGGATAATGTTAACTTTTAATGTAATGTATGCCACTTTGTTAACAATGAGAAAAAATGTGCGTCTGAAGGTATTCTTAGAGCTCCTCATCTCCCGGTAGATTATTATGAAATGTTGATGACTCATCCTGCAGTAGGGGCGGGTACTAATTTTGTGTCCAATGAAATGCTTTCTAAATGATTTGCTATACTGCCACACTGATCAGTACTGACATGCATTGGCAGTCCCCGCTCAGGCCTCTGGAGTTTGAGTAAATTAGACTTTTTGGTGGGGGGTGGCCTCCCAAGCTGCGATTTTACAAGAAACATGCAAATGTATGAAAGCAAATAGCGCTCCGCTAGTTTTATGGGAACTTTAAAATCTTGCTGTTGTCTGATAAATTTGAAGAATACATTTTGTACAACAGCTTTGCCGAGAAATGTTTATTTATTAGGCGCCAGAAGCTTTTTCTTTAGCTGCAACAGTGATTGTGAAGTGGAAAAACAGACTGCTTTAAATGCAGATGCATGATGTAACCTGATTTCTTATTTTGACATTGCTTGCGTAACACCTCACTATGTGCAGAGTTGTTCAGCTGCAGGTTTAGAAACCACCAGTTTCTTACCTCAGGTGTAAACAGTAATTGGACCTGGTATTGTAGATATAAGAGCAAAAGTCTCTGGTCAACCTTGAGGGTTTATTTGAAGTTTTACTGCGTAGACCAGGAGAGAGAGCCCTCAGGCACATGAAAATCAAACAGCAATAAAAATCAGGTTTATTTTGATACTGTAAGAAGGTCCAGGTCAGAAGGTGAGGAACCTTTTGAGAGCCGCTGAAATGCCATGGATGACATCACCGTACATGCACCTGCAGACGCCGCAAGATGTGATGAGCCAGCGAAGCATGAGGCTGCTCCAAAATTACTGAATCTGCCTTTCAGGGTAAAAACTCTTGTCTCAAATAACAATTACTGACCAAGAGAGACAGACCGTCAGGTCGGTTTACAGCAGAGCAGCGGTGCTCCCTCTCAAAACGTAGCGTATGAAGCAGCAAAGTTAATTTGGATCAAGGGATGGGCAAGTGGACGAGCCAGAGCAAGGCCACGCCGGATGTCTGCTAACACGGTGACCATAAGGCAAAGGGAGAGATTTACAATTGTAGCTTGATGAAGAGGTTGCATTACACAACCCTAAGGCTGAGGAAACAATCCTGATTGTATCAAATCATCAAACTGTGACTTTGCTTTCACATTTTTGTTGGTATGTTTGGCTCAATAATATTCAATTAGATGATCGACGGAAAATCTGAGACAATTTGCCACATTTGTGTTCTTTTCATTTTTATAGTATTTTCCAGAGCTTTCAAAGAAAATGTAAAGAGCAACGATTAGCTGCCAGTAACACGACATACAATAAGAAGCTGCAAGTGGTATTACTTTAATCCAATTTGCAGCTGGATATTTGTTTCATCTTTTTTATTGGATAGTCTCTTTTCTGTTCCTTTGCGTCTTTTTTGTTCACATGAAGGTAAGCTCAAAAGACCAGCACACATTCTCACAGAGAGGAGGTTCACACTGCTCAGAATAGACACAATCTAAGATCACACAAACACATACAGCCAACCGTATCATCGACATCAGCATTCCTCGAAAGGAGTGCAAACTGTCGGCTCAGCCAGGCAGAAAGATGTCGGCCGGCTGCGGAGCAACATGGAAGAAAATCAGCTGTGTCCTCACCTCAAAAATTATGACTGACAGGATGTTTGCCGGCTCATTCAGATAAGCAGATAATGAAGGAAACTACATCCGCATTAGATCACGATAAGCCATAATAAAAACATCCTTTGTTGACTTATTGGTTCAGCACTAAATGCTTTATAAACCTTGAATATTACCCGTCACCTTGTCTCACTCTGTCATTTATCCACTTCAATAAAAGTATCTCTTTCTACTCCTCCTCCCTCCATCCCTTTCAACCCGTCGTCCTTTCTTCCTCCCTCTGATCATTGGCCTGCTCCTGCCTGTGCGTACAGTGGCTCTCAGGGGGGGGGCGGCATCAGTGAGCCCATCAGAAGCAGACCGTGTTGCATCTCTTTTGATCAGCGCAGCCACCACATTAGCATGTATCACTACTCTCCTCCACTCCGAGCAAGCTACCTGCCTGTCAGCGGCGCCGACCCGCAAGGAGCCTGGCGCAGGTGAGGCAGGAGGCTCCGGGAGCCCGTCCGAATCTTAATCGCTAATGAACGCTGGCTTGCTTCACCGCTGATGAGAGCAGAGGGAACTGCTCTTGTGATCTCGCTGTGGAGACAGACAAAAGCGCCGGTGTGCATCTGTAATATACTGTACAGGCCTCGTAGCTGAGCGCAGCCCCGCGGTACAAAGTGAAGGTGTTGATTCAAAACTACTCTTCAGCTCTCTAGCTTGTTTATATTTGAATCGTTACACATAAAGGCTCTTTCACGGCTGCGCGGGAAACGTGAGTTGTGGTGAAAACAAAACAAAGAGGTTATTTTTTTTTATGCTGCGAGTTAAAGTTTACCGTCCGTAGAAAGCGGGGGAATTCTTTTTCTTTCTTTCTTTCTTTCTTTCTTCTTTCCCCCGTTTTATGAGCGGTTGTGTTTTGCCCAGGTCTGGCCTGAGTCTGGATCCACAGCCGGGTGCCCTCTCACTTGTGTGCCACTTAATTAGCCCGGCCCCGCACAAAGGGGAGCTGGTCACATGGGCCCAATTTGGTCTGCTATAAAAGTGTGCAAGGGCTCAACATGCATCACTCGGGCAGCATTTACGCGCCTGCCGAGCTAAGGTAAGAGACTTTGAAGATGCAGAAAACAGCGCGGAGGAGAAGTGAAAAAGAGAAAAAAAAAAAAAGCCGAAATGAAAGGAGGGGACCCTTAAATTCCAGGGAATTTTTCCAGATGTTGCACAAATATTCTGCTGAGGCAATCCAGATGTGCTCCCTCTGTTTGTTCCCTCCTTCTGCTCGCTCTCTTTCTTCCCTTTTCTTCTCTTTCACTTCTCTAGCCCTTCCTCCACCACATCACTGTTCCCTGATAGTGCCTTTTAAGTGAGGACTTTAATAGCCCCCAGGGCACCTTTGCATCAACTAGGATCCTGTAATAAACATCCACTCTCATTCTCTGCTGCCCACATGTGTGTGTGCGTGAAAGTGTGTGTGCATCAGTGAGACGGAGATTAGCTGGCTTGTTTTATCTCTCTTTGGATCAATTAACAATTAACTTGGTTACTAATAATAGCCGCGCCGATGAGAGCAGAAATAAATAAATAAATAAATAAAAAGCCATGTGATGAGAGAAGGAAAGCCTAAATAAAAACAACAAGTTTCCTGCTTCCTGTGCCCCGACTCCACACTGATCTGATTTTGTTGTCCCCCCCCCCCTCTTTCCATCACTTCTCGCTTCTCTCCACCTCCATACAAATGCTGTCATGTCTGCTGTGGCTGCTCCTCTCCCACAGAGCATGACCCAGCCACAACCCCTGACCTTACCTCTCCCAGACAGCACTCCGACTCTCAGCCAGCTCTGCTCCACTTATATCAGTTCATGAATCAGCGTGTCAGGGACTTCCCACTTCCACTAGCGGAACACGCTTACATGCTGTAACATCAGCGGATCATGCGTATGACGTATTCAAAGGTACATATGTGAGCAGACATCTGCACGCTGACAACACGTGCAGAGGCTCAATAATAAACTCGTATGCCTCCTGACATACAAATATGTAAAAATGGGGTTAAAATATATCATTCAGCTCCTCGTCAAAAGAATCTGCACTGACAATCCAACCATTCAGATAAAGTTAAAGTCATTTTAAGTTGCTCAAATGGTAATTTGCCTCTATTTTTACCTTTACGGTTAAATATTACGTATACGTCACCTAGGGCTGATTTTTTGTGTATTACTGGAAAACTAACTAAATGATTACATAACATACACAAATACTATACACAGCTGAACACTCAACAATAACTCGCTCAGATGTGTCCCATTTAATCTGCAATCTTCCCCTGTGTCCCAATCTGAGCTGAAACAGAAGAACACCTTCTAAATGCGACACCTTAACTTGTCAGAGCTGTTTGTCAGCACTTTGGCATGCAGAATGCCAACGACAAAGGCCCGGCCAGCACCTGCAAGCCTGCAAACCTCTGTCTGTCTAGTAAACCAGGTTGTTCAACTACACTTCTCCCAAACAGCACACACAACCTCCTGGAATCATTACGCTGGTAAAGGAAAAACACACACCGTCTCAGAGCGCAGCCTTTTACATAATCCATTCACCTGACACTAAGAATTCTTTCCTCGGTGGCGCAATGCGAGGACGTGTTAACTCAACTTTTAACTCAGAAGGCACTTAATACGGTCTCTGCATTCCCTCATTCTCCCTACTTTCACTGCGGTGGCTCAGTTAAATAAAGTCAATTTAAGTTTATTTTTTACAATGTGTTTCATGGATGTGTAATATAACCGGGCCTTATTGTTTTTTATTAAATGACTGTACTGTGAGATTTTTACTGCAAGCCCTGTCTGCAAAGGAAATTTCCCTTGTGGGACAATAAAATGTTAAAATAGATTAGAATAAATAGGTTGAATGTTGTAGGCAGAGGAAGGGAGGTAACATGCATATAAGTGCCCCCAATTAAATGTCAGTCACACACATAGTACTGCTAGGAATTAAACATATTGTTTAGTTTTTAATTGTGCTTTCTATTCAAGGTGAAATAATTGGTATAGTGCGTTCATCTGTCAGTGAGTAGAGAGTGCTGCCATTGTGTCGTTTTTCCAGATAGACGCCCCCCCCCTCCCCCCCCCGGCTCTTAACACCCTCCACCTTCCTGCCGTTGAAAACATTCCTATAACCAGACGGTCGCAGCAAGGTGTCTAACCATGGGTGACACAACCCTCCAGACGTCTGTGCAGGCTCGCTCCACATATCCCTCTCTGAGTGTGCACACCCGTACAGGTGTGTGTGTGTGTGTGTGTGTGTGTACCGAGAGGCCATTGCCTCTGTGGATGCATGAACATGCTAGACCTACAGGCGTCAACAAACAGTTAATTTACCACTACATGCAGAGGAAAAGCGGAAATAACTTGCAGAGGAACCCCGTTATCTTGAACGTTATCACTGCCTCCATTCTATAGTTTCCCTCACGCATTCTAATTTGTGGAAATAATGCCGGAGATGCAACTCGTTAAACACATTTAGGCTGTTTCTAAATCTGAGCTGACCTGTGTCAATCCTTTTTAACATCCCTTTCATCGGTAATCCAGAGTGTTTGGTAGTTCCCGTAATGGATCTTCTGTTTATCGTAATTGAAGTCCCAGCCTTTAATCTCACGGACTGGTTTAAAGGGCCGTTGCAGAAGCCTAAATCCAGTTGTTTTATGAAAAGGACGACATGAAAGCGGAAGCGTCTTAGCGGTCGGTGTCTTGGGAGCTCGCTCTTATAGGGTCTGGAAAGTTGGACAGCAACTTCAACTATCCTCAGACCAAGCCGAGGAGACTCAAAGGAAGGGAAAAGCGAAGAGGGAATAACCCCCAATACGAAAAACCAAAACGTTTATGAGCAATGGGCAAGATAACAGAAGAAATGTGCTTTTATTTTAGAAGATTTCTGCTGCCATCTAATTTTCTGTGAGGCTACACAACAGGGGAAACCTGGCAAGTGTGACATTAGTGGACCTGAAACATTTGCACCGAGCACAACAGCCACTATAGAAACAGGAAGAAGATTGCTGATCTGTTATGGGGACGCCGCTTCAAATGACCACTTGCAATCTAAAGATCCATGATTAAGTCCTGATAAAGACTATTCACAAATCACTTTCAGCTCGTTAAATATCTAAGCATTTAAAACAGAAAGAAGGACTTCTGCAGAGCTTAAGTGGTTTTTTAGGCAGGGAAATAACTACTACTAAAATAACTACTAGGACGTGATTCACGAGGGAACGTCTTTCACAATGCGAAAAAGAATAGCTACGGATTTGATGATCTTTGTAGCTTATAACGGTTTTAATAGAGCTGGCTGTGCGTTACTTAATGAGTCACCACTATCAGAACATTTTACTTCCTCCAGTCATGCATGTATCTCGGCCTGCATTAGCCTTGCAAGATAATTGATGAAAGTGATAAAATAAGAAGAATGTTTGTTCAACTGGAGTCTTTGAAAATGTTTAAAACATTCTGAAATGGTTTCTTTCTTAAGGGAACGTTACAAGATAATACTGATAATACCAGTTTTTTTTTCTGACTAATACTGGGACCAGACAAAGCTGTTATCGTCTAACCGGTAGCTTTTTTAAGTTACAGAATTTACTGTCACATTTACGGGTTGCTGGAATGTAAAAACAGAAGCTTAGAGAACTGAGTCACCGCTTATTATGAGCTACCTGCGTTTGTGCCCAGGGGCAACTGCACACTACTCCGTCTAAAATTCTAACTACGGCCATTCCCAAATAAGATCGTTTTCTTGGTATGAAAGCCTGACTATGTTCAAAGCAAAGCCTTTTCTCTGGAGAAGAAAACACTACTTTTTGTTGGGTCTCATTGTCTCACTGTTTTGACAGGCACATCGGCATCATATGTCATGTTCATGCCAGTGCAAATTACACTTGTTTTTTACGATCTTCTTTCTTCTGGAAACGCATTAAAAATAGAGTGTATCAACATTAAATGTATCTGTTAGATGTGCTTGTATTAGGAATAGTAGTTCATGTGTAGGGGTGACAAAATGGAAATTTTAAATGAAACCGTGGTGCATTAACAAAAGCAAAAATACAGATACCGGAGATACGGATTTGTTGGCCTTGGGTTGTAAATGTACGTTAGTCTCAACCTTTGCTCTCAAAACTGCTTACACCCAAACCCCCACCCACTTGCACGCGGTCACATGTGGAACGTACCCGAGGTGTTGTTGCATGCTGTGGGATTTCTGAGGCCCTGCGGCAAATAAGTTGGTGAAAGTCCGCCGCCCTCACATCTGGCAAGGTGATTGACAACAGTAACAATGGTGGCGGTGTAGAGAGAGGATGGCAGGGGGCACGCAGGGACACCTCATCTAGCTGCTCGCGACCTCAAAAATAAACAGCGATGAAGCAGCGCGGGACACCGTCTTAATCACCTCGCTGTGTCTGTCGGCTGCCCAGCGTTTACATGTACATACGGACTCACGCACACATGGGGTGTGTATGGAAACGTCAGGAAAACATATACAGCCCTGCGCATAGACCTGAATACGCATTTGCGCGTATGAAATAAATCAACGTTTTCCTTAACTGGTATTTCTTATAAAGGCCAGTGACAAAAGGGGGAAATAATTGCAGGCAAAAGAAAATATGTTCACAAGAAGGAGCAGAACATATGAAGGATTTACGCGATTCGTCATCCCTTCCCCAGTGGACACTCGTCAAAGCCCGTGTTCTGATAACATAATTAATAAACACATCACAACCGTCAAACAGCCAAGATATTTTTCATGCATAACCGCGCTCACAGGAGACAAGTCGACGGTTGTTTTTTTTATCACTGAAAACAAGCCGGCTTCAGGATTGAGGAGGAGAGAGTAGTTGGCCTCCGACGGCTTCTGTTTTAGGAAATCTAACAACTCAAATGTGCTGCGCGCCGTTCCTTTTCTTTTCTATATTGTTTCTCTCTATCCCGGTGTGCGTCGTCTTTCTCTCCCTTTCCCGGAGTTGCACACAGAACGGAGAGAAGGGTAGGGCGAACCGACCTTCCTCTCAATACGAATTATGAGTGTGATCTGGTCAAATCCCCACAGAGAGCACGTTTCCACTTCAAAAGAGTGGCTGTACGCACCCTGAATAATGCCAGCCCACAGCAAAGCCATTCAGACACCCCGAGGACCTACAATAAACCCTGAGACCAATGGTGCTCTAATGATTCCACTACTGAATAGTAAAAGCATTCACAGCAACAACTTAAGCCTGGACTTCGAAAAGGATCAAGTCATCAACTAAAATCAGGTGTAAGTGTAAACAAAAACAGACAAACATTCCCCGATTCTAATGTTTAAAAAGGACAAACTCTCGACCGCTTGTGCTGTGTAGTTTTTGCTATTTTATAGTCTAGATCAGGGTCGCCCAATTCATTTTACCCTAGGTAAGCTATCGCTACTATTAGTAGCAGCAGTATACACCCATTGTTATTTGCGTGTTTGTTTTGAGCATCAAAGTAGGACAAACAAACTGCACTCTTGAAGCAAAGTAAGTTCAAAACCACTGCTGTCATGACGATAATGCCAATGTATAGACCACGCTCTAGACCAGTGACAAACAACAGTGGCACACAGCGGGAGAGGAGGACTCTGAATCAATAACAACAAATGCTGCTGGTTAAACAAGTGTAGCCATCAGCAAAATGTCCTAAGAGACAGCAGTTTCCCAGAGACGGCCATCGGCAGCATCTCTACAGTCGCATTCACCCATAGAAGAGCCAGGTGACAGCAAAGCGAAGACCGAGACAGGAAGACAGGCAGACAGAACGTGTCACTTTGAAAAACGTTTGATGTTAAATACCTCAATAACACAACACGTGACGTATTTGTGGTGAGAAACAGTATAATTATCTTTTTATTTTTGTATTATCTTAACGTCTTTGTTTATCATGTAAAGTTTAGTATTGTATTTTCCATTCTTTCCATTATCTCTTTGCATCCATTTATTCTTTCTAAATGAAATTCTAAATTAAGCTCTGCAGCATCTGAAGCAGAAAATGTGGCACATACAAATGAAATGAGTAAGCGTTGACGCGAGTATCATTTTACCTCAATAAGGCTTCATATGGTCCAAAATAAATGGACTTTCACAGAGCACACGGGGTCAACGGTCAAGTGTACGGTCTGGGTCGAGGCCAAACAACAGCAAAGCAGTGTGCATTTTGTTATACAAGCTGTGCATCACTATTTCACATATTATGACAATAGACAGGCCACATCAAGCCGTGGGCCGACAAAAGCGGCTACGTCTAGACTAATCCTTTGTTTCAACTCTAACGTGAATAAATTCTCAGACTGTGAAGCCTAAAAGAAAAAAAAAAGAGCATCGTAAAACACATAAAGAAAAAGGTCATCAAGGAAAGAAAGTCGAAGAAAAACTTAGGAACTACAAGCTACTGCCTTTAAACGCTATAAGCAACAGATTGAACGCCAAAGGCGAATTCCTGACATGATCGAGCATATGGGGAGCAAAGGTCAAGGTTTGAGGTGCAAAGTTCAGTGTGGCCGTTATCAATAAAGACCTCCTGCGAGTGAGGAGCCCCTTACACAAATAATTAACGAGCCTTTGAGTCACTCTGTGATTTGCGCATCAGAAAGACTCGGAGCACTTTCTGATTCACACAATGTTTAGAACATAAACAAGTGTCTGCTGCAGTGGAGAGAGCATGACAGGCTAAAATATGCGCCGTTTTATCTGAAGCCAACCCAGCGGCGTCTTCTAGTCATGAAGTATAATTAATGCTTCATGCTGATGATAGTCCACGAAGAAAAAACACGTGCTCGTACTGTGCTCATAATTGAGCGTCAATCTATTTTCCTCTCGTATAGTTCGGTCTGGATGACGCCATGGGTGAGGGGTGGGAAAGTGGAGGGTGGGCACATGGAAGGCGAGCAAATTTTCTTTGATTTGCTCGAGTTAAAGGCCTCGTGGGTGAGATTGAGGGGGAGAGGGGGGGGAAGAGAAAGGAGAGGGAGAGAGAGCTGTCACTTTAAGCCATTAAGTCTCGCTATAAAACTCCTCCAATAAAAATGACAGCTGCAGGCCCTTTTCTCAAAAGGGGAGCAAAAGCATCACATCAGGAACACAAAACTGGACGGCCGTAAAAGACAAACTTGGCCAAATGCTTTTGGCAGTGTAATTCTACCAGCTCGCTCCCACCACCACGCACCCCCCCCGGCAGACACACACACAGCCTCTCCCAGTATTACCTTTGTTCCTGAGTTACTGCCAGAAAAGGAATGTAGCATTCGCCCACACACACACATCCACATGAATCTCACTTTCTCATCAAAGATCATGAACTTCATTGATTTTGGAAGTGTCCGGGTAGGGGTACCTTATGTTCCTACCTTATGTTCCTACAAACAATAAGCACCAAGGAATTTAGTTCCGCCGCACTCAAGGAAAACAAGACACACCCCTTAGCACGTGGCAAAACAGGCATTCGGATCAAGTAATCTGGCACTTCTCAAATGTGATTTATCAAAATAATGTTGTAGGAGTAAGGTGGAGGTTTTATTTCGTAGAGATTTAACTTCTCTGTAAAAATGATTTGTTTCTAAGGGCTGTTTTTTCCCGTTAACGTGTTTTTTTTGACTCACAACTCCACTATTTAAACAAAAAACTGGTTTAGATTCTCTAAAAAGTTTGAACATGTTCTAATTTGGTAGCAAAAATCAGTCCAGAAAACAAATCAAAAGTGAACTACGCGCAGTGCTCTTCAAAGTTCATGCAGCAGTCTCCGTCGAACGCTAGTCAAAGCCGGTTTTATTTAAATCGCCTAAATTCGTCTCTGCTCGCTTCGCAATCTGAACCTTCCACCCTTTCTCTTGGACAGAAAAATCAATAAAACCAATAAAAAAAAAACAGACATGCGCAAGATTCAGCTGGTGAAATTTCATTAAGGGGAACTACCTAGGTGCTGACATATTAAATACACAGTATAATCAGCCAAATAGAAAAATCAATAAATACAGAGATAAAACAGGCTTTTCAACTCGGCGCCGTTCAAAAACTCCTTTCACCGCCACGCTGTATATTTCACTGACAGGCTGTCATGATCAGCCCCGGTAATGCCCTGACAAAAGGACACATTCTCCTTTCAATGTCATCCCTTCCGTCTTCTCGGCTTAATGTCAGACATGAAGGGGGGCACATCAGCATACAGTACGGAGCATAATGGCGCTAAAAGGAGGAGCGGTGCCGTCATCACGGCCGACAACCGATCTGTAATTGTAAAACGCGCTGGCTGTCATTTCAAACAGATGCATGTCAGATTTTCTAATGCGATGCGACAGATAATTACACCGAGTAAAGCGGCTAATCGATACGTTCAAGGACTCCGCAGATAGCGGCGCCCTTGGAGTGGCCAATTAACAATCGCCGCTCAAGTGGACCTTTGATGGTCCAAGTTTAAACATAAATGGTGATTCGAGGAGTGACAGATTGGGGCTATGGACGATGGAAAAAGCTGCTGATGCAGCATGGCCTGAAGGAAAAGACGAGATCCAACGCTAAAGGAAAACTGTTGAGCCTAACACCGACCACTGAGGGCTTTGTTGTCTGCGTGTACTGTAATGGGCTACTTTGTTGCACATTTAGGCACACTGAAACTTGAATCACTTTCAGTGTGGACACACAATACGGTGCACCTGTAATAACAGACTGTCAGTGTGTGTGTGTGTGCGTGTGCGCGAGCGCGAGCGCGTGAGTAACACTGGTGGTTTAGCGTATTTCTGGGAAGCCACATAAAGGGCGTTGTGGCGACGGTGTCAGAGAGCGGGGGCCTGTAACAGAAGAAAGACGACCGGTGTCTCAGAAGTCCCTGTGAATCTCCTTGGTGCGTACAGGCAGCTGACGATATGCGCCGAGGTGTAACATGACGCCCCCGCGAAAGAGCAACAGACACAATAGCAAGGGCCGCAGCTCCGCGCTCGTCTCTGCTGCAGGGGACAAGGGTCCGCTCTGTTCACTTTGACAAACTTACAGTAGCGTTCGGCATTAATGATTTACAGCGTGGCGTGCTTGCGTGTGTGTTTAAGCTGAAAATTGAGAGGCGCCATTGATGAATAGTAGTCATGTCTTCAAATTACTGGTTTGAAAACATAATCACTCAACTACATTATTGTACTTTTGGTAAATTCCTACATGTCTTGGGTTAGCCAACATTTAAAACGATGACAGCTGTCCGGTTTTGCCTTTTAGTGCTCACTTTGTGGAAAAATTCAGCATGAAAAAAAAAAAAGTATGTGCATGCGTGTGACTCTCCTCACACAAAATGCAAAGGCCTTAACACAATGCAGTCTTTGTTAAATAACTGAACAATTCCCATTAGTTTAAACAAAAAAAAAACTCATGAACTGCTGCAGATATTCCACACCTGCGTCACGGTATGCAGCAAGTGACATAAACTTTTCAGTTATCTTTACATTTAGTCCAGACTGTGCTTGACTAAACTTTTTAGACAGTTTTATATGCTGCACGTGCAGACGACCTACATAAACGGAAGCAAATTTTAAATTAAACGGAGTCACGTGAGTCAACCTATAGCCTAGCTTAAAAACTTTTTTTTTTCCACATTTTAAAGCACCACGCCACGTGACTTGAAAATATGCCCGACATATGATAACTTAACACGTACAAAACAAATACAAATGAGAAAACTTAAACAGTTGGTCCCAGTTCGCATTCTCCCGTCTTTTCGCAGTGAATTTATTCGGTTTCACTGGTTAGCGAGCGGCGTAAACGCTAGACAACGGGGCTTTCCCTTTGACGGTTTTAAACGTGAAAAGTTAATACCAGCGAGATACATTGCAAGCGCACGCGAGGTACGCGCGCTGCCGACCGCGAGCGGTGTCACACCGTATCAGAGCGAAGTGTCAACAGCTCCAGAGGCAGTGTTAGATGTGCAGCCCGGCGAAATGCGTCCAGTTAAAAAAAAAAATAATGCCGCTAAATTACAAATATGCACAGACATACAGGTACACCACCGCTTCGGTGCCAATAGCTCCAAACATGTTGACGCGTTTGGCAACTCGCACCACGCGCTGTCAAAAGAGGGCAAAGAAGGGGGAAAAAGGGAAAAAAAAAAAAACAGACGCGCCGCGAGGACACGTTACCACACTAATCTACTATCAGAAAAAAAGCCACAGCGAGGCTTTGTCATTAAACAAACAAACTTACCCAATGACAAGAATGGTTTGGTTTCCATGTCCGACTCGTAGGTTAGCTCATGCCAGCTGAGACGACCGCGTTCGGGAGTTTTCTTCTCTTTTTTTTTTTTGTTTTTTTTTTGCCCCCCTCCACCGGCGGGCGGCTGCTCGGGCAGACCAGACCAGGGCGCTGCTGCTGCTGCTGCTGCTGCTTCGGATGCCGCTACTTCTGCTGCCGCTGGTGGTGTTGCTGCTGTGGGCCTCTAGAAAAAGACTTGGCTCTGAGCGGTAAAAGTGACAGGTCGATGTCTGAGAGTCTCAGAAGGTAACCTAATGTTTCTGGCCGTGTTTGCTCACTCAGCTGCTCCTCTCCTCTCCTCACCTCTCCCTCTCTGTCGTGCTCGGTGTACAACAACTCCAACTACTGGATCTGCACTGCAAAAGGGACCTGCGCAGGGGGTACTCCCACCAACGTAACCCGGGCTGCAGCGACGCGACGCATCCGAACGGAGATTGACAACTTTAAAATGAACCGCACTAAAAGAAGAAACGACAAGAATAGTTCGAGATATTAAAAGCCAACCGCATTTTTTTTTGTTTGTTTTTGTTTTGTTTTGTTTTTTTTGCAAATCACATGGACCCGCTTCAGCTGAGCAGCAGGCTGCTTATTCTTTTCAGCGCTTATCTCTGTTATTTTAACCTGGTCACATGTGTTGAACCAGGGCTGTTGGCTCAGCAGACAGATTTTTCAACTGTCTTTGCTCACCGTCTAAGAAATCAGGCCATCTTTCTTTTGGGAGCTGTCACAACACGATAAAACATACTCAGCTACACTGCATGATTGGGAATGGATAGCGTTTTATCCAATCTGATCTCAAATCTACACGGCTATAAATCATATCGTGCTTTCAGAATGGTTATTTATTATTTCTTTATGCTAAGAACAGTCAAAGAACCTCAAGTGTCATCGGCGTGTTTTAGTGTTTTGTGTGGGCACCACTCCTATGGACAAAGGACAAAGAAAAACTTTGTCCATCGCACAGAACATTAATCACTGTTGCTCCCGCGTGAAACAGGGAACTAAAACTATTTATCAAACATATTAACAAATCCAGGTATTTTTTCAACTTGGAACCAGATCCAAGATTAGATAAAGTTAAGAATATTGTAAGATAAAATCAGATAAGATTGTAATGGATTTTTTTTATGTCCTGCACGCTCTACCTTCTGATATGTTTTCATCTTCTACCGGATGTAACTTGCATTAACAATAAGGCTTTCCTATTCTGTACTGTGATGGGGGGGGGAAAAAGATGAAATATGAGGGATAAGATGATATATCTCAGGTGAGATAACATTAGATAGGATGAAGCTAGAAATGATATAGTAAGCTAACATAAGAGATAAGATGACATGAGATATAAAGCAAGATAAGACAGGACAAAATAATATATGAAGAGATAAGATGTCTTAGGTTAGGAAAAATAAGACGAAATAAGATGTATGGAATAACAGGTAGGCTAAAATAGGTACACTGACATAAGAGATATTTCAAGAAGAGATAGGGTGCAATCAAATGAGATAAGATAAGCTAAAATAAGAGAAAATATAAGACGATTTGTCTCTGATAAGGAAAGATAAAATTAAATGAAAAATAGGGTAAGCTCATCTAAAATAAGGGAGAAGATAAGGTGAGTTGTCTAAGGTGAGATAAGCTGAAATATTAACGTGGATAAGCTAAACTAAAAAGTAAGAAGTGAAGGAATTTAAAAAAGCTGAGTTAAAAAAAGAGAAGAAGATAAGATTAGTTATCTCAGGAAAGAGGAAATAAAATAAAATATGCCAATCTGATAATAACATAAGATAACAGGTAGGATACACTGGGATGCAAAATATGATATAATATAAGCTAACATAAGAGGTAAGACAAGATACAGTGTGTCAGGTAAAATGAGATAAAATAGGATGAGCTATAATAAACTTAGATCGGAGATAGCATAGGAAATGAGATGAGACATCTAATTCTTATCTTAACATAAGAGATTTGATAAGAGGAGCTACTTCAAATAAGAACACATAAAATGAGACAAGCTCTGGTGCTAAAGTTTTTTTTATAGATAGATATGCAATATAAGTTTCTATTTTCACCAGTTCAAACTAAAACTGTAATCATAACTCTGGGTTAATCTTTGCACTGAGATTGTGTAAAGCAACAATAACAATAAAAAGTGCTATAATCAAGAGCAAGAAAACTGCGCAAACCAAAACATTACACATTGGAAACATCCATATTTCTCTCAAATCTCTTAATCTGCCCACGTTTGTGAAATCCTCACCGATTTGTCAAACAAGCCTATGAATTCACCGAAGATTCGCGCACGGCAAGCTCCCCAGGCTACCGCTGAAACAAGCGGGGCCGCGTTCGCATAACTCTGCATTAGACAAAAACGTGAAATCGAGACCATTCGATCTTCGCCGCTCTTCCTGGTCCGACCAGGGCAGCGTGAGCATAACTCGAGTCACGTCCACCTCGCGTGCACCTCATCGACACACGGACAAAGACGCATGTTCCAGGGGAGAGCGGAGTGTCCCTTCCATGGCCCAGATCAAAGCGCTTCAGATGCAGGCTTTAGATTTTCCCCTTATGCAGTGCATATATAGATATATAGGAGCGTGTAGTGCAGGGTATGCACACACCTCCTGCAGCCATCCTCGAGGCCCCCGTGATGAGCCTGCTCCTATTAAGAACTTGAAGGTGTTCGCCACGTTTGTGCCGAGGGGAGATACATAATTAATGTGATACATGGCACATCTAAGATCAAAGGAAGTTGTGTGGAGTAAAAAAGAAAAAAAAAAAAGAAAAAGGGGGAGAGAAAAATGAAGTCTGACTGGGCACTGATTCAAGGTGTGCGGATATGTGCAAAAAGGGATTCGTGTTTCTGTGCACACGTGTGAGAATCGGGAGAGAATTAGCGGCCGATCACCTCTCGCTTTTGAGGGAAGATTTCCTTCGTCCGTCAAAACGCTAATCAATCAGGGGTTGGCTCATGTTGGCACGACTGCGTCAAGTGACTTAACTGGTTGGGTAAATGCTCATTGGGAAGGGGCACGGAGGGAGGAGGAGGAGGAGGAGCAGCGGCAGTCGGACGTCCTATTTGTGCTCGGGCTTCTCTGCCTCGGGCCTTCACTGTGTAATATAAGACAGACACAACACAGTCCTTTTAAACACCTCGATCAGCTCTCTCATCTCGCTCTCGAGACCGAGCTATTTAAACCTCGACTCGGACTGTGATTAATAGCGGCCTGACCCTTCACCCCTATCCATATAAATTCTCCAGAGCCTGTTTTGGCTCTTCTCAGCGCCTCACACCTCTGCTCGCGGAGAGGCCTCGGCTCCACACTTCCCCCTAAATTGCGATCTCTTGGCTCAGATCTCCCTCTCGTTTCTTTCTTTCTGTTTCTTCACTTTATGAAATGTGTTTGGGCCTCAGGGGATGGGAGACCACCACTGTTCAGATACACTCTGGCGTGGTTGCTTTGACAGCCCCCCTTCCTCCTCTCTCTGCCTCTCTTAAAGTGGGTGATAAATGAGACAAGGGCCTTTTGGTCTCCTTTGTACTTTGACCATTCACAACAAGCTCATCCGTAAAAGTTATTGTGGCTTCTTTCAGTGGCAATGACAATGGTTTCCAGTCCCGAGGAATGTACATATAAATATAGCATATATTGGTGCAAATATAGCTCTAAATATTTTCCAGCAAAGAACTGAGCACATAATGAAATGTCCTCAATATGAGCAAATATCAGATTCTGAAAATATGAAATTGGCTCGTCATTTTTAAACCGTCGGAATTTTCAAATTCAAATGAAAGGCGAGCCTCTTAAAATAGGCACGCGCAAAGTTGAATTGCTTTTCACCAGGAGGAGGTGACGTCTGAAAATCTGATCCCACTTAAATGTGACCAGTTGATTGAGGACAGAGGAAAAAGGTGTGCTGGGAGGAACACACAAAGGCGGCCGAGCTCATTAGGCCATTCGCTGAGGTGTTCGGCATTGTCTGCCCCGAGGGAAGGTCTTGATCGTCACAGCCCCGGGTTCACATTCCTTAACCCCCGGGGTCAGGGCTTTTGTCTGAGGATAGCACTGAGGCAACTTCCCCTGCGGAAATCAACATGAGCTGACACACCAAATGCTGGAGACGCACACAGAGGCAGGAAGAAGGGCCATCGCGCACATAGAAGCAAGTACGGGCTGGAATATGGCTTTTGTATCGACAAAGAACTGATGCAAAAGTATCACGCTTGTGTGTGTGATCGCACCTCCTAGGACGTTAAGTTGAAATCACATCTCCGTTTTTTACATTTCTGCTGACCACTGCAGACGGCACGCTGTGCAAATTTGGATTTATTTGTCCTTCTGCTATGGGCAACTATTGACTTCCATTAAGTTTTCTATGCAGTGTTAAGTAAATTAGCTGCCACTGGTATCGCATGTAGCGTACAACACCCATGAACATGAAGTGTGCCTTAAACACCGACAGTTCTACTGTATGAGTGCATAACTACTGTACAGCATGTATGTGTAGTTCAACACAAAGGCTAATTGATATGAGAAATGGTATCCTTGCATTCTGTATTCAAAAGATTATTTTAGACTTTATTCTTTCAAACTCCCAATATCTAATAATCTGCCCAAGTTATGGTAAACCAGAATAATCATTTACATCGAGACTGAGTAAAAAAGTAATGCATCTTTGATTAAAGTGCATACAATGGTCACTGTGACAGGTTCACACTCTTGCAGCACAACAGTTGCAAGAGTCATATGTCACATATATATTGCATATATATTGCACACTGTGTGCAATCATGTGTGCAATCATTTGAGGCATGCAAGCATCAGTCATTTTGAAAAATATTCTTTATAAACGTCATTTTTAGCATCATCATCAAATCCCATGACCTCAACTAATTTGGACCTCAGTTCATTTTACTGGCAAGACTGATAAGAAAATGTACAGTTATTAGAGACAAGTCATAATTAACTCGAACCATCATTTAAGAGTAGACTGAGTGAAAAGGGGAAGGGCTTAACCTGAACTGAATAAAGACAGCGGTCACTGCGATGGTTTACACAACTGAAGCTTGAGGCCTATATACAACCTCTATATTTTAAATGTTACAACTGAATGGAAAACAATGGGAATGGGTTACGTGAAGCCACTGAGCACAGGTTTCACAGACAGCGGCTATGTTTCAGACTGACTTGCAGCATTTTCATTACACAAAGCACAAAAATAATATATAAGCCTATCAAACATATATTTTCAGAAGGAGCTCCTGGTTTCAACCTTCGCAACTCCGTCTCCACAGACAAAGATTTGGGAGGATAAGAGCTCTGCAGATATCTGCCCATCAAACCGAACTGATGGATGGAACCAATCCAAGCACAGGGCCAATAAATGGTAGATTGAAACCAAAAGAAAAGCTCAATATTTTCCTAAATAATGAGAGCCCATTCAGCTGAGGGCTGTTATGTATCACTGGCCCACAACTCTGGGCCTTGAATGCTGCCACAGGCAGATGAGACACCCTCAATGGGAACATGTGAACCTCAGGCATGCATCATTCTTTAATATCATATTAAAGTGGAATTGGCTACATTTAAACGGACGTGGTGATAAATCTCATGTGCACTTGGCAGAAGCTGGTTTTATAGGGACGGGGAGAATCGCCCTCCCTGAAGAGCATCATCTTCTTAGCTACGATTGAGTCCAGCATTATTGCTCGATGATGGAGATACTGGCCTGCCGGAGCCGACAGATTGAGAGGGTGAGTTATGGCTGTGCAAAGGGTTGAAGGTGTAGTCAGACGTTTTGTTTGTGGTCTGTGCGAAGATTGGCTGGCTTGAGTTAAAACCTCTCAGGTGAGTTTTGAATATTTTCCTTCAAAATCTGTAGGAAAAAAAAACTAAACAAAAAGCAAGCTAACGTGTCTCTAGTGCTAATTTAGTGTGCGGAAACCCAAATATAAATATCTGTCACACCACAAAACCAAGATTAAGCGTGTTTGTTTTTTTTAATCACAGGAGAATTCCCAGTTCTACTTTTTTGCCACGTTGTCGTCAGATGAATGCCGCACACTTCTGTGCAAAACGAGCGGGAAACGCACACAGCTCACCGTGTTAACGCTCATTGACCAGATATAGAATTTACCTTACAGCTTTGTCTTTGCTCGGCTCAGCTGCTGCGTGTTTCATTGTTGCCCAGTCTGCTTCCTAATCCTGCTTTGCTTTGCGGCATTGGGACTCGCAATCAAGGCACATCCTGCAACAAAACCGAGGTCCTGCTAAATCCTGCGCTGCGTGCTGGGGTATTCGAAGGCACGACAAACGATTGGCTTGACGAAAAGTCTATTTTTACATTCACAGAAATCTTTTTTTTTTTTTTGATCTTAATCTTTAAATTGAGATATGTGTATTTAGGGTGACTGAGCGTGCTAACACTTGAATACACTGTTCTCCAAATAACGTACAAGCGTTGCAATAAAATGAGGGCAATACAATTAAAGCACTTAGGTCGAAAACCGGAGCTCATTGCAGCTATAACCCTGATAGAAGCCTGATATTGGTCCCTAGCTAAGTGACTTCCTTTCGAGTCATTACAGTACAGCTGGGAGAGAGTGTGTCACTGTTGGACTTCAGCTGGGTAAACACTCCCCGCCGAGGCCAGAGATCTTGTGTACACACGGGGCACAGCGCACGTTGAGCGAGGGGGGCCTCACAGCCGCCGCAAGGATGGATGGTCTAAACCAGGCCAGAGTCCATGTGGGCACAGCAGTCGAAATATGACAAGAGACCACCCCATCTGCTGAAGCCATTAAGCTCAGAGAAAAGGGATACCAGCTCGGGTTAGGCCCGTGGATGCGTTCGATTCCAGACCCCTTTGCCTGCTTGCCGCGCGCACGTGTCTGCAAAGATGTTTGCCCGCACATGCGCACACTCGAGCGTTCCTCCGCGCCGCCTGCGAAGGAAATGGACTCAATGGTGCTTGAAAGAGACAGAGAGTCATTTCACTGAGAGGAACATTAGAGTGAAGTGGGGAGACGGGACACCTCTTCTGCAGCTTCCTGCACCTACAGACGGGCACAGGCAGACGCTCGCACACACAAGCGCGAGACCACAGCTAATAATAAACCTCTGTGACTCACGCATGGCGGATGTGATAGAGATAATGCACTTTCATTCGGCAAAATTAAAGTCATTTTTCCTGCGTTTGAAAGGAGGCCTGTGGAGATATCTGAGCTAGATGTTGAGCGTTTGTGCTAGGTCCGGTTAAGCCAGGGATGCAGAGAGTAACACTGATGCGATTTGTCTGAGTTAATCTTCCTACACTTCACATTTATCTTTCTGCAGCATTCGGAGCAGCTTCCTTGCGACTGCCGGGAGAAATTTGGTGGAGAAACTGTCCATCGCTTAGGGATAGATTGGTCCCACATACTGTAAGTGTAGATCCGGAGTCTTGTCCTTTTTACGCTGGTAAGGTCAAAACAGAGTTGTTTACGGTGCACACAGAGAAACCACAAGTCTTCCACGTGTCTTTATTTTGACTGTTAACTTCTTCAATTCAAAGTTCAGTAGTGGGAGGAGTGGCGAAACGTTTACAAGAAACTCTACAAGTCCCGGTGCTCTGGTTTTCAGCTTTTTCCAAATCTACAATGACCTGAATGACTGAGAACCTTCAGACACAGTCACACACGGAGGTGAAGTAGGGGATGAGGATAGTACAGCTCCAATCATCACCAGATGTGGAAGCTGAGGAAAAAATGTGAATGATTTTATTGTTTCTTGTATAATTTATGAGAAAAAAATAACAAAACTTCTGATTCATCATCATCTATAGATATTAAATGCATTGACGGAATCAAAACACATTTCCATGGCATGTTCACATATCGCCAGACCGCTGGCATTTGACAGATAATTTGTCACTACAGTGATGTGACACGTAATTAAATTGGTAGGTATAAGCTCATGAGGTCATGAGGCTTCGCTCAGACGGCAGGCAAACCTAATTTGCCTTCTCAAATCAGACAGACAGATAAGACAGACTGTCTGCGCCGTTATTTATAAGTAATCACATCAGATTTGCTTGTCCAGACAACTTGTTTGTCGTGGGTTGCTGCGGTAACCACGTAGGTGTCAGAAACTACATGAGCTTTGTTCCTTCTTGCATTGCTTCTCCAGAATCCTCCTCCCCAAGGGGCACAGGCTGCTCTTCCCCACTTTGTCCTAAGAACCAACATCCCTCTGGACTTAATGCTGGACACGTCCAGAGGCTCCATACCAAGATCAGATCAAACTGTAGAAATTTGACCGGAACTGCATTACAAACCCTCATCGGACAAGTTGTTAAAACATCTAATATTGTGTGGATTTCTGTTTTAAAGATATATATATATAAAAAAAATAAAATAAAAAAAAAGATCTGGATAAAGCATAGATTGGATACGCCAAAAAAATAAAAATAAAATAATTGGTTTGGTCTGTCTAATGTTACAGACCTAATTTTCCCAGAAAGGATTTTGCCATTTCCCAAAATCATGCTTGAGCATAAGCCAATCTGTATAATTGGCAGTCATTATGTGTATTTTGATGGAGCTCTGGCACCGGCTGCACTACAAAAATCCTTAAACGCGCTTTATTATTAACACACACATACAAACACACACAAAAAAAAAAAAAGTGGACCACTCCACTGTGAGAACTCGATGAAAGCAAACGCAGAAGGCATCTCTTGGATTTTGAAGTTTGAAAAGTGAAGCAAGAAATGAACAGAGGCGAGCGCATTCCCAAATCTTTTCATCCAGGAACATCTCTATATCTTGTCAGCCACAGAGCCGCCCTCTATTCACACATTATCCGCCTGCGAAGTGCGAGTGTGGGGCTGGCCGTGTTTGTGTGCGAGTGTGTGTGTCGGGGCCACACTCTCGCCGTGATTTACAGCTGCTCTCGCACTCTCCCCTCCTGTCTGCTGGTCCACTGCCACGGTGAAGGCGGCTACAACGGACGGCCGCGGAGCACCATAAATCTGGACACTTCCTACCACTGTCTCCCACTTCAAGGGGAAGCCTGTCCTGTTGCAAACGTGATTAACCCTCTTCCTCTCTCTGTCCACAGAGAGAGCCCGCCAAACCTCCCACCCCTTCCACTCCCACCCACCCCCACCCCAACAAGAGGCCCTGCTGCAGGGAAAAACAGGGCCTCCTTCACACCTCAGAGGCAAGAAACCTTTCCAGATTTGCCATGCCTTTCCTGCACAGGAAATAACCCATAAAATTAACCTAGACTTTGGCCCTCAATTGGTGAAAACTAGAAGAAAAAAAAAAAGAAAAATGCCTAAATTGTTCTCACGGTAAAACACTGAAAACGATTATGAGCACGCCGTACAGAAACTCACCTGAAAGGACCGCAGACTTAATTTTAAATAATGCATTGGACCCATAAATGCTGCGCATGAATAAATAATTCAAAGTTAACGTAAAAGTAAACAAAACAGTTCACGCGAGGAGTTAAAGTATTCCTCCCCCACGATATGCTAAGCATAAAAGGTAAGGCCTTTTTTCTTTTTCTTTTTTTTTCTTGAAGTTTTTATGAAAGCGTCTCGCTTCGCCCCGATGTTGCAAACTAACAAAAAAGTTTTCAAAAGGCTTTCAAGCCACAAAAGACTCGTTCGAGATGAGTGAAGCGACAGTCCCGGCATGCCAATTTGCAGCTTAGCAAGGAAAGTTTGCTCGGTGCTGGGAGGGTTTTTAAGAGCAGGAATAGAGACGTGTTGTCATTGAACTGCCCGAATACGTCTAGGAAAGTTCAGATGAAAAAAAAGGGGGAGGAGGGTGCGCCTGTCAGCACAGACGGGGTCCTTCAGCGAACCGGAGGGGAGGGAGGGCGGCAGCTGAGACTTTAACGCGAGCGTTCAGAAGCTCCAGCTTGTGTACTGCTGCTCCTACCCAGAGAAAAAAACGTACACACATAATCGGCCACGAGGACGCAGACTGTGCATCCACCTGCCTGCCCACACACAACACGCATAAGCGTGCACATTCAAGTACGCGCACTCATTATTCACGAGCTCAGAGGCTTGAACTTTTCGCTGTCAGTCAGGCTTTTACATTGGGTTCCAGCTGAGGACACTGATGTAACGTTTCTGGGAAAAGCTTTAAATGGCCAATCAAGCATTGACAGTGATATTTCTGCGACAAAAAACTTCTCGTGAAGTCTTAAGCGGTTCGGCTGGTTGGTCCGTTATTGATTTGCTCATGTGCTGTATTAAATGGTCGCATAAATGGGCTAAACTTGGCGTTGTATAAACCCTCTACCTATTATATGTGTAATATCTTAACCTAATTTTCCATTCAACATTAAGCTAGCCCTTATCCCTTTACTAAAATATGTTAGATTCATGTTAATGTGTATTCAAAGAAATTTAAATTTGTGGGGGAAAATTAAAAAAAAATATATAAAAATGTCTAATCAACCAAAGATTTTGCAACCCCTCTGCAGTACCTCTGCGACCCCCTGTTGAAGACCCATGATTTAGAGTACAGTGAAACAGGAACATCAGTATTGTTGTATAACAGGGTCTAAAGAAAGCATCGCACGCATTGTTTCCTGTATACACCTACAGCCTGACTGCACAAGCTGCTCGGTTCTGGACGGTGAACATTCAATGAAGAAGTGTGTGGAACTGAAATTGTGAGATTACAATAACACACTGCGAGGTATGGTGTATTGTATATTGCCATGTAGTACTTGTGAGATAAAAACATTTCCAACATGCAGACTTAAACGATGACACATGTGTAGTCTGCATCAACAGGGGAAATCCTGTATATACTGCGCGCTGTCAGACAGTGCGCGACTATAAACAGCATTTACACAATTGGCAAGGCACTCTGAAATATCCGCTTCTCACCCATGACATTAATCAATCCAATTTAACGAAATCGTCATGAAATAAACAGATAAGAACGGTCACAACATCCCCTAAGTATCCTTCAGGCAAATGCATTAACAATACACATATTGAGATTCGTGCTAAATTCTTTCGCAGTAGAAATCTTCTTTTTTTTCTTTTTTTTTTTTGTAGAGCTGTGTTAACATTTTTGGTCGTGTTTAAAATAACCTTCAACCAAATATATAGAATAACAAATAGAATAGAATTGCTAGTACTGTCAGTCAACACTATACCATTCTCCGAATTTCAGCATCAGGCATTCATTAAATCGACTGCACGGCGCTGACGACTGTATTCATCATTCAGATTTTAAGCCTAAAAGATTTTAAGAGTGAACCAGCAAAGACAACCAAGTACAAACCAAACAAAAAAAAAAAAGTCATGTCTAAAGTGAGTGCTACCAGAGGTTGTATGAGTCACTAAACCTCATGTCCTGTTTTCTTAGTAAATAGGTCTGGCTGTGGGTTCCATGTAGGTTGGCTGCTCAGTGAACTCACCTTCCCCACCTTCTTCACCACCTCATAGAAAAACACTGATGTCACGTGCCCATTCGCAATATAACAATTTACACAGATGAGACTCCACCTCCCCTCTCTTTGCGCCCAGTTCCCCTCCCCCCTCACCTACGCCTGAAAGCACGACGAGGCAATTATGTCATTATTGCGAATAATGCCATCAATGAAGTCCCAGCCCCGGCTACGGCACCTGTTTAATGCACCCCTGCGGACGTACTGGGAAAACAGCTGGCATCTTTTACTTGTTTCCTCTCGGCCGAGGGGAGAAAGTAAATAAATGACGGAGCAACACTGTTTATGCAAATCTCATTTCACATGCATCTTATGTCCTGCCATGCTTGCTTGGCAGCGCACAGCTGACATTGCGGGGCAAGTGACAACGAAGAGGCTTAATATGACTGATTTCCTCTGTAATGATAATGCGATTGTGCACACTTGTTTGTGGTGGCCACAAAGGGGCACATGAATAAGAGAGGGTGTGGAGTTAAAGTGCAGACGATCAGGGGGACCTTCAGGGCCCTTAATTTACTCAGGCGCGTACCGTAGATTTAAGATTCAAGCCATATTTGTTGTCACTTCCACAATGTGTTAATAAAAGCATGCAGGGGTGTGAAACAGGGTTTCCTCTAGTCTGACTGCGCTTCTAATATGCTGACCATACACACAATAATTGCAATAACCACAGCAACAGTTGCACAACGTTTACTCCACTACAAAATATTACGGCACAGAATACAAAAAAGATTTTGTGAAGACAAGGTACACAGAATCTATAAGTGGAGCTTGTGCATCGACACTATTATTGATATACAGCATACAATTGTATAGGTTTCACTTGTGTCTCCAAAACAGTTGTGATTCATCAGAGAATGGACTTTCTGAGAGTGTGCTGTGGTGTCTGGTAACAGAATGTTGTTAGTGGGGGCCTTTGACTCCTGTGGATTGAGGGGAGGGGCATCTGTGGATCAGGCTTGTTCCAGTGCATCCATCAGATACTTGATCAGTTTGGGATCTGGGGAGTCTGGATCACTATAATGATCAATATTGATTCCAGCTCTCTTAAAGCACTGTGAGGTTCACACTAGTCGGCTTAGAGGAAGAAGGTTGACCACTTTAAATATAAGTTGGACTGAAGTGTGAGCTTCAAGCATCCAGTACATATTTTTGATTCACAAATCATTACCACTTCACACCTCTCACTTTGTACATAGCTGTGCTTCTCATATTATATTATATAATCTCATATTTGGAGGATTATAGGTGTGGTGCACAGGAAAGTTTGAGATTAAACCAAAACTGTGCAGCTACATGCTGAAAAAAGCAAAATAAAATGAAGACCTGCAAGATGGTAAAACGTGGCACTAGGTAGCTCGCTAACGCGTACCACTGTTGATTGTCTTTTCCTCATTGAACTGCACTGAAATAAAGGGGGGCAGCGAGGGCAGATTTAGCTATGTTAAATTCACTCAACCTAAAGCAAAGATCACACCAGGCTCGTTTAGTCCACTTGAAACAGACCTTTTCTCTGGTGCGAACCATTTGGGTAGGGTTGAAAACAAGTGAACCAAGACCACAGCTGGGACTCGGTTCACTTGTTTGGTCCGCACCAGAGTCCTTAACGAACCCTGGTATGCTTCGTTTGTCCTGTGAATGCAATTCAAACCTTTTCCGAACCAAATGCAACATCTGAGCGCCTTTTTGGATTAAACAGGTTTGCGTTTGTAACACCAAACACACGAGAAGGATCTTTTCAGGGAAACAGTACCTTTTAATGTAATTAATATCTTACGGAAAAACTGACCCCGACTTTGAAACCACCAATACAACACACAAAAGCCTGGCGATCGCTAACTGGTATACCAGGAACAAAAAAATTGCAAAAAAAAGTTCTGTGATCTGTCATCGGTCATTTCATTCATTCGTTTCTATTTTATACCAAGAATAAGCTGTGGGTCAACATGTGGCACAGAAAAGAGCACTCCCTCTTTGATATATATAGTCGGAGAAGAGCATATATCAGCTGCTTGACGCACAAAAATGCCGATGTCGCTGAGAGAATGTGCGAGGCAGGCTTTACCTGGATTCCAACGCAATATTGGCTTAAAGTAGAAAAACTTCACCAAAGATCCCGCCAATAATTTTTATGTAGTGAGCAGCTACGGGACACATGTGGGTCTGTTTACAATGTTGGTCCACTTGTCAAAAAATGCAATGTGAATACAAACTGAACCAAAAAAAAAAAGGTCCAAAGGACCAAAGCAAGTGAACTATCGGACTTTCCTGGTGTGAATATGCCCTAAGAGTCTGGGACTTTCTAGAGATAATGCAGTTGTGTAGTTTTTGTCCCCGCAGTTGAGCTTCCTTTTTAATCTAGGTGTCAAAATCTTCACTTGAAACCTTGTTTTGTTCTTCCGCCATTCTATCATACTTGTCATTCCACCTCTTTCTCCATCATCCATGTTTTCTTTCCTCTTCAGCTTTGGCAAACCAGTCATTACGGGTTGATGCAAAGTGCAAGTGATGATTGAGTGAAGAAATTGCATGCATCAGACACCAAAATCAAAACCGCCAAGTAGAGAGACACAGTGAATACCCAGTGCAGACAGGCTTCATCAGCATTGTGTGAACTTGAATGTAAGAGATGTTCATAATAGCCTATGCTTTGTGGCGATATTAGAAGACATGAATCTTCTTTCTAACTCTCAAAAACCACAGAGTGTGGTTCTTTTTGCCCTTCCAGTCAACCATAACTTGAGTGTATAACCAAGTTGAGTTTGAGAATAACAAAAGTCTGCAACATATAAAAAATGCTTAGGGAATAATATGGGCAACGATACGAATGTTGGCAAAGAGCTTGTCATTTATCTTTCCCAAATGTTATCAAGACCGTTCAGTCTAATCAACAGAGTGCATTTCTAATTCGGTGTAAGCAAACTGGCTTAAAAAGAAGTGCACTGAATGAATATCAAAAAGCACTTGTATATCATGTCTCTCTGCAGATCCAGACATAACCTCAACATCAAAGCGTAATCACCCATCACACGTCCGCACATTGGATAGCTACCTCCACTCTGACAGAGCTGCTGTCATTTACATAGCACAGAGAAGAGACGGAATAAAAAGGCAGACACATCAAAAAGCTGCCAAGGTTTTTTTTTATTTTTTCCCCCCTCATGATTTCATTGTTGCCTCCCCACCTCTCCCACCAATCCCACCAATCGCCGGGCCAAGCAGATTAGCAAGTCACTGCTGGGCATCCCATTCTCCTTCACAGGGGCCCCAGATTTTCTCTCTCTCGCTCTTTCTCTCTTCTTCTGGGGAACCTGCCACTTCATCAGAGCATGCCAGAGTCACCAGTCGGCTAACCTCATTGTACAGATGAGGTCAGGGGCAGGTCAGCTCCCAGGATTGTCCAGAAAGGAGAGGCCCTGGTCTGGCTGTGCCCTGCGGTCTACACACCCTCACCCCACTCTTGGCCTGCCCTCGTGTTAGGCTTCCCCCACTCTGCCCCCTCAGGACAAGAGATGTTCTGGAGGTCAGCAGCCTATTTGCGAGGCCACTTGGCTCTCCACAAGGGGTGAGGTATCCTTTACAAGAGGCCCTGTCATCTGGACAGTGACTAATGAAGCCTGCTTGGTGATAAGTACTGATGAGCAGCCCCAGGCTGGTTTGGGGATCCATTGCTCCACCGCTAATAATAACAACTGTGGCGCTGACTCCCCACTCACTCCTGCCACGGCAATTTTCTAACACGGCTCCCATCACTTGTAGTTTCTTAGATCACGAACACATCGGCTTTGGTTTATTAATAGTGCCCAGGTTTGTGCAGTCACCAGTGGCAAGTATCTCCTGGCTTTTTAGAAACACAGGGTTCCCATGGCCTGATGCCTCATTGGCACCCGTACAAAGGAGGGTGATGAATGGGCCCAGAAGGCCTGATAAAACATTAACATGGACAGTTGGTCCAATGGGAGCTGCAGCTCAGATTAAAAGATGACTCAGTTTCTTTGCGAGGAAAAATTCATCATTATTTCTCAGTACAGGGAAAAATAGAGCTTTAAAAAACAAGACGTTAATGAAGAACAGTACAGTGTCATGTTGATGTCTCATTATTGAGTGTGTTTGTGTGGTCCGCGCACGCAAGGAGGAAAAAAAAAACAACAAAACAAGACAACCTGTGGCATCGGTGTATACCTCTCAGAGATGCTAAGCCAAACACAGAGCGGTCCTGTTCCACCTCTGGCTCCACGTCAGCTGGGGCAGAAACATTCATTATTCACAAGCCCCACGCATGAATTATGTAATGTGATGGGTCATTCCCCAACACTTTAGATGCAGGAGTTTTAATAGAAAGCAAGTAAGTACTGCCTGTAGACAATGAATATGAGGGAGTAGTGATTTTCATGCTGTTGCGTTTTTTTCTTTCTCCAAACTATTGACAAAAAAAGCATCCATTTAAAATGAGGCAACATATTGTGTTTCTCATTAAATGAGGAAAAACATTTTTGCAAAGTGCAGACATTTGGATATTTGACTTGACAAGATACTCATAAAAGGTTTCCTAAAGATTCCTAGGGTGTGTTTCTCACGATCGGTAAAATAAGGAACTTCGATAAACGAAAGTGAAGCAGAAGCGTAGACGCAGCACTCTCACACTTGTATAACCTTATGTAACACAAAGGAGCAGCGAATGAGGAAGACAGACTTTTGGCCTGTGCTCAAAGTTGCCATGAGACAGAATAATACGAATTCATTATGCACTCTAAAAATATTTATGAATACGTTTAAAAACCAGACGGAATTTTTTTTTCATCCAGTAACAGGTTGCAAGATTGGGCCGTGACACTGATTTTTTATTTTATTTTTTTTATCTGGCCAAGATGAATAAATATATTAAAAATATATAAACATACTGAAGAAAAAGCAGAGAAATACTATGATGGTCTGTCGGGGGCTCTCAGAGAGCACGGGGGCAGAGAGAGTTCAACACACTGTAGCTTGAGAAAATATGCAAATAGACAAGTGAACCAAGAAAACATCTTCATACAGAAATACAATGCAGATATACCCAAGTACCTAGCGTGGAAGACAGCCTGACTTCTCCCACCAGCAAAATCGTTGTGGCAGAAAGTCAGTCCATTGGGAACTGATTATGCCAATGACACATGGATGAAAATGTTTCCAGGGGACCCCTTTATGATCTTTTACTAAGTTACTGCTCGTCACGTAAGCTGACATGTTTTTTTTTTTCCTTTTATAATTGTAACATTATGATCTCTTTTTCGTAACCTACTAATTAAAATAATCTCATGAAATACATACCCAGTAATTTATTTCGATAGATTGACGGCACTATTAATTAAAGTTCAATTACAAACCCACTTTTTAGTGTCCCCCGGAACCAGTTTCGTTGTCTCTTGTGCTGCTTACATTGTGTGTCTCCATGTGAGTATTTGCGTTATGTTTCTCTGCTCGTGTGTTGTCAAACTGATCAACATGCGTCCTCACCATGCTTGCGTTTCATCCTTTTGCATATGATTCTGAAGCTGCACTCGTCCAGTTCCCTCAGCCACTTCATGCAAGTCACAATTGAGCCGTTAGCACAGACTTTGCCGTGAATATTTCAACCGCTCCATCTGCGTGTGAGCGTCACTCCCTGGTATTCTCTCCTCTCACAGTTTCCTCATAATGTGATTTATCAGGGATGGGATTTTTGGTCTTTTGTGCCTTCAGTGTTGGGGGTTTTATTCTTTAATGTGCCCATTTCTAAATATAGTTTTCTAAAGCGTACATTCGTCCTCCCCCCATCCCTTCCTCCCACACTCCCAACCTGAAGCGCTTATAGCTCCACGGCAAGGATGAGAGAGAATATTTAATTTTAAAAGATGAAGAAAAAAAAAAAGAAGTGTCAGACCCTGCGCTGTGTGTGCAGCCAGGGAGGCCACGGCTTTCAGCTGTTTCCCTCGCACTAACCTGCTGTGAGCTCAGGGGAGGGAGCTGGACCTATTCTTTTGTTTTGTTTGGGGGAAAAAAATAAATAAAAAAATTAGTCAGACTTCAGATATGTTCTAAGGGCCTGGAGTCCTTTGTAGTGTTTTTTGCTATACCAACAACAGTATTTGCTTGCATAATTTATCTTCTTTAGCTTTGTTCACTGCTTCCTAGAAGGTAATCTGCCTGCATGTGCGGCGTATTTCGCTGTAATCAATGCACATCGTATAAGGTTTCTTGGTTGGACGATGGAATGGAGCGTTTTTGTGCAAGCCTGCGGTTGCCTTCCACGTCTCCAAACATTTTCTCATAGAAAATGTCAAGTACGCACATCATTTGCTCCCAGCTAAGGGCTTCAGCTGTGATCTCTTGCCCTCTATAATATCCGGCTTTTTCAACAGATCCCTCTGATACAAACTGTAATGTGTAGAAATAAAAACTATTTTTAAAAAAAAAAAAAGTTGCAGTTTCTACATTACATTTCCTTTGTTCCTCGGTGGAAAGAAGTGGAAAATGAAGATTTGCAGAGGAACAATAAGGTACACACAAGGACTTCTTCTCAAAAACTAATCACGTTTTCCGTGGTGGGATCCCGAGCAGAGCCACATGATAGAATTTTAACCCACTTTCTTCCTCCCGCTCTCTTCTTTCTAAAGACTGCTTCGGCGTGGGGATGAACAGAGGACGGACCCTATGGGACTGCTCTATTTAAATTCCCATACAGTTTGACTTGGGCCTTTGTCTGCGACTGCACAGTCTTCATGGACAAGTAACATCCTACAGACTGTCTGAAATAAAGCAGCCATGCAGAAAGAACCTTTTCTATCCATTTTTTTTTTTTTTCCTGTGAGGAGACAACCCCAAAATCACTCATCAAACATATGGAAAATTCCTCCGTAGTGTGACAGCAGACATTTAAATGGTCGGTAAGTCTGAATCAGTGAATGGAGGCACAGACGAAGCACTGTGTGCAGAGGTGGATGCCTCCCGAAGCAGCGCAGCGTCTCAGGCTTGTAAAAACTGCTCGCCCAGGAGTCTCTGAAGCCTCTTGTTACATACAGTATAGCGCGCATAAAAGACGGGGGCCAGAGAAGGGGATTTTTGCGCGTTCTCCTCATATATCTTCTCATGACAAAGGATCATTTGTCAAAGGCCGAGGAAAGAAAATGTCATAATATCGACCCACTCATAGATACGGCAGGGGAGGGATACATTTTGGGATTGTGTTTCTCCAGTATATTTCTAGAAAAAGTAGCTAAAACGAGTAGGATAAATCATTCTCATGTTGTTTTTTTTCTGCTGACGTCTTACATAATAAAATCAAATAATTTTGAAATTCCATACAGACTTCCTCCAGCTACTCCCATATAAGCATCTGACTATCCATCGCATGAAAAAGAAACCAGAAAATGACAATTTAGAAAATTTGATAGACCGATGAGGCAACAAAATATTTTAAATAACTGACTGGAAAGTATGTGTGACATGCATGGACCATGTCCATGTTGTGCACCTCTGTTGTCTCAGCTAAAGATTGATCTGTTCCGTTGAGAAGGGGCCGTTAATGAAAAGAGCTGACCATGAGTCTGTCCATCTCACCAGCCACGGCCCCAGCGCAGTACGAAATGCGACAGCAAGGAATGTCAGTGGCTTTGTGCATAATTACCGCCGAGATGGATGTCCTGTCTGCACCCAACTGCTCCCGTCCATTTTTCTTTCTGATGAACGAGGGGAGAGACGGCACCCTGTCATCTGCTGTGTCGCTACTGGCGGCAACAGTAAATCTCCCACTCAAAGTCACCCTCGCGTTGAGATGGCAAGGGGAGGTGTGCGGTGGGAGGGAGAGGATGATGTTGGGAAGTGGAGAGGTGATCCCCCCCTGAACACATTCGCAGGCGCACACACCACTGCAGTAGATTAGTGGTGTCGATTCTGTCACATGGGAATATATGGAACTGTTGAGTATTTTGCTTTTTAATGCAGGTCTTTTAAATGATTCATTGAAATGTTTGGTCTGAAATCTTCTAGTCATTCCTTGTTATGACAGTTAAAGAAGAAGTATTGGTAGCTATACTCTTAATACAAACTTATGAATCAGCTAATTGGGCACAGCATAATTAAAAAATAAATCTATTTATTGTCTTCAAAGGTTTATTTATTATTATAAATATATAGTATTTAATATTATTATTATTTTTCAGACTGGGACATTTACTAGCCTACACAACAATATACTTCACTATATCCAGTGTTTTGAGTAGTGAGAAAAAGACGACCCACCATAAATGTTTGACATTTGGTGCCTCTCAAAACACGTTCTTGAGTATATATATTTGTGGACATAAGAGTGCATTTTCATTGACAACCTGCGGTGCATTCTGAGGGCCCATGATGTTGTTATCGGCTTAATAACGGTAAAAAACACATCTACCCTTGACTGGTGGCCATGTTGGCTACTTGTATAAGGGGAGGGATTGTCAACCAACAGTTATGGAGAAGCTGCAGCTGCTGTGACACCATATATACATATATAAAGTCTAATCAGTAGAATTGTACATTTATTGGACACAAGCCACCAGTGTGTGTAATGGGTTCATTTAGCCAGTAATGCTACTGTAAAATGCAGCGGTAGCTCGTTAGATTACCGTTATCTTGGCAGATAAGCTAATTTAAGTTTGATGGGTAAGCTAGTGTTAGTTTTGTAGTTAAATAGCAGAGGCTAGCGGATCACTAAACGTTAGCTTGTTGGACCAGCTAGCGTGAGCGCTCTAGATCAGTTAACGTTTACTTGTTAGATCATCTAGCATTAGCCTGGTAGATCAAGCAACGTGAATGTGGTAGATCAGCTGGTAACACTGGATTTCATCGTGGGATGTGTTTCAACCACCACTGAGAAAAAAATACTCTGTACGCAATTTGATAATCTTACAACCAGACGTAAACAAATCTAACCAAACGCAACTCCGGTACTCAGATGAAATGAATGACTACGCCACTGTTGCTTATTTGTCCATCACTGCATTAAGTCTGCCCAAACTGTGTTTTTGGCCTGGCAGATCTTTAGAGAATCATAATAAGTTCCCAACAGATTGACTCAGTCCAGACCAACTCTCCGCCATTAAAAAGTTGTGGTTGTGGAAGTTGGTATGGCATCAAGGCTAGGTGTTTAAACCTCTCCAGCTTTCATAGCTTCCCAAATGAAGCACTCCCTGATTGATGTGGTTTCCTACTGCAGGCTATAAAAGTTGCTAACTTGCTCCCCATTTCAACACTACAGACAAAAGATAGTTGTCACAGTGAAAAACTGAGACTTAAACACCCACTAATCAGCACTATTTTGCATCATCATTGGCAGGCCTGGAGTTGCAGAACTGTCTCATCCATAAATGTAGAGTGTGGCATTATGGCATCGCTAGCAGCAAATAAAACTTAGCGACCATGTCATGACTTGTTATATATTTTGTTGTTCAAAGGCAGTATGTGGTGGATACATGGTCCCCCTCAGCATCTGGACAGTCTTGCAAAAGATAGTGAATATGGAGTGACTGTGGACATGGCCAGCGTATGCACTGGTATTATGGTGGAGGAATGAAAGAAAGCCTTAATCTGACCCACATCCAGAACAGGGTCCCTTCAGATGTCTTTGAAGGTATTTTCCTTCTTTGCACTCTCCCGTTCAATCATTAAGTTTCTGCTCCTCTTTGATTCCTGTTTGTTCTGTGTGGCTTTGACTAAGGAGAAAGCTGTGTATGAAGAAGGAGGACGTTAAAGTCTCAAAAACGTTTCATGTCCTGTATTTCTTTCACTGAAGCCTGCTCCGTGTATCTCTGACTGTGACCCAGTGGCACCTCAGATGGAGCGTGAATGATTTTGTTGTGGAAATGGGAGTTTGAAAAGGTGGGACTGAGGGTTACCTCGATGGGCTCTGTTTGTGTTTTGCTGTTGCTTTGCGTTTTTGTCGCTTTGGGTCGTTCCTCCTGTTCATTTCTCTTCTTGGATCGCGCAAATTTACAAAGGCTCCTCAACCCACCTCTTTCTCCCCTCTCCTTTTTCCTTTTCTCTTCCTCCCCGCTCCCTCTGTCTTTGCTCGACTCCTCAAGAAATAACCTTCTGTTGCCTTTTCCAGTCCCAGAGGACTCGGAGATAAAATCCCTCCTCGGTCTAGGGAGTTCTGTGAAGATAGCGTAACAGTCTTTTCTCACAGTCACAGCTCCAGGCTCTGTGAGGAATCCTCTGCCCGTCCTCCCCTCCCTCCTTCTCCATTTTCCTCCTCCCTCCCTTCTGTTCTCTTTCTAACTTTCTCTTTGCAAGATTGGAGCAGTTCTCAACAAGGTGATAGTCTACGAGGAGGCAGTGGAGCAGAGGTGAGACTGGCAGGTACCAGCTTCACATTTTCATGCTTGCCATCAGTTTGGTCCATGACTTTATACTTTCTATCATTTCCACCTGTCTGCCAAAAGTTTTTTTTTGTACAGCATCACAAAATAAATCAAAGCTCTCAGCATATACATACGAAAAACAGTGTCTGTTTGTTGTGTGGTGCACAATCTTGGTGTAAGTAGTTAAATACTGTATCTCTTCAACATTTCTTACATTTACTAATGTTCCACAGAGGACTTGACCACAAACCTAATGGCAGTGAAGCTTCGGTCTACCATCACTTTGCAACTGACATTTTTGTTTTTTAATCAAATAGCTACACAACTTGGCTGGGTGGGCCTGAATTTGGTACAACCACTCATTGTGCCCTGGATTTCAGTGCTCTTTGTCTGGTTTTGTGCAAGTCTAATATTTTCACTGTTCTCTTAAATATGTCACCACCTCAAAATTAATTCACACAACACTTAGTGCAGAAAATCCACGGCTCTCAGATATTTACTCTCTTTATTTTTTGGGCTCTCTGAATTTTCCTCCGGCAGGTCGGCCTAGTGCTATTTATGAATATACATTACTATATTTTTGCATTCTATATTAAGCTATTCAAATAATACACAGGTTAAAATTCAACAACAGTAGGTTACCGTGTAAAGGTCTTGGCTTGTGTGGCGCTCTGTGAGCTGTTGAGTCCGCTCCTGTATTGCTGAATGTCTGAAGTGCTGACTGAAATACAACATCTTCTGCCTCCATTTACTAAAATATATTAGATTCATGTTAATGTGTGTTCAAAGAAATTTAAATTTGTGGGGGAATTAAAAAAAAAAGTATAAAAATGTATAATCAACCAAAGATTTTGCGACCCCCCCTGCAGTACCTAAATGTATCCCCTGCTGAAGACCCCTGTACTAGTGCACTCGTCACTCTGTCTCACTCTGTAAAAACACGGGTGTATATCAATTTTCATGTCATATCACATTTATTTCCTCATTCATTTAATACCGCAAATATACACCAATTTAACTATTCTATATATGGATCTTAAATTATAAAAAACATTATACTACCATGTTACTATGGTACTCTGGCTGATTAGTTCTGATGTAAACAGAGATATTCTCAGCGATGGCTATCAGCACTGAGGCAGTTTACAGAAAGTAGCCATTAATAGCACCAGTTACAGATGAAAGCACAGATGGAGGCTTAGCAAAAGACTGCACTCGGTGTATGTGACTTTCAGTAACTCTGGCTTGAAGCGGATAGGCCTCTGTGTTTGTTTAACCTTATCAGCGGTTGTCATCCACTCAGGTTGGCGTAGAGTGGATTTCAAAAAGGAAACTCCATTTATTACCTTCATGTGAAGCTCACTTCCCCCAGAAATGAGCGTCGTGTTATGAAAACAACCATTCATATGCAGTGGTATTTGAGCAGATTTTGAGCCTGCTTTGGTTATGTAATTGTGACTTATCTTAAACTCGGTTTTATTTTTTTAACACATAGTTTAAATGTACAACCCCTTATGATAAACACAGAATGAAAACCAGCTGTACTTTACAGACCTCTATTCTTTTGAATGAATGCAAGAATAAAGATCCCGGTTCAAGCGTTCATTCATCTTAAAACGTCTCTTCTGGCCTGGAGAAGTCATTTTGCAAAAGTAAAATCACACGGACTTTTGAACAAAATCTCTCTGTCCTCTCTTTCCAAAAACAGTCTATGGTCCAAGAGAATGCCTAAGAGGCAGTGACCTGTTTCCTTGACCTCCATTCATCTTCTTCGTTATTATAACGATTTAAACTCATTCTGATGCATGACACTCAAACAATAATCTATGAGCCTTGCTATGAAGGGAATGCCCTGTCTAGAAGGTGATTAAGGATGCCAACAGGAATTCATTAAGGATACGACATAAAGCAAAGTATCTGAAGAACTCAACTCAGCTACAACCTACAAACATATCATATATACAAGCTATCTTTTGTCATTTTGTCTGCTTCTTTTTGAGAGCATATGGTTTTTAATGGGAGAGATCTGGGCGGCCATTGGCTTCCAAATACAGGAACTGGATGAACATGTTGTGTAATTGGTCCAAATTGGAAGGCAGTTGGTAGTATGAACCTTTGATTGTTGGTTCAATAGGAAAATATAAGCCTAATTAACGTGTAAACTCTTGATCCAACCTATTTTGTCCATCTGTGTACGCGTGCTCCTACATGGAATAACTATCAGTTGACTTGACGAATTTCCGGCAGTAGCAAATCAATGAGTTGTACAAACAACTATCAGAATCAATTAGGATGCTGAATACACGGGCCTGTCTTCTGTTGTACAAAATAAAGGTTGACTGACAGATTTGACACTACACTGTGGACACAACCAGGAGAAAAGTTCTACTCTGAATGTTTTGGGGCGGGTAAACACATCTGTCTTATATAACGGTCATTTTATTTACCGTCCCTGACAGCAAGGATGAAGTTAAATTGGAATCTCTAATCCAGATGATTGGGTGGATAAAATATTGTCCCCTAAGCCAGTGGTTCCCAACAAAATAATAACAATGTTAAATGTTAGGATGTAAATTTAGCAATTTAGGGTTAGAATATGATCTACAAATTATTTTTGTATGAATTGAAAGTGGATTAATTGGTTAAATTTCTAATTAACCCCCCTACCCCGTTAAAAAAATTCAGGTTGTATGAGATAGGTGGGGGATGGGGGGAGCTTTTTTTTTTAGATACAAGTAGGGGGGCCTCCAAGGAAAAAAGGTTGGGAATCACTGCCCTAAACCATCAGCTGTCAGTTTACACCAGCAGATACGAATGGTTCTATTAGTCGTACGGTGTCAGCACTTCACAGGAGGCGTGATTTGAACTTGAGCCTTCAAAGGTCATCAGATGACATGCTGCTAACAGGAAACATCATAAGCAAATATGACACACAAAAAAAAAAAAAAACTGTGCCAACAGAGACTTTTTCTGGTCAACTGATTCATCGGGTGTCCATAGGATTTGAGTCACCAGTTAACGTCTTGTTCCTTATTTCAGTTTTCTCTCATAGCTCACTGACTCCTGGTGTGATGCTTTCTGACCTGATTTTCCACGTGGAATGGAAAATACCTCGATGAAAGTGGGACGAATTACATTCACGTGCAGCTCGTTCGTTTAAGCATGTTGGTGGAATTTCTGAGGCACTCGTGCGCAATTCACAGCCAGCGTTTCCATTTATACGCTTATATTTTAAACGAATAAAACACAATCTACCCTTACAGTTTGGAAATCTCGTTTTCACTCAATTACCCTCCAAAACTTTTTATTTTCTGCAGGTCAAATAATGAATCCATTGACAAATCTCTGTAACTCCATTTCTGTTCACTGTGGAAATCCCCCAGTTGGTCACGGTGAACAGTCAACTTAAGGAGTTATGAGTTGACTGTGCACCGAACTACCTAACTAACTTAACCAATATACAGAGGCAAACAACAATCACATTGTTTTAGTGTTTGTTTTTCCAGAGTCAAGTCTCTACAATAGAAACTGCAGTACAGACTGTAACAGCAGCAGCAGCATCAACAACTACAGCCCCCGGCCTTTAGGACAGTAGTTGCACAGATTCACATCTCCTACATACTTGAACAACGCCCGCTATGTGTTTTCTTCATGCATAACAGGCCCCAACTACAGCTGAGTGGGATTCTCAGACAACATTCCTCAGTGTTCTTGAGGTCGATGTGCGACGTTACACGATTCCAAAACCGGCGGCATGGTCACATCAGCGCTGGTGTCGTCCCACTCATTTCATCTGACAATGCAGGACGCAGGCCAAGCATGCCTCGGCTAGGACGCCCGCAGGCGAACCAGCGAGGAGCGTGGTAATTGTATTTTTTTATTGTTTACTGTATAATTCTACACCTCAGGGGTGGGGTCTTTGAGTTTGCTTTCCCTTTTCCCCTTTATTTTTTGTTCATGGGATATGAATATTATATGATTACCCAAAATTAAAGGGGACAAATCTGGGCTTTAAGCGTAAAAATTCAATAAAATGCAAATAAAGGATGAGGATTCCTGGGGGTAGGTGACATGAATGTATTTATTTCAAAAGATAATAATAATAATAAAACAAAAAATCTATTATTATCTGTTATGCAAGTTGGTGAAGAGTTGAAAATAAAAACTAAATTTAAAATGACAATAATTAGTATGATGTAGTGCATAGGTCTTCAGCATGGGGTGACCCCTAGAGGGTCAGTGGAAGTACTGCAGGGGGTCGCAAAATTTCTGGTTGATTAGACATTTTTTATATGTTTTTTATTAATTTCCCCCTACAAATTTAAATATATTTAAATATACATAAACATGAAGCATATTTTAGATAAGGTATAGCTTAATATTGAATGATAATAATAATGTATATTTATAAATAGCAGTAGGCCGAGTTTAATATAGACCACATATAATAAAAGGTAAGGGTTCCCTACTTAATCGCTCCATCAGTTTGAGGTCCTTGGACTGAAAAACCTTGAAGACCTGTGACTTAGTGCTTGAAATAAACAGTACGCTATCTTTACATGATAGACGTGAGTGAAAAGACACTCTGTATGCCTCTGTCTCTGTGGTTTAGGAGAGATGTCTTACTGTGAAATAAAATATGACATAAAAAAACTCATTTTATTCCCACTGTGGTGTCCATTTCAGCCAGAAAACCAGAGAACAACCGCTACATTATATTCACAACATCTTCTAGAGAATTGAAAATTAAAGCGGAAAAGTTTCAAGGCCATCATTGATTATACAGTTGGGAGCAGTGTACGCACAGAAAGATATACAGATATACGGACTGGATCATATATCGGTTTTTGGAATACCGAACTGGCTCACAAATTGAACTTGCTGAACTTGGACAACGACGTGACATGCAGACAACTGTAGGCCAAACACATCTACTGCGTAGTGTAGCCCACACAGCACAGCGTCCCTCCTCTGCGCATCACAGAGCACGTCCTCCGGATTAAAGAGGGGGACTGAACTACATTTCGTTGGCTTCCTGTTTGACCTCCCGACCCCGTGCCCTCCCATCCTCCCTTTCGGGAGTCCACCGCCAGAAACAAAATAAACAGCAACCATACACCGTGACCACAGCTCAGAGTGCCGCGGCTCCATTCACAGAAAAACCACGAGCGCGCCGCCTCATTCAAAATCAACACCTCGCGCTCGATTCGCAGCAGCGCCGGCGCGTTCATAAACCTTGCCAGCATGTAACATCCTCTGTGGAACCCGAAGGAGCAGAAGCGCATTAATCACAGGATATTGCCATTTGCTATTTTTAAGCTGATGACAATCATCTCACTGTGGCTTCAGTTCATACATATTTTAGAAGGCTGCACAGGAAGCTCTAACTCTTCAGAGCCTGAGAGTAAATCGCCAGGCTCAATTTATAAGGCAACCTGAAAGAAAAAAAAAAAGCTTGCGAAGCATGTGGAAAGGAAAAAAAAAAGAGAAAGGAGGCACACAAAAGAAGAATGAGCCTGTAATTGGAGCACTGATAACAGAAGATAAGAGACGATTAGGAAAGGAAACATAAAACAACGTGAAGAGTCCTGTCACCTGAGGTCACGTCTTTCACTCTATAAGGCACAATGATTTGTTTATGGTTAAATAGCCATTTGTTTGGTGAAGACTCTGACCTTTCTGGACCACCCCTCTCCATTATACTCCGTTAGAAAAGCATGTGCGTGTGTTGGCATGTCTATAGTTTGTGTTATGTCAGCCATCAAGCTGCCAATGCGGCGTTCTCATGCTTAATAATCAAACAGGACAGCGCGCTACTATAAATAAAACTGATTTTCGAGCATGTTTTACTTCCTCCGTTCCTGCTTTTTTTTTTGTCACAAGCAGGAGGCTTTAAATGTAAATGAAAGCAGTAGCTAAATGGCAGCGTCAGCCTCTCGTGGCACCTCGAGTGCAGGATGTTGAAAGTGTAAAACAACATGCTGGCAGGAGGAAATACAAGCATGTAGAGTGTCTGACTGTTGCACAACAGCATGTAGTCATGCGGCATGCTGGAGACAGTGGTTTCGCTTCAGCTCTCCTCTGCTGGAAATCCAGGAGGACCAGCCAAAATTTCGATGAAGAAATTATTATTTTTTTGTGTCTTAACCCACTAACCCGGCCCTATCTCAGCCCAGCGCCTCGGTGCTGAATGACAGGAAGGTTGCCCGTAATAAGCCTTTCAAACACGCCAGGCGTTCAGCTTGTTCTTCCTCTAGTTTTTCTTGCTCTGAACATTTTGTTTTTCTGTGGCAGAAGTCACACTTTCCATAGCTCTATTTCCGTCTATGGGTTAAAGTGCAGTGCAGACAAAAGAAAGAAACCACTCAGCTGGCTAACTTCCTGTTTTCTCACATGGTGCCTGCCACTTTAGAGCAGAACCAACCAAAAAAAAAAAAAAAAGTGTGCACCATTTATTTTCTGAAAAAAAAAAGTGTGCACCGTTTATTTTCTGTGTATTGTACAAGGGCTAAATGTGTAACATACATTAAACCAAATGCACTGCTGAGAGCATTTTAAGCCGTGGTTGGTGCTTTTTACACGGTTAGAAAATAAACTTAGTATTTCACAAGACGGCAGAAAATGACACTTTTTCCAGGCAGCTGTGGAATTAAAAGTGAAAGCATGTGCACACTGTACCTTCCCCTCGCCCTCCACATCTGTCTCTTTCTTACTTAGGAAAGGTGTTCAGGCTGCTGGTGCTTCGGAAGATTGCACCTTGGAGGGCTTTTAAAGTTACAGTGTTTTCACAAGCCTGGAAATTGAGCACTTCAATAATAAAGAAAATGGCCACGTTTCCAGGAAAAGATTGGCAGTGACGGAGTGTTCTTCTCATCCTACCAATTTTGCCTCAGTCACTCACTTAATAACTCTCTTCTCCTATTCATTACCTCTCCATTACACTGCTGATGAAATGAATAAATCACACGGAATATGCAAAAGAAGGCCAGCTTACGTGCAGTCGGTTCGTAGATCATCTGAGGTTTTTCATATGCACGTGGCTTTTTATTTTCGGAAATAAAATCTCTTTAGATTGTTTTCCCTTTGTGTCTAATGTCAACAATTAAAGGGAAAATTATCCAATGCAGTTTTCATATTCACTGGTTCATTTCGAGATCAAGAACAAATTGTTCAAGAAACCATTTCCTTGTTCACACAAATCAGAGGCAGAATGTGTCAGTGGTGTGGTTACTGAACAATACGGACACACAAGCACAAAGGTACAAATGTTTTTTGATTTTTTTTTTCACTTAACTGTTGTAGACCCGATGTGTCTAGTGTTGCAACCTAAAAGTGTGCATTTCAAAAGACTTTTCTCCATTCTCACTTTTTGTGCAAGAATATATTGCTGAAGTGGATAGACTGTAAATCCTCCACAATAGCTGGACAGCATAAGGTTATTTTTGATATGTTACCCATGGAATATTTAACATATAGGTCCAGGTGTATTACTAACATTTTCTATAAAGTCTTTTCCCCATTCCTGACTTATATTGGCACAACACTATCAGCCATTGTGTTGAAGGGCCTGGTGGACCATAAGCGAGAACATCACACAACAACACATAGCGCATTACATGAGTAATTATACTCTTGATGTTAATGATGCTGCTGTGGTAGAATGTAAAAACTGGATGCTGTCTTTGGGGAGACTCCCCCCACTCTTTTTTCTATATATCATATACTATATATTTATGTATGATATGGCCCCATCCCCTCTTGTTCTTGTTGTTCTGGTTGTTTTTGCCTAGGACAGCACTGTTTGTTTGTTTCTGTCTATGTTGGTTTGTGTTTATATATATATATATGTATATATATATATATATATATATATATTATATATTTATATTATATATATATATTATATATATATTATATATATATATATTATATATTATTATATATATATCCGACTACTCATAATGACATGCATATGTGAAGGGACAGAAACGGTATCTCTTCATATTTGTTACATATGGTATAGCCCTCCACTTGTGTCTCTCAAGCCTCCTGCTTCACATTTGTATCTCTGTTTTCTTTTAATTGGTTTTGTTACATGAAAACTCAAGATATTGAACAAACAAACAAAAAAAAAACTGTCATGTTCAAGCAGCTAATCCACTACCTAGTTTACATTACTTGCAGCATTTTTTTTCCTTTTCTTTTGTAAGCAGGGCTCTCAAGTGTCACGCATTGACACGCTGACACATTCACACGCTCTCATGCCATTTCTCATGCCCTTCATCACACTGAAAAATTAAAAACTAGACTTTAAAATAGATTGGTAATCTATGAACATATTAGGTGAAGGCAGGCTGCTCTGATTCAATCCACGACCAATCAGCCAATCAGAAAATAGTATTTGTCGTTGCAAGGTGAAATAGGAGCACCCTAACCATGCCTTCCACGAATGTGTGAAAATGTACACCTGTCAAAGAACAACTGGAAGTGGAAGTCCATGATCTGGTAATCATTTCATCACTATACTTACTTACTATTGTAAATTTACAATAGCTGCTTATTACAGTCTAGGAACTATGCAGGATATTTTCTTACCAATCATTGTTATCATTATAAAAATCTCACTCCAAGCTAAATTCAAAACTCGAGAGCCCTGTTTTGAACTCAAATAACACCAACACAGTTTTGGGATTCAGCTGGTGGCTCTAATGCCTGGCTGCTCAATTTGTGGCCCGGCATGTATACACCTTAATCAGACTTTAACTTGACAACGCGTGCGGACATTGTCCACAACCGCTGCGCGTATGACCTCAGAACAAAAGCAGCCAAGAAAGTCGGCCGCAAAAGAAGAAGGTAAACAGAGTTGGTAGAAGAACCACCTTTACCAGAAGTAGCGCGCACATTACGTGCGAGATTAAAAAAGCTCTACTATTATCCAGGCCCAAGACCTAGTAATGTCCAATGTCTGTATTAAAACATTAAACAGTGCTTCAATTGTTTTTCTAATTTAAAGAAGCCAGATGTTCAGGAATGTTTTTGTTTATGAACGCGAAGCACAATAACCAGTGTCATTTATTTTTCAAAAATTATTTTGTGATAGTGATCATTTTGTACATGCATGCTGTATATAGCCAAATTTAACTTAATATACTACAAAATTAACATTTCAGACTCGTTTCTTGGGCACCCCTGCTCTGATGGATCGCTACCATTGTTTCAGGGTCACAAACAATATTGTTTGTTGTGTGTGTGTCATTTAATGGGGACCTAAAACTAATTTGGAACATAATGAGGACGTTCAATTAAAAGATACATTGGACAGAAACAGTCCTCCCTTATGTACTTCTGTATAGATATTTCCAGGGACAGACTAATTATTATAAAAACACTTAACACCTGAGCACATATACCTACATTTACTCTCTCTCTAAAAACATGTGACTACATCCTTAGTTCACTTTTTCCATTGTACATGTTCTGAAAGTAAGACATGTACCATGTGTATGCATCATCCACTATTATTACATCTATTTTCCCGAGCAGCACACCCACTCGTTACTTTTTAGTCCAACCCCCTTCCTGCTTCTCTCAGTGATTTAGCTAGTTACAGTGGGACTGGCACTATAGCATATAGCTGTATGCACAAAGCAAAACGTCAAAACACAATTAAAGAGACGTGGTCAATAAATTTTTATGATACATATTTATGCTTTTTTAAAAAAATTAAAAATCGAATCTAGACACTGTATCAATTGTTTTTGAAAATCTCTGCAAACAACGTGCTTTCAGGTTCGAAATGAAGGCCTCTCTAAGTGTTTACAAATAATCAGAAAGGAAAGAAGATAACTTGACAATCATGGAGGTGGTGGGGTGGAGGAATGGGTTCCCAGTAACGTAAATACTTTCAAAGTTTGAGATCTTTGTTGTCAAGTTATGACAACAAAGGTTCTTTAATCTTAACTTTACCTAATGAAAATTCCATATTTTTTGGTCTCTTTTTTGACTCTATTAAATTACACATTACACATGATCATGCTCGCACAAACAATCGAGCTCCCTGCTCCCCGGAATATCACGCGATCAAACGGTGAGGTGTTGCCTGTCGGTGTCAAGGCATGGCCTGTCAGCGATAGCCCATGCGGTTCTGTCGACCGAGCCCTCTGAAGAATGCTGATAAGGCTCTGAGGCACGATCCCCTGAGCTTGCAGGGCCCAGCACATGAGCGCAGATTCATCAAAACATATGTGAAGCGCACTTGTGGCTGATTGAGGTCCTGATATCCTCTCCTCTGGTCTTCATTAGATGAAGGAATGGGGGGAAGGAAGGGGGATTCCTCACAACGGGGACTGCAGTGCCCAGAGACCCACTTGGGTCAGGCAGTTTGGAGCCACTGCATTTACACAGCAGATTTCAGATCTCTGAACTGCTGCAGAACAAAGACAGGGGCCCTCGACCAGAGTTGCCTTTTTATGTATCATTTCTGTATTGTAACACAGAGTCAAGAGAAGCCTTGTGGTGTTTGCAGAGTTGCATTTCTAGGAATTACAGATACTAATTTGGTACAGATACTACCATTTGATTAAAATGGGGTCTGAGGCCTTCCATCCATTCCTTGTTACCCAAGTGCAACACAAAGAGCCTTGTCAACCTTTAGTACAAACAGGGTGGCTTATTTCTAATAGAGAGAGTTAATTTAATAATATCACAATGCTATATGTAAGAGATTTAAGTGGTTGAGATAGGAAAATATTGTGGATTGGTTAATAAAAAATAATGATTTACAGTCTTTGTTTGAATTCAGCATTATGGTTTTATGTCCGTGAATATTCTCAGTCAAAGTCTGGGAATAAAAAACAAACAAAGCTAAAACAAAGACAACTTGACTTGTTTGGTTATTCTAAAGATGTCTCACCACTCATCAGTGGTATCGTTTTTATATACACCGCATTTCAAATTATCATGCAAATCATATTTAAGTGTCAAAAGGATTACAGTTTTTGCTGTTCAATCAAACTTATGGATGCTCTTTGGATCAATTAAATTGATTTCAGACACCTGTGGTAATTAGTTTGCCATGTGAGCCCAATTAAAAGAAAAACTACTGAAGAAGGATGTTCCACGTTATTAGGCAAACCACCGTTTTCATGCAACATGGAAAAGAAAAAATGATCTCCCTGCTGTTGAAAACCAGGAAATAGTTGAATGCCTTGGACAAGGTATAAAAACCTTAGGCATTTCACGAAAACTTAAGCTTGATCATCGTACCGGTAAAAGATTTGTGGCTGATTCAGAACACGCACGGGTTCGTGCAGATGAAGGCGCAATGAGGAACTCCAGACAAATGCATCGGATTAAGAGAGAAGCTGCTAAAATGCCATCACAAATTATTGACGCTGCAGGTGCCTCTGGTGCCTCTGGTGCCCGTGAACATCAAGATGTTCAGGGGCTTGCACCTGGAGAAACGGCTGCAATGGGCCCAGAAATACATGAAAATTAATTTTCAAAAGTAGAACCGTGCTTTCCTCAACAAAATCCGCTTCAAAGAATGACAATGCACCATCTTATGCTGCAAAGAAAACCTCTGCATCACTGGCTGCATAAAAGGAGAGAAACTCACGGTATGGCCCCCATCCTCCCCTGACATCAACTCTGTTGAGAACCTTTGCAGCATCCTCAAGCAAAATATCTATGAGGGCGGGAGGCAGTTCACATCCAAACAGCAGTTCGAGGAGACTATTCTGACATCCTGCAAAGAAATTCAAGCAGAAACTCTCCCAAAACTCACAAGTTCAAAGGATGCAAGAATTTTGAAGCTGCTATCAAGTCAGGGGTCCTATGTTAAAATGTAACTTGACCTGTTAAGATGTTTTTGATTGAAATAGTTTTTGATTTCAGCAAATATGACCTCCTAATGCTGCAAATTCAACAAATGATAATTTTCACTTCCTCGTAACCTATAAAATGTTTTGATACTCTGTTGTGCGTAATAATTCATATTATAACGGTTGATGAGATTATGCTGTCATTTACATTCACTATTTAGGGAAATCAGAGAAAAATATGATTTGCATAATAATGTGGAACTTGACGTACTGTCATCATGATTTAAAGAAACTGAATATCTTCAGAGGTTAGAAAGTGAACAATGTTGTCCCAAGTTTGTTTAGTGGACCCATCCAGCTACCCCAACCTCCTCCCTCATTGGAGTTTGTAGCTTTATTTACGATATACAGCTCCTTTTCTTGTGTGGTTGACATATCAATTATACATGTATATTGTTTTTTTTCCCCTTACCCTAGTTAAATTTGCCCTTAGAGTTGTACTTTTACACTATCTCATCCTGCTGCCGTAACACCTGAACTTCCCTTTGGGCATCAATAAAGTGGTATCGCATCATAATTTATTATTTAAACTTACTTCCAAATCCCAGCTCCAACCAAATAGTGCCTCATTGCACTAAAACTTCTCCGAATAAAGTAGTGCAGTCTGAAGCTGCATCTGCTGAATGAAGTATGGTGTGTGTGGTGCGGTGAGCGGTTTATTTTTCGTCCCCCTGAATATTCCAGAAAATGTGGGATAACACATTGGAGGTGACAAGTGGAAAAAGCTCTGGTTAAAGTCAAATCAATATCATCCTTAAGAGCAGCCGCAGCATTTGGACACTTTGGTAAGTTTACTTTTTCCTGGATGCTTAGAGACACTCGTATTAAAACAGGGCATTAAATGTAACCCAATGTTTCCTTTAATCATTGTGAACTTGAAACAACTGCAAGTCATGCGCAAGATCATAAGAATACGATACAGCTATGTTCAGTATGACTGTGGTTGCTAATGGACTGGGGAATTAAGGGATTCTGAAGCTGTAGCTAATGTGATTTTCTTAATTCATTTTCTTTGCTGGGAAACAATAAACAGCGCTTTCCTGCAGCTGCTGATTGATTGACGAAATGGGGCTGAGATGACAATCTGAGATATGGCTAAAGCCTTAGATCAGAGCATAGAAAAAGTGACCAGATGGCTCACAGAACCACCTCCATTTATTAATTGTAGCCACGTACCTGTTTGGACCGGATTTTGTTTGAAGCACAACAACTTTGTCGTCTGGCAGAGGTTAATCTCCTCATGACTACCCAGCTACTCTGCATCGGTGGAACTAAGCTGGCTGAAAGTAATAATGTTAATGCTTGCAATCAGAAAAAGGCAAGGTTATTTTAAAGATGAATATTGACGCATTTAAATATTGATACCTTCTCGTACTTTAACTTTTAGATGAGCTGTTTCAAGGTGAAGGATTCGAGCTGTAGCTTGGGTACTGTAGTGCTCTCGGTCTCTCACGCTCATTTACTCACTCGCAGTCACAGTTTCCACCATTACTCCCTCTTCACACCTTCCTGATTGCAACATATGTCCCCTGTGTTCTGTAGGTGAGCTCTGCACACGGAGCAGCCCCATCTGAACAGGAAACGGAGGGAGGGGGGGAGGACGTGCCGCTATATACGTATCCAATATTCATGGTTTGAGTGGCCAGACTGTTCGCAGTCATTAGTGCACTTACTGCCTCTCTCCCATCTCACTCCGAGACTCATCACAGAGCCAGTCACTCAAGACGTGTTCCCCTGCAATAAACATGAGCCTGTCATTTCCGACAGTGCCGACACCCCGTGCAAACCGCCACCTGAAATGTTTTCTCCCCTTCCATTAGTTACTTTAAGATGAAGAAAAAAAGTTGCTAAAAGTTTTATGAAAGATATATATTTGTAAATATGACAGACATTGATTAGGGTTCGCACAGACTAGTCACCGTGTTCACTAGTCACTGATCATGTGCCAGACTAGCTGTGGTTCATCACTTCACTAAAAATAGTCCATATTATTGTGACAGGCCAAATATGTAAGTCAGTCCCGAAATGCAACAGAAGTGCCAAAGCATTGCGCAGTCATCTGAAAAAGCATCCAAATCCTCTCAACGGCATTTAAATTAACAACTTCACCAAACACCCTTCGTTACCAGAGAGGAGACTCAAACTTACCCCCAAACTGATGCAGAGATTAAGTAGGGACCCCTATCTGCTGTATGTGTTCTATATTACATTAGTGCCATTTATAATTACACATTATTATCATAAATTTGCTTTCAATATTAAGCTTATCCCTTCCCTAAAGTATGTTGGATGGATATTAATGTGTATTTAAAGGGATTTAAATTCTTTGGGAGAAATTAAAAAATGTCTAATGTCTAATCAACCAAAGATTTTGCGTCCCCCCGTCAGTGCCTCCCCTTAGGGGTCGCAGACCTATGTATTAGACATTTGCAGTACACTTTAGGCTACGGAAGAGCTCTGCAGGGCCACCCGAATGGGTGTGTTTTCTGCAGTGATGGACAGAAAGGTAACACTGACATAGTCTTCAGCATCATCTCGGCATTGGTGGGTTAAACTTGTTTACAACAAAATTCCTCCGTTTGATTATTTTTGGTAGTTTTGTTGCCTGCACAGGTAGTTTTTCTTTGTATTGATTAAAACTGAACAATGAAATCCCAGCGCCTAGCCTAGCAGCAACATAGAAAAATAGCTGCAACATACTCCCTCAGAGAAGCTATCCAAGAAGTAATTGTACAGAAAATTAAGCTTATTATGAATAAATGCTCTGCACAGCACAACTAGTTGCGGCTAGTTGTGCTTTCAATGGACGAAAACACTCGACGAGAGGGATCCTTGAACCAAGTGCTACCGTAAAGACCTGCTGCACTCTTAATAATGCAGCACCATGCATGAGTGTCAGCTGACGTAGTCCGTGGCAAAACAGTAACGTGGAAGTAAAATGTGGACAGATTCAACACTGAAGCCCGTCTTCCCACCGAAACCATTCTTTAGAAGTGAGCTGACTGCACTGGGTTTTGTCCCTGTCAAGTATTTACACTCAAGCACATCTGAAAATAAGATCCAGGTTCAAGAATCCCACTGACATCCTTTTCAGTCTGGGCGTTTTGAGCCAGGTATGAATAAAACTTTACTAACTTGAGAGCTGCAGCAGACACCACCAAACGATTGTTGAGGATTGAGAGGGAAAAGCAAAAACAAACAACAAGTTGTATGTTCTCCGATCGGTACTTTGAAAAAAAAAAGTGAAATAAATTTTGATTCGTCAGTGAAGTACATACAGTTTACATGAAAAATACATGAAATCAATCAAACAGCAGCGTGCTTGTGTGGCCTTGACTTGGAAAGTGAAACTGGGCGAATGCCATCACTTTGATTTATTTAACCTGTGCAATTTTTCCGCAGCCAGAATTCAAGGAAGTCAATAAAATAAGCCAGCTGAAGAAGAATTATAAATCAGACGTCCGTGGCAGTGTAAACAGGCTTGAGCAACGATGCTGCATTTATGTTTTTTTCATCGTTAAGCTTCCTGTTTTGTGAACAGCGCACACGGCAGACAGACATCTTCAGTCTCTCTCGACGCTATCGAAATTCTCATAGTTGTAGCAGGAATTGCACAATTAATTAGAATGATTTAAAAATCAATTAGGCAATCAATAAGAGCTCTCGTCTTGAGATGTTTTGCAGATGTCAGCGCTCAGATCGTTGGGCGTAAAACTTTTTCTCCTGATCTTGTACAACTTGTACAACTTACAAGGGATTTCATGCTAAAACCCTTGATACTCCTGGCACACCAGGGTACTTTAAAAAAAATAAAATAAAAAAAAGAAATACCTGTACATGCATCAGACTGTTTAATGTTCTCTGCAAATTATTTATTGCAATGCATGTCTTCTGACTTCTGAGCAAAGATTTTATTATATATGAAAAATATATAGAAAGAAAAATATGAATTTATGGCTCTGGACCTTTCATGACATAATTAACGTCCCAAGATCAAGTTCAAATGTGTCTTTCTGTCATAATTTCATCCCTGCACACTGATAGATTTTTAATTGGGACCAGTGAAGTAAAGCCAAAGCCTCCCATAAATCCCATGCCTCTGAAGGCCAAGTTGAAGTCCTGAGCCCTTTCATTGACCAACTGTTCGTCCCTATGCTTTTCTCTTCCGCGTCTTTGTTGGTCGTCTGGTTTCGGAGTGCTCCGTGACACCATTTGTCTCCATAATAAGTCTCAGTGAACAGCGTGTTTTTGGTGGGCCCACCTGCGGGAGCCCCGGTGCTGGCCGCCGCTCACCACGGGCCTCCCAGGACTACCCACAGAGGAGGAGGCAATTAAGGCTCGAGGAAGGAGCCATAAATCTCCATAAACTTCAGCCAGCCGCTCTCCCACTCTCCCCCCACTTTCGCTGGACACTCGGATAATGCATCTCCTCCTCTACAGCCCCCAGACGGACTCCAGAGGAGACAAAAACAACTCTTGATTTTCCCACAATTGAACGACATTGAAGGCCTTGATTCATGGCGCAGCAGTCTTGGACTGCTCTGAAGTGCTTTTTATAATAGTTTTCTGGTTTGGGGAACATTGCTCACATATGCCACAGAAACAATTATTTGCTAATATGTTTTATCAGAAATTCTGCAATCCAAATTCAGCCACAGTAAAACTCATAGTACAATAAATGAATTGAGGAAACCAGGAAGAGCTGATTCAAAACTGCAATGATCTGTCTCATGATAGTTTCATGATAGAGTTAGGGAGTAGACAGAGCAGATTTATGAATTATAGAGGCTTTCCGTCTTAGTGCGGAGGAGAGCGTTTTCACAACATGCTGTACAGCATGAAAACCTCTTTTCTGTAAATGCGCGCCATCGTTTAGCGGCGCAGTTCAGGGGGGAAGAGGCTCCGGTCTCGCTAATCAGACAGGACGTACAACGGAAAACATCCCTCCAGAGGAGGAAATGCCTGCTTCCTCTTTATCTTATTCTTAAGGACGAGCTCATCTGCAAAGCTGCTGATGTATGGTTTCAGTACCAACACCTACAGCCACACAGGGCTCTGTGTGCTTTAGAAAGAGAGAGAATGTCCAGTGTCTCTCTGGTTATCTTGCCAGTTTTTGAAAATTTAAGTTTACAGTTTGACTCTCAGCAGTTTGAGTCTCGGGGTGGCAGTTTAAACCTCTTTGGTCTAGATTTCAATATCTCAGCACATAAATTCATGGTCTCCAGAGGAAGCAGCCTACTCAGCCAGGTGGTTTTAATCTAAATGTATGGCTCAGGTATCTATGCCCCCAACAAGAGGAATTTTGAAACTTGTGGCGATTCCCTGTGCCTTTGATAATTTGGTGTCAAATACTTGCAATAAAATAAAATTGGCAACCATCCACCCCAGTGTAGTCTGTATTTAGTATTGTTATTATTCTACTGTTAGCATTTAGCATGCTGTCTTCAACGCTGTCTCTCAAATGAAACCTTTCTACTTTCATCCATGCAGTGTGTGGTGATGCGCATTGTATAATGTTGGGTTCTTCCATGTTTCAAATATTAGTAAAACGTTTGAGAGACGTTCCCAAAGATAACATGGGTAATAATGCAATTATTTTCATCCACCACTGTTGAATTTCAGTTGTTTCACTGAGATAAATAACTGGCAGCGTTCAGTTTGCCACCATCCAAATAAATAACCAAACCACAAGAGAATACGACGAGATGGTGCAACTAGAATAACAATAGACACCGTGGTGAAAGCAGTTTCTTTGGTTACACAGATAGTTCAGTTGGGGTTTATTTCAGTTGTTCTTTGTTCAATTTTGCTTCGCTCCTCCACCTCCAAAAATCTTTTGTTGCCCTTGATTCATCTAGTTTCCAGCAAAACTTACTGTACTTCAATACGTCAATTGTAGAATTTTAAATTATGTGAATATTTTTTATTTTATTTTTTATTTTAAATGTCCTCACACTTGTTGGTTGTATGATTTAATGTTAATTTGTTTTGGGTGGACCAAGAAAATTGATGTTCATCATTTTGAGGGTTACAATATACGAGATTGGTTATAGTGCAGCTTGCATTTTTTAAACTTTAATGTGTCTATGTGATGATGCGTTCAGTGACTTGTAAATCGGTAAATCCGTCTCATTTAAGAGATTCAAGAGTTGCATATATAAAAACAGCAGTTTAGGCCTTGAAATTATTACACTGCAAGTCTAAAAACTACAAATAACTTTAAATAACTCAAAGAAAAGAGATACAAATAGCAAGGTGCATGAGAAATTAATTAAATTAAAATCTTTATGATGCAAAATTGCTGTTTTCTTCCCATTTCATCTTTTATTAATATAATGCCAATGTGGAAAGGATGGTTTAGAAATACAGGATACTTTAGAACATGCTGTGAAGGGTCCAGAGGAATAAAATATTTATAATGCTAAAATACTAATGATTTTTTTTTTTTTTTTTAAGTCCAGATAAGTTCAGTCCTGGCTCTAAAAGGAGCCACAGTGTGAAATGCGTATTCCTCAGGTTTCGGTCTCTTTTTTAAAGCAAATAACTGTTACTGATAAGTTGATGTTGATGGAGATGTGGAAGGTGTGATCTGTGAGCCGTCTCTCCTCTCCCTCCTCCACACAAACCAAATACCACCTGTCTGGCACAGCTCACATGACACACATCTGGCGGGGAAACAAAACTTCTGCGTCTGTCACCACCTTTCATTGACCTGGAGTCACGGCGCTTTTTTGCGCGCCGGCAAAACCACATGCGGAGGCGGCGCAACTCATTTGATCCCTGCACCTCTCTACTGTTCCTCACCTTTTCTATTTGTTCCTCTTCCTATTTCTCCTCATTGGTGCGTCACTTTACCAGGTCACCAGATTTCCTAAAGTCACCGCGGGGACATATTGCTCACCTCTTGACTTTTTTACCTCTTGAACTTAGAGCATTTTCCCCCTTGATACAGGGGTAAGACTGGCAGCTGTCATTCTCACCTCTCACATATTAAACCCTGAAACCATGTGCGGGAAGTAAGGTGTTCAGGTTAGTGAAAGTAAAAAAAGGCGAGCGGCGGGGGAAAGCCGATAAGCATCAAGCTGTACTTGTAGAGCAGCTCATCTAACATTAATGGCAGAGTAATTGGTTTGTAACTGTAACACTTACTAGGCCATCGATAATGACCAGAGAGGATAGTGTAGGGTTACTTGGTGGGGACAAGGGGCCATTGTGCCTGAGCCGAAGCCACGGGATCAGCTGAATGGGCCCGCAGTTATGTTGGACAAATATTTATACAGTATCACGTTACTGGGACATTCTAACTAGGGGAGACAAGAATAGGCAGGGTGATTGAAAAGTCAGATACACGTGTACGACAGTTCTACTTTATCTAAGGATCTATTTTTGGATCATTCACTGATCAAAGTTCAGGAAATACAATGACGAAAGGGGCACCGGACTCTTAGGGAGCATTTATTTTTAAGGTGTTAGGGGAGGTTTACATGTGGGAGGCTGTTACACCAAACACTCTGGTGGAGATTAATGCCATCTGAGATTTGACTTAGGTAGCCTGTCATGCGCCAGCTGAATATACCACTGCACGTAAAAAGCAAACATTTTGCTCACAGGTGTATTTACTGGGATGTTAGCTGTTGATCGTGTCCACAAACAGCTGGACAATGGCTTGTTTTATGCAGGCTGAAAGGGGAAAGTGAAGAATCCTCTCTAATTTGGACCTGGCATTAATGTGGATGTTACTCCGACATGTAGCACCCACCCAGACCAGACCAGGCACCCGCTCCCCATAGCAATGACGCTTGTTGGTGACAGCAGCCATAGCTAGATCCCAAACCGATCAAGTATCTGTGGAATGCACTGGAACAAACCTGATCCACAGAGGCCCCTCCCCTCAATCCACAGGACCCAAAGGCCCCCACTAACAATATTGTGTTACCAGGCACCACAGGACCCCCTCAGAAGGCCCGTGTTCATTCTCTGATGAGTCACAACTGTTTGGACACGCAAGGCAGACCTACACAATAACAGGAAGGTGGTCATAATGTTATGCCTGATCAGTTTTTACAGCTGAAGGACAAATGAAAGAAATGTAGGCATTTCGCCATCGTCGGCCTCCAAGACAGTTTCAGACCTGATACGAGCATGTGTGCTCACTTATCTTTAAATCCAGGTGTGAGCACAACCGAGATGCACCGAGGAGAAAAATTTGTGACTCAACATTTGGAGGTGGTCCGATTCAACTGTGATCTAGAGTTCCTGATTTATTATTTCTCACATGCGTGGCATACAGGCACAGCAGCAGCGAAATGAAACCGCAACAACCCACACCGTGCAAGTTTAATTAGGTAAAGAATAACATTGAATAAGAGTCAAGGATAAAAAGTAAAGAATAGAAATGAAGTATAAAATTAAGAATACATGAATATAATACCTAAGTAGTGCGTCCTGGGCTTAGATCATTCATTCAGGAAAAAAAAACACACAACTGCTGTCATGAATGATGCCACAAAGGGTAAACGCACTGCAAATGTTGTGTGGTCATTTATAGGGAGAACCTTTTCTTATCTTCTGTCTGTGTCGCTGTTAACAAACTAAACTATTAAATAATTCTAAACTAGAATTAACAGACGGAAAGACACGACTGGACTGGGAAATTCTGTCATTAAGAAAACGTATCAGCATGCGTTTGATTATTAATAATAATAATGATTCATCAGTTTTATATGGCTGTTCATCACAGACACTCAAAGACAATTTACATTGGATACATAATTCATTCGCTCACACAGTCACACCCTGGTGGTGGCAAACTACCTCAGTGGTCACAGTTGTCCTGGCGCATACTGGGCAAGGACACAACAGACAGACTAGGTCCCATTAGCGATGGGATCATAAAAGCCATGAGCTCATTTACTTCAATAATTGGCTTTATTTTGATCTTTCACTGCACAATTAAGTTCTCAAATGTGTATCCTGTCCCCACGTCAGTTCACAAACAACAAACAGCACAATAGCGGTAGGTAGGTAGGTAGCGATCCACTGGAGAGAGATATTATTAACATCAAATATTATTGTAATTAACATTTATTTCACTGCGCCCTAAATGATGCCAGTATTTATTTTAAGTGGTGGAACAAATGTGGACAGATCTTAATGCGAGGTGTGAGCACACCTACTTAGGATAGGATACTTGTGATCCGCTCACACAGGATGCGTGTTAATGAAATGGGTCACTACCTCAACTGGTTTAAAGGACATACTTCCCTTCTGGGATTATTCCTTCTGATGTTTTATTCACAAGCTTCACATACATAGTGATTTATTTGCTGTGTGTTTCCATTTCAGTTTGTTGCACTTCACTAAATTTTAACACACCAAGGCGAAATCTGAAATCGTGTATGTGTGTTTTTTTTAGTTTTTTTTACCATTCATGTTTTATATTACATTCAGTGCCCACCATGCAAATCAACTTTCCTCTAGGAAAATACATTTTACAAGCACAGCAGAGCTAATAAAGCTTATTCATCCTGCTTTCATACACATAACAGTCCTTACTACTTTGTTAGGATTCTTCTTTTTTTTGTTCGAACGTCCTTGTGTTGGTAACAGTTGGTGTCAGATAAAAACAAGGCTGCAAGCTACACAGTGTCTTCAGCTGATAAAAGAATGCAACAAATACAGAAAAATAAGCTGCTGAATAGTACCTGAGATGAATATCTCTGTTACCCGCAACTTACCACACTGGTCTCCCACCACGCTACAAATCTACAGTAGGACTTGTTTATCGTGTGTCGGAGGATGTAAAACTCACCCCGGCAGCTTGATATAGCAACGCAGAAAACATCAGCAACTAATGTGGGTGTCAAAGAAATGCCACAATGACTAATACGCAGTAGTAGTAGGACTATTAGGTTGTAATGTGTGAAACTGTCGCTCAACAGTGGGCCGCTGGAGCCCTGCTGCGTCCCCACTTTCTCATTAGGACTTTCTTTACAACCTCTCGTCCAACGACAAAAACACATGGATAACCTAACAATGTCCCTCTGTGTGAACTAACCTTGAAAGCTGCCGGCACGCATTTTGGTGCTTGTGCTCACTCAATGGAAATGCCATGTACGAATTCGAATCATAACTTTTTGCAACCGGCATCATCACGTGATAGGTCCAATTCCAAATCCTTGAAAGCAGCACCGTCGATATCAAGGCGCTTTGAGGAAAAATGACCAAAGTGCATGATCACTTATGTTTTGCATCTGGCGTCAAGCAACTTCATACCTGGCATACAATGATCAGGCACGACATTGTCCGCCTGCCTAATATTGTGTAGGTCTCTCTTCTGAGGGTGTCTGGCAGCAGAATGCTGTTAGTGGGGGGGCTTTGGGTCCTATGGGTTGAGGATCATCCCACAGATGCTTGAACATTGCATTTTCGTGTCACAAGATGTTGCTTACATCTCTGTCTGTGGTTTTAATGTTGTGGCTGATCGGTGTATCTCTTACACAGAAAATGCAAGAGCGAGCCACACAACTGTGTTCCTCTCTGGCAGAAGTCTTCACGTTATACAGCTGTGACATATAATAGGCGTGCCCTATAGCACTGCACAAAGCTAACAGCTTACGCGAAGCTAAAAGGAAGGCAGTAAAAAGAAACGGCTTAACTGTTTAACTGCTGTGATGAAATTTGAGGAGTGTATGTTTCTCTAAAAAATGTGGAAATCAAGACAAACACCGCACGTTGTTTTTTTTTGAGGTTAGATAGAGTTGCCATGTGACCCTGCGCACCCCCCGCCCCGAGAACCACAGCTGTCGGGGACCTTTCTGTGAACTCACTGCAGGAGGTCCACGGCACCCCCTGGCCTTAAGCTGTCCCTTCCCTCCACGGACGCTGCAGTTTGAAACCGTAGCCTGACGTGGACTTTTAAGAGGGCTCCAGCCTCCCGCGGCAGCTGCTCGGCTGGTAAATGGATCCACGCGGGCGGATCACCTGAGAGCACTGTGCAGATCCAGGGAGAGCTGCTCATGTGTCCGACTGGGCGCCACATTCGCAAAGGATCACAAAGGAAAAGGTAGCGAGGCAGAGCAGAGGAGAGAAAGTAACGCTCCGTTAAAAGGTGACTCACTAAGTGAAAGACCTTGGACTACTTCATGTAACAAAGCTGCTCCTATATGATGAATTCTCAAAAGCCCTTCAGAACTTACGGTGGAAATTACAAACACAGTTCATGTGGGATTTAGCGTAAACAGACAAAAGCCAGGATAAATTATTCTCTTGAAACAGCTCTCTTGAAAGAATATGCATGTCCAAGGTTGTGTTACTCGTGTCCTTCAGGGGCATCTGAAGAAATTAAAAACTTAAAGTAAGAGCAAACACTGGTTACCCTGTACACTGGAAACCTGCAGTATTTAACTTTTTTTGTTGTTGTTGTTTGCTGTGTACAATGCCCACAATAAAAATATCAACTTTATTTACCAAATTTAGGGTTTGGATTGAAGCTGCACATGCACACTTAAAGAAAACTTGTTTTGTCCCATATGCATCCTTTACAGTGTACCTATGGGACCTATGGGACACCTTAACAACCCCTACTGACAGAGGGGACGGCTGAAGCAACTGCCCTCATTGCATGACATGCCAATATTCTGTAAAGACAGATTTGAAAATAGTCACCCCCACCTCATCAGAAAATGGTGGTGAATCACCTATGGGGGTAATAACGCCCGCTGTGTATCTCTAGGTATCTAAAACGGAACTAAAACAGAGTGTGATTGCAGGTGTGTTTTTAAATAAATAAATGTGAAATGTCTAATCAACCAAAGATTTTGCGACCCTCCTGCAATGCCTCCACGGACCCACGGGGCCGCAGACCCTCTCTTGAAGACCTATGATTTAGTAGACAGTTTAAATTTGCCTTGAAATACACGGTTGTGAAAACGTCCATGTATTTTGGCGGCTTAGCAACTTAAGTCTTAGCAACACCAAACAAAAATAAAACTAAAAATATTAAATAATAGTTGAACTATATGAAGAAATACTGGTCTGGAAAAAAGCCCCGCATCCCTGGTCTCCTCTGTGAAAGACTCATGCAGACTTTGTTGCTCTCCATTCTGCATCCTCTCACTGCATATTTCCAATACTTGTTTTATTGTGGAGTCACTGGCCATCAATCAAGTGTGTCCTTTATCTTTATGGTGGATTTAAGAAATGCCGGAACGTTCTTGGTTCCAGTCAGCCTATTAAATCAATCAGTTTAGCAATAAATACCAAGTCTGGGCTTTGAAATTTGTTGTTAAACTACGTTATCCTAAAGACTGTATTTGGATCAAGGTTTGTGTCTTTAACGTAACTCCTAACTAACCAACAACTCCTAACTTAGCAACACATTTTCAGTGCCCCACTAGTGTCAAGGTATTAAATCAAATAAAGATTGGATCGGCGCTATAACGGCTGCTGGGGCACGCCATGTGGGACGTACGGTGTAGTCATTAATGAGCAGTGACTAATTGCTCCAATGTTCTTTGGGAATTCAGTGAGTCTCCATGGGGCTAAATTTTCCACTTCAAACAACGCTCATACCTCTTCTCTTCTCTCTTTCTTCTCAATACAACAGACAAAAACCACGTGACAAATGAGGAAATCTTGTTTTTACACTTTAAGACATGTAGCATTCTGCATTAAGCGTATAGAATTTCATTTCCACAGGAAGTTATACAAATGTGATTGCTGCTGGAGCAAGAGCAACCGGTTTTACAGAAAAATCTATTTGGACTGGCTCAGGGACTGCCAGGACAAAGTCTATGTTAATGACCCCGTCTCTATCAGTGGTTTGTCTGGTATATGGGAAATATATTTCGGCCTAAGCAGTGATCATGGCCAGCTGGCTGAAAGCGGCATGCGGGATTCGGCAACCAAGGGCACGATCTAATTAATCACCATTCTGATTAAAAATCCCAAAGGACAAAAGCTATAAATCAGCTAATAAACATCTCCCCATCAGGAAGATTGACAGAGTTTGCTGCCTGTCCTTCACTTCTCTTCATGTCCATTACTGCTATTGATTGCTGTCAGCGTGGAATGATTCTTTTTTTCTTTGCTCCGCTTACAACGACTGTGTATAATCACTTATAGCGCAAGACTCTTGTAGCCTTGGGCTGATAGTTTCAGCTGAACTGGATACAGTATGTTTTGTCTCAGATTAGATGATTCCTCATAGGTCTTGTCAACGACTAAAGGCTATTACATGCTGCGCAAGAACAGAGAAATTCCTCCGTTTACTCAAGGTGGCAGGAACCAGGTCTGGCTAGGTCATTTGTACTTCACGAGAAACATCTTTTGCCACAGACGTGCTCCTCTGTGCACACCGTTCAAGCTACATTTACGCTTCTCTGCATTCCAATTTATGACTGATCACAGAATAGTTGTTGCTGCAGTTGCTTAATTGCTTAATTGCTGCAGAAGTTAATGTGAAGGCACTTAACTACAGGTTTACGAGTTGGATGTTGTTGGTATGTTGTTCTGAGTCACGAGAGGATTCATCCACGTGACTTTTGTGAACCTCCATCCTCCTCTTTTAATATCATAAGAATCCCACTTTTCATTTTCAATTGAAATATGTTAAAAAGCACATTGGGATGGGTTTCCATGAAAATTTTAAGACTTTCATGGTCCTTAGAAGGTTAATCCTGCAGACACTGGGGAGTCTTTGACTTTACTTTGAACACCACTAGTCGTTTAATAATTAACTATTCAATACTATCTCTCAACATTGCTTCAATGATTAGCAAAAAGAAAGTGCTCCAAACTTTTTTTTTTTTTTTTTGACTTTAGCAATACTCTAAAAATGTGCTCAGTCCATCCTGCCTGGTTTCAGTCCAATGCAGAGTTTCCTGGCAGCTACAAGAACTTTTTAGTGTGTCAAATGTCTCCAGTGACAATAGTGGGAACAATAAGGGTGTGTGCAAGACTTCAAAGATGCCAAGAATCGTCCACCACCATGCTAACTCCGTAGCTGGCAACACTCAGCTGCTTTCTATCTCTCAGAGTTTTTCCAACAAGGACTTGTTATGTTTCCCCTCCAGTGCTCTCCCGCTATACGTGACGTGGTTTGTTGATCCGACTGGTTGGAGTTAGCCTGTGATAAACAGTGATAGACATATGGCACATTCAATCACCTGCAAAGTATTTCTTTGACAGGGCCTGCTCTTTTTCAAGGAGTCTCCCCCAGATGGTTCTGTTTAACAAACCATCTGCTGCTTCAAGTCAGTCAGGAAGCTGACATGTGTCAGATTTATTGACAACTACCGGCTTTAATGCCATGCAGTTTGGTACATTTATTCATCAGCATTCATTCATTTCTGGAAGATTTGCGCAAACTTTGGTGTTTCTTTATAATTCAAAATTTGTTTAGCTCATCTTGCCAGGGTTGCATCAAAACACCGGTCGAGAATGCTAACAATGACTGCAAAACCTTGGTTAATGATATTCACATCAGCCTCAGCTGTACAAATGTTAAACAAAGATGTTGAATATGGTAACAATTACACATGCCACACCAGAACATGTTAGCATGTCACTGCAAGCATGTCAGGATGCTTAGTTGAAGGGTGCTCTCAAAACACTAAAGTGCATGACTCGATCCTAGTATATCCAATTGTGTGACTAGAGACACCTGTGAGGCTAATACCATATTTTAGCTTTAATATAGAAAGTATCATATTTGATACACAAGTTTCTGAGAGCTCGACTTTCATGGATTGGCTTTCTAGATTAGTTCAGGGAAATTCAGGGAAACCATTTTTTTCTCTAGTTTAATTGAAGTGATTACTGAAAAGATTAAAATGTGATCTTAAATGTCAGTGTCATTCATTGATATTTTCAGATTTTGCAGTTTTCCACTAATTTCCACATGAAATTAAATTAATCTCATAACCTATATAATATATGTTTTTCAATTAAGAGAAAAAAACATACACGGGAGGACACAGTCCATTTTTACCGATTCTGTTTTGTCCTAAAATAGATCGCGGTCATTAAATTGGCATGATGTATTACACAAAACAATAATCATTTGTGGAAATGTATCTGAGGTTCCATAGGGATAACAATAAAGAGAAACTTGAAAAAGTGTTCTTAAACATGATTTTCCTTTTGATTCACACTCATTTAAAAGTTGCCCATGTTGTACAGACCCCACATTTGTACAAGTACAAATTTCCAATGTGATGTGGTCGGTGTGGAGAAAGAAGGAAGGGAGGGAGGGACAGTAAGGCTGCGAGGCAGGAATCACACAAAACACATTTGGAGGTCATTACAGAGCCAGTCATGCTGAGTGACTCCTACAGGCTTGAAACACTGCTTTCAGTGTTTAAAGTGGATTTGATGAAAGCTTTCATTCAGCCCAGCTCATTAGTTTGAGTCTTGGATAGTACACATTCTGAGATTACTCGCTGTGGGCCTCCACTGATCTGCCGATGCCAGGAGGTTTGCATTTAATTTATTTCTACATAAATCACTCAGTAGAAACACAAATCTAAAACAGAGCACCTAATACGTCCAGAAAGTAGAGCACATGTCCACGACTTGAGCCTTCTGTTTGAGAAATGATGCATGGGGAAGATTTGGTCCATTCCTGATGGAAATACCAACGGACAGTTGGTCTGTGGTGCAACTTTTTGGAAGCCTGTGATGGATAATATGTATTAACTCTCTCATTTAAATAAAACTATTCAGACTGTTAATTCAGTACTTTGTAGAAGCCCTCTTGGCAGCAATTGTCATTTTAGGCTTTCATAGGATCAGGACCGGGGTTGGCTGTGTAGTCTGGATAATATACTCTCTAGAGATGATTTTATTTTTCAATTATCTCTCCATACTGCAATAGGTTGCCTCCATCCTCCCCTCAGTTCAGTTCTGACTATTCTCAGTCTCTGCTGCTGAGATGCACCCCATAGCTTGATTCTGCCACCTCCATGCTTCACTGTAGGACTGACGAATCGATGTATTTTGGTAAACCCCTAGTGAGTTGGGTAACACTTTCTATGAAGGTTGTATTTATAATGCCCTATAAATGCACTCATAATGTTTTATAAGGTGTCTATAAAGCATTATAATGGTCATTATTACCATCTATACATATTTACAAGTCGTCATAACCAACTTCATGATGCATTATGACAACTGGTTATGAATGATTATAATTTTAATCTGAATAGTGCATTATAAATATGTCAATATCTGCCTACTCACTTGTTAGTTTTATGATGCATCATAACTACTTTGCTTTGCTAAATGTGTATAGTGATGCATAATGAGTTTTGACTTCACCTATAGTGCTTTATATCTGTAGTTATAAGTATATGTAATAAAGTTGTAATAATGTATACATCTCCCTACAGCACACTGTTATAAACAGCTATGCAATATCATAAGTGCTATTTGTCAGCGCTAAGTAAAGTGACAAGAATATGACACTATTATTAACAGATATAAGTTACTATGAGTAATTAAAAGGTGCAATGAACTAAGTCCTGAGTCTGGCATCTTTACCCCATATGCACAATGTTAATATCATAGGTGTTATTTGTCAGCTTTAGGTAAATTAGTGCAAATGAGGTGTTGTGGATATAAGACTATTATAAACAAATATGAGGCGCAATGAAATGAGAGCCTGTATAGTACAGACAAATGGAATGCATTTAGTTCACTTTATTTTCATTTAAATCAACACACATAATCAGAATGATTATCAATGTTCTGAGCACATTGCACAAACACATGAAACAGGCCACAAAAGTGGCACAGCGTGGTCCTAGAGATGTGGCTCTTAAAAGTGCCTTTGGGTCTGTGAGGTGATTCAGGGTCAGAGGTCAGGAGATGGTTTGACAGCAACTACAAGAAGAACAGAGGCAAATCTTTAGTGCTCTAGTTGGGTTTGTTTTTAATGCAGGTTTGATTGAAAACACATAAGTAGATCACGTTTTTTTGTTTAAAGCAGCCTAATGAGACATTGTGTTACCGCATATCATGCAGGCAGCGCAGATTATCCGTAGGTGGCTTAAGCTAGCTACACGAAAGTTACCAGACACGGCTAGTTTTAACTCACAAGTTAGATCGTTTTCATGTTCTTGCGTTTAATGATTGAAACCATTCGAAATCATTGCTTTAATATGTAAACGATGTGCTTCATGTAAACTAAATAAGGCATTAGCTCACAAAACACTAGCAGGACAGAGAGACAACCTACCTGTCCCGGAGAGGACTCAGCGGAGAAAGAGCAGAAAACCCGCGGTCAATGCTTTACGACAGTGGGAGGAGCTGAGGAGGGAGGTGGGTGGGGTCAGGGGTCAGGGGTCATGGACTAAAGAATGACATTTCTACAATAATAATAATATAAATAAAAACGATATTAAAATAACATCTGACGGCATTCAATAAATGCGGACATTTCTAGCGATCCTGTATAAACAAGCGGTTAAATGCCAACTCGGTCTAACAGTGGATGTGAAACTGTCACGAAAATGAATCTATTGTTTGGTGCCTGCCGATTTTCCTCAAATTTTCATGCCGCTCGAAACGAATTTCAAACTGATGTATTTTAATTGGAAGTTATTTCGTGCTATGAGGATGACTGTCAATGTGACACTGCGCAATAAAGAGGTTTGATTTTATTTCATTTAGACTAGATTTGTAATGATCTTATTTCGGTTTTTAATGTAACGACAATTTTGCTGCAAGATTCGGCACTTTGAGATTCGAAAAAAATTAATGGTTATTTGTTGTATCGGTCGCTTATACAGGATCGCTAGAAATGTCCGCATTTATTGAATGCCGTCAGATATTATTTTGATATCGTTTTTATTTATATTATTATTATTGTAGAAGTGTCATTCCTTAGTCCATGACCCCTGACCTCAGACCCCACCCACCTCCGTCCACAGCTCCTCCCACTGTCGCAAAGCATTGACTGTATGTACTAGTCGTAAAGCGGCTTTTCTTTCCTTTCTCCGCTGAGTCCTCTCCAGGACAGGTATGTTGTCTGTCTGTCCTGCTAATGTTTTGTGAGATAATGCCTTACTTTGCTTATATGAAGCACATCGTTTACGTAATAAAGCAATGATTTCGAATGGTTTCAATCATTAAACGCAAGAACATGAAAACGATCTAACTTGTGAGTTAAAACTAGCCGTGTCTGGTAACTTTCGTGTAGCTAGTTTAAGCCACCTACGGATAATCTGCGCTGCCTGCATGATATGCGGTAACACAATGTCTCATTAGGCTGCTTTAAACAAAAAAACGTGATCTACTTATGTGTTTTCAATCAAACCTGCATTAAAAACAAACCCAACTAGAGCACTAAAGATTTGCCTCTGTTCTTCTTGTAGTTGCTGTCAAACCATCTCCTGACCTCTGACCCTGAATCACCTCACCAACCCAAAGGCACTTTCAAGAGCCACATCGCTAGGACCACGCTGTGCCACTTTTGTGGCCTGTTTGTGTAATGTGCTCAGAACATTAATAATCATTCTGATTATGTGTGTTGGTTTAAATGAAAATAAAGTGAACTAAATACATTCCTTTTGTCTTTACTGTCCAGGCTCTCATTTCATTGCACCTCATATTTGTTTATAATAGTCTTATATCCACAACACCTCATTTGCACTAATTTACCTAAAGCTGACAAATAACACCTTGATATTAACATTGTGCATATGGGGTAAAGATGCCAGACTCAGGACTTAGTTCATTGCACCTTTTAATTACTCATAGTAACTTATATCTGTTAATAATAGTGTCATATTCTTGTCACTTTACTTAGCGCTGACAAATAGCACTTATGATATTGCATAGCTGTTTATAACAGTGTGCTGTAGGGAGATGTATACATTATTACAACTTTATTACATATACTTATAACTACAGATATAAAGCACTATAGGCGAAGTCAAAACTCATTATGCATCACTATGCACATTTAGCAAAGCGAAGTAGTTATGATGCATCATAAAACTAACAAGTGAGTAGGCAGATATTGACATACTTATAATGCACTATTCAGATTAAAATTATAATCATTCATAACCAGTTGTCATAATGCATCATGAAGTTGGTTATGACGACTTGTGAATATGTATAGATGGTAATAATGACCATTATAATGCTTTATAGACACCTTATAAAACATTATGAGTGCATTTATAGGGCATTATAAATACAACCTTCATAGAAAGTGTTACCGTGAGTTGTAATACAGCTCGGAGTGGCCCTAGCTGCTCTACCATAAAATCTGTATTTAGTGAGTCCTGTAGAACAGAAGTTTCTGTTGGCAAGTATTTTCCATCTATTCAGCAGCTCTGTTAGACTGCCTGTTGGGCTTTTGATCACCACCCTGACCTATGGACCTATTTGCTCAGTATCTCAATTTGAAGGCCAACTCTTGGACGAATCTTTCCAAACTTCCTCCATTTCAAAATTATAAGCCCCACTGCTGCAGGAAACTCTCAAAACTTTATCATAAATCATTTTGTACACTGACCCTGATCTGTTCGTCAACACTACTGCATCATGGAGGTCCACAGAGAGTTTCTTCATGGCTGGATTTCTGTCCTCATATGCATCTAAGATTGTGACATTTTAAACACACACCACTGGCTGCACCCCTTTATAAACGTATTTCATAATGTCAGTTTACCACATGTTGACTCCAGTTAGGTTCAAGACATGTCTTAAGGACCATTAAGGCAAACAGGTCAAAACTGACCACAATCTAGACTGCCACTGGAGAGAGCCTAAATAAATATGTAAATGACAAAATTTCTGTTTTTCATCTTTAATAAATCTGCAACAAACTGCAAATTGCATTCACTTTGCCATTAAGCATTACTGCATGGACATTACTTAGCAAAAGGGAAATTTTAAAGTGTCTCAGCTTTAATGACTTCGGTCCATGTATGTTTTGGTCACTGGATTTTCCAGAAAGGGACATTAAAAAACAAAAAATGAGCTTTCGTTTTAAAATTCAAAAATAAAAAATGAAATTCGAGGCATTTTTCTTTATCAGAGTCGAGAGTGGCTAAACACAACATTAAAAAACAGTATTTTCATTTTCAAACACTTCTTGCCCCATTTTGACGTGCCTCTTATGCATCGAACAAACATTAAGAGCTGAGCATGCTTTACTTTATTACAGTGAAAAGTGTTTTGGTCCATTGGAGGAGCAGAGGGGGATGGCGTGTGGCATGTAGCTAATAGCATAAAATAATGTGCTTTGAAAGGTGAAAAAACAATGAAAATGAAGGATAATAGCATCAACAGAATTCACTTATGAAAACCCTCAATGTAATCCTACATCACTGACTCCATCCTTGTATGATAGATCACTTTTTTGGTTACTGCTTTTGCTCTTTTCTTTTCCCCTACAGAGATTTTATTATTGTGGCAGTATATAAATAAGCAGCTGCTCATACACAAGGTTTCTTTTCGCTTACCAACAGGGAAGGTTGAGAATATCAGGAATATCAGAGCACATGTTTGCCTACACAGAGGCTGCTTGAAGACTATTCCTGACATTGGTCCCCTGCTGCCAAAGCACAATTACTGCTGGACCACTCTGCTCTAACGAAGCAGTGCTTTTTTTCTATTACCATTAACGTCCATGAAAAGCCTAAACCCAAATGCATTGACTTCAGTCAGACGCAATTAACATCCGCTAAACAGCAGGTTTGTTGTACTTTCCCAGAAATCAGAGGCTCCCAGTGTTTCTCAAAATCCATTAAAACTGTTTACAGAGGCATAGCCTGCGTGCACCGAAATATTTCGTGATTTGTTCTCATCATCCCTTAAGATATGTGGACAAACAGAGACAACGTGAACTCGTGAAGCTGTGCCCAGTCACGCTACTTTAAAAGCAGGAAATATTTTACCTATTTTTTTTTTTTTTTTAGTAATTGAATGGAACATCATTTGGATGTGGGCTGCTGGTTGGATGCCGTGAGCATCACAGGGAACTGCAATGGGTAATTTCACTATTTATGGAAGCCAACAAGCCCATTATCTCTGTGAAAGGGTTCTTGAAAAAATGCCAAGAAAAACGTTAAATGTATGACGTATATATATATATATATATATATAAAACTACCAGAAATTCTCTGGAAAATTGTCTTCACCGTTATCCATTCGGCAAAGCCGACATTTAACAATGCTCTTATCTAAATGTTAAAGACTGGAGCCACGTTTCGTCCCTGCTCTTGGCTCCTTGCAGCCCGTGTCTGAGAGCATCCATGTGCACAGAGGGATGCGCTGGTGAATGCAGTCATTCACCAACGTGACCCTGGGCCCTTGCAGATGGAAGCCAGCGCAGCCTCCTATCTGACTCAGCTCAGGTCCACACACTTGGCTGTCAAAGCGTATCATCTTCATACACTCCTGCGATCAATACCTTACAGCCTCCTGACAGAGTGCGTTAGTGCAAGACACTCCTCTTTCACCCTCGGTCTTGAGAGGAAAGAAGCCACGGAAAAAAGAAAGAAAAGCAGGAGAAGTAAAAAAAGCAAGTGTGTGTTTCCTAAGTGAATACACTTTTCTTTAACCGTTTCTCCTGCTCTGATGTCGTGTTTGCCGCGGCGTGAGGAAAACTGCCTCCGAGAGTTGAGCGGCAGTGCAGCGCTTGGCGCCCTTTCCCGAATCTTCGCCGCTTTCCAATTCCAAAACGCCTTTCGTCTGTGACGCCTCACAGACGGAACATTTATTTTCTCTAATCAGCTGAGGTTGCAAGCGGGCCTATTTTGCAAATGTAACAAGTTCTTGCGGCAATTCTTGCACAAAGACAGTGATTTAGAACTTGGAACTGGAGCTCTTTAGGCTTTCCACTGAAGTTTTGAAATCAAGCTGAACTTAGGAAACGGCCCCAGAATGCTTTGTCTGCTTTTACATAGATGTGCCCATGCAAGGGCGAGGCTACATTAAAAGAGTTAACAAATAAAATTCCTTTAACATCAGTTAAATTCTTTTGAGGTAATTTTTTTTTATTCAATGAAAAGAGTCAAACAAAGGCAAGTGAAGTTTCCTCTGAATGATTAATAAGTTGAGGAAACAGTCCTGTCTGGGGCCACCTCACAAAAAGTCTTTTTTTTTTTCTTTGTCTTTATATCTTTTTCTCTGCAGGGCTCATTGGTGCAGAGTTGAGCCCTCATCATTCTCTATTGATTCTTTTCAGAAAGTTGGAGTTGGAAGTTGGGCAAAACAATGTACAGTAAAGGAGAACTTTGGCTGATCAATGGCTACAACCTTGCGATTAGATAAGATAAAATAAGAAAATGCAAATATTTGTCGTTTTATAATGTATTCGCGTTTTAAAGTGGCACCAGGGAAGACGGGAAAAATGAGGAGATGAGACCATGTGCATAGGCTGTGATGACTAAGCTTATTGGGAAAAAAAAAAAGAAGTGACCTCTGACAAAACGGCTCCACGAGCTGAATATATGGAGCAATCTAAAGTACGATCTTGAAATCCTCTGTCTGCCATCAAAATTGCCATTGCCGTTGCAACATCTACTGCTCGCATTCCAGGGCCGTGTGCCAACTCCCCCTTAAAACACACATATACTGTACAGTGAGACACACACGCACACACTAAATCAATAATCTACAGTCCCCCTCGACAAACAAACACACCAGAGCTTCTTTGCGGTATGAGGCTTTTCCGTCCTGCCAAGTCTCGGGCTGTAACTTGTGCTCATTTTTAAGACGTTAGAAATCCGAGAGTTTGCACAGAGCACAAATCAGTCTTCTCGAACAAACGGGGACACCGTTCTGTAATGACAGACATGCACGGTTGAGCTCTGAAACACACTTTGATCTAAAGGTCCAAACCTGTACGGTAACCAACACTGGAAATATCATCTGGAGTCAGATATTATACATTTACACAGGACATGTGTTTGACTCACCTCTGCTAATGTCCAGACAGAATGGGTCCATAGTGAGCCACCTCTGGAAGACAGACAGCTCCACAGATTTATGCCTTCAGGTGTGAACTCGTCCTGGACGTCAGACGCGACCCTGTCTCAAACTGTTCTCCCATTAAACATTTTTTTTTATTTTTTTTTTTGTCTGGCCAGCTCATTTCTAAAGAATAGACAGTCCCCTGTTGCAGATCAATCTGTTGAGAGCTCCCCATTCTGAGGATTAGGAAATCCTGGCTTTCTTTGGTTCGAAGGCAATCGAAAAGAGAGCAGTGCATGAACTTCTAAACGGGACTTTCTCATGCTCGCTGGTACCTTCCAGGACAATACGGCCGCTGCCGGGCGTTTGTTCTCGGGTTGTTTTTACTATGACGCGAGCTTCAACACCACTTTGTTTCGTGGCTTTGCAGGGGCGTCATTCAAGAGCGCAGTTTTGAATATTATCAGGGTCTTGCACACAGGTGGCACACGCTAGATTATGCTAACCAGAATACCAATCTTAACCCTAACCCTAAATGACGGTGCATTTTCTTACAGACCGTCCCATACACCGGAAGGGTCTTATTATGAAAATAAGGATACGGATAAATTTTGTTATTCTCCTAAAAAGTGTGGGCTTAAATCAACCACACGCGATCATTAAATAAAAACCAAATGTGCAACACAGCTTTCAGCATACCGGTGACGCCATAAACTGCTTAGTTTTGTGAAATACAGCAGCAGAACCGCTCACCTCCTATGGACAAAGACAACGTCCAGTGGCAGCGGGCAGGACATTTGTCAGATGAATCTATGTGCTTGAAAAGATCTATAACATCATTCCATCACAGAGACTATGACATGAGGCCATGGACATATATGAACCTATTTGATATTTAGACATCTCAGGGCTAGCAGTTCAGTCCCTGAACCGTAATGGGCAATTTCAGCGAGTATATCACGTCTTTTTCTGAGCTCGTGTTTATTGTCGGGTTATATTCTATATCATGGGATATTTTCCTCCCTTTCTGTTGAGGAGGGAAACGGTTTCCATAACTCAAAGGGACAAGTGCCCTGCTTTGGTAAACCTAACCTTTTGGTCATGCCAATTTACCGATTAATTAACTTTGTAATGGACTAGTTAGTCCTTGGGCAAAATGCCTGCTATGTTAGAAGCAGCCCACTGGCCATTTAACATCCAAGGTAATGAGTGGGTCACAACAATTTGTATGACAATTTTGTACAACAGAGTTCTGCTTTGTTGAAAATGATGTTCCGTAATGTGCTGGCACATACTGTACTTGTTGTTGCAAACAAATGACATGTAAGGATCCTAAAGGAATTTATAGTTTATCCATCATAAACCTAAAACCCATGTGAAGGGATTGAAGCAACCAAAGTTTTTGGAGTTACGTGGTCTCCTGAGGTGCAATGCAATCGGTGCAAACTCCTGACGGGCTGCAACTCATCACTGTGGTAGCCAAGACAATGGTGGAGACCTTGTAACATGTTTTTAAGGTTGTGAAAGGGTCTCTTTTAAACCAAGGAATAGGGTTTTTTAAGTATATATTAGTAGTTTTAACTGTAACCACACATCTACTTAAACCTAAACCTAAAAAAAACAATCAGAAATACTGACTCAAATTCTTATTTAGGCCACTTTTTCTTTTTTCTTTTTTTTTTTGTCTTTAATATGTGATTAATGCATGCATGTTCTGATATCACAACCTGGGCCCACAAGGCACTTCAGGAAATCAGGAAGAGTTTGGTACAGCAGTGACGCTATAATGGTCCTATGCACATAAATCCCAATCTTCTGCCTTTTGACTTTTGCCATCTGTCCTCTTCTGAAAGTGAACTTAGTCGCTCTTTACACTACATTACCTGCCTTTGGATTTCTCAATGGTCATATGTCAGTTGCAAACAAATACATTTTGAAAGTCGCTGACAATCCACCTAGGCTGTCCTATATTCATGAGGACTTCAGACCATTAACTCATAGGAAAATTTAAATGGCTATCTAAAAGGTTTTCTTTTTTTTTTTCTTTCTTTTTTTTAACTGTCAAATTCACATGTGGAATTGTATTTCCGACCTTGAGTGTCAGAACTGTCTGCGTAATTACATACGCAATTACTCTAATGGTATGAATTATTAGGCTTAATGGTCCTCCAGGCAGGTTTGTTCTTAAGTGACAGGTCGGAGAGATTTAACCCCTTTGTGGGACACCCATTGAAACTCTACTAAAAGGGCATTAGAAAACTTTTTTAATTTTGCAGCTCTTTTTCAAAACGTTTCATTTTCATGCAGAAAATCAGGATCAGTGGAGTTACCATATATGGTTCCTAGCCCTTAAGTGGTGAACAAATGTAAACATGTATTTAGAGCATTAGAACATAAATGCTGATTACAGCATTACACAACATACACATTAGAAAATACTCGGCCACTTTTTTATGGCACAGGGACACAATTCAAAATGTGTGCTGAAGTTAACAAATATGTTTTCCTGCCCATATGGGGTTAAGACAATTTATGACATTCACTAGTTTTCTCTAAGGTACGAAGGAAACAAATGAACTGTCAGAATGTGAATACTGATGCGGTCCAGTATTTTAGATTTTTGTTGGATCCATTTGAGACAACAGGTTTTTGAATAATCGTATGGACAATCCTCAAAGAAAACAGTAAGAGAGAGTTGAAATAACGATGCCAAACTACTTGCATGAAGCCTCTGTGGTGGTGCCTCATGATTCAGATCGCACCTTATAAATATATCTGTGTGACTGGGGACTTTAATATAAAATGATCACTACAGTGCTTTATATTTCTGGTCACTTCACTCCTAAAGGGGGTTTGCCATGAAATGACCACTAGTGCACAAGTATGGTGATTCAGGATACCACGAAGAAAGTTTTTAATCCACATTCTAACCTCTTACATTATGCCACCCGATGAGTGACACGTTTAAACATTTCCATATCTATAACGCCCACATCCTGACCTGGAGTTTGACCCGTAGGTCACAACCCGTTCACACCAGCGCTGGATAAATATTTCCTTCCTGATTCAGACAGAACACACTCAGCTGGGAGACCTGGAGTGGCTGTGGATTTCAGCAGCTGACTCAGACAGACTCCAGCCTGGTGCAGCCGTTGGGATTTCAAGCCATTTGGATTTTATTATGGGGCACACATGCAATTGGACAGTCCTCCAACCAATCAGAGCCACTTTGTTGGAAAGAATTTCAACCCTACAGCATTCAGATGTTGACTACTCTTCTGTCCATCACTGCTTAAAGCCCACCTTAACAGTTTGATTGAATTAGATCATAGGCTAATCAGTTCCCAATGTATCGACTCAAAACCAGCTTTCTGGCACAGAAAGACTCAGGTGTGAGAAACAAATGAAAAGGGAAAGGCATAGAAGGAAATTAGAGGTTGGCTGGTAGGTTTATACATGCTCGAGGGAGGGGCAAACAGGCCAAGCCAGGCCCCTATATGTCTATCATCTTAAAAGAAAGAGGCAGGGTTAGTTTAGGTACCATCCTGCTTTAATTAAAATTTCTGCCCTGAAGGGCTTCTTGACCACCGCTTGGGGCTCCAGCAGTACACACACCACATGTGCAACTCGGGGGGAGTGGAGGTGGGAGATTGGTGTAGGATGGGAACTGCTGGTGGGGGACATTTGACACTGTTTAAACAAATCAGTGAGGAATATCAGTCACCAAGGACCCTGCGGGAGGTGCTGTTGGTTTGTTCCCCTGCTGCGGAGGCGGAGTCTCCCCTTGAGAGAGATACATAGGGTAAGAAAAAGATATGTTCTTGAAAGCAAAACTAGGAAAAGAACCTGGTTGACTTCTCCTAGTCTAAAAGCCTCCTGCCAGATTATTGCAATCACATGTCACCGGCATTTAAGTTGAAGGCAGCTAATAAGCCAGCGGCTGTCAGGAGGACCTTTGACATGTGTTTGAGTGCTTGGCTGTGCGGGGCCGTCCAGCAGACACACACGTGCAAAACCCAGATGGTCAGATGTAATAAACATGGCCGGTGTTTTCGGCCCACATTAAGGGCATGGCGCTGGTGTTTTATTTCATCAGGGCCTCGGGGCATGAATGTGCTCACCCAGACTCTCAAGCGGGCTTTACGAGGGTGGAGAGGGAAGCCTGTTTCAGCCCTGCTTCAGAACAATTTTTTTTTTTCTCTTCTTAAACGGGGTGTGGCGATAGGGAGGTGCTGGGATAACTAGCATGGCGTAAGAGGCCATGAGCAGCGGGGAGGGAATTCAGGTGGCTTCCTACCGGTGCCGGATGTTTTAGTAAGCCAACATGGCGGCGAGAGTCTTGTGACAGAGGCCTGTTTAGAGCCTCAGTCAAGCAGGCTGCACCATGTAGCAAGCGACCACATCTGTTTTCACTCAAAACAATCAGGGGCCGGCACTGCAGGCAGCTTGAGCCTGTTATTAAAGGCTTTCTGGGGCCTGCTGAGAGACAGCCCAGACGCAGTGATTTATCCAATCTTTGCTGAGCGGTCGAGGATAGAGTGTGATGTATACGGACATGGAATTCCAATCAGTCAATCTTGCCAGAACACCTACCCAGAAGGCGTGATGACTCGAGGCGGTGTTCTGCAACAGGATGAAACCCTTTACCATTAAAGGCTGTGTATACAGATGTTGAGTTGAGTTCAGTTGTCATAGATCACTTATTTCCTCCTAAAAAGCGACCTGAAAGTAGTTTCCCTAAACAGGTTTCAATCCTTAGATTGGTTTTCGACCAAGCACAGGCTTCCATAGTAGTTTATCTTTCTGGTTTGGGAACTTGAAGGAGATGGTGAAACTCATGGAAACCTGACAGTCACATTTTGATTTTTTTCATGGCCTGCCTTGCTCTCCTGAGCGCCAAAGCAGACTTTTAAATAATTTGGGGAGAGCCCTCTGGAAGCTGAATAATTCACTGCGGCATGATGGAGTCTCTAGCCAGCTGGGTGTTTCATTAGTAGACTCACTGCTCGACAGTTCTATTGCCTGGTAGTTCCAGAGGAGGGAAGTAACGTCAGGGAGATGAACGTGTCTCTGAGAGTAGGGGGATCATTCCATCCTCACTCTGCCCACTTCAATTACATCAGCCACCAGCTCTCCAAAAAGAGAATTGGGCACTATCTGTGCATTTTGATTCAAATAAGCCTCCGTTTGCCGTACCCAAAATGTGACAGCTTTTCAAATGCTGCAATGCAACCTCAAAGGAACCCGGTGCTGGATGAAATAAAAACCACGTCCTCTCTCTGAGCGCTGGACAGAGTCTTGACATCTAATTCTTTCTGCCACATGACCTAAATATACAGTTTTCGGTCATAAACGGCCACTGAAGTGATCGACCCCGTTCGCGTTCCTGATGACGGCCATCGCTAGGCAGTTTTCTCCGGGATAGGCCGACCGGTGAAAAAACGCTGGCCTAGTGTGGCATCATCGCCAGTTTAGCTCAGCTAAGCTCCCCTGGCAGAAGGAGCCATGAAACGAATGGACACAGCAGATCACACGCCACTTGGCTGCCGCTAAAATCTATTTTCCTGCGAGGCATCAAACAAAAAAAAGGATTTTCCTGACTCTCACACACACGCCAATTATCTATGAGCTGATAGCTGGGGTATGAAATGTGAAACGAGCGCAGACCTGTCAGTGACTCAGCCCGCCATACCAGTCATATAGGACTTAACCAGGCTTGCCACGCATTCATATGCTTCCTAAGCGTGGTCAGTGTTCTATCCGGATATATTCCGGATATCACTGATTAACCTTGCCTGCATTCCCAAGGCCTGTCTCCTTGCCTGTGCACAGCCCCCATCAACTCTTGCCCTGAGTGACGGAGCAGCCAGCCTTACCTTGTGCTGCCAGCCGCCCTCATTCATAACATCATCACCTTCACTTGGCCATGTCACGCCTCTTACGAGAGATGGATGCCTCCCGCCCAAGGACAGCTGGGTAATGGTCCTCATCCTGGCCTCAAGACGGGGTGCAATCACATGTCGTTTTCAATCTGTATGGAGATAGAGCATGCAAAGAGGAAGCGATGTCAGTGGAAGCGATGTGCACTACGGGACGCCAAATAGTGATATTTACTCACAGCTTCTTGGTCTCTTTACAACTTTTTGTAAGCCATTGTAAATACCATCTTGATAATACTGTCAATCTCATCTCACTATGAACTCCACAGCTCAGTGTGAATGTCAGCTGCTTTTTATTGTTTTGGACATTTTTTTTGTAAGGAGTAGAGCGCTCCACATAAAACCGTCTGCAGATGCTTGAAACCCATAGGCCAGCTGCGCGATACCTGCCGAGCATTACGCAGAAATCAAACGAAAGAGTCGGAATTTCTGAGTCACATGGCAAATTTTATTTCATTTTTTCTTTTTCTTTTTTTCCATTTGGACTTTTACTCAGTAGCATGCGATTTATAGGGAAAATTATTTCCAAATTATAAACCAGTGAATTTATATGATCCGTACAATTGATTCTAAGCCGCATGCTGTGGCTTTGAATCATTGCATGAGTTGGGAAATGTTCAACCCTATAATATCGTCCTTAGTGTTTTTCTTTCACTACGGGGAGAAAAGAACACCCTGGCATTCGACTTGGGCTGGCACCTAAAGGAGAGAAGGTATTATATCGCTCTTCTATTTACATGCGGCATTGGTTTGTAATGACTTAATAACACATTTATGATTGCTATTTGCACTTAAACCGTGCAGGGGCGCAACGGACATGTCCGGCGTGTTTGCGTCTGGGTCACCGATAAACAATACGGAGCCAGTTCTTCCTCTTGAGGCTCTTTCATGGTCTAAGTCTAGACCTCCCTGATTAAAATTTAACATCTGCCAAAGTTCTGTGAATCTTTCATTTTCCTCCGGGGCGCACCATGATGAGTCTAGTGAACACTAATGAACATATAATGAGCTACAAATAGCTCTCCGAATGGTCTGGTTTCCTACGCTGCTTCCTGTGTCCTTAGATTCATCTCAGCTGGAGAAAAACATCAGAACAATAAAACATTATTAGTTTATGCGTTAACAGAGTGATATGTAAGCTCTAGTCACTGGGATGGTAAAGATCCTGACTAGGTCTAACAAGTAACTACATTTCTACAACATGGTCTCCCATCTCATGCGGGGATAAAAAGCAACGGCGTCCTGTGATCAGAGTAGGGACACTGTGAATAACAACAAGAAGTTTTCTGGTTTATCCCTCGTGTCTTTGTTAATAACACTCATGACAGAATATCCATGACCAAAGGCGCTTCCTCTGTGAAAGATTACTGGTAAAATCTCTTAATTTCCAACAGTCATCTGTGCATGTGAGACAAACGGCTTTCTCAGGGGTTTAGACTCCCTTTAGCTCCGGGCAGAGAACAGAAATGACAGAGGGGTGATGAAATACTAATGAAGGACAGTGGGAAATATGCAATTATGCAATAATCCAACTGGTCTGGCTAAATTTTCAGCCTGTTAGTCAGGAAACATTGACTTAAGTGCTGAGTAAACACCCACGACGGAAGAGCGGCAGCCCGTTTTCATAAAGATTTCATGTTCCTCCCCTCAAGAGTGACGGACATCTGTATTTTTTTTTTTTTTTTGTCTCTGCATTAAAAACTGTGTAAAATGCCGGAGACAAATAGAAGTGAAAGTGAAATAAAAACGTCCAGGGAGGGTTCAGATCCTCTGGAGAGAGGATGATAGACACACATTGCATTTTGCAGAATTACCCTCACCTTCATTAAATGTTGGTGAGAACAACTTATTATTATTATTATTACTTAATTTTTTAGCCTGTCTTCCGGTCTGTTGGACAAGAGATACAAAAGGTGGCAAACAGGAGAGGGGAATGCAATAAAAAATGAATGACTCAAACTGACAGGCATATATGACGACATAAATCTGAGGCAGGTGACGGTGAAGTTGGCTCGCCGCGCTGAGAGGGAGGGGACAAGCTGCCAAGAAAAACCTCGTTCCTACCATGCTGTTGCTACGGCAGACTGACTACCCAAGAGTGACTGGAGAAATACATTAAAGGAGGGGGCTGTGGAGCGAGTGAAAATGCTCGGATAGAGAGCAAACTCACTTGGGTGCCAAAGCTCTCCTCCTCTGCCTTTCATTCTCTGCCTCTTTCATACGAGAGCTTAAGTGAAAGCAAAGATAAGAATCAGCCTGGATGACAAAGGCCTGTTGTCTGCGGAGCCCTCCACATTCATCTGCCTCTCTTTCCGTGGCGCAGCGTCTAATTTGAGGTGTAGATGAAATCAATGTGACATTACAATGAGCGGCGGGACGACTGCTACAGTACTTTGTGGTAAGAAGATGAACATTGACGTCTTAAAGCTGCCTTTGTACTCTTTTGAACAGACTCATGATTAACAAACTCATTGTCGTCCATTCACATCTTCTATAACCACTTGTCCACTACCTACCTACCTACCTACCTACCTACCTACCTACCTACCTACCTACCTACCTACCTACCTACCTACCTATCCACGCAATTCTTTGTGGTCTTTAGAAATAAATCGAGAAAGGAGGAAGGCAACCTTTGCAAAGAACATAAAACACGAGACAATCATAACCACCCTCAAACCTATGATGTGTATGGTGTTAAGCCAAGGCCTGAGGAGTCTGAATGTCCTTCACGAAACGCACCAACGTGTGCTTGTTTTAAACTTTTAAAAGGTTTCTGTCTCTTCTGGAAACTTGTCACATTGGCTAATGTTCGCCCCACAGGCACAGAAAGGCTGCTAAATCCACCCAGATCAAACGTTAATATGGTTGTTGGGAGTTATTATTTTACTATTCAGTGAATTATCAATGGGTTACATCTGCCCTCTGAATCTGATGGAAAACTCCTCCAGATCTGTCCAGTGTGTTGTGATTGAGGCGGTTACCTGAGGCGTTTTTTTTACTAGCATCCATGTAATCTTAGCCAAGGAGGTTCTTCAACAACTTTAGTCTGATAACTCTACAGTAAAAGCAAGCAATAAGTGAAAACTACTTTAAATGTTAAACATACCCAGCATCTTAGTGTTCTACGCTTAAAAGTTAAATTCACGATAAGGCCAGAGCAGACTATGAAGAATCAAGCAGACCTCTGGGCTCTATCTCTGTCCACAGCGCATTCGTCGTGTCCCAGTTTATCTTTATTTTTTTCTAATTATTATAAATTGAGACTAATTGCTACTTTGTCCAGAATGAGGCTGTTTTGTCCTTGTTGGTTTAATTTGATCACTCTCACTGGTAGCCAACACAGGGACTCTGTCTCACAGCAGGCTGCAAACACAGTGCTGCCAAACAGAGGAACGGAGCAGATCAAAGAAAAAAAAAAAAAAAAGGGAGAGCGATTGAGGGCTTTCCAGTACTGTAAAACAGAGAAGTCAGATAATGAACAAAACATGAATGCTGGCTCTACACCATCCTTACACAATGAGCACAAAAACAGACAGTTTATAGTAATTTATGGCATTTTGATTAACGGGTAAAATGATTCCATGAACCTTGAAATAGGCATTTTGATCTGATTCTAGGTGTAGATGGAAATCAGTGTAACATCACAATGAGCTGTGGGACGACTGCTGCAGTACTTTCTGCTAAGAAGATGAACACTGACGTCTTAAGTTTGCCTTTTTTTTTTTTTTTAAATCTCTGTTGAGCAATCCTCGTCACGACGCTCTCAAAAGCCTGTGCTCTCTCTGTGAATGCAGAGTCACGATTAACAACCTAATAAGTTAAAATATGAATTGGCCTGCGCTTTTATCGGAATTTGCTGTTTATAAAACATAAAAGTATTTCTTGATACGGTGTGGACTCACATTGGATTGGATTGAGGGGTTTCCAGTACTTTAAAATGGAAAATTCAGATAACGACATGGACCTCAACATATGATTGACACAAGAGCACAAAAACAACCCATTTATAGTGATTTAGAGCGGGGGTCTTCAGAGTTTTCAAGTTTTTCCCCCACCTGCTATATGTGTTCTATATTATCATTTGCATTCAATATTAACCTATCCCTTATCCCTTTACTAAAATATGTTGGATTCATGTTGATGTCATTTAAATTAATAAAAATAAAATAAAAAATTTAATAAAAAAAATAGAGAGAGTTGCCAAGCTTTTTAATAAAAAAAAATCTAAACAAGCAAAAATTTTGCAACCTTTTTATTTTCAGTTTATATATCTTCAGATACATTTTACTATTACAGATGATGAGAATGAGAAGATGAGTATTGAACCTAATCCCGCCTCTCTCAGCCCTTCTCCCCTTTCTTTTTTCAATTTCTATCTTTCATCTGCACAATCCATTTTCATTCATCTTCCATTTATTCTGGCTGCGGCAGGCTGCTGAATGATGATGATGATAAAGCCATCATCGTTCTCCTTTACCCGTCCCCACCCTCACTTGCCCCCGCCCACCCGCCCACCCCCCGACAGCTTTCCTCCAAGTCTAAGTACATGTTTGTTTTCCCAACAAATGTAGGGCATAGTGTTGGGGGAGACTGACACCCGCCGCCCCTGTGTGGCGAAACGCCCCCCTAAAGAGCTGCACTTACAAGCGCCAGAATCAAATGCATGAGACATTATTCAGATGAGAGGCTTGGGGATAGCAGCGGGGTTGCATTCAAAAGATGACATCCCGCTGAGGCTCTTAAGGAGGAGCGCGGATAATTAACATTCATGGAAATCCAGAGTGCGTCTGGCACGGCAACCCCCCACCCCCCTTACTGTACAGCGGCGCGTTGGTTGGTGACTGAGTGAGCTGTTTCGTTGCCCCGAAAATGTCGTACAAAAAGTCAGTGTGTCTCTCGGGCTAAATGGTAACAAAGTAAAATCAGCACCTAATCCATCAGCGTGCCTTGTGCCAGCGTTTCAGAACGATGTGACAAGATAACCGCATGCACCGGTGCGCTGCTGATTTATTTGTTGGGTCTTTATCAGTGCGTGGAGTCTACACACCCTTAAGATCTCCAGCTCTTTGTGACCTCTAGCAGCAGCGTGCAACCGTGGAGACGATGGGAAAATCCTGCAAAAAAACAGCGAGTCACTTCAGGTGTGGACAGGTGTGCCGTTCCATATGAGCTTCAAAGGAATTTGACAAGCAAAACATCACACATGGACACGCTAATTGCCCGGGACATGACTCGGTGTGGTAATCACATCTAGCGAGACTGCCGGGCTGGCAACATCCAACCTCAGTCGGACAAGAACTTCAGTGCTAGACAACTCTGGATTAAATCCAAGGACAATGTTTTTAAAAATCCTCGCTTTCTACGGTCTGTACATGGCAGCCGTGATCTGTAACAGGTTAGGAAAATATCATGATTATGGTAATGAAAACAGGTAATGAAAACACGACGAGGGTTAGAAAACTAAAACACTTGCTTGAGGTAATCATGCTCAAGTAGAAGACTTCTTCCCTGCCTAGAATGTTGGCAATAGACGTGCAGTAATTGTCAAGAACGTTGGACTGCCACATTGCATAACTTTAGCCTTCTGTGATAGAAATTATCCAGGGATGTACTGTAAGTTATACATCAAGAGTGCTTTTGAAGACTGGATCTGGAAATGTTGTATTTTTTTTCCCTCAAGCAGTTCATCTGACAGTTTTACTTTCAGATCTAGTTACTTAACAATTTAAACTTTTTTTTTGCATGCAAAATACACAGTGTAGTTGTCCTTTTTACCTCAAAAGTAAAGTCACTTTGTTTAGAGGAAGAGAAATGCAGACTATAACCCCAAGAACACCATCACCACTGTCAAACACAGAGGTGGAAACACTACACTCTGGGTCTTTTTCTCTGCTAAGGGTACAAGATGAGTTCACCGGATTGAAGGGCCGATGGATGTGGTACTGTAAAACCTTGGATGACAACCTCCTACCCTCAGCCAGGACACTGACGATGGGTCAAGGATGGGTCTTTCAGTCAGATAATGACCCAAAACACACGACAACAAGACAACAAACAGGTGGCTCGTGAAGAAGCACATTCAGGTCATGGAGCGGCCTAGCCAATCTCCAGATCTTAATCCTGTGGAAAATCAGTGCCAAGCGTCAGACTCGAAACCTGAATGACTGGAGAGAGGATCTGTAAAGAGGAGTGGAACCAAAATCCCTCTGGGATCAACTACAAGAGACGTCTTACCGTTGTACTTGCCTCTCCACCAAGTACTAAGTCATGTTTTGTTTAGGGATCAAATACTTATTGCACTCGATTAACTGCAAATCCATTTCTAACCTTGATGTAATGTGGGGTTTTTTTTCGTTGTTTTTTTTCCCCTGGAAGCTGTGTTGATATTCCGTCCGTCTCAGTTAAAATATAATATAACTACGACATGCATTAGAGCCGGTTAATTTCCTCATACATGGGTAAAGTTACTAAATCAGCATGAAATAATTATTTTTCACATGCAACGTTTTTCTGCACTGAGAACTTTTACGTTTAATAGTTAACAGTACATGTTCCCTGTTAGGACAAGGCATGATTCTAATGTCATGAAGATTTTCTGTTGATCTTGTTAAAATGGTTGTATTATTTGAGTTAAGGTATTTTTATGGCACATTTCATGGTTGTGATAAGTATTAAGTAAGATTTTAAAATCCAGTTTAAAAATCAATTTCCAGCATAATTAGATTCCAGCATACGCAGAGCAAACTGTATCAAGTGCCCCATTTATATCTACTGTACATTCATCATCTGTCTGTACTGTACCGCCTACAGCTGTGCAGGGAACCTCATTGACCAATGGTCCATTAGTCCAGAGTAAACAACTTGTATAAGTGGATATGACTTTGAATCCAGCCTTCGTGCACTGAAATAAGCGTTTTTGTGCTTACTTTAAAACTTTGCATCATATTGAAAGTTAAAAATGTTGTGTTGTGCCGTGAACAGGGCCAGACCCTGACCCACACAGGTCCGTACTGGGACATTCATCACAACATTCATTATAGAGATTGAACAGAAACTGAAAATATGTCTGAAGAAGAAGAAGCAACAGAAGAAAATTAAATGCTGACTGTATTTTATTTTTTTTAACCATTTCAACATCTGATTTGAGAATGTCAGCTTTTGGCAGACTCCTGTCACACCACATGCACCATATTTTACCTTTGAATTGTATAAATAATTGAATAAGTCCCAATGATAAATAAATACTTCCTCTGCCCACAAAATGTATGAGGCAGAAAGTTGACCTGGAGTCACTCCGTTTGGAACTGCCAACGATCTGCCTGACCTGTTAACTCATTTACTTAGACTTCCTGCAATGTTTAATTAGTTTACAGCAAAATGTATCACAAAAATTGTTTTCATTTTTACTTGCATGTATTGTATGATGTACATCCTGCAGATATGGCATCACATTCCCTATTTAAAACAAGGGAGGAAAAAGTCAAAGAGGGAGTGGGAGTCCTTTTACTTATTCCTTCACACGTACTATTGATTCGGATGAAAAGGACACATGCGGCAGAATCACTTTTCCATTCATCACAGCTGTGGATAAGAGTAACGCCACGCACATCTCAATTGATCGTGCTGGTAAAGGAGAAAAAAGGAAAAAAAGCATGGCAAAGCACCTCTCGAGAGTACCACACAGCCCCGGTTCAGTCTCTTCTAGGGTGACGGATGGCTTTATGGATAAATTAAACAATAAGAATGGAACTAAAGCACATAATCGTTAAGGGAAATGACAGAGAGATGTGTTCTATAAAGGGGGATTTATGAGGATCAAGTCACGCGGCCATCATCGTTCTTGTGATCAAAATATTCATGCCTTTATAGTTTCCTCTAGTGTCAAATGTCGCTTTTTTTTCTTTTTTTTTAAATGCAAGCCTCACTTTTGGCTTGGGCTTCTTTTTCTTTGGTTAGTATTGATTTCAGGCATCTAAATGGAAGGAAAGGGTTTCTGTGGTATTGGCACAGTAAAATAAAGGGGTATATAAGGGAACTGGCTGTCCAAAAGCAAGGGCTAAAAAAAAAAAAAAAAAAAAAAAGAACAGAAAAAAGAGAGAAAACACTGAAAAGCATGTGTTTCCAACAAGAGGCCCACTTCATAATGTGGCCTCAGGAATTACATGAAAAGTTGTAGTAAAAAAAAAAAAAAAAAAGAAAGAAAGAAAAAGAGAAAAACACTAGGCGCTGGGATTATGGACTGCACTTAAAGGGATAGAGATAAAATTATTTTCCAGATGAGAAAGCATCCTCCCTGCGTTCGTCCTCCGCTTGTTTTTGTTTGAGATTTGTTATGTGCAAATGAGTCCCTGGCATCGAGCTCTCTGTGTGACGGCACTCCCGTCCAGGAAGGTCGGAATTAACGCAGAATAACCCAGCACGGCTGCCAAACAGACAGGGAGACAAAGAGTCAGGCCAAGAGTTGGCGCTGCACCCATGAGGAGGAGGGAGGGGGGGTGGGCTGCAGCCGAATCCTTTGGGGAGGCCGGTCCCTTTGACGTACACTGACGTTTGTAGATCTGTCCTCTTGTGCCGTTTGTTCTGCTGCACCCATAAGCCCATCAAACTCCCTTCAACCACTCTCTTGTTATGCACGCCACCTTTTATTGCCTCTGCTTTGCCGCCTCCCTCCGTTCACTTCTCATCTTCCGCAGAGCTCCGGACTTTGTGGTGCTAATGAGTCGTCGCTTCTCCGAACAGGTACGTAAACACAACTCTTTTGATTACACAGACGCCACAAGTGTCCCCCTATCATTATTATTGTTATTATTGGCGCAGCGCGCATGAAGCAAAGCAGCCTTGCAGCAGTAAGCACCATCATAGGAACATGAGTCTGAATGTCTTCATGTGAAGTCAATCAAAAGTCAAACGTTAACAGATGCCTGCAAATTCAATTGACTTTTTCTTTCTTTTCGTTTTTTTTTTTTTTAAGTTGTGTCTGTCTGGAGTACTACCCGTCTCAACAACAGATCCTCGCAGATCCTTAAATAGACGCTTGTTCGGCGCTCACATGCCTGGTTTATCAGCACATATGGAACGCTCAGGACAGGAGGAGGTCACGCAGGGGCCACCATCTCAAACTGCTCATTTGGGGAGGTAATAGATTCGCAGGAGAGCGCTTAACAGCAGTCGCATCTTCCGTAACAAGAAGGTAGCCGAAGGAAGCGCGGAGGCTTTTAATAAGCAACCCAAGACTCACAAAACAAAAAAAAACTAAAAAAAGGCTTCCGCTATCGACTTACATGGCGGGCCCCCCCTCCCTCAGCTGTAGATTTTCATCCGTGAGAGTGCAGGGAAATGATACATCATGGAAGCAGTTTTACACAATCATATTTACAATACTGCTATTCATGAACAGTGACTCAATCTCCGCAGTTTCCACGTACTATTGAGTAATTCAGAACTTATGTTCCAGACCTAAATACACTTTCATTACCTCTTTCACTCTCTCTCTCTCTTTACATCCCCCTCTCCGCTCATCAACAGTGTTCTGGACGGCGCACATGTGGTTAATGCGGTGATGGTGTGCAGACCTCTCGCTGCAGTGGAAGGAGGTGGGGAGGGGGCTGCAAACCCCAGTCGACTTGAATAACCAAATAATTGGAATTTCTAAAAACAATGGTTTCCTGACTCTTCGGCGACCCCTCACCTTATCATTTTAGGGTTTCGGGGGCCTAAACTTGAACCCGCTTACTTCAGAGCAGTTGGCTAGCTGCCACCTCAGGTTAACCCTGCAGCCTGCAGCCTGCCTCAAGAGTTACAGGCCTGTCAGTCCAGCCGTAGGAGGGCTGGGATATGCCCTCCCACAGGATTGCACTGTCCCTTCTCGGCTCTTTGCAGAGGTTTTCACCAGTGACACGAAGTTGCACGTGCAAGCAAACAACACGTTGAAGTTGCGCACCGAGGTTCGACACTTGCAGCAAATGTTGGCCACCTCTGAGTCTGGCATAGCGAGAGAAAAAAAAAAACGCACGGTTAACGCGCGGCTGAAATACAAGCAAACCTGTGAATCAGATCTCGGTCGGAGAATTTTTTGCCGTCCTTGTGAATGCAGCCTTGAAAACAGCTCCATTGAAATACAAGCTGCTACAAAGGGATCCTCGTCACACACGAACCCATTTAAAATAAAACTTTTGTTTAAAGCGCAAGACGGAAGTATAAGAAAAGTGCGTGTGTGATTTCTTTACCATGGGCACTAGCATGGCTATGAATACAGGCCTGATTTGGGTGTGTTGGGAAAGACCCGACAGAGATGAAGACTCCATGATTAATGACTAGTAATGAATCGCACTAACATCTGCAAATAGCTGCTTCGACCCCTCACATTTTCCATATTTGAACTGAGTGCCTAACGACAGAGAGTGTCATGTGTTTGTCTGAAACTCTTTCACATTTCGGCCTGCTCTGAATGAATAAAACCGAACTGATTGGTCCTCTGCTGTCTGTGTGTTTGACTTGGCTGCAAGGAGAGGTGGGACCTCATGTTCTGGCGATTTTTAAGTCAAACTTAATACTAACACTATTTCCATATGATTATCTTAACATAAACATTTGCTAATTTGAAGCTATAGTTTTCAGACAGCCCCTTATTTGTGTTACCAGCACCGTGGTCATAAATTGGTAGTCGTATATGATTTAAAAGACATTGTGCTCCCTTCTTGTTTTCACTGGCTCCTCGAATGGTGTGCATATTTTTTAGACTTAAAAGCTCTTGTATGTGACCATGGATGCATTAAGGAGAACTGGATGCCACACCAGACACGAAAGGTGGCGTCTGTTCGCTCCAGCGAAAACTGCTCTCCTGGCGCATAAGCCAAAAAAAAAGTTTCAAGCCACATGCAAGTGAAACGAAACATAAGGTTTGCTTGCTGTGGCCAAGAGCACATGTGCATTAGTGGTTGCCCCGATGGCCTTACCCCCTGGTTCCAGACTTTAATTGCAGGCGACGGGGGAAAAAAAGAAAGTTTTTGAGGTGTTTAGATGCAATACCACAAATGACCACTGGAGAAAACTGGTGGTAAGGAAATAAGATCCCTCACTTGAGATGTGTCATGTGTGTTTTGTAGCTGTCCTGTCCATTTAGGAGACTAGCAGAACGTCCTGACTTGAACATGAGTGCAAACTATGACCAATTTGCCGTCCTATATAATCAATAACATCAGTACAATCAAAAATTCCACAACGTTCTCACGCATAACATCTGGCACCACAGAAATCTCCCGCAGAAAACATCTAAACCAATGTTACAAATGTTTCAGATTACCTTAATTTCTATTTTACAGGCATATAATCTAGCTCATACCCAAATGATACTAGTTTCAGATCAGTATTTATTATACTCAGGTAAAAACTTAAGATAACATTGAATAATGCCTTTGCTAAAAGCTAACAGATTTTTGTAAATTGAAACATAGCTGTTAACTAAACTTTAGCTAAACAAATATGTTAATATACCTTTCATATAAAGAAATATAAATTAGGACATTTACTTGAATCCTTTTTACTTCTGCCACTCACATAGTACCACACAATATCCAACCTTTCATCCACATGATGCACACATGACTTCAGACAATATCCACTCAGGAAACAGGAAGTGGAAGTCCACTAGCGAAACTTATCCAGACTGTGGTCACCATTTAATGTAAGCATTAGATTTAGCTGGCCTCCGTCCTTTCTATAACAAAGGATTAGAAATGTACTAAACATGGACTAAAATGTGAATTCTGGTGTGAATAATTGCCAAGCTAGGCTAACTAGCTGTCACTTCAAACGTTTATTTATTTATTTATTTTTCCTAAAATTGGTATCCCAACATGCTTTCCATTTCAGATAAGTTCAGATATGAACCATATTCATCACATCGACTTTTAAGTCTGCAGTCAACAAATGAGCACAAATTTGTCTTAAGCTCCAGCAAAATAAATGAGGGGAGTTCGAAGGATTTGATTTAGCTGTCCAGTTGTTTGGGTGAACTGTCAAAACAGCACATCCTCCATTAAACCATAAGGTTGCAGCTTTTCTGCAGTCTTCCAACAACTCTATCAGTTAAAAAAAAAAAAAAATGTCTATCCTCCTTTATACCTTATCGGTACAAGGAATTTAAATTTGGAAGCTCAGGTCAATAAATAAAGAAGCCACTCTAACGAAGCCATGTTTCCATTTCAAATCTGAATTTCAAAAACCCTGTATGAGTTTCTTTGTCTTTCTCTTCCGTTTGTCAGATCTCATTGACAAAAATGAAGGCAAGATAAATCAACACTCAATGAAATCAGGTCATCAAATATAAATGATTTGAAGGCATTAAAAGCTCAGTGCAGGATCAGAGTGTACTCCCACCTGCAGGGGGTGAAGAAACTGGTTCTGGCTCCTGTTGGATAAGTAAGCCTTTTGTCACCTTTATTTAATGAGAAAATAAATTAAAATCCCAGTGCTAACATATTGCTGCAGTATTCCAGTGCATTTTTATAGATTTGTTTGATGTCAAACCCAAAAGGAGCACAAGGTTTCATTATTATACATAGATTCTTCTTCTTAGCACATCTTTGATCTTAGCTCTTCATTCCAGCAAAAGAGGCCACAACAGAATTAACAATGGATTAAAAATAATAACAATCAAACAGACGGTCAAAGGGATAAAATTAGAGAGAGAATTATTAGAATTAAATTACAACAAACCACTAATAAAAACATTATTTAAAGAAAGGCTTCTGTATGTGACCACAGGCACAGGACGATATTTATACATCTATATTAATTTGGTCTTGTTCAAGAAATTCCCAGCATCTTCAGCTTTTTTAGTCCTCCCAGCCAATGGTTAAAAATAATAATAATGGAGAACTGGGTTCAAGTGCTGAATAAAAAAAGACCACAGGGACTGGAAATTTCATTTCATGACAACTTTCTGATAACTGGTGATAAAATACAATAATTCTAAGAAGAATAAGAACAAATCATACATCATAAAATTCCAACTAAACCAAGCTAACGCAAACTAAAAGCAAATAAATAAATAAAAATACTCTCCTGTTCAGAAGAAGTGAAAAGTTACTGGGCTCAGCACAACAAACAGGCAGCTCAAACACTGCTACCATACCCAGCTTTTATATCCTGTTCTTCTAATGAACAAATAGTAGCTATGGGTGAAGATATTGCCACAAAAGTGTACTGGTAGATGATGGTAGTTGATTACATCAACCACAGTTGATCAGAGAGATAGAAAGGGGAGCGAGCGAGAACTGAGGGTCACGGATGTAACCAAGGTTCTATGAATGTTGTCTGTGTCGGCGGAGGAAGAAGGAAACAGAACATAGGAACGCTACCAAGAAAATTTGTGACACACGAAATAAAAAATAAAACCAATAAAAAAAATGTTTTTTGGCAGAAAGACTGCAGTCTAAAGAAAGGATTCAATGGGTGAAGATAAATTATTTTGCTTTTCCTCATCGCGTTCTGTACTGAAAGGAGACAAGGGACTGAAGATTTTCAAAGAAATACAAAGAATATTATAAACCTATTTTTGAAAAAGTTAACTTGCCTATTATATTACATTAATTTTATTTTGAGGGATGTTATAATGTTTCATGACTTCACATGACTAAATGCCCAGGAACTAGACTTATATTGAAACATATTTTATTCTTAGGTTTGACATTCCATGTGTGTGTGCAGGTGAAATGAAATCCTATTACTGGCCATGTGGATACAATGAGTGGGGGAGCTGTGGAGTAATGGTTAGAGAAGCAGCCTTGAAACCAAAGGGTCACATGCCATGTCCATGGCTGAGATGCCCTGAGTGAGTACCCAACCCCCAGATTGCAGACTGCACAAAAAAGGCTGCAGCTCACTGCGCTGTGTGAACACATGGATGGGTGAAATGTAGAAAAATAATTTCCCCCATCAAGGATCAATATATTACAACAATTAAACATGTGACAGCACACTCATTAGAAGTAGATGACGACAACCACAAAAGCTGTGTTGTCTCAAACCTTTTCGCCTCCAGGCGAAACCTTCAGCATGCAACACACAAAACAAGAAGAGAAGAGGGTAATCTTGAGAAGGTAAGGATCACCCATGAGAACCCAAATTGGTCAAATATGTAGTTTCGGAGGAACGTTACTTCCCACTGATGGGAAACACAGATACTCCATCATTATTGCTTCAAAGCAAACCCCACTTTCCTCTCAAGTACCATCCCTGGGAGCGAGACAAAGAGGGTTTTGTGAACGGAGTGGCCCAGCTGCCAAAGACAATATGATGTGGAAGCTCTACCTGTCTGCACTCTTCCTGACTTGCTGCTTTTATTTACAAGGTAGGACTGGTCCTGGATAAGTTTAAGTAATATGATTAATACATCTACGGGCCTCACTTACTTTAATTAAAGGCCTTCTGCTGTAACTAGGCCTTGGCTCCTGGCTATATCGTGGAGAGACAAGTGAAGGGTTTTTATGGCTGTGTGATGCAAGCCGTGTACAATGAAAGAGCCAACTGTGGGAGTGTTGAGGGGCATGAATTCACATGTGCTCTCCGTCTTAGGTGCACACAGCATATACACATATACGCATATGCACTTGCATGGCGTATGCACATAGTAAAAACAGCTGTTCTTTTTTTTTGAGGAGCAGAAAGAAAGCAAGAAGGGCTGCTTTGACTTTTGCTTGACAACCGTGTATTTTTGAGTCCAGCCTAGCTTGAAAGGTTTCACATTAACGTGGCATTTACGCGGCAGCATGCACACAAACACGGGACGTGGAAATAACCTAGAAGGTATAACATAAAGTAACCTACATGAAGTCAATGCGGTTGCAAAGTCCTGCCTGGGATCTGTCTGACAGGCTCGGTGGGAAAGAATATTGCCAGTGAGTGGAAATACTTTGCTGCGTCATAACATTTACCTCAAGTCACCATCAGGAAGACGAAGGCACAATAGTTGGCAGTGTATCATCGTCTGCCCTACTCTTTTATTAAAGATCATTAAACAAGCAAACATGACAGATGACGAGGAAGGCAGCGCTGCAAAGCCCACTCGAGGAAAGAAAGAAAAAAAAAAGGAAAGAAGACATTTAAAATCCCATCTAATTTTTGCCCACTCCACAAAACCAATTTCTGCAGCAGTATTAAGCTGTCAGTTGGAAGTGTGGCGCCACAGACTCGCTGCCGGGCTCCAAAATATAGGGGTGCAGCCAGTGGAGGGAAATGGGAGGAGGGGGGCGCTGGATAGGCCCGGACAGACCGTGTGTTAATGTAAGCTCATGCTGCTGTTCGCATAAAGCCTGGCAGGGAATGAAAACATGAACAATAAGTCACTCTTTACAGCTGATATTTTTCCCACATGTCCCTGGGATTTATGCAACTCCTGCAAGTTTCCAAAAAAAAAAAAAAAAACAAAAAAAAACAAAAAAAGAACTCAAGTTTTGTGCTCAGCTGGCAGAAAAGCTGCTGCCTATCAACTGTTACATAAATAAATAATAATAAAAAAAAAGGCCATTAATGAGGTATCTATTTATCATTCCTCCCTTCCTTTTACTTCCTTTCCCTCACATTCTTTCAGCAACTTTCTCCCCTCCCTTCGGCTTTCTGCTATCTCCTTTGGTGTTAATCAGCTGAAGGACAAGCTCTGACTAATGGGCTGGGGGAGACTATCACCAAGTCGGGAACAGAAAACAGCCACCGGCCGGTAGCCGCACGTTCACACGCCAGGATCGCGACAGGGCGCAGGATTTGTTGCCTAAATGTTTTCATTTTAAAAGGAGTTGTGGCTTTCGTTTCCCTTTTTAAATGTATTTTCCTTCCTCTGCAAAAATACTGACATTACTGCGCCGTTTGTGTGGAGCGGCGAGGCAGAAAGGTTTCAGTCCAAACCAAACAGGGCCGTGTTCTGATCTAAATGCTAACCATGGAAGATCTAGTTTAAAAGGAACCACTGTTGATTCTGTGCCGGGGAGAGTGTGACAGCTTTTAAATATAAAAGATAGAGCCATCAAGGTCATAAGGGATGCAGTAAACAAAAACTATTTAACAATTTAGCCGTCTAAACCAAAATTTCTTCTGGATTGTTCAAATCTTTTGTGCAGTGTAATGAAAACCAAATAAAAAATTAATATATATTGACATAAATAATCAATAACCCTAAAATGAATTCAGTTTTATTTACAACCCCCTCAAACTTAAATACTGTATTGTACTGATTCAGGTCCACTAAACACAACAAGTCTAACGTGCTAAGTAAGGATTATTATTGGTAAAGAGAGCCACCTTGTGAGCATTTGTACTGAGCACATGGTTCTGCCAAAGCCGTGAGGGTTTTCCATTCAACACCTGGAGAAAGACGCCGACGTCTGACAGCTGGAACAAATAAATCATCACAGACTTTAGACCGAATGTGGTTATTTTAAACCCTCTGAACCAACGTGAAGGTTTGCTGACACAGTTTCACTCATTCCCTCCCACCGCTGCCTTGAGGGGCACCATTACAGGATTAGACAGACGTGATATACAGTACTCATGCTCAGTCATTTCTTAGGTAACGTTCTACGCCTTTTGTGGCAGCCTGTTCTACTTTGAGGGGTTTTTGCTTTTTACATTCTTTCTTACAAGAGTCTTCCAGTTCTGTGAGATTCCTGGGCTGCCTCACTCTTCCTCTGAGGTCTATCCACAGATTTTCATCGATGTTTAGGTCAGGAGACTGTAAAGGCCATGGCAAAACCTTCATCCCGCGCCTCTTGAGGTAGTCCATCGTGGAGTGTGAGGTGTGTTTTCGATCATTATCCATTTGTAGAAGCCGTCTTCTTTTTAACTTCAGCTTTTTTAGAGATGGTGTCATGTTTGCTTGCAGACTTTGTTGGAGTTTAATTGAATCCAAACTTCCCTCTACCTGTGAAGTGTTCCCTGTGCCACAGACTGCAATACAAACCCAAATCATGATCGATCCAGCCCTATGGTTAAGAGTTGGACAGCTGATGGTCTTTTCATGAAATTCTGTGCCCTTTTTTCTTCTAACATACTTTTGCTCATTCCAGCTCCATTTTAACCTCATCAGTCCACAGGACGCGTTTCCATAATGCATTAGGCTTGCCTAAATGTTCTTTTGCATGTGCAATGTGGTGAGAACACAGGATAAGTTTTGTCCTGATGACTCTTCCATGAAGACCATATTTGTGCAGATGTCACTGAACAGTTGAAAAGTGTAGCAGAACTCCAGTGTCTGCAAAATCTCCCTGGAGGTCTGTTACAGTCAAACAGGGGTTCTGACTTGCTTTTTCTTCCAGACCTGGTTTTGACCTGGTCCTGTTAGCTGCCATGTCTTAATTACATTTCAAACAGAGGAAAGCGGTATCTGAAAACGCTTTGCTATCTTCTTATATCCTTCTCCTGTTTTGTGGGCATCAATCATTTTCAGTTTCAGAGTTCTACAAAAGGGGGTTGTAAAAGATGAAACAGGATTCGTTTAAAATATAAAGGGAGTAAAAGGAATCTATCATCTGTAACTTTATGTCTTTTGGAGATCATTTCAACTTCCACTTGATGAAATGATCTGCAAAAGGCATGAAGATACAGATGAGAGATTAGATGTTCACTTTTGCATGCCACTGTATGATACAGTGTGTTCATATAAAGTGTGTCATGTGAATTAACTTGACAAAAGGCAGTGCCTGAGATCATATTTGAATTTTGCTTGGTGATGTAAGTTAAAGCCTTACGTTGACTGAGATGATACACTTGCACCATCGTGTGGATGTAGACGGAACTGCAGACATTTAAATCTTTTTAGAAGACAATGTTATTTTGATAATTGATAAAATTAATTGTTTTTACATTTAAATTGTTTATTATATTAAATTCAATTCAATTTTATGCACATAGCGACAATACCAATACAAATTTTCCTAAGACGCTGAAACCCAACCTGAAACCCCCAGAGCAAGAATGAAGGTGATGGCAGCAAGGAAAATCTCCCCGGAAAGAGAGCTGGACAAAGGGACACACAGCTCTTAACGTGCTATACAGTAGCAGCACGCCATGCAGGAGCAGTAATAGGGAAGAAATTAGAGGATAGGAGCTCAGTAGAGAGAAAAGAGTAGAGGGCAGGTGCTCAGTGCATCATCCCCCACCAGCCAAGGCCTATAGCAGTGTAACTGAGGGATGGTTCAGTGTAACCCTAACCCTAACCCGGAGCCAGTAACTATAAGCTAAAGCTTATTTAATGCTTTAAAAATGGAACATTGCTTATTGCTAACTGGACATGTTTGGGATATATGAAGTTGGGAAACATCTCTCAGGATCAGCTGATATTCAACAGAAGCTGCAGATACAGGACTACCTAAGACTCATAGGACTAAGATGAGACTAAAAATGAACAAATATGAAGCAAACATAGAGTAATTGAACACCACAGGTTAATAGGAAGTAAAATTGAAAAGTGAGATTAGTTCACCCAGATGTGTTGATGCTACAGTACACATATTACAAAGTTTAACGCCACAATTTAGACTGACTTTGCTGAAATAAAGTTACTAGGTTCAAGAAAAAGACCCAGCTCACGTAATTTTAGTTCTTGCACTTGTCTGTATGGGCAAAGCTCCCCTATCTCATTTCAGCAAGCGTGGTGCAATAGGACTTCTTTTTATCTATTGTGAATCTTTCATGTAACATTTATCACCTAGTATATAGGATTCTTGTTTGCATCAAGTTTGTATGCGGCATGCATGCTTTATTCCGTATGAATTAAGCTTGCTCCTCTGCAGCTCTCTTCTCCTTTCTCTAGCTTTGCACTCCTGGTTTCTTCCTGTTAAAAGGTTTTTTTTTTTTTTTCATTGCCGACGTTGCCTTAGTGCTTGCTCTGGGGGTATCAAGTGAACTGGGGGTGGTACATGTCTAAGGAACATCCACATGAATACCATTGAATTGAAGAACATTGAATTGTCACAAGATGGTCAGTGTTATTTTCCTCTCCTGTTATGTTATGCATGATAACATGATTTAAATAATAAAAATCCTGAGACGTGCTCCCCATCTGACTCTCACTCCCTAGGTTCCTCCATTCACAGATCATCTCCAGTCGGCACATCCAACCTCTTTTATTCCCTCCACTTGACCCCTCTAATCCCTCGGCCCCCCTACCCCTGAATTCTCTCTACTAAATATTCATTTATTAACAACAATTCAAATTATCTAAAAGCACTTAACAGAACCCAGAGCCTGAAACCCTGAGAGCAAGATTTAAGGTGAAGGTGGTAATGAAAAGAGACAGAAAGAAGAGAGAGAATATCTGAAAGAACAAGATACAGTATATTCACACATGCACCTGGATAAATCATTACCATTATTGTTAAGCCTTATTTTGATGATTCAGACATCAGCCAAGTTAGTGAGAGGCATGTTTCTTTCATTAGCGGCCCACAAGGTCCTTCCATTTATTGGTTTTTGTGCACTGAAATCACAATGAAATAAGTGAATTAAAACATTGTGAGACTCCATAGAGAAGGCAGAGTTCTGGATGTTTATTGGATTAGGGTAAAGACTTGGTTTCCTTTCTTCCCCAGCTGTGAGCAGAGTATATGGAATTATCCTTTAAAGCTGAAAGCAATACCATACAGCCTGGAGAACCGGCTTAACTAAAATAAGGTGTTATAGCTGTAATGCATTTTCCATTTGAAATTCACAATTACAGATGCATTTTATGCTCGTACCCCAAACTAATACGCACTCATTTCTTGCGCCGCACCATACATTAGCCTGGTTTTCATTTCACAACACATTTCACTGTGAGCTGCAGGTACACACCGTGAGTAGAAATGCTGCAATAGGCGATGTGCAAAGTGGGATCACCTAATGTACTTTTGTTATGAAATGCTGTGTAGTGTTTCAGTTGCTGGACCACTGAGATTTTCAATTCACTGTAGTTCTGTAGCTCATCTACGTGCACAGCCCTCAATGCAATGAGTTTTGGTTTGTGATTTTCCAGTTCCATTTACTTTTTTTTTTATTATTATTATTATTGTTTAAAAACACCAAGCCACCTCAATACATGTGCAGGGTTTGTCCAGATTACCTATAATCGCTTTCTTTTCTTCTTACTTCTTTTCTTCTTACTTGACGACTTACTTGACTAACCCTAATACGAGGGAGGAAATATACATTTAAATCTAGGATAAGTTTGAATAATATTGACTGAAGCAGACAATAAGAAGGAGGAACACAATACATGTAGCAGAAAATGGATGGGAGGATAATGGAAGGTAATCTGTTGTGAGTCACAAGAATTAACTCCTACTCTTGTGAAATTCGAGAGGATAATCACAGAAGAAATGCAGGAAAGTGTTTATTATGCTTTTCCCAATCATTAGCTTGTTGAACTGAAACCTGTAAACGTTCTATACATAATGATGTATGCAACTGCACACTGCTCGCATAATGAACCCCTTGCACATCTGATGTTAACATGTGCACTGGGCGATATTGGATTACGCATTCAGAATGAAAATGCCGCAAGCATTCATTGAAAATCCAATCCTAATGTGAGAGGAGATGCTGATCACAAAGTGCAAATACACGCACAATCACAAACCACCCACACACCGTAAGAGCTGCATGATACAACAAAGTAAAACGTAATGGGTAATCTCTGTATTTTTTTTTTTAGGTTCAGTTAACAGCGAATAAAACTAATGTGGAACGAGAAAGGGATCCATAGAAAAATATCAGCCACTTTTGTATCTATTGAGGGCTTTTCGTCTTCTCCTGTATCTGTGCTGGCTAGTGGTACATTTATTGTTTTCTCATCGAGACAACAAGAACAAGAAGAACATCGCAGTTTTGCCCCCAAAGGGATACAATATACAAGGCCCTGCAGCACAACGATGACTCACAGTGAGAACAAACGAAGAAGTTAAGGTGAACACCTTTAAACCTGGTCCAGGAACAAATCCACTGTCGTTTTATAATTTAGTAAATTAAAGGAAATGACCAAAGTTTCAGGCTTTTCGACGTAGCCACTGGATATTTGGATACGAGTGGGTATCTGGCCAAAGACAACCTGCTGGACTTCAATGTCAACAGTTTAAAGGCTTGGTTTAATGTATTTGTTCAACAAAAGCAGTGTGTTATGTGTGTCAAGCTTCCTCTCAGCATCACGATCCGTTAACAACCAAAACCAGTTGTTACCACAACAAATAAAAAACAGACATCTTCCAGTACCAAAATCCTGTCCCTTGCCAACAGATTCAGTGCAATCACTTACCCAATCACTGATACTACAGCTGAGCCCAACTGATGATATTTCCCTAAACCTAGCCACTTTGTTTTTGTACTCAAACCTGAATAATGATCATTTTTAGTTGAAGAAGTGAAATGATGGTCAGTATACCTGCAGGCCGGCCAGGTGCCATGCACATGTTCGCCCTTTTCCATGGCTGTTCCCCACGTGCACAGCTTCCTCCCGCAGTCAAAATATGTGTTAGGTTAATTGGCGATGCTAAATCGGCCGCAGTTGTGCACAATAGCGTGAATGGTTGTTTGTCGTCCCGCGTTAACGCTGTGTTGGACTGGGGCCCTGTCCAGTGTGCACCCTGCCTCTCACCCAGTGACAGCTGGGATAGAATCCAGCCACCTGTGACTCTCTACAACATAGCAATTGCAAAGGTTTGAATACCTGTCCAACATAAAAGAAAAAATAAAAAAAAACGTCAGCATATGATGCTTCGATCGCTGCTTGGAAACCTGCCGTTACTATGTCATTATTTGAACAGTGGGAACTCAGAGCCTGGAAACGTGTCATTTAAGCATCACTAAACTTTTTCACCCAACTCAGTTGGAGGCTGAACGTTTGGCCTGATTAAAGCAGAAATCATATCCGCAATCACTGCTTAAATCTCCCTTTTCTGGCAGCTCCCTATAGTTTAGTTTTTGCCTGGCGACAACATAACAGCGTGCATATCAGTTCTACCTTGACTTTACACGATTACCAATCACAAAAGAAACAAATATTTTCAGTACAAGACAGTATGCAGCTACATAGCAACATTTCACACTCAAGTCTCAAGTCACAGGAGGCACATTGACTTTTCAAGGAAATGGCTGAATTGTGTGAACGTGTACTGTGTCTACTGTTGTCTGCGCGTTAGTGGGCTGAATATGAGAAAATGTTTTATATGAAAGAGATACAAGAGGAAGATCGAGCAAGGGTTCTTCTGTTGGTGTATTGTGCAGCGTGACCTCAGAGCTTCGCCTTCAGGTGAAACTCCAGAAGTGCAAACTGCAGTTTATCATTGTGATGGAAGATGAATAACGCGGTGAAAACATCGGCATCGCAGCAATGCATCAAAAAAAAAAAAAAAAAAAAGAATAAAACGCTGGCACAAAAAGTTTCTTTAGTGCCTGGGCACATCAGTTGTTCAAGAAAGAAAAAGGGGGGTAAAAAAATCAAGCTGACGTCCTTAGAGCTATAGAGCAAGTGTTTGCATTTGACATTTATGAATTCTACCCACTATTCTAGAGGCTTTATTGAAGTATTGAAGGGCGTGCACTGTGAAATAATTGTAGTGCAAATGGCAACATCAACTTATTGATTATGCAGCTAAAAGCTCATTCATCTGCACTAAACAATACAAACAGTGACAGATGGATCTTGATTTAATGAAAACTGCCCAGTTCCAGTTTTGCTGCATCTTGCAATGTCCAAAAGCAGACACCTACACAGATTATACTGTTTGACAAAAACTACAACCGAGGACACACAGCCAAGTCCAAATAAAAGCCATCTCTGGATCTGCTTTACCCTCAGCTGTCGTCTTTAGAAGCATATTTAACCACTAGCTCCGTTAATCCACAAGACTGCAAGTGGAAAACTAGTATCAAATGGTCAAATGCAACAGAAGAAGATGTACTGAACTGGAATAAGCCAGATATTTCAATGTGCAGCCACAGCAGATGGCAATGTTGCTCTGTCTTTGATGCAGCAGCGCAGGACCGTGACAAGAGGTAAAGTCCCAGTGGGCAGTAGATGGCAGTCTAGCTTCATTACGCTGCTGCTTGGCTGATTTTGAAGACACTCCGGGGGATATGGAGGACTCCATCGTCAGGCGCACGGGAAGACGACTGCAAGAAAGAAAATGAGGACCAGAGATGGCAGCCTTGCCACGTGTGTTGCCGCGGAGTGGGGAGAATGAGAGGAACGACCGAAAACAATGGGGCGTCAGAAGGAAGAAATGGGAATGAAGGTTGGAGGTCGGACAGAAGGGCAGGGTGTGTGAGCGACAGAGATTAAAGGGGCTGGAGCACATGAGACGGAGGGGATAGCAGCACAGGGCCGGTTTCATACAGATGAGGATGCGGTGGACGTATTTGTGTCCCCCTGCCACGGCTTTGGATCACTCTATCCACGGGCTGAACTGGGAATTCAATTTAATTGCATTATTAATGCCTTTTGATTACAATGTGAATGTCACACAATCATGCGCCTGCAACCTCTGTGCCCTTCGCCCAGGCGGCGCGCATGATTGTTTAGCCAAATCAAACCGGTCACTGTGAAACTGTGCAATAAATAGTTACAGTATATTTCCCCATCACAAGCCAACGCCCAGCCCGCATCTTCCCTTGTGCCAGCCCTTCACTCGCCACATGTACCCGCTGTGCGCCCCACAAACTAATGCACATCTCATCATGTACATTAATAATCATTTGCATACAGACAGAGGACAACAACAACAGACTAAAAGCAATCACAACTTGCTCAGCTCGTTTTTCATGATGCGACTCGCATGATTTACTGTGCCCCTGGCTCCTATTTCATTTCCAAGAATGCGACATACTGGCAGTATTGTGCAATTAACCAAATGACCCCTTAATCATGTCATCTTGCTGTCTGTATATCACAGACAGAAACAGGCAAATCTGACTGCTCATTTCAGCCTATCACCCAAAGCAAAATATAATGGAAACCTAATGAAGTGTATTAAATGTCCTTATATTCTATTCTCTCACATTAGGCAGGGGCAGCTCCGAAACAGGAATAGTCCTGTGTGTATCACCATAGACTTGTGAGAAAAACAAGACATGGAAAACCTCACGGGCGACATCTCAGAGCTGGAAATGGATCCTCCGGACGCACGTTTGCATATGGATGACCCCCCCACCCCAAATGGTAGTTAAACAATGGCGATAAATACACATTGATGAGGGGAGTAGCCGTCCTATTTGTGTGCACATTGTCCGAAAGCTGGCTATTAATTTTCATTAAGTGCTGTCAGTAAGGACCATTAACCAGGCTAGAGAATAATCACCTCCCCAGAGAGCCGACCTGTTTATGGCACAGGTAAGGGTTAATAGAAACAGACCACCTTAGTGACACAGCACTCATCGCGCGCACACCACGGTAAGCATTCCCTAATAATTCATTTTCATTTAGGATGTTCACCTCGCATCATCCACAGCAAACAGGAAAACAATTCTCTGAAAGGGCAAACAATTGTTCCTTCATACACGTGTTATGGTAAAGTGAATGCGGTAGCACTTTGGAGGAGGATAGTGCTTATCCAAGTGAAGTCCCGCTAATCAAAGGTTCTTTACAAAGACAAGACGATCATCAGGAGCTCAATTCCCAGAGGTGATTAAATATTGCATGTCTCTCTCTACTTCACAATGTATGAAGCAGACAGAGGTCAAGGCAGACCACTCACTTTCAGTGAGCTGAGGCTGAAGGCATAGCTTTTACTACTGTATGTTTTGCTGTGTTTGCTGCCTGACTAAACAGTCTGATGAAATACTTGATCATTTTCTACAGTTAAAAAGGTGAATCCTCAAAATGAAACTTTAAAAAGAAAAATCTGCAATTATCAATGAACTCCATGTAGCTCCATGGCAGATTTTTTTTCTTTTTGCTACTAATTGGTTCCATTTGACTATCCTTAAAAAAAAAAACATTTGGCAGTTGGTTTGGGGGTCGTTGGAGACCTAAAACAAAGCTAAAAGCCAAAATAATTTGAGCTGTTACGTGTCCTGTGTTTTTCTTTTCCCCGCCTTATCTCCATCTGCTGTCTCCAGTTCTATTTTTGTTGCATCTCTCGGTATTGTGAAGCTCCTCACCTCCTCCCGGCCTCCTGAATGCTGCGCAGCTCCCGCGTCTACTCATGCGCCCGGCAGTATTTCAATCCCTGTTTGCCTCTTTATATGATTATCTCTCTGATCTTTCAGTGTGTTTTGTCTTTGCCCTATTTTTGCCCTATTTTTGTGCATCATATTCACTACACCTCTCCCTATTTATCAATCACTAGCCACCAGCTACTTGTTGCTCTCCCTCTTGCTTACCGCCTCCCTCAGCCCTTCGCCTTCCCCTGCCATCGTCTCTGCTTACATTGACCTCCATTCCCCGAGAGATTACAATAAATTCTTTTTTACCCCCCATTTTAATATAAAGTCCTGCAGTTGTGCTTCCCCACGGCTGACTGCAGCAGTACCAGCAATGGTTTGCCAACAGGTTAGCTAGAAACTGGACCATTCAATAAATGATGTCACTTCCATATCACCAAATCTGCTTAAAAAGTACAGTCTCTGACTAATTTTTGAGGAGGTTCTTCAAGCCAAATGTGGAGAATTTTTAATTTGTAGCTTTTAACCTGTTTTGCTTTAGTGGCTGCTTAACATGTTATTGCCCTACAAAATCAGGATCAAGTGCACTGCCCTTTAAACATCTCCGAAATATAAACAGAAATCTATTTAACGCCTGTGAAGTCAGTGATCTCTACTAGCTTCTTTGGTTTCATTCTCAGAATGATAATTTTTGACAAGGTTGTATTCATTTCACGTGACGGATTTCTTTTGTTTCCGTTTTTGCTCTTCTCATTGGCCTTAAGTTGGCTGTGCTCCGTTGGAAAAAGATGACACACATTTCTGTGTGCCCTTCTGAGTTTAGCATTGTTTGACTTTTACACTGGATGACAGCGGTGGGGTGGTTTGCTTGTGATGCCACCACCGACAGTCAAAACACACCCACACAGTCCTGACGAAGCAGATTTGCTGAGTGTTCGCATATTGAACTCTCAATAAATAAATTATTTAACCAGGAGCATGTGCTGTGATGGAGAAATATTTAGGATTTCAGGAACTTTATCCAAGCAGATCACACCGATGCGTGTTCACAAACGTCAACAGAAAGGCAGGGACATCTATACATGAATACCGGTCCTATTTTTATACTTATCTCGGCTGTGTGTTGCTAATGAAAGTATATACAGCATAAGCAGCATGCAGCCTAAGTGCGATACAGCTCAAGTGCAACATTATCAGCATGCAGGTGTCACAAGAGAACTATGCCATCATCACAAACCAGTTATCATTACAGCCAATCAGGAGGTACCTCCGCAAAGTTGGAGGTGATTAAAATAATAGCCCACTTGACAGTCGGGATCTTAATAGTTGTAGAAAATTTTGCAGCAGACTGGATGTTAAGGATTATGTTTGTTACTTTCTCCTCACTAGTCTGCACATGGATTATCCTGTGTATATGACATGCTCTCCAAGTCATTAAGTGAGTGTTGAAAAAGGGATTTGGGATTAGATGGTCTAAATCTGCTCCCTATCTGCCATATGGAGGCTATGTCTATCCATTATCCATCAATGTGTCAAACACTGTGCAAGGGAGCAGCTGTCCATAGAAGGCCGGCCAATTGGTTTGATACAGGTGAAAAGTGATGTATGATTGCCTTAGCAAACCTATCACTCTCCGTCTGCCAGATGGCTTTGGCCTAGGGACACCGCAACCATATCAGACCTTGATTTCTTCGCTCTCTAAGGGTCTCGCCTAAGTGTAACTATCTCGGTCTGGCCTGCTTTCCCGGTGGCTCCCGTGGACTCACTTCTTGTATGAGCAAACTAATAAAGATACTAAGAGGCAGCAAGGCGATCCTGCCCTGCTTTACGCTTAATGGCAATCCCAAAGGTGTTTAAAAAAGGCAGCTGAACTTACTGTACAGTTTTGAGAAGACATTTTGCCTCTCATCTGAGTAGCTTCAGTTCACTCGGATCAGTGCTGAAACATCTTCTCAAAACTCTACAGTTGCCTTTTTTAGAACACCTTTGGGATTACCATAACCTGGATAACTGAGAACCTTCACACACATCACGCTTAATGGCAATTTTTCACCAGGGTTGGCGAACAGCAGTAAAGTGACTAAAATACAATCATGTGTGTAGGGAAAAGCGATGGAGAACTGGCACTGATTGGAGACCATGTGTGGAAGCTGTATTTTATGTTGGTAAAAGTTCTGGTGAATAAATGAATCCAGGAAGACCAAAACCAACCAGAATATATGGTTTTGATCTGATAACACACTATGCAGTGATTTATGACACTGCATGTATATGGCATATTAGGATTTTACATCACGGGGCCATCGCAATAATATTATAGGTTTCTATCTGGACAGTTTAAAGATTAACACCAGGTTGGCTGTGGTTCGATTGTAATTGCGCAAATTTTGGCAAGCCATCAGCTTCAAGCTGTGTTTCCAACCCCTGCAATTTCTGGTTTCGCTATGCCCACTTAAAAATGCAGTCACGTAGTCGGATAACATTGACAGGTGAGTTCAATTTCTCTGTGCTTAAACATCTATGGTAATAAATCCAAGGCTAATCAATGTGCATTGGACAGGCCTGGACATTTTCTTGTTTAGCCACTCAGACTCTATTCAGTCTTTTTACATCACGAAAACGTCTAGTCAGTGAAGCTAGCCTCACTGTTTTAGTATCCAGTACAGATGGATTGGATGGATTAGAAAATAAATTTGTGTGCACTGGTTAGCTGGTAGATTCACATCCAGAAAGGTATGCTGTATACCTGCCGTCCCACAGAATTATTCGTCTGGTCCAGTTTAACATCCAGCTGGTCACACAAGTGTATTATTGTGGATTCTAGTTACCAACAATGTCAAGTCACTAGTAAACACAAACACGCTGCTTGACCTTCACATTAAAATCCTACCATTTGATGAAACGCCAGGTGGTTATTGTTGTGAAAATGCAATCTGTTTGTCTCCAGCATCAGCACAGCAATTGTCTGGGTAAAAAAAATAATATTCCACAAAGTGATGTTTTAAAAAAATAAAATAAATAAATACTATTATTGTTTATCTGTTGATGATTACAGGGACAATAGACACAGTGACATAATTCAGAGACAAATGTTGGCCTGCACAAGAGGAGGCCATGCGTCAAACCCCGACATATGAAAAGGCTTTACCATTCAAGTCTGTGAGGGTTCTCAGTCATCCAGGTCATGGTAAAGGGTGTTGAATAAAAGCAACTGGACTTGTAGAATTTCTGAGAACCTTCACAGACATGAATGGTATAGCCTTTTCATATGTCTGGGTTTGACACATGACCTCCTCTCGTGCAGGCCAACATTTGTCTCCGAATTGTGTTCTGAAGAACTGAAAAAAGCTACTTGGAAAAGTGGTGAAATGCCTTGAAGAAATTCTACCAGTTGCCCTTATTCAACACCTTTTGGTTTCATTATTCACCAACCTGCTAAAACTATGGTCAATAGAAGATCTGTTGGGTGGTTATACTTCCAGGATTTTAGTTTTGTTCCACATTAGCCCAACACACTTAAATTGCTTGTGTTGTCCTATGACTTGTCATATGCTTCCCGTCTCCTACATTGACAATGGCGTACAGATGGATGAATGATTTTTATTTGCCTTTGTGCCTGTGAAGGTTCTCAGTCGTCCTTGTCTTGATATACAGTATTTCACGTATATTTGTTTATACTATAGTTTGCCCAACATTAATTCTCGGCTAGTAACATTTCATTTTGAGCTAGATAATACGTGAGCCACCAGTTTACTGGAAAATGAAAGGGGTGTTTATGCATTCTTGTCTGTACTTGTGTTTTTGGTCTTGTGAGATGTCATCTGGTGATGCTCAAATACTGTTCCATTCAAAGCCGGCATCTGTCCAGTTACAGTCCGACTACCAGCATATGTACTTGCCCCACTTCTTCTACCAAGGTTATCTTGGGAGGTTACTCAGTACTTGGTACATCAAAGTACCGCAAAATGCCTTTCTGTCCATGCTTCGGAATCAAACTTGTCAAGTCCAAATGACTGAGTATGCAAGTCCAAAGTTAATGGACTTGGTATTGAACAGAATATATGACATTTGTTTTAATTTCTTCTTTTAAAATTTGACACTCCTTGCCCTGTACGTTTTCACAATATCAGATGGAAGTTGGATAGTAAGTGATGATGGATGAAAAAAAAAGCATAGAAGGAACACAGATTTTGTGTGTCTGTATATATTTTTTTTACAGTTGTTGTAAAGTAGATTTGAACAATGTCATTTACTCAAGAAAAAACAAAACTATGCCAAATGGTCGCTGGCTGACTGATTTGAATACAAACAATAGATACCAATGCAAAAAGTCCTATACACTATAATATTTGCCACAAAAAGAGAGAGTTGTTTTCCACCAAGACAGTATCAAGAGAAAGGGACTTGGGGAAAGGAGATACTGTAATAAATGTATTCTAGAGACCCAGAAAGACCTGGAATATTCTTACAGGTAACTGAAGGAATTTGTAGTTTATAGCAGTGCTTTATAGCAACACAGACTCAATGCCACTTGCATGCTTAGTTTCTGTTGCAATGGAAACGCCGTCACAACACAGTTTCCTTGTAAACACAGCCAGCACATTTAAATCTCATTAACACATCACCTCGACTGTATTTTGCAAGTGTCTTAAAATTTTAGAAAGGATCTTTGAGTGCCTTTTGACACGTAGAGAGGTCAATTAGATGGTGTTGAAATTTGCATTGATTATGAACATTTCCCAACTGAACGCTGCACTTTTTTTTCTTTCGTTCCTGAAATAACAACTCAAGAGGATTATAAAATTGGAGGAAGAACCAGATACATAACCTAACATGGTTTCTTTATTAGTCTGTGTAGGAGTCCTTTTAATTTGGCAGAAAAGGGTGGTAAGACGGTAGAAAACAGTACCTAATCATGACATTAATACTGGGGTTTCAGGGCCCAAACAAAGACATTCTTAAGGGGTTAAGAACAGCTACATGATTAGTTTGTCTGCGCTGGCATTTCAAGTCCTTTCTGGGCCTTACAAAAATAGTAACGCCACAATGGATCCTACCACTTCCAAACTCTCGTATGAGCCATATTTATTTTATCACTTATTTTTCCACTAGGTCTTCATAATATGCTAATTCTATTGCCAGTTAAGAGCTATCACAGCCACTGATTACAATGAAGAGTGGCCCTAGTCATTAAACAAACATGTTGTGAAAGTGACAGATTTGTATAAGGAGGGAATAATTACTGCTGTCCTGTTAGTTGATGTGTTACAGTGCCCATTCCTTAACTTACTTACTTTTTAGTTAAAAAGTAAAAAAAAATGTTGCCTCCAGAAAAGCGCGGAAACAAATTGAAATAAAAGAAGCAGAAATTTGATAGCACTTACTGCTCGGTAAAAGGACAGGGGGAATGATTTCTGATTAGTAATTGAGGCCTTCCACATTTACCTCCTCACGTAATGATTGCTAATTTTCACATTGACATATGTTATTATGACACTGCTCACCGGCGTAAGAGCGATAGAGGTTGAGTCCTTCAGCAAAAGGTGTCAATCAATGCAAGTTATGCATTATAAGTATAACCCTCTTTGTCCGAATGTCCATTTGTCCATTATTTTCTTCACACCAGGCCAGCTCACGTTGTATCAGACTAAAGGTTTTTTTTAAATAAGAAATTAAATGGCATTCTCATATTTCAGATGTTTTATGCTCTGTGAGTTTGATTGAATCACACCGCCGTGGCCACAAACACATGCTTATCTTTTTTTTTTCAGCCCGGCGAAAGGGGGCTATCATTTTTACCCCTGCGTGGTTCCTCAAAGATGCCATTTCTCACCTTCAGGTCTGAATTCTTTATCTGTCTTAGAGGGATGTTAAAGCAGGCAGACCATAGAATTGCCTCTCTGTTGTGTACATTGGGTTTGTGTTTGAACAAGATGTAATGACATTGTCTGCTAGTTGCCATGGTGCAAAAAAATAAAAAAAGGCAGTTGTGCATTTTTTTTTTTTTATTTAACCATCGAAGAGCATTTTGTGGTACTTGTCTATTCCTTTCCTCCTCCTTTTCCCCATATTCTTTTTTCCCCTTTGTCTTTGCCCATCACTGTCATTAGTTTGTTGCACCAATGATCTTGAAGGGTGATGCTTTTTTAATGGAGTGAAAGCAGAGCAGATGTTGTCAGCTACTATTAAGACACCCTTAAAATACAAACATGAAACAGAGAAAGGACTACTCAAAAAAACAAAAACAAAAAAGACACAAGATTTTAATCTGTTTCAGCCAGCATTGACATGTTTGGCTGATCAGACTAAGACCAGGTCACGCAATTAAGAAATAAAACTTTTGATTTGTAAAAAATAAAAAATAAAAAATTATGATAACAATCGATCCATCTCGGAGTTGTGAGTTCTGTTTCTGTCAGTCTGCTGTTCACACCTGTCAGAGAGGAAAACATGTCTCTGTTTGTGATTGACCAAAATTGTTGACTGAACATTTTATTTTTCAATCAAATATTGGGAACTTGACCTACACCATTGTGTCTCAGTGACAGTATTAAAAAAAAAAAAAAAAAAGGCTTTCATTTTGAGAATCATGGCACTGGCAATATCACTTCCTGCTATGATAAGTGGATTAAGGAACAGGCCTGTTAAAAGTGCATCAACGTGTTTCTTTACAACAGCGTTGACTTTGCTCCTCTACAGTGAGCATTTTTAATGGACAAACCAAGCACAAAGTACCAGGGCTTTAAAAAAAAAAGGGAAGGGAAGGGAAGGGGTAAAATTTCTGTGTCTCAAATGGCCACTTGAGGCTGGTTCCAAACCCGAGTCAATCCCTGTAGCCCACATTGTTAAAACTGTTACAGCCAGTTTACAAAACAAAAACTGTTATGGTCTCTATAGGAAGTTTCCCAATTCATAACTCACCCATTTAAATAATAACGACACTTAAACTCAGGTCCATCTGTCATGCTCCCCTTCTTTTGCCATTTTTGAATTTGCTGGGAGCCAAGCCACTCACGCTGAGCTTCAGGACCATTCCTCAAGAAAACTAATTAAATTACAGTTTCTTCGTATTCATATACAATTTGTGTGCAAAACTAAAACAACTTCCTGGCAGTTTCCTGGCAGCTAGGTTTTCTTTTAAATCCTTGTCTGTCGAAACTCGGGACATTATGACGAACGACTTATGGCAGTGGTTCTAAAACCTTTTCTTACCTTGAATTTTCCACAACAGCTCTTTTGAGTTTGTTTGCTGATTGGTACTCAAAGCCTTCTCTCCTGCTGCAGTGACTGACTTGGCTTACAAAGTGAAAATTAACATAATACGGCCACATATCTAGTTGAAACCTTGGTTTACCCACAGCGCCTTGCAAAGTAGTCCCACTTAAGATGAGCCTGGAACTGAAAAACTTTGCTGCAGTTAATATTCTGCCAGAACAGTTGAATTCACATTTGTATTTCCTGACCACTATGTTAATAGAGTTGTGACCCTGAGCATGCTCGCGGACATCTTCCTGACATGGAAATGTTCAGAGACTGAAATGGTAACAAAAAGGTATTTCAGAATAAACGACACATGCCATGTCCACCACAGTAAAATGAAATAGCTTGAGTTCTGCAAAAGTTACATAAAGCTGTATTTACATACACAGTACTTGTTACCAGGGTACATTGATTGCTGGCTGCAGTCACAGGTCTTCAACATGGGGGTCCACGACCCCTAGGCCCTAGGCTCTAGGGAATCTGTGGAGGTACTGTAAGGACAGGGGTTGGGGCGCTATTTTAGTAGTGCGGCAGTACCCGAGACCTGTCAATCTAAGCTTCCTGTACACAGTAGGCCCCACCCCTATTTCTGCTGAGCCAATCACAAGGCCACATATTACACGCTGCCTTTTGTCAGGCTCCCCTCAATTGGTTGAGAGTCTATTCAGTCCCCAGGTGAAGTCCCAGACGCACGTTGCAATATTAGCGGAAGAGAAGCTAACAGTGCACACTCACTTGCCACTTTGTTAGGTAAACGAGCATCAGAATGGGGAAGAAAGGGGATTTAAGTGACTTTGAACGTGGTATGGTTGTTCGTGCCAGACGGGCTGGTCTGAGTTTTTGAGAAACTGCTGATCTACTGGGATTTTCACACACAACCATCTCTAGGGTTTACAGAGAATGGTCTGAAAAAAGAGAAAATATCCAGTTAGTAGCAGTTGTGTGGATGAGAATGCCTTGTTGATGTGAGAGGTCAGAGGAGATGTAACCACTTGTTACAATCAAGGAATGCAGAATACAATCTCTTAACATGCAACACATCAACGTTGCTGGTACAGCAGCAGAAGACCACACCGGGTGACACACTTTGGGCCCCTTAGTACAAACTGAGCATGGTTTAAATGCCATAGCCTACCTGAGTATTGTTGCTGACCATGTCAATCCCTTTCTGACCACATTGTACCCATCTTCTGACGGCTACTTCGAGCAGGATAATGCACCATGTCACAAAGCTCATATCATCTCAAACTGGTTTCTTGAACATAACAATCCAGTAGAGCACCTTTGGGATGTGGTGGAACGAGAGGTTCACATCATAGATGTGCAGCCAACAAATCTGCAGCAACTGTGTGATGCTATCATGTCAATATGGACCAAAATCTCTGAGGAATGTTTGCAACATCTTGTTGAAACTATGCCATGAAGAATTAATGCAGTTCTGAAGGCAGAAGGGGGTCCAACCTTTTACTAGCAAGGTGTACCTAATAAAGTTGCCGGTGATTGTATATACGTATGTTTATGTGAAATATGTTTTTTGTTAACAGCAGTTGCACAGTCACTCTACCATTGAACATGTTTGAAATAATAATAATAAAAAAGATTATTTGAACCTGTGTATTATCTGAATAGCTTAATACTGAATTAAGCTAGGGGGTTCCTAATTAATCTCTCCATCAGTTTGGGATCCTTGTCCAGAAAAACATTTAAGACCCCTGCTTTAAAGGATTTGTTGATTAAGAGTCAAAATAATGCCATTCCTGTCTTTCAGAATAATAATCCAACTGTGAACGTACCAAAGTGAATGCTACTGTCAGATTTGAAAATGACTCCCACTAAATGAGAAATAATGACATCTTATTCAAGGAGTGGGAGCCGTCAGGCCTAAGGGTATGTGACAAAGGCAAGAGGGAGGCCAAGACGATCAATACTTCACTCTGTATGAAGTAATAGGCATTAAATACTCCTCTTTCTGCTCTCTTGGGAGAAAAAAAACAAACATATCAATCAAAAGCCAATCACCCATACCCACACCATACACAGAAACCCCCGCAGGATATACACCAGCTTTTCCCATATGATAGATGCGTTATTAAAGCTTAATTACAGTATTATCATTATAATCGTTTACAATTTAGATATACGTTTCTTGCTGGTGAATGCCTGGATGACTTCAGTAAAGGTTAGAAGGCGATGCAGTATGGATTGTGTGGGGAGGATTTTGGCCTCCCTCTGTGGACGAGTTTATGAGAAGAGATCTTGCAAATGACTGTTGACAGAGCAGGGGGCATTCATCAAGGAAACAAGCCACATGAGCACCGAGACCAGAGTTAGGGCTGGAATGAATCTCATAGAAACAAATCTAATCTAAGCGCTGCCAGTGAGCCCATTTATAATGTTAAGATCACAACGTGAATCCATAGAGAGGAGTTCAAGAGGGAGGGGAAGGAGGCGCGGGGCAGCGGCTGAAGGATAGCAATTGAATAAATGAATGTGTAAACTTTGTTGCTGGAGCGAAGTCTTTCGGGGCATTATTCGACTGCTTCATTGTTAAGCAATGAGGAGAAGGATTTTGAAAAGGAGTCATTTTGGTATTAAAAGGTTTCTGTCAGCGAAGGTCCAAATTCCTGGTGGTTTTAGGCCAAAAAAACTCATTCTCTACATTCTCTGCACCACCTTGTCTGCAGAAAACAGGCCTCTTGGGGCAGGCTGGTTCATATCAAGGAGCAGCAGCATGCTCTGTCATCCGCAGCAGGCTGGTCTCTGGCAGCCCTGCCTGTCTGCTGATTTGCAGCACAGCTGGAAGTTTTAAATTGGAATAGAAGCCAAACAATAGATGTAGCAACGTTTTTTTTTTTTTCTCTGTTTTTTTAAGAAATCGGCAAAAGTATCATTCAGACAATAAAGTCTGCAAAGCATAGACTGACGGAGAGTCATATTTATGACCTCCTGACAGTTAACTTTCAGTTAAAGCACTTTCGTTCTTCTCTGTGTGCGCAGGTACCCAGTGAAAGATGGCATTAAATAATCCTGAATCTTGCTTTACGCTGAGAAATGATGCTAATTTTTTATTTTTTTTAGATTAATATTGATTTGTAGCATGGGAGGGAACATTGCATTCATATGCAAATAGGAACCGGTGTGCTTCTGATTAGATGATAAGAGTATTTCATTGGCTTTGTACCTGTGCTCTGGAATCAAGGAAATTTTGGTTAGACTTTACCGTCAGTGTGCAAATGACACGTGACAAAGCGGTAGATGAACGTAATTTCTGAGAGACATCTTCATACACCTACCTATGGATCTACATACCTGGATACCAGCAGGTAAATATATCCTGATGTGACTCCTTTCCAACCAAAGCTATATACAGTTTCCTAATATTAGTAAAGCAACGTTCGTATGTGTCAGAAGTGAAAATCTTATCAGGTTCACTGCTGTGGTAGGAAGGTTTCAACAGGATTGCCACAGCCTTTCATCATCCAAACTCGAATGAAATACTGAAATTCATATGTATTGATGTACAGTTTTGAACCAAAGGTAACATTCATTTTACATGATGTGCCCCCGTGGTTCTTTTGCAACGCCAGTTGCAGAGTTGCCAATATATTGGGCTTTACCTACCAAACAAATGCCTGTTCATTTGGATTAAGGCGTCACTAATAAATAATAGTTGAATAAATATTACAAGATATTATTCATATATATACAGCTGTCTTTCAACAGTTCAACTGTTAATAACACCCTGCTTCAGAGGGAAGACAGGTGTGCAAAGCAATGATACGAGAAGAAAAATCCGGTCTAAAGAACTAAATGAACAATGTGACATCCTGTGGATTTCAGGTAATTGATAAGAGAGTTTCTTGGATTAGCTGTTGCTACTGGCAATTTGGAGAAAGCCCATTTCCCTTCTATTCTTGTTCTCTGCTGATGAAAATAGGCAATCATGCAATAATCCACTTATGAGCGTGCAAGCTTGGTTCACAGCAGACTCAGCAGCAGTTTTCACTTTAGAGGGCACGACCACCTCAGGCTGCTCTATCATGAGCTCTCCCAGGCCAAACGTGGAGCTCTCATCTTAGAGCTTCCTGTGTAATCCCAGATCAAAGGTCCCGTGGAAACGGGAATGGATTCTCTGCTCTAACAAGCACACTTTCTCAGATGGAAGAAATTGAACCCATTTTTCTTTATCTTCCTCCTGCAGGTTAGTTCACTCAGTGCACTGAAAGATAGACCTTGTCCAGATAGCGCGGGCCGTGCTCATAGCAGAACACACAGGGAGATGGAACGCAACATTCCGCCGGACGTTTGATGTCTGTTTTCAACCCCCTGTTTTCATGCTCCCCAGAGTAGCAAATGATGATAGGCAAAAGAGGAGGTAGTAAATTCAAGCAGAATGAGGTGTCATGCAGGACTCACCGGGAGTTTTCGAAAAAGCTGACTTTTATTTTCCATGTGCCTGTTCGTACGTATTTAATCTCAACTAATGACAAGCAAAAAAAACATACTTGAACAACACCATTACTTCCATGTTTTGAGTGGACAGAAGGAAATGTTATGGTTACGTGTTATTTAAAGACTAAAACAACCATCCATCTTTGGTTAAGAGTGTTAAAATGTTTCTACACTTTACCCAGAACACTTCAGAGTCGTGCGCAGGCAGCTTCTTATCACTCAGGCCCAAAAAGATGAATTTAAAGACACACAGCTAAATATCTTGTTTCTTGAGAAGGGACAGTACGTGTCATGTTGTTGATATATATGTATATATCGTGCTGTTATTTGAGTTATATAAGGTAAAAAGAGGGAGGAGGACTGGGTGGATGATGAATGGGGTAACATACAGTATCTTGTTACTTTGGGAAACCGTTTCATGGTTCCAGCCAAGGGTTAGTGTTGCGTAACCACAACCATTCCCTGAGTGAGCGCTTGCTTTTGTAACCGTGATGGTGAACTCCAACCAAGTTATATTTGTTGCTGCCATTACGGAAGCATTTACACAACTTTGACAAATCTGTATGTACATACATATAAAAGGTAAATGGCAAACCTTTTTACATTATGAGTGGTACAACAATCCAATAGTTGCCCATTGAATGACTGCCTGTCTCTAACAATCAGGAAAACAGAAAGAGACAAAATTGCAGAGGCTTACTGAGATAGAGGGAAGTGAGAAGGGAAGATCAGAGAATAAAAAGCTGGCCCATGTTCAGAGTCTCTGTTTCATGCTCCGGAGCCTTTGAAAATCAGAAGGGCTGACTGGCAGCCAGATCTGACGTGATGAAGGAGGGGTACGAACGAACGAACACACACACACACACACACACACACACACACACACACACACACACACACACACACACACACACACACACACACACACACACACACACACACACACACACACACAAGAAATGCAACAGGAAACATCAGATGGAGTCAGACAAATCGAGAAGGCAAACAGACTCAATCAAACATCCGTCACTTTTTTTTCTTGTGTTTTCTATAGGCCCCTAACAACAGACAAATATGTAAACTGAAAGAAGTTGACACCACTTTGAAGTACTCCGTTTCAGTGACTTGCTCACACATGAACTTTAATTTCAAAAGCAAAACGCGCTACTCTGAAGAGCACCAGTGAGAGATCACGATAAGATAAAATAAAATAAGATAACTCATTAATTCATAGGTCTTCAACAGGGGGTCCGCAACCCCTTGGTGGTCCGTGGAGAGACTGCAGGGGGGTCGCATAATCTAACAAATAAAAATATGTTTAAAAATAAATGAACATAGATCCAACATAGTTTTGTAAAGAGATAAATGGAGGCAACAGACGTTATCTATCAGTCAACACTCATTCAGTGAATGACTAGGCCGAGTTTAATATAGAAGTTTGGGCTAAAAAGCAGGCTTAGTTGTACAGCAGCGGAAAGAATTTTTTTTTTCCCCCCACAAGAGTAATATTTATGAATTTTACAACCTAGGTGTGTACAGAATCGAGACCTCATTACTGGTAGGTACCATTTTCTGTTTTATTTGGCTTAATGCAACGGCAAACTATAGTGATGCGCGTGTCCACAACGAATCGTTCAAAACTCCTCTTCTGAGTCCCTTTTCTGACTCGTGAGTCATGTTTCATTATCTCTATTAACTTGTTCACTGACTCGCCCCTGTAACCAATAGCTAGCTAACTGCATTAGAAAACATTTACAATGTCGTATTGAAGAAATATTCTTACGTAAATCATTTCTTTAGCCATAGTCCATTTGTGGCTAATGCGCTGCCTAGGTCAAGCCTCAACAACTTGGCTTTGTGAATAGTCGCAGAAGAAGTGATTTTTGGACTCTATTTAGATGACAATTGTTGCATTTTGTGCAAATTGGAGAGAGAAATATGAATCTTTCCCCTTTGAGAATTGTCGATCTTTCAATGATTTTCTCATTTTCACTCTTTCCAAAACAGTGCTTTTATCCACATGGATCAGTGCGGACTAGGAGTGGGTGGAGCTTGTGTCAGCATATGGATTTCCACCCACTGTGGCTGACTGACTCAGTGACTCAAATTACTGGAAAACTCGATTCTCTTTGGTGAGTGACTCGTATAAACTCAAGTCAGTAAAAAGAATCGAGTTTCCAATCTCTAGCAAATTAGCACCGCTCCTGGAAATATCACACAAAGAAACATCTTCACCGCAGCAGGTGGTAGCACTTCCAATAGGCACGTAACCGCTTTTAGTCTCACACTGTGAGCCCTAACATTATGAACAAATTGGCAAGTACACGGTAGCATATCTGAGCAGCAATTTATCTAATGGAAGTGATGCTTAGTTGCCTAAGTGTTGTATATGAGCTCTGATTATTGTCGCACGGCCGTGGTTGGCTGAAGAACACTAAGGTCACACTGGACTCACCATTTACTCAGTAATATGAGTGGGCATAAATTCACTGCCATGACTAAAATGTTTCACATTTCAGTTCTACAATGGAAGAAGCTACCCGGATAAACAGCAAAAGTCCAGTTGCTTTTGTTTCAGCTTTGTTTTTTGGATACATCGTGACCTGGATGACTCAGAACAGACATGTTTTCATTATTTTCATTACGGTTAAGTACATACACATACTATATGGACGTCCACGGTTTTACTCTGGTTTTTGCCATTTCTCATTACCAAGCTGCATACATGTCTCCTGTTATTTCACGAAGGGGCTTTCCGATATAGGAAGAAATTACTGAGGAGCTCTTAAAGTGTTGTGCTTAAATGTGAAATGAGTCATACAAGCTGTGGGTTCCACCACAGGCATTTGCGAGATGTAATTATTCTGATTGGCACGGCATGACTTCCAAAAGGTTAACAAATAATTGCAATGATGCCACTGTAGCACAGCTGCTATGCACGAGTACCCCAACAGTGAAGATCCACCAGCTTCCCGACTTCAAAACAAGGAGACAACAGTGTGAATATTTGAACTTCTAGAGTGAGTATTGACTGATTGGTGGTTGGTGGTCAGGTCCTGGGAGCTGTTGTGTCTCAACAAAGGCTTGTCTGAAGCCAGATGCTAGCGTGGCAATCTGTTGTATTTGCGATGTAAATACAGAGAAAAAAAAAAGTATAGACAGGGCTTCAGAATTTTTTGTTGTGAAGGTTTGTTTTTTCTCATGTCAGCTAGCATTGGCTATGTTTTATTCAATACGGAGACAAAGAAATATCACAACATTAATGCATGCAGCACAGGCTAGAAAACAATAAAAGGGTGCCATATATATCAGAGAAACTTTTCCCCAAAGACTGTAGCGAAAATCCGTCTAATGCACCAGAACCTGAAAAGGTGTCTTCATCTTGCATTTGCCTTTTTTTCCCCCCATCAAAACAGACGAACAGTAATTACCCCAGACAAGCTAAAAAAGTGTTTGTTTTTAGCTTTAGGCTAAAACTGAGGATTTTTTTTTGCCAAAATTTGGCTGATTTCATAAGTGTGTTATTGAGTGTGCAACAAAACACAGTCGAGTGTCAATAGTAAACCTGTGGTTGAAGGATTTGATTTCTGAATGTCACTTTTATTTATTTTTTAATACACCTGAACTGCTTTGGGATGCTGCCGTGCTCCATGCTTGGTTGCAGATACTATATGTAGATTATGAAACATAAAAATAAAACTCCTTTCTTCTGTTACCTTTTTTGGACGGTTATTTGAAGAACTTAAAGTCAAGACTGCCACTCTAGTGAAATATTTACCACTACCGGTGTATCACTACCCAATATATAGTGATAATGACATTTTGCACATGAATTCAGAATCTCCAGAGAATGAATCATGATCTTGCCTGTTTTAATGCTACCATAACTGAATATTGTATTTCTCCTTTTTTAAAAAAAATAAATAAATAAACAAACACTGCTGGATAAATTGTCATGGAAGATCACCGTGAACAACATCCACACTTTACAGGAACTGAAATAATAAAGAAACACTCTTGAAGGACAATTCTCAACAATTCCTGGCAAATTCAATAAAGAGTTAGATGTGATGAAAGAAAAAAGAAACAACCTAATAAATCTAGTCCTGGCAGAACATCTTTCTAACACTGTGTTTCCTTTCTTCCTTTGCACAAATGGGATTTTTGATAAGTGGGTGCTCAATAAATCAATGCTTTCATTTGAATTAAACAGTTTCAGTAGAATAGCTGTAACAACGTTAAAGTGCTGCAGCGCGTGGGAGGAAACTAATGACGTGACAAAACAGACACCCACAGGAAAAAAAAAAAAGGACAAACAGTCTGACACAATAAAACAAACTTGGCAACATCAGGCCTTCACCGTAAGCATGGTTTCAAACTTTTCCAAGAGATCGTTGAGGCTTTCATTGACAAGTGCTCCTTGGTTATTAAAATGTATTTCTTTCTGCCTTCACTTGCTGATAAAAAAAAAAAATAAAAAAATGTGTGCCTGTGATTATATATTATTAGACATTCACATTTTTTATGTTTCCACCAGCTAGTGAAATGGGAGTGTGTGTGTGCATGGCTGCCCAGATTTATTAAATATGTTGTGAGAACTTAATAAAAAGGTATAAAGTGTTTTATTTCGCCAATAATGGAAGTGATCACACTATTGAGGTGAATAATCTCCAGCGAGGAACATGCTGTCTTCACTTAGATGGTTTGAAACAGACCGTTTGTTCTTAAAATACTTCGGTACCGTGCACCAAATGAAACATATTGCAAACAATGGACGCAAAAAGGAATTATGCACAAAGACTGAACAGCCACAGAAAGGATTTGCGCCTTCTGTGGCAGGGATTTCGATCCCTTACAGACTATAAACTATTGTGTCGCTCTGATGCCTTGCTTCTTTATGAGCTGAACTCCTTCCACTTCCACACTCCGCTTCAAGGCAACTCAAACTGCACAGGCAAAGCCACTCCTACCAGGACAGGAGAACCAGGTACTACAGTTCTCCACAGCCGAAGAACAGAAAACACTGGCCAGAGTCAGCCCACACAAGGCTGCAGGACCGGATAACGTCCCACGGCATGTCCTGAAAGACTGTGCTAAACAACTGAAGGAGGTGTTCAGACATTTTTAACATCTCCCTCCAACAAGCAGCAGTGCCAGCCTGTCTTAAGAGCACCACCGTCATCCCTGTAGAGAAAAAGCCGAACCAAACAGGCCTCTCTGATGGTTCGCCCTGTGGATCTCACACCTACAGTGATGAAATGTTTTGAACGCCTGGTGATGCAACACATTAAGAAATGTCTTCCTGCAGCTCTAGATACGCCGCAGTATGCCTACAGAACCCAGAAAACCTTGCTCTACCTCTCTCTGCCTGACCTCGAGCAGGAGAGCGCATACTGAGGCTTCTGTTCATTGACTTTAGCAGCAGCCTTCAAATCCGCAGCAGCTAGTGGAAAAAATGAAGACACCTAAAATATCAACAACACCTTCTGCAGATGGGTCTTTAACTTCCTTACTCAGCGACAACAAACAGTAAGAGTGGGCAGGTCTGTCTGCAAGGTACCTTGCAGCCATTCATTTTTATAGGTAAACAAAAAACGGAAAACAAGTCGGAAATCCATAAAACGAAAACGAGCCTTTATCTGATTTTCCATTACGTGTTTATGTAAAATAAGTTGGGAAATAAAATATGACCATATTTTTTTTTACTCAAGCTTGCTTTGTCTTGACCCAGAAAATGTTCTTCTTCTTCTGCTTCTGAACCTACACTACCTAGATGTCTTGCTGCCCCCGGTGATATTATTGGCTCGCTTGACGTGCTTGTTCGTCCTGTAAAGTTGCAGATGAAAGCACAATGTTTCCTACATTTAAAAAATATTAGGTGTGAATTATTCAAAGTCATTTTTGTATCACATTTACTAAACGTGAACTCTGAATGTTAAATCTAAATGTTCAACGTTGAGCCTAAATTTTAAATGTAGCGCTTGGTGAAACAAAATATTTAGCTAATATGCTAAATGACGCTGTCGCTGAGCAGGCTCTCTCCCCAGGGCTGTGTTTCGAGTCCTCTGACTGCACAGCCAGATTTCAGCTCGAACCACATTGTCATGTTTGCTGATGACGCGGCCGTGGTAGGCCTCATTAAGGACAAAGATGAGTCTGCATACAGGCAGGAGGTCAGGCAGCTAACAACACGGTGCATGTCCATCATTAAAGACTCCCATCATCCCTCCCATCACGTCTTCTCCCTAGCGCCCCCCAGGGTAAAGGAACGCAAGCATCATCTGTAGAACATCCAAGAAGCTGAATAGCTTCTTTACTCAGGCTTTAAGGATGATCGATGGACTGCCCGCCCCCCCCCCCCCAAATTAACATCCTCACTCGACCCCTGTTCTAACAGCTAAACCATTGATAAGGAACACTATTTCATTGTTACCTAGGTACGCAAGTACACAATGAAAAATGACAATAAAACAATCTTGAATCTTAAAATGACAGTCTTGTTAGAGACACATCTGAAAAATACCAGTGCACCTGTTGGATTCAGGAGTGCTTGCCTTTGATGTTTTATGTCTTACCTGACAAGAAGAACACAAGTTCTTCAAGTGTCAAATTATTTACTAATCTTCTGAGAATGCAAGGCACCCATCGCTGATGTTCACTTTATATTCTTAGTTGGCAAGATAAAACTGAAAACACGCCCGATTTTACGTAATCACAATTCCAGGCCGATAGGATTTCAGTCGGGGTTTGATCTGACGACAACCGAACTACAATATGCATTTTTATTAGCGCCCTGCCGTAAAATTACAGCACAAATAATCTGCGTTTTATTAGGTGTAACCAAAAGCTGCTAGGAGATTACAGTGATTCTGTCAAAACTCAATCACAAACATACATTCTTGTTTGAATTTACAAGCCTCATAAACTCTGTTTATTGTGTATTTTTATATTATTAAGTTTTTTTCTTTTTTCATCTCTATAAGTTTGTGTAATGACCTATACTTCATACAGAGTAGTTGGTAGTTCTTTCCATCAGCAAACACAACTGAAGCAATTTTGTGAATAACACATGCCAAAAACATTTTTCACAGCTGAAGCTGAATTGCAGCCTTGGGAGATGTTTTTGGTACCATTTGAGCACTTCCGCTTCAATCTGATTTTGTTTCCAAACTATAACAAGGTCCCCCTCTGGGATTGGTGCTGCACTAACACACTATTCACACACCAAGACCACTGATGTCACACTGCAAATAGAGACAGCTGTACAGTTTGACATGGAAATGCAAGTCTATTCTGGGGGATCCTCCCTACTGTGCCAATAAAGCACATCAGCATGAAATACATAGCGACATGCAGAGAGAAAAAAAACAGAAACAAAAAAAATAATGCCCCCTCATGGGTGGAAAGTACACGGGAACACTATACAGAGTGCATATGGAGTGTAACCACTGCAGGTGGTGCCTGTGGTAGAGTAGCAACAGAAATGATGATGTTCACTGGAGATTGGCTGGTGATTTTATTGGGATCATTATATAATTAGTAGGCATACTTTCCAGCGGTGCCTCAAAAATTAAATGAATCTCAATTACCTTAAAGAACCGTCTTCCACTGATAACAAACCATATGACACAATTCCGAATTGTGTTAATTATGTTATTTATAACTTGCTCTGTGCAACAATAGCAGACAACGAAATAATTGTTAGATACCTTTCAGCACAATAATGTTGTGCTCTGACATTAAAACTGAATCATTATTTTTTTGCATAGAAGATTTTTGTTTTCATAAACACTCTCCTTTATCACCTACTCATCACGAAGTCTGCGAAGCAGCTCAGTTATGAAATGTTGTTTCTCACAGTGCAAATTTGGTTGCAAAAAAACAGACACAGAAATATTGATCTGTACAAATTTCTGGCAACCACATACGAGCAACCGAATACTTTCTCTTGTTATGTTGATGAGTCAGGTCTGGAGTGAACTCTACAATACTGGATGCACCTGAATGCACAATTAACTGTTGCACTGTCACAGTTTCTCTGCAGCCATTACGTTTCTTAAACAAACTTCTTAGACTGTCCTCCTGTTATTTACCACGTAGTATTTCCCTCATTAAAAAAATTTGGTGATAAGTCGTTTAGCACAACCTGTAGTTAATTTAAATATTTGTCTTGCAGCAGTTTCATTATATTTTACAGATGAGGCTGCTGTTGGATATGCTAGCTAAGGTGCATTGTTTTGCAAACATAGCTTTACCCTTTGGGTTGAGGCCGTTAATGGACTCTGCTACTGATAAAACCACCAGCAGTTAATCACAGCTTTACCGTCCAGAGTCATTCAGGACGAGCTGTTTAAGGCCAAGTGCTTCTCCACGTAGCTAATGAGGCAGCAGTCAAAAAGACGCTAGCTAGCAGAGCAGAGCAAAGTGACCTATGTAAAATTGCTTATTTTCTCTGTATTGGTATAAATTTATTGCATGTATTACATACATTTTAATATTTTTTTTAAATGTTTGAAAAAAATGCACAAGACACTATAAAGTATCTGAGAATGTTTTTTTTGTGTCCATGTAAGGATTGTTATTGTGTCTGTTTTAACTACTTTATGCCCTTTTAAATTGCCCCCTGGAGAAACATGAAGTGATGTAATTTGAATTGAATATATCATTTATTCTAGAATGTAAGTGAAAATTACCAGCAATTGCCAACGTATTCATGGTTGAAAAAAAGAAAGTGATTAGCGCTACAGCTACCCAATTCTTTTATTCTGTCAGGGTTTGCACAAAGTAATTTAGGCATCATTAACCTGTGGAAACTCCTTGAATTTTGGAGGAAAAACACATACAGGGGTACTGGAGAAATCAAAGATTTTTTGAAGTTTGTTCTTTAAAAAGATTTTGAAATAAAACAATACTGATTTCTATCCTGACGTAGACTGAGTTCACAGTATACTGCAAGTTTTGTAACATGCAAGTTGGATTTCACTATAGGGACTGTTTCAACTCACACAGATAAAAAAAAAACTATTGGATAGTGGTGCAACCAATCAAAGATATTTCATTGTAAACAAATTCAGTTTAATAATCCCAAAAAGCATGTCCAAAGAATGTGATTGGCCCAGTAGATCTTTGAAAGCTGGTCTGGAACCTCTTTTTGCTTCTGCGGACACAAGAAAATGTGGATAGGAGAGGTTGGGGCTGGTTTCCTACTACTAATTCACTGCATAATGTCCTATCATTTTAAAAGTCAACCAGGTCTTTTAAAAGATCCATTAGTCCACTTTCCCTAAAACATTTCATTTAAATTCTTTAGCTGATGTTTTTATAGCTAGTTTTTCACATTTCACACGTTCTCTTGCATGCACTCAGAAAGTCGAAATGACTTTATTCTACAAAAATGCATAGCCTGGTAAGAGTAGGCATGGGAATTCATGGGAATAGTGAAAATTGGGAAATTGACTATCACGCTAGCTGTACTGGAAACCTGTAGATGTGAGAAGACATTTTAAAAGCAGTACCAAATACGTTAATTATATGCTGATTAAGGTCATAACTTGAATTATAGAGGGTATGCACATGAATAGCTCAATACTGAATACAAAATGATAATTATCATGTATATTTATAAATAGTACTAGGCCGAGTTTAATATAGAACACACTGGGGGTCCCTACTTAATCTCTCTAATCAGTTTGGGGGACCTTGGGCTAAGAAAAAATAATGGGGAGGAGATTTCGTGTAATTGACTGTACCAACAGATATTAAAAGCAGTTGAAGAGATATTTTACAGGCTCCCAAAAGCTAAAGAAATGAGAAGTAATGGATCGCTGCATTACGAAGAAGCAACTGGAATCCAGGCACAGAAACCTGGTGTTGTGGTTCACATTTACTGTCAGGTAATATTCATTTATGCTGTGTTTTTTAATGATGTCATACCTTAAGTTATTTAAGTTACGTTCTGGAGGGCCATCAGATAAGTTTGCGGACGCTGTTTTGGCGTAGTTACGGACTATAGTAACTATTTCAGTACAGTTCAATGAATAGCAATGAAACAATAAACAGAATATTTGTGATCACTCCTTGTCATCCTTTTAACATCCGGTCAGACACTACAGTATTGTGTGGTTAGTGTTTCTTCTCAATAAAGCTCTTAGCGTTAGCATCTTCAATTTAGCTATATTTATCATTTGGGAGAGCCAGACCAAGACCGCGAAGCTGGACTCTGCGGTGAGGGTGGCAGAAATGAGGACACTGGACAAACTGCTGGACATTATGGACAACACTAGCAACCCTCTCTTTGCACACCGTCATCAGCAACCAGAGGAGCCTGTTCAGCGAGAGACTGCTCCTTCCCAAGTGCAGGACTAATAGACTCAGGAACTCCTTTGTTCCTCATGCCATCAGGCTCTACAACTCCTCACCCAGGGGGGACGGGGAAATAGGCCACAGAGGACAGAAGGGAAGGAGTGGTGGTAATCACCCACCCACTGTGCAATATTTGTTATTTGTAATTTAATCTGTTAAGAGTTTGCCGTTTATTTCTCATATTTCTATTTTGTATATTGCTGCTGAGGGAGTCATCCCAAAGGGATCAGTGAAGTTGAGACTTAGTCTAAATGTAAGTCTATCATAACGGAAATGACCTAAAACCAACTTAAAGTAACTGAAACTGGGGCTAGTCCACTTTTCCAAATATTCATTTTCGAATCCATTTGTCCTTAATTTGATCTGATAATGCACATTTTCCCCAGGCTCCCTGTATTTACTGATACATTTCACTATGTTGTTGCCACTCAGGGGGGGCATGGCCCCAGGTGGCAGTGACGTCAATGCATACCTTCTGTAGTCTCATATCCTACTGTACTTCTATTATTCCATGGTTCACGCTTCTGGATCTTGATGGCACCAGAATAAAGACCACAATGAAACGATCTATTGAGTTTAAAGATAAAAATCACTGTACATGAGGAGCTGACATCGGGAGACAAATGTGTGTAGAGGCTTTGAAGGCTGCATGACCTTCGATGACAAGGAGCCACTAAAGCTGCGACATGCGTCCCAGCATGGCCTTAATAAAAAGGTGGGCCACGTTTCCTTGACCATGCTCTGCTGCAGATGTGAAATAATACCGAACTGTGGGGATTAACCTCTCATTCTCTGTTTTCCTCCTGATATCTATCTCACACAGACTCCCCCCCCCCACCTGTCGTCTTTTCACTTGATTCATTGATTTAGCCCTGCAGGTAAGATGAGAGTGCTGCAGTGGCAGGATGAAGCACTCGCTGAAGGATATGGACATGATTGTTGCTAAAACGGAGAAATTACAGCTTGTTATACAATTTGAAGCTTGTAAAAGCCTAGAGGCTGGAAGGGTGCAGTTCAGATTAGAAGGTCAGCAGCTCAAATCCACAAAAACACCCGAGGAAAGCGAACGATAACATTTTTTCCCATGGTCAACAAACGCTGCTGAGAGAGGAATCTAAACAGACTTTTTCCCGACTTGTGCTCTGTCTACAACGCTGTCAAGAATTTCCACCTCCGGACCTCACATCCTTAACATTGGTGCAGATGCAGTTTTAGCTCAAAGTGACCTCATTGCACTCCACCACAGTTGTTAACTTGTACACATAAAGTATATAGGAACTAGAAGGTCGCAGACTGTATTAAAAGAATGGGAGATTTCCAAACACACCAAGTTATTACTGTGAGTTTTTTTTGTTTTCTCCTACCTCACCCTACGTATGTAAGGAAAAAAAGACAAAATTATAATTGACTTAGCATAACGTGTAGTGCAGTGTTTGGTTCTTACTTAATTTAATAATTCACTAGTGCAAACCCTTGGAATCTTAAAACTTTATTCAGGCTGGGTTTAAAAAAAAAAGAAAAAAGGAAGAATGTATTTCACACCGACATGCAAATCGATCTTGATTGGAACAATCCAATATAGAGTCATTAAACACTGATCAGATCTCCCTGTTTTTTTTTTTTTTTTTAAATTATATGCCATTTCCTGCTTCCTCTCATCAGAGATCATTGCTGGTCTCACATGACAAATCTCGCGTGACAGTGGAATGAAATAACTCTAGTGAGGGAGATCTAAAACATAACAGTAGCCACAACTCTGCAAGCACCCTCTGGTCAGAAAGCTGATTGGATTTGAAAAGTATGAAGACAGAAGCGAGAGGTAAAAACCATTAGTTTTGTAAAAATCTCTTTCAGTGAAATAGTTTCGAATCCCTCAGCAGGGGGTTACTGAGCAGCATCGGACACCTACCTACAGTTCTGCCCCTGCTGCACGATTTAGAACTTCATTCCTCACTTTAATTTTGGAGATCTGGCAGATGTAAACAGATGCGGGCTACAATTTGAACCGCTTTTTTTTTTTTTTTTTTGCCAAACTGGCCCCATTAAAGCTATATTGCTGGGCTTTTACACATAAATGAATCTCTGTTTATTGAATCCTTTGGCAGAAGAGCTCACACAATGCTGATCAAGCTAATCAGCGCCAGTAAATCTCTTGAGTTTTTATTCTGATGTCTGTGGCAACATTCTGCCAGAGCTGAAGGGGAGATGGGGTGGGGTACAGCAATTAGAATTATGGCAGACTGTGTGCCAGAAAAACAAGTGTTACAAATATAATTATAGTCTCCAGATGAGAAGAAACTTCGCATTCAGTGGAAAGATTACAGGCTAAAAAAAGAAAGTGACTGATGACGAGCGCAGACGTGGATTACCGCTGGTGTAGCTTTTCTTCTTGGGTGAGTTTAGGGATGGAGAGACTGCAGGCATGCATCACATGCATGCAATAAAAGTGCCACGGCGTAGCTTTAAAATGAGCCATTATCTACACCAGTCAGCCACAACATTATGACCAGGAGAAGTGAATAACATTTATCATCTTGTGACAATTAAATGTTCCGCTGGGAAACGAAACAAACAAACATGAAAAACATCACAATGGCCTCCAAATTCACCAGATCCCAAATGGATCAGGTATCTGTGGGTGATCCACAGAGACCACTCCCCTCAACCCTTATGGCCCCACTGACAACATTCTGTTCCCAGACACCACAGGACACCCTCCACAAGGGAGACCCACACAGACATTAAGACAGGTGGTCATAATGTTATGCTTGATCAGAGAGAACATTTCAGGGAATGCTCTTTAGGTGGTGTAAATCATACTGAATCTAAAAATGTCAATATGGTTATTGGGTTATACTATATTTGGAGTGTAAATCTACATTTTGTTGGATTTTCTGTATTTTGTAGCATTTTGTCAGTGTTGTCTAATTGGCGAAAATGTTTATTTAATTCGGCGGAATCTCAAACAATGGCCGTGAATGCTGTTGCCACGAACCAATAAACCGAGAAGAATCTGGATGGAATCTGTCATATAATATGCATGCCAAGAGAATATTATATAAATGCGCCAGTATGTTTCACGGGGTCCAAAGTGACACAGTGGTTGCGTTTGATTTATTCATTGTGATCCATTTTTATTCGTCATCCTTTAATCCCATCCCACTGTTGTTTTATGTGGTGTGCCTAAAAATGTTTTGCAATATATACCCTGAAAAGACATGACGGGGTTCTCTCTGCTGAAAGGCTTTTAATCTGAATTTAAATCTGAAGTATTCAGTTTGGTTTTTAACAATGTAGAGCAGTAATTGTAACAGGGGAAAAAGGGAGCAATTATACTTTTAAATTTAATAGCCAATGTTGAATTGTTTTTACATTCCCTCCTTTAATGGGTAGACAGGATTCCCTTTGAAGAGGTAAAACCACATTTTTGGAAGACTTTGGGTGCTTTGGTAGACAAACAGCGAGAAAACAAGATTCCGCCTGGTACTATTTATACCAAATCCTTGGCAGAATATGTGCGGTTTGTGGTATTTCAATAGGCTCTTGTGACAGTTCCAGTCAAGGGGTTGTTGAAACAGTTCAGTGGCACAAGATATCTGATTTCAGGGTGCTTTCTACCAGTGAACTGTCGCACCTACAAACAACTGGTTCCCAAATACCGTATTCTAGGAAGTTAAATGTTATGTTTGTTCCCTTTCTAGTATACATTATTCAGTAATATGAAATTGGGGTGTTACAGGAACCAATAATCCTGCCTTGTTGGTCAAGAAAAAAAAATTAGAACCATTGATATTCCAGAAACCACAAGCAGAGCTTTTTTTTTTTTTGCTGTAGAATTTGATTTCATGTCTCGTTATGTTTCATGGTTTTCAGAGGCCAGGATCATGCCAATTGATCTGATTGTTTTGGAGCGACTCTTGATTAGATTTGGGTATATCTTTTTTAGACTCCAGTTTCCTTCCACCTCCAAAGACATGCTCATTAGGCTGATTGGTGACTCGAAATTGTCACTGTCAATGGTTGCTTGTCTCCATGTTAGTCCTGCGATAGCCTGTCCGGGGTGTACCCCGCCTCTCACCCAATGACAGCTGAGACAGGCTCCAGCAACCCCCACGACCCTAGTGAGGATTAAGCGGTAGGTGAAGATGAGATATCTTTTTTAGGTGAGCCTTATCTTACAGCACCCTAGGGTTTAAGAGGTTAACTCCTGCAGTTGAGGTAAACTAAGACCTTGGTCAGTAGTTGAGGAAACATGGTATGGTAGCCAGTGCTTTCATTATCCCCCTGAGCTGTATAGCACATATTGCTGACCTTTTTAATAAGTGGGCAAAATCATCACGCCACACTGCAATAACTAACTATCTGTGGTATTTTTTTATTTTATTTTTTAAGATGATGACATCGCCTCTTTCACATCAACCCTCTCTTTCTCCTTCCTCCATCAGAAGAATTGAAGAATATAATGGCCTTTATTGTCATTATACAGCATATAACAAGCTTGAAAAACTGCGATCTACAGTAAAGATTAGTTTTCTCATTTCCTTTCCCTGATTGATGTTAGCACTGATGATGTAAAAAAAATATTTACACAACCCCTGAGAACTATTGTGCAGCTCGGTAAGCTCAGCCGTCAGCAACGGCACATTCTGAATTCATTTCGGGAAATATTTAATGAGCTGTAGAAAGGGGAAAAAAATGAAAATAGACAAGGAAATGACAGAAGAAGCACAGCCAGAAAACAATTACAGATTTTCAATTAATCATCCACGAGCGCGTACACCTTAAGTACAACGCCACAAAACTAGCTTGTTTTAGTGGGTCTACCAACATGGAGCCGATTCACTCCAGTGAATACAGACTATACACAGTGTTGATATTTGGTGTCCTCAGTCTGGCCTAATCACCGCACACAAACAAACACCCGAACCAGGGGAAGATTAAATGCCATTAAATGCCAACCTCAATAAATAGAGCTCAACACTATATGAAATCCATGTGTTGGTGCCAGGCCCCATGTTGCCATCCGACCATCCACCTGACCCTGAACCAGCCCTCTGCAGCAGCAGTCCAATCCACATCTATAAATGATTATCAGATTAAGCACATCAAAACACAAATGAGCTCCAAGTTCACACCAGTCAACAAAACAACAACCAGCAAAGCCAAATTTAGTCATGACACTCAACCTCTGCATGAGTAATTCTGTTCAGCACATTGTACTTAAGCTAAAATTATGTATTGTAAAGCATGTGCTAATAAACCAGAAAAGAATACTTTACAGCTAGAATAAAAAAAACAAACAAACAAACAAAAAACAAAAACAAAACAAGTTCAGTGTTCAGTAGAAAGAGGGTTGTTCACAAACCAGGGGGTTAGTGTAGATGGACCACATGCCTAAGTGTTCTATAGGAAGACACTGAATCTCAGCTTTCTTCCAGTGCTTGGCACTACTGTTTGAATGTGTGTGCGCTTGTGTGGATAATTGTTTCACTGTGACTATATAGTGCTTTGAGTACCAATAGGGAGAAAAGCCTATTAAAAAGACCATTTACCATAAAAATCAGTGTAAGTACATGCCTTGGCAGCAAACAGAAGCTTACCAATTACCCATACACCATACTGTATATAGTTGGTATAAGTTATATAGTTGGTACAAGTTATATTGCTACATAGTTAGACAGTTAGCTATATTAGCAATATATACTGCTTAAAAAAAAAACAATAAAAAACAAAGGAGCACCTTTTAATCAGAGTATAGCATCAAATGAATTAAACATCTGAGATATTGATCTGGTCAGTTAAGTAGCTGAAAGTGTTGTTGATCAGTTCCAGCTGCTTTGGTGCAAATGAAATCAACAACAGGTCCACTTAAAGTGAGCCAACCCCTAAAACAGAAATGGTTTTACAGGTGGAGCTGCACAGGGCATTAGGAGGTCCTCGACCCATCAGCAGGACCGCTATCTGCTCATCTGTGAAAGGAGGAATAGGATGAGCACTGCCAGAGCCCTATAAAATGACCTCCAGCAGACCACTGGTGTGGATATCTCTGACCAAACAATCAAAAACAGACTTCATGAGGTTGGCCTGAAGGCCCGATCCCCTCTAGTGGGCCCTGTGCTCACTGCCCGGCACGGTGTGGCTTGATTGGCATTTGCCACAGAACACCAGAATTGGCAAGGAGGAGATAACCCCAGGACACTGTCCTCCATCTCACCAGGAGCATGACGTTGTGAGGCATACACACAAAACTGCAGACCAGCCTTCCCCATCATTTTTTTAGCGTTTTTTTTTTTTTCCTTGAGATCTGTTTTAAAAAAACAGCCTGTATGAGTGAGCTTAATCAAGAGGTTCAGCAAATGTTACAGTTTGTCACTTGAAAGCTGCATGTTCATTCCACACAAGAATATGTTTTAATATTGAAAGAACACCCAATTTTAAAACCATTCAAAATGACCACAAGACTATCATGCTACAGTAGCTAGCAGCAGTGTAAACAGATATTGTTCCCACCATTATCATTTCAATGCGGTCTTCAAATGTAACTTGTCAACTTGTGGTTATGTCATGGGAAGTCCTGTACACAAAATGTTCTGCCTTCAGCCCTAAGTTGTGAGAACACTGCTGCTAGGCAGCTACAAGCATCTAGAGGCCACAGAAGCTAACAGTTAGCAAGCAATCGACCAGGTAATGCAATGAACCCCTTAAGAGGTTGTCAATACCACAAGAGAGGGACATTCAAATGGAGTTAAGGCTTCAACGCTGAAAACATGACACCATTTAAAGACAGCACTTTTTAACCTCGGTCAGAAGAGCTCTTTATGTTTATTCTCAGACCCCTTAGCTGCTTACCTGATTGATTTTCTTTTTGGCTCACCACCCTCACTTTCAGAATCCTGTTCTTCACCTTCCCATGAGCTCCCATGCTAGATTGCAAGTGTAGAAAGTCTTGTGTGTGTGTTATAATCCATTCTGATCAGACAGGTGCCCTGATGGCCCATTGTGGCACTGCTGAGGTGACATGACGAGAACGCGGACTTGTTGTTTGTCAAGTTGGCTAAGACACAAAAACTGGAACAGTCATGTTGTCCTGCTGTATTATTTCCTTTCCACCTGAAACCGACAACCAACTGCAAAAAAAATATGTGGAAACATACTGCATAAGGACCCAAAAACACCAAAACTACAAAAAGCCACCACATGTCACCATTTCTCAGTATTATCACTGAGGTCAAGGAGTCAAGCCTCCATTTTTATACCTGCTGGGTTGTACCAATACCAGTTAGTGCTTAATAATAAATTATTCCACATAAGATTAACACTCGGTCTATACAATGTCCATACAGTTACAGCTGAAATCACAGGGAAACACATTTTAGACAAGTTCGTATATATAAAAAGACAATGAAAAAGCAATTGCTTCTTAAAAACACCAACACCCCTTCAACTCTAACATACTTGGTATCTTCAGCCTAGAACCTTCCTTCATCAACCAATAGAGGGTGTGCATTGACATCACTGATCCATGACATCAATTATCCATAAGGACTAGTGGAAAGTGGACTAGACTCAGTTTCAGTTAGTTTCAGTTAGTTTTAGGTCATTTAAGTTATGATAAATATAGCTAAATAAAAAAGAGCTTTACCGACAAATATTCTGTTTATTGTTTTATTGTTATTTATTGTTGGAACTGAAATATTTACTCTTACCAAAACAACAACATTGACAAACTTATCTGGCAGCCCTCTGGCAGAACATCATTTAAAGTATAACTTCCTCAAAAACATCAAAATAAATAAAAATAATAATAAATACAGCATAAATTAATATTACCTGACACTAAATGAGAGTCACAACACCAGGTTTCTGTGCCTGGACTCCACTTGTTTCTTTGTAATGCAGTGATCCATTTACTTCTCTTTTCTTTGGCAAATATCTGTAAAAATATATCTGTGAGTGCTTTTCAAATCCGTTGGTTCAGTCAACCACACAACAGCTCTCCCCCATTTTTTAAAATAATTCTACAATTTAGACGCTATTAAATCCAAAATAATGCAGTTAATCTCCATGCTCAGCTGTCACTTTTTGCCACTCGGTGGCTGTAACTACGGAGACTTCCCGCTTGACGTGACATCACAGCAGTTCCTGGCATGGAGTTCCTGGTTTAAACCATGTGGAAGTGCAAAAAACTGCAATTCATCGAGTGGTCGCTTACGGCTGGCTCCAAAAGGGAGCAAATTCCCATAAACGACCATGTTAAAAAGTCCAACTTTACATCATTATTAAACATATTTACAGCCTGGTACAATAAACGATTTTGGTCCCTTTGGTTTTGGAATTATTTTTAATTTGTATACATTTGTGTGCTAATCAGTATTTCTAATTACAACAGTCAGGACAGAACACAAGCTCTCCCCCATTCTCGTCACTCCTTCATATCATTCTCCCGCTCCGCTATTCCTCCCCATCACAGCACTCTCCCCCTCCCTCTATTCTCTTTTTTCGATTACTCGTTGTCTATAGATGCGGTCTTGTGATTGGATAATACAGAAGAAGGGGCGGTCCAACCAGCTGACTCATCAATGGGAAGGCTCCTCCTCAACTATAGACAATCAATCACAATTGTCCTGTATTTTGGGATATAATGCTTTGGAATGATGGAAACTTTGACCTCTTTGGAAAGCTTAGGCGGACCAAGGAGGGGCCGTGTAACTACATGAATTATTTTCTATGTCTCAATAAATGTTTTATAGATAGCAAGAAGTAGTCTCGGTCATTCTTTTTGAAGAATTTATGAAGGCAGATTCTAACTGTAGCTGACAGGTAGCAAAGAGTTGGGTGGACGGGTCTCAATGTCCAGGCAGCTTTAGCTCTGCCCCAACATGACCCCCATGTCCATATTTGGAGTCCATCCAAGTGTGGGCGGAGTAAAGCTCAACCACTACGGCTACTTGATTTAACACGCACAATCCTACTGAACTAAATGGCTATGTGTTTTAAAGCTGATTATAAATTATATATATATAACATAAATAAGAGCTATCTGTGGGAATCAAACCTATACCTCATTATCACAAGACTGTAGGTCTTTCAATGTACCACTTGCCCTACTACTACATAACAAGGTGTATAAAACTTTATTTATTCACGCCAACATTTATGTCACAGTGCCTTCATGGTTTAGTAGTATTATAGAATCGTTAGTACTGAATTCAACGCTGTTTAGTGACAGGGTTTCAATACTGAATAAAGCAGGAAAGTCGTTCATATGTCATAAAACATTTGTCCGAAACAAAACTACATACGCACGTGACGCCTGACTAAGAATCCAAGTGATAAAAATAGCAATGTATAGCAAGTGTATGTGTGATTGCACAGTTGTACTAAATGATGCCGCTACATATGCTCTTTAACATACTATCTGCAATGATTCTCCACAAAATACGCAATCTGACACAACACTTCTAACTCTTAAAGCAACTCACATCCACTTAAGTGATCCATAAGACAAACCGAAGAGCTTAAACTGCTTCGAACATCATCAAGTGACCGAAACCATGCTTCAACACACTGCTTCAATACAATTGCTTCATGAGCTATGATGCATGTGTCAGAGCCTTGGGTGTCAGAGGACTATCAACCTCATGAGGCCCCAAATCACTTGATCCATTTGGTTTGACAAGTGGTTGTGGAATTAGGAGGAGGGCAAATATATTTATGTAACTTGGACAATGATGTACAGAATAGTGGAGATTTTATTCATTTTTATTCAGAAATAACAGTTTGTCAACAGTTTTTGGTTTTAGGTGTAGGGAAAATAAGTTAGTAAACAATTAAGTGTAATAACTCTACTTGTTGGAAGGGGGCACCACTCACAGGCATACATTGTATCCTGTAAGAATTAATCAACAATATTGGATCTATATTAGTAAATAATCAATCTCATCATATCTGAGGCATCAGCTCTCAGTACAGGGATCATTCTGGACCTTCACAGGGATCATACAAGGACCTTCTGATGATGACTTAAGTGAAATATTATTACAACATTACAATGGTGAATGGTGAATAATAAACAATATGATGAATAATATAACAGAGTAATCGAAGTCGTGCGTGGCGAGAATAATTCAAAAATAAAACTTGAACACGCCATCTAGCGGGCAACAAAAACTTCAAGTTAAAGTAAAAAGACAAAAAATAACTAAAAAGAGATCTGAACCAAGAGAGAACTGGACTCTAAAAAGATGTGAGCAAGAACACAGAACTGAGGCTGACCATCCTCTGGTTATCAACTCTCCAGGCTGTGTCTCTTTGTTACGAAACTGGTCTTCGCGCCTTTCTTTGATTTACACATGAATGCTCGTTTCAAGAGTATTAAATAATGGTTGTACTTCTCACAATGTTAAACTCAGAAGCAGAGGTGGGTAGTAACGAGTTACATTTACTCCGTTACAATTACTTGAGTAAGTTTTTCAAAAAAATTGTACTTCTAGAAGTAGTTTTAAATCACTATATTTTTTAACTTTTACTTGACTAGATTTGTGATCTTTATCCAATTTTGAGTTACAAAAAATAGCAAAACTGTTTTCTTGACACAAATCAAGAGCTGAGTAAACATTATAATTTTGGTTGCAAGTGTACATTTCATGGTTTGTCGTTCTAGTCAGAGAGAGAGAAATCTTGCAGTCCTTAATTTATTTACGATCTTTATCTGTTTGTTCTTATCTGTGGTGCCAGTTGGTGGATTACACTTAAATAAGAGAAAACTTGAAATCCTTGTTCATTGGCACGGGAATGTGCACAGGAAAAGCTTGTTTTATGGCTTTGTTTTATGGTCTCAGAAATCTGCAAAGGAAACAACAGTCCTATCCATTATGGACTGTCTGATGAAGTGACCCCTCCTGGTGGGTCAGGGAGAAATAAAATGTTCTCCTACATAGGCGATTCCTTTTTCTTTTGACACAACCTCTCTGACCTTTGAAAACACCCTTTCACATGGTACAGAAGATGAAGAACAGGAAAAAAAAATTGGGGTACAGACATTTTTGCGTCCCCCAGTAACTGGGAAGAACCCCCAGACTGCTTATATTTGGCTCTGAAACTGCGCTGGACCACCACAGTGGCATCTGTTGTTCCATTTTGAGTCTTCTGTGACTTCATAACACTGGTGTCTAAACAATGCCACAGTTTGCTACCTAAGAGGAAACCACAGATCATGTTAGTAAGTGTTCAAACAGGAATAATTGTTTTCAAAATGTAAAATAGATTGAGTCCAGTGACATCATGAGAGGTGGAACCCTAGGGAATTTCCTCCCTGCTTTGTATTGACCGTATAATGGTGGCACACTCAGAGGTCAGCTGCTTTATTGCTTCAGTGGCTTTTGTTTGGCTGAAAAATCCTATTGCTTTAAATCGGGGGTCCAGGAGTGTAGCAAGGTACATGATGCTCATTCACTGCAAAGTGTACAGCTTCTCCTGGACTTGGCTGACGAGCTGGTCTCCCATTTCCAATGCAGGTGCCGGCTTTGTTGCTTCCTCATGAAGGGTTTGCTCCAGCATTTTCATGAGGGGCACAACTTGTGGGGCAGACATATTGTCTTCTGCCAACAGCTCTACAATGGCATTGTAGAAGGGAGACAGCAAATAACAGCACCTTCCAACAATGATGAACACATCTGATGTTAAGAAGGGGATGTCATGTTGAGCTAACAACCTAATGTTGCACCATCAAATATGTGCTGTCCCATCTGGGGTCTCCACTTCTTGCATTAGCTTCATTTGTTTCCATCCAAATGAAGCTGCACTTGTGTAAGCTTCTCTTGAGTAGGCAATTAAATAACTGCAGTAGGAACACAGACAGAGTTATAAATTGGAATAAAGGGAAAGATCGTACCTTAGCAGTGGTGGTTCCTGGATGCCAGATAGCATTCTTCACAATCAGATTCAATGTGTGTGCAATGAAAATATGGTGCTGAAGCTTCAGGTTTCTCACACAGGCAACCATATTGGGAGCACCGTCAGTGACCATACATGTCACCTTATTAGTGATTCCTGAGCTATTTTCAGCAGTGTGTGATTGGGGGAATGCCTGCACTCCCAACAGCACTGAATTGAGCCTGGTTTTCTCACCCCAAAAATGGCATGTTACAGCCAGGAAGGCATCCATGTTGATGGATGTCACATGTCAGAAATAAGGCTAACAGCAGCCACCTTTTCCACTTTAGCCTTTGCCTTCTCCTTAGCTGACTCATACATGGCTTCCACCCGGCCTTCAGAGCCTAAAGGAAAAGTATATACTGCTGAACTGTGACACATACAATAAAGTACTCATTCATTTCATGCATACATACCTGCCTTGTAGGGAGAACATAACTTCAATCGAATTTTGGACATAAATGTCCTGAATTCAACATCATCCACAATAATAAAGGACTGTGTGTCCCTCACTATGGTGGAGACGGGGGCTTCATCTTACCTAAAAAAAAGCCAACATGGAAAAAAAGTGTGCGTTTGTAATAAGACTTCCTTATTTACGGTTGTGTTAAGCTCCATTTTCCTCCTTATTCTTATTCTTAGCATGGATGAGGTGTTGTTATTGTACCCCAACTCCTTGCAACACAATAAACACCTCACCTTTGAATAAAATGAGAGACAGAGAGAAATACAATTCTTGATAAGCAAAAGTAAGCATCTGAAATAATGTTAGATTTAGTTACGTTATTAGGAGTTACCCGCCATCTACTGGAAACTCAGGATCTTCCATGTCATATTGCATGCGCAAAAAAAAACCTGACCTGCATTTCATCTCATCTATATATATTTCTTCTTGCTTGAATCTCGTGTTGTATAATTTTATACTAGACATTGAAATTAATTGGTACCTTCTCCTTTAAATTTGCAATTCTCAATATCAGAGCTGGGTTGTTCTAAATAGATATGTAGAACATACTTTAATATATACATATTAAGCATACGTGCAGATATCAAGCATGAAGATGAAATTAAACCACTTCAGTTTAACATTAGGTGTAAAAAAAAAAAAAAAAAAACCTCACACAAAATCATAACCATACAAATCTTACTTGGTCTGTGGAAGTAATCCTGCATTTTCCATAAGAACACACTATTTCTTAATGTTAATACACAATCACAAATTGTAATTGAAATTACAATTTAACAATCACACGCTAATCCCATGAAACAATAAGACCTTGTTAAGTAGGTTTAAGAATAAAGGTTCTATGGTCATCTTGACATTTTGGCTTTTAGTATCTTTTCTTTTCAAGACATTAATTCTTTCAGATTTTCACTTAAAAAAATAGATATTCTTTGCTGAGTTAGGCTTCAGTCAGTTCCTCTTTGCAACTGCCTCTGTAGCTTTGGAGGCTTTCACAAGGCACAGAAGTTGCTGGCATATGAAGCCATCATTTGGCGAGCTTGTAGAGATTAGGATAAACTGCTGCTCTTGAGTACCAGTATTTTAGCACCAAATACCGCTGAACTGCCACTGTTGCTCATCTCATTGCATGTAAATATATATATATACAATGGGTAAAATAAGTATTAAACACCTTAACTATTTCTCAGTAAATATATTTCTAAAAGTGACATAAAATTCTTGCCAGATGTTGGTAATAACCTATGTAATTCACACATACTAAGGAGTCAAACCATGCATGTCCTTAGATTAAGTTATGTGTAATAAAATGTAATGACATGGGGTTTTTACTTTACATGCTTACTGAAATGAATAGTACGCACAAAATCCTTGTTGGACTGAGGTATGATTTTGGCCGATTCGTCCTCACAAATACTCTTCAGATTCTGCTGTGTCTATGGGAACTGCCTCCTGTCCTGTCCTGTACTAACTGCTTTGGATCAGATGTTTTAGATATTGGCTCCAAAATAGTTATTGCCAGGACCTGAATGTTTTCCACACTGCGCCTTGTCATTAAAAAGTGCAGCAGATTTTGGCAGTTGTGCGCAAGGATGGATTAGGGATAAGGTCTTCTCTGTGATTTTATGTTGTATCATTAGAATTATGGGTACGACCTTGGATACAAACCCTACTTCTCTTCTGAAAGCTAAGCTGTAGCTATTGACAGCAACCCCAGAACCTCAAGGCACTCAGCCAAGACCTCATAGTCCACACAGCTCAGTGGCATCACATCTATGTCAGAGACGCTGGTTGTGCTCCCACTGGCTCTTGCTGCTCAGCATACGTTGCAACATGAAGAAAGATGAATTCAATTTTTAAGGAATGTCCTCCAGTTGTTGCTGAATTTCTCTAAATTTTTCCTTGGCCCTTGTGCTAGTTTTGCTCCTAGTGCTTTTTTCCCACCATCAAATTTAAACTGTGGGAAAAGCTAGGTATGTAGCTTAGCCTGAGGAGCGTAGTGCAATTCATTCTTCCATTACAAGTTTCTTCGCATTCTTGAGGTTTTCATCTGTGTGGGACTGAAGGAATTTAGTAATACCTAACAGAACAGATGACAGCGCAAGTTCCTCATTTATGAAATGACGGGTGACCCCAGGTAATGAATCCATATTCGCAGATGCCCACGTGTCTGCTGTCGAGCTGACTCCCACAGTCTTTGTTAGCTCTGCTTTTTCTTCGACTTTTTTATGTTTTCTCTTCACCATGAATTGCAGTGCTGTTCTTGAGGGCAGAACATATGTTGGGTCAAGCTTGTTAACAAAGGCTTCAAAGGCTTTATCCACCACCACAGAAAATAAAGATGGGTTATTCAGCCAATACAAAAATGGTCAAAGAGTGTGGGTGGCTGAGCACATAGGTTACATAGAAATTAGTTCTTGAACTGAGTTGTTAGAACTTGGATATAGACCAAAGCTGCTTTTTTTTCTTTTTGCACTGTTACGTTTATTTCTGCTGCAGAGTTGAACATTTTGAGACGGTGATTGTCTATCTTTTAAGGTTGGCCTCAAGTGGCCATTTTAGGAATTACACCAAATGGCACATCCTGCAAGATATTAATTTCTACAGTTTTGAAATTGTAAATAAGGATATGAACATGCGTGTTCATGTCTTTAATTACAATTTCAAAACGGTACACTCCCTGTCATGTGCAATTTTAGAACCACTGCAGGTTTCATACTACTGGTGCGCTTGAGTGGTTCTATAGCTTTGAACTCACATTATATAACTTCCACTTTTTCACATAACTGTATAATTGGTACATTGTTGTATTTCATCCTCACCATTTGGCAATCTCATAATGCCTTGACTTTTAAAAACCCATAATTCAGATGAAAGATTGAGTGACTCACAGCCAAGCAGAGCTGTTTTCTCCAATGGCCTTTTGAAATCCAGCCAAGCAAAATCTCAGTTAATTAGAAGTGAACAAAGAGGAGGGAGTGGAGGGAGAACACTGAGGGTGACTGTGGTTTTCCGTGCCCTGGTAGAAACAATGATCTGTTGTGGGTGGTGTTTCTTGAGCTCTGACCAAAAAAAAAAAAAAAAGGTGAAATGCTGGATAATGTGAAGAACCCTCGCCATAATGGATGTGGGCCAGTAAACGTCACTCAGGAGTGGAGTCAAAAATAGATTTTGATGCATGGTAATTAATACAAAAACACACACTGACTTGATCGTCGTTGTCATATTACTTAAACAACACTTCTCATTGTAGAATTTAGTGATGCTGTGAGGGAAGAGTTTGGAACTCACTGTTGAGAATGAAGGTATTATGTCCCTTTCCTCATCTGCAATAATTAAAAATCTATTCATATAGGCCTTATCAGATTTACCTTAAACCCCTCTATCATTTGTGAACTGCTGAAGCCATCTGCTTTCTTATTCCCATGGGAATCTAAAGCCAAGTTTTAATCGTTGAAAAACAAAAATCCCCTGAAAATTACCTGCCACATTTCCCTAAAGACACCAGTCATCGGATAATATGAGCCATGTTTGTTTTCCCTTTCCTCTTAGTATTTCTTGGGGATTTCTTAGATTGATGCCCCCCCGCTTTTCTAGGTCGAGAATTATCGAGGTTGCTGTAGAAATAATTAATGAGATCTCTGATAGCATTTTGAGTGCAGATTTTGGCTCATCTAGCCGCTCAGCATGGAGAGCATTAAAACAAGGGGAAGCCCAAATCCATCAAAAGAATAAAATCTCGAAGGATAATGGGACGGATGAACGAGCTAAATCACCAGTATGTGAATGGGGATGTTGATAAATCTTTTCTAAACGCTCTGAAAGCTGGACGGTACTAAACAGGCCAGCCTGGAATCTCGGCTTTGTGATATATTGCAGAATTCGGCATTGTGAAAGAAAAGCAAGCATTCAGGTGTTTTCGGAGTGTGCGAAGAGAAGAAACAAACCTGACAGATCCCTGCACTGTCCCAGTATTTTGAACGATGTTTTGGGATTGTCAAATTAAAGCGCGTCGTTCTTTAAAAGTCACTCCGTTTCATGCCCTTGATGTGAATAGACAAGCTGCTCCATGGGAATTTCTGCTCAAGTGTCAAAGCTGATAGTCTTTCTTCAACACAAATGGAAACATTACTTTTGACTTTAAGGGAATGAATTGTCAAAGTGACTGCTTGAGTGTATTGCTCTGAATCTCATCAAATGCCTGGCACTGTTCTGTTTCTGCACAGGAGGAGATTGGCTGTGAAGCAAACAGTTTCGGTAGCTCATTACTTATTTTTTCACAGGGGGGATGCATCGGTTTAGTGTCTCCTATTGTCTGCGGAAGTGGAAGACGCAGTGAGTTACCTGAACTCAACTTTCACCTTCAGGGTGGCTATGAAGGGACGGACATTTATCACCATCTGCATCCACAAGGCTCCACTGCTTATTCACACATTACCTAATTAGGATTTTATGAGAGGTCATTCCTCTTACTCTGCCACTTAAAGAAGTGCACTGCAGACATGAACAGGGCAAAACAATTTATTATGCCCGCTAACTCACCTAAATTCACAGTGCAGCATGCAGTGCCAGAAGAGATGTTTTAAGTGCTACTGTAAAATTGGCCTGTAAATGTACTCTCGCTGGCGATTAAAGGCTAATTGATAGTTTTGTGTTAACAGCAATATTCTGCCAAGACCAGGCCCAGCTCATCATCTTCAGACATGCTCACCGTAGATTAAGACCTTACAAAGTGCACATAAAGTATATCAGGTGTTGTTTGCTTCGTATCATAGGCTGTAATAAGATATGGACACACGGATTTCACCCAAGGTTTTTTTTTCTTCAGAACTTTATATTGATTTCTTGCCAGACTCCAACAGCAAAAATTGACAGTATAATATAACATAAATCACTTGTTTCTGCACATAGAGACAGGGCATATGGACAGAGCCATATTGAAGAGAAACCCATGGGGATGTTGACTACCAATTTCAGGCACTGAGTTTGGTAGGCTACATGACTTCAGTATCTTTGGAAGATGGGTAGGGTGGTGCGGACCTAGAACCATAAAAGCCCTGATATGGAGATATACCAGCAACAAAGGCCAACTGTGATGTTGCCTCAGATTTCAAGTGGCCTGGACTAAAAAGCTGCACTTGAACACACCGCAAAGACTACAGCCTGTGGCCAGCAAAGATACGGTATATTAGTTAGCACTTTCTTGACGGTAAATAGCTCTTCATACCAGCAGCCTGTATATTTAAATGGAGAAAGTGGATGATATAGGACCAGTTAGGAAGCGCTGCAAACCGTTTCACAGAGCTAGCCTCTCCCGGCCTACAGATTATTCATTCCAGATGACATTGTCATCTATTGGAAGGGTCAATTGATTTGACAGCAGTGCCCTTTTGTCATTTGCTTACTTTCGTCGGCTCTTGGGTACCAGGTCTAATTTGCTCCACAGGCAATTCATTATGAAGAATCATCTGAAAACCCACCATTAGGGTCCCACTATGTCCTCCTTCTGTATACAGTCTGTCAAAGCTATCTTGACGTGGGGAATATGTTAGTGAGATCCCTCCATCCTCCAGCAGCCAAGGCCAGAAGCACTTCGCGTCAATGAATGCAAAAAGAACAATACTGCCTCCACAACAAAACATCTGTTAATTTCCTCTGCTTATGTGGAGTAGTAAATGCATTTAGTGTCAGAATATTTTGCCAACAGCTTTTGTATTCCCTCTGATATGAGCAGTTGATGTTTTGGTCCAGTTCATTTATAATTAACTGGCTTTTTAGCCTAGCCCTCTGAAGATTACAGCTTACAGAAAGGAGGGAAGATGTCCTACTTATGATAAATTTATTGCTCATTCCTGTTCAATGGTCAACAGTATACAGCCACTGGCTCTGAGCGCAGCTGCTCTAGCTGCGCAGCGTAAATTTGTGTCTGGATATGATTACTGCTCAGGCTCCATTTACAGTTAACAGTATGGTGCTAATGGCACATCTAGCTGTACTGCAGCGGAACCTGTAATGTTTTTTATGATAGATGTTTTACCAATAATCCACAGGAGTTCAGTAACACAGTAGCTTAAATACAATACTCAGCAAGCACAGCCATTGATTGCATGACTGTCTCACTGTGTCTCTTTAGTGGTTGGACAGAGGGTTCGTTAACTAGGATTTCTAGTTTTCTGGCATGGTACAAAATGCAGAAGTCAAATAATATAATAATAACAGAACACCTAGTTATGTTTTCTAACCGCAACAGTTTGGACTTGTAAATGAGCAGCCACCACTGAGGATGTACTGACTGATGATGTAGTCTGCTACAAAATACAGAATACTGTATCATTAAAACAGCTCAGGCTTTCTTTGTGCATCGGAGGAAAAAACTCAAAGTGTTGCCGGGAAGTGCAAAATTAGAGAGTGGGTGCAAAAGAAATTCAAAACAACATTTGAATGCAAAATGAGTTTTATGTTTAGTGTTTATGGTCCTGTAAAGCTGAAGTTACACACAGTTGGCTAAATGCTATCATTGGCATGCTACTGTGTCATCAGTGGAATCCAAAGTATACAACTCTATCCTGTTACCCATGGTCTCACTTGGAAACATAAAGCACAGCATATCGACATAACATATGACCAATCACAATGTTGGAATTAGAAAACTTTTATTTGTCTCACAATGGGAATGTTGAATATTAGCTGGCACAAGTTTGAGCTCATTTCAGGTTTTAGCTTCTCTCTGCTTTCTACCCCTCCATTCTAGAATTTGGCTTAACTGGGAGCCAAACACCTCAAACACTACAGCTTGTAAACGGTGGTTAGCATATTTCAATGGACTGCTTTGGCACGAATTTATAGAATATACTAATACACTCACTCTCCGAGGCTGAGAGTGTGATTTTAAAAAGTTGACTGATGGGACTATATTTACCGACCAAGTGACCAAGTGAAGCCTCTCCAACACAGGTGAATGTAGCAAATGCAACTTCTGCTTGGACACCACAAAAGTAATGTTGCGTTACCTAGCGGTTAGCATTAGCATTAACATGTAACAAGAATCCCCTGAATATGCAATGACGTTATTTCAGTCCCGATTTATCCTAACACATAATGTTATCGAGGCTGAAACATGATGCAGTGCATATTAATCTGACCTGATATGAAGTGTGCGTCTTGGTGTTGATTGTCTCACTCCAATCCTTTCTTTTAATCACCAAAGCCAAACCAAAGTTGTCTATGACTGGCAGTGGCTGGTATGTGATAAACGTCAAGTTGGTGTTTTTGATTTTTCGGTTCTGGCACCAAAAAATACAGCAAGATGACATTTCATGATTGAAAGTGACAGTGTTCGCCTCAAGCTTCCCTCTGTTTTGCCTCCAGTTAACATCGTAGATATCACCGTGACGCAGGCCATGAAGGGGTCTATTTTACTGTACATCACTTTGGAAACCTGTGTGTTTATTTAAAATTGTGCTTTATAAATAAATTGGATTATATTGGATATTGCACAGAGTTATGCACAGTACATAGTAAGTAGTGAACAGTGAAAGTGTTGAATGAATGTTCATTGTGGACATCAGCAGGAGGAATGAAAGACCTTCTGAATCTTTCCTTCACACAGCGAGGGTGAAGCAGTCTGTCGCTGAAGCCGCTCTTCAGTGCTGTCAGCTCACCCTGCAGGGGGTGGTGCTCATTGTCCAGCATGGATGACAGTTGTTGCAGCAATAATAATGATGTTATTACATTTATAGCCAAAATGAAACCTAGATTAACCCCGCCACCCTTCCCCATCTTGTCTCTTGTTAAGCAACCTTGGGTACCCTGAAAGACGCTATATAAATCCAAGCCATTATTATTATTAATATTATACTTTTGGTAGACTTCCCAGTTAATTCAACCCTTGTAGGAGGCAGTTACCATTTTCATTCCCAGAGACCCACCGTCAGTGGATCAGGAAACGGAAAAAACGCTTGAAGTGGCATATCTCTGATAGATCCTGTTAGTCAAAAAGCGCTTTAACGCGATTCATTAGACTGTGTGACAGGTGCAGTCAATACCGAGCCAACATCACTCACCTGTAACTTGGAAGCCCTTTTCTGTGGCACTAATCTAGCAATCAAACTGGATCAAACGCAGAGGTGTCTTGCTTCATCACTCTTCTGTGTAACTCTGTCGAAGGTTCTGTCCGGGCGTGCGAGTTGCGGAAGAGCGGAGTTAGGTAAGGACCAGGAAATCAAAGAGGAGGCCTCAGACGTCCCGATGCTTCATTTCCTCTCATTAGTCAGATCCAGAATCCAGGACAGAGAAACGGCGCCCTCGCACTGACAGCTAATCAACTCCTCATTCATATGAAATGTCAAATCTAGTAAGACGATCCTGGTTTTTTCATCCATTTAATATTGCACTGGTGAGATTTGTCTTTATCTCAAACACGTGAATCATGTCAGACCTCTGTCATCATTCAGAAAATGAACCCACATGCTCATAATAAAAGAGAAATGAATAATTTAATCTTCAGATATTCGATTTGTCTTATTTGGAGGGCTTGGTGGGCTGAAGAGACAGTGGAGGGCAGAAGAAAGTCTTGACTAATACACCCTTTTCAGCCTAAAGTAGAGCAAACAGTTCCTCTACAGGCATACCTTCTGTATGAACACCATTAATCAGGAGGCACAAAAATGGAAGTTTGCTGCTTTTTTGGCCCGCAGTATTTCAAAGGAACACTTGAGCCAGGGAAACACACTTAGCTTATCAGCATATGTGGATAAGAGTGTATGGTATAAGTATATATCTGTAGACACTCCTGGATAGATCCTAGCCTTGTGCCTTTACAAAGTAGATTTTGTGAGTGAGTAGAGATAGGGGAAGAAGGTATGAAGGTGGATTCCATGATACAGATTTCCCGTGTTTTGTTACTAGCTGAAATATGAAGTATCAAAGCATAGCAAAGACTATATGGAGACATTTTTATCCGATGTGCTGACTCTGCCGCACTCTCCCTCCGAGAGGCTGATGAGAAGGAATGGCCTCGCAGAGGAAACAAACAGAAGCATCTGTAGCTGCCATTATCATTTGAATCCAGTGCTGGCGAGTCCGTAGCCTTGCCCACCCCCCCTGCTTGGATGGGAAATGACCTGTCTGTATTTGCCTGGCATTCTCTCAGTCTCCTCTTGACTCCCTAGACTCTTCCTCAACCCAAGCTTTTATCACCTCCTGACCTTCCGCAAACAGATTCTCGAGCCTCCAGAAAGTGCTCGGCAGTACAGCTGCATTGTCTTGTGACCTGTTGTCTCTGATCCATGGTGCTTTCAAGAAACGCAGCAGGAGTGCATCTGTGGAAGTCTCCGCTTCCATCTGCTGCGGCCTGCCAGGCCTGGCTAGGGCTCATGTGGCAGAAAGGAGGAACTTATCACGTGAAGTTGTTCCGGGCATTGTGCCTGCCAGTGATTCAGTATTTTTGGCATGGCCTTTTTAACACTCACGCGCAGGGAAGGAAGAAATGCCCTCCGCACGAGGGAAAGTGTGACCAAATGTGTGAAAGTAATCTGAGCTTTCTTAATCGCTCTGACCGGCAATTTCGGTCCTGCTCACATGCCAGGACTCACATGACAGTTTCTACATTTAGGGGAAAACTGGGGCTTTCCGACTGGGGCTCTGATGGCAGTTAGGGAGGACCAAATCCATATTTATAAGCGACAGCCAGGCGACATTCTTTGGCCTCAGCTGGCTGTGCAAGGCAGTAAATTGAATTCTACCGCGCAGCTCTCGCTGACAGAATGCTGAATAAGTGCGAGGATCTGTATTTTAGAGAAATGCATGACTGGTGGCCCGCATACACGTTAGAATAAAAATGATATGTAGGGTGAAAAAATCTCATGGCACTTGACAGACAGCGCAGTTGCACAGCAGCTATTTTAAAGTGGCAAATGACCAAAAAACTGCTTCAGGAATGTCAGTAAAATATTCAGAATAATAGAATTAGGATTTAGTCAGTCTTGGGGCTGATCACTTTGGGAAATTCCATAAAATCATGATGGAAGGTTTCCAGAATTTATTAGTGCAATGTAAATATTTTTTTTACATTTTTTTTTTATTTTGGTCAGTAACCCACAGATTCAATTTGTCGTAGCTTCAAACAGAAAATAACTCCTTTGGTCTTCCTAGGTAGCATAGTTGGCAGCCTTTTCTTCTCTGAATTAAATGCTCTGATACTATTACAATGTGAATTATTGTGCATAATTAATAACCGCCACAGAAGTAACATTTATTAACTCTGACAGGAAATCAGCGGCACGGATGGGGAATTGGAGCAAGCGAGGTTATTTTTTGTGCAAAAAGCATAACATTGTTGGCATCCATGTGTGTATACATTATCTTGGCAGTCATCGAGGTCAGGTGGCCAGGGGAAATGGGGGAATCTTGGCAGCTCCCGCATAACTGCCCCCCAGCTGTTCCTGGAGAACGGCGGATTGCTCTCTCAGAGTTGGGGTTGAGTTCAGCGAAGGAGTTCAAGTATCTCGGGGTGTTGTCCATGAGTGATGGTAAAATGGAGCGAGAGGCAGACAGGCGGTGCGATATTTCAGGAGCAATATCGGACCATTATTGTGAAGAGGTAGCTGAGCAAAGGCTATCTACGTACCAGCCTTCCCCTATGGCCACGAGCTGAAATGAGTTTCCAGTGTTGGGTAGCTCAGCCTTGTGCCTGTTTTTACCTCCACGTAAGACTAGCTATGGCGTCAGCCCAGACCCTATGCGGACCCTAATGCCGTAGTCGGACGTGCGCCTCCCCAGAAATGTAACTACAAGTCATGGCGACGCAGACAGCAAGAGATTGCTTTTGTAGCATTTCAGTCTGGTTCTCCACCACAATTTTGGCGAACTCCACTGGCAAAAAAAGATACAGCATCGATTACGTTTGGGTGGCATTGTTATACAGGAAGCCAGACTGACGACTGTCCAAGTATAAATAACTAGCACTGGTGTTGGCTACATGCGTAGGTTACGTCATCTACCTCCTGCAGTACTTTAAATGAGCCTTTAGAAATAGGATGAGGGGCTTTTACATCTGGATGGAGCTGGGAGCACAGCTGCATATCAAAAAGAACCAGTTACATCCCTGGGGTACACAGAGGATTTGTTGAAGGGATTGCAAATCTCAGTCATCCTGGAAACACCTCTGGATTTCTCATGAGGAACAAGAATGTGTTGCTAGGGAGAGGGACGTCTAGAATACCCTTGCTGCCCCTGCGACCCGTCTACAGATAAGCAGCCGAAAATGGATAGATGGATGTTCCAGGAGAATCACAAAGCTGTCTGAGTTCAGCTGTAAAAAGCAAGTGATTATAGTTTGGACTACAAACGCCACCAACACACGCTGGTATCGAAACAACATTCGCTAATGACACCATATGCCTATTTAAACTGGGCAAAGACTTGTAGCCTAATTTGTTAGCATAACTTCATCGGGAAATTTTAAGATGTAAAAATCTCTTCAAATCAGTGAAACGGTGCATACACAGACCCAGAGGAAAAACAATTGTAAACATTATGCTGCAATTACAGAGAGGCACTTTAATTAGATGTTTTGTTCTCTGCCCCAGTTTTACATCCCCCTGCTGCCAACTTGGGATTGTTCTTCAGCATGCATCTTAAGCACTATAGCTTGATTCACCCGTCAAAATGTGAAGGCGCGTTCACCTCATCCAGTCTTATTCCTGCATGCTCCTCTTCTGCCTGAGATAGTACTGTAGCACTACTTCACACAGCTTTTTTGTTTTTTTTTGTAAATACAACCAAGGAGAGGCAACATTGATTGGCAGGAATAGCGTCAGCGAGTGCAAGCCAAAAGAAAGCTGTCCATGCAAGAACACCCACAGAACTTGCAGAAAGCCCAGACTGATTTGTCAGCTTGCTTGTGGATATGGATGATAGAACTTAGTGAAAAGAATATACTGTGTTTTGGCACAATAGGAAAAAGAAATGCTCTGAAATACATGAATAGTGCATTTGTCTTTAATCCACTTTGAGTTTTCATGTCTAGTCGTGGGGCAAAGCCTTTGTCTCTGCAGCTGTGGGAGTTCTGTCCGTCGCACTTCAAGACTGCAGTCAGTATATAATAGCTTTTGAACAGCTTGCTGTCAGTTTTGATACCATTTTGTTATGTTTTTCCATCCTGCAATTTTTTTATCTCTTTTTTACCTTTTCAACCTTGAAGTTCCACATGATGATGCACAAATAGACATTAAAAGCCTTTATTTCTATTAAGTTCACAAAGGTAACATGCACATGGTTCATTTAATAAATAATGTGTTCACACATCCTGTGTGGATGACACATTATCTCCTGGGACCCCAGAGCTGCTAATCAAGTAGCTGCTACAGATTTTCATGGGCTTTTAGCATCAAACTACAAAGAACTTGAGAGCACACACTCTGGATGAGCAGGAACAAAAAAGCAGCACATAAAGAGGCACGGCAAAAAAAGCAGGCGTCTTCTGATGGGTCAGCTTGATGTTTGAAAAAAAAAAGAAAAGAAAAGCACAGATTAAAAGAATCGTTGATGCCATGACTTCAAAATAGCTGTCTGTCTGAGGTTATTTTTCTTTATGACGTTTCAACTCAATTACTCAAGACTGGAGTGTAAAGTAACGCAGGAGATTAAAGTGAGAGAGGGGATGGGATGCCACACCAATGCCAGCCGTGCAGCCGTGACATCAAAAGCAAACGGCACACTCCCCAGCCATCGCTTCTTCTGGCCTCTTTCCTGCTGCAGGTTTGGGGGCTGCGGATTTGAGTGGTTACAAAGCCATTTTTCACTCGGCTCATCTGAAGTTCTTCAGACTTCTCTTTTATTATTTGATGTTTGATTCGCAGTTGCTTCATTCCTTGCTGCTCTCCAAACTTTTTCAAAGGTGATTTCAGGTATTCTGGCCCACACATTCCTGTGCTTTTTATTTGGATTGTTTATTTCTTGGCCGCCAAGATAGAAAATAGCAGAACCACCTTAAATCACAAAGACCTATGATTCATACATACATACATAGTAGAAGGTCTCACATTTACTGATCTGATATTTCTTCTTTCTCTCCAAACGGACCTCAATCTATCTATATTTACAATTTTTTTTTTAATCTTTCTGATTTACTTACACTGATTGAAGTTAGGGCTACTTCAAATGAAATTTTGAATGTCTCAAGGTGTGCAATTCATCCACTCAGGCGTTTCCAAGCACACAACAGATCGATACGATTTGATTCAGCCCTGATGTCTGCAGTATTACGTGGGGCAATATGATACAATTCAGTGCACTGTGATGTAATGGTATTATTGTAGTTGTAATAAGAAGCTTGTGAAAAGAATCGCTAATGGGCATAAAAGGGGGACAGAGAGCAAGAAGGGCAGTGTTCACTTTTTAGTCTTATCTCATTCATAATACATGAAAATTACCCTGCCTCCACGTGCATGTTTTTAACCTCATCATGTCATCTCTGTTTGGCATCAAATGCGCTTGGTTGCGCTCACAAAATTATGAGTGTATGTCTGCAGCTCAAAAGAATGCGAACAAGGGAAACATTATGTTTTTTTATTCCTCCCAAACATATCATATTTTCTTTATTATTCATCCACTGTTCATCCTTACTCATGGCAAGACAGGGAGAGAAATAATGTTGAAAATACAGACTATTACTTCTTGCTGTGGAGTGGATGTACCTGCAGTTCACAGAAGTTCATTCAGAATTTAATTGAAAATGACTACTGCTCAAAAAATGTCCAGATAAAGGTACTGGTAGTTAGTCCAATATATATAGTCATATCACACCTGCACTGGCATACAATATGAAACCAACTTTTGGTGGGCTTGTGGGTGGCAGAAATACGTGCAGCGAATGCACCTCTAAGCTGGTTTGAAAAGAAGAAAGAAGAAATGGAAGGTAGATAGGCAAGTTAGCTGGCTTAAAAGGAGTCTTTTGAACCCGATTATGTCGCAGACAATGGATGAAAAATAGTCCCTAAAAAACTGACCTGCTGGAGCAGTACACACTATATTCAAAAACATTAAATAATGACAACAGGTGACTGACATATTATATCTTAGTCCGTCATCGATTTACAATACAGTCTTAACTTCTGTTAAGGTTCACACCTTAATGTGCCATTATACACTTGTGATAATTCGACGGTGTAGCTACAGCATCAGCGCAAACCCTAACACCGTAGCCTGACGTGCACCTCCCACGAAATGTCACTATGCGTCAGAGTGACACAGAGTGCAAGAGCTGTAGTTAGTCTGCGTGGTAGTAGCGTGTTTCTGCTTGAGTATTTTCAGCTGTTTCCCATTCTCTGCAATTTTTGATGGTTTTCAATAAAGATGGAACACACTGAAGAAAGGTTAACTGGTTCTGAGACATGCAAACGTTTGTAAGACTTAGTGTTTGTTTTTATGAAGCGAGCCCGACTGGCAAGCACACTATTATAAATGGCTCACACCAGCATAGGCTAGGCGTGTAGGTTACAACATCTACGTCGTGCAGTATTTTTAATGAGCCTTCTCTGTCTCTGAATGATAGCGGGAGCACTGTTCCAACTATTCATTGTAGAAAGAGGACAGGGTCAAACGGTCCACCCCCCAACAACGAGTATCCAGCTGTTAGCAGAGATTGCCAACATCTGGTAGTTATCAGACACTAGTTAAGCATTCAGCGCTTTCAGTTTGTTGATGTTTGTTGGTGCCCGATATCTGCTGCCGAATCTCCTCTTCTCCTCAGATCAGAGAGCAGCTTGTGGATCTCATGGCCTTACCAGCACGCTGCTATGCTCGCTTAAAGAAGTGTGGGATATCACTACACAAGCTGTATATAAACACAGTCGCACATGCATTCCCCGATCGCTGCAATTTCCCAAGCATGACCTAGGGCTAGTTCACCTATGTGCTTCCATTAACGATCGTGTAACAACACATTTGATTTTTTTGATTGAAAAAACTGAACAAAAATCTCCACCCTTCAGAGATCGGTCTTTATGGGAGTAGACTAATACTTGTTTTTGAGCTGAAGCTTCTACAGTGATACAGTCTGTCAGACTGAGTGCCAAAATCAGAATGTAACAGGCAGATACAGGAATGTCAGAGCGAAAAACCCGCGTTGACCTGGATTTTTTGCTCTATGTGAAAGGGGCTAAATTAACAGACGAGGACAACAGCCTCAAAACAATGAAGGCAATGTTAGCTTCATTCATCACAAACATGCTTTATTGCTCATAACTGTACTTAGCGTGACAAAGTATGGCATGAAAACATCCCTATATATAAATACTCATTGATCTAGACTTCATTACGGAAGTATAATTGACAGTCCTCAAAGTTTTATTAGGAGTTTTTGCGCAAAGGTGGTAGCATGTACCACCATGCCATTTATATTCTACATATAAAATAAACTGACAGAAACTCTCGAGTAGACAGTTGCAATATTCACGGTGCAGTGTGAGACTGGCCTGTACTCAAATTAGAGTCCAATCCTTTTAAAATGACCAAAATCAATATAAACTCCAGACAAAGGCTGGTAGGCAGTTAAAACCTGACTTTTCTTCAAATAAATGCCTTTATATGGCGAGATTTGTAACATTGAGACAAAATGGCCAGCCAGCTAGGGATAGCCTATCAAAACCTGAGACACAATTGGTAGCAAGATGTTTTAATGTCAGTTAGATGCTGCGAATGAGAATCAAATGTATGGACTACTGCTCATAGCTCTTCCAGCATGGACTAAATAAGATGAAGGGGTTAAATGTATGTGTATGTATGTAATAATTTCCTGCAGTGATATCAACAGCATGTGTGCTAACACTTTGCTTCTATGTGAAAGAGCCTTAAATTTAAAACTGTGAGTCATACCCGGCTTTAGGACTGTGTGTGTTTTTGTGTGTGACAATGAGCGGATGGATGTGTAAATGGCCTTATAGATACCTGGGTGTTAACTGGGAATTAGCCTGTGGTAGATTTTGTGCTCTATTTCTGTTCAGCTTAGAGGCCCTTTCATTTCATGATGTTTTAATGTGAATACAATGCACGCACACATACACACACGCATGAACACCGCCTGCTCTGTTGATTCTCAAACCGTAATTGGATTCTTGGCTGGACAAAATCTCAACACTCTTCTATGCAAATAAAATTGCATTTGGCAGATGGCATTTTGCAGGATGTCCCACAACAGTATTTTAGCAATTTTACACATGAAACCTGCCGACAGATTTTGATTGGACTGGGACAAGAGGAATACTTTCTGGGTTATTTGGAATCTTCATTTAGTTTCATTAGTGCAATTATGCTGAAAATTGCAGGGGCACTTTGAATAACCCAGCTCAATGACTCTGTGTTCCTTTTTAAACAATAAACAATCAGATTCATGTTGAAGCTGGACAAATGTGATGCCGACGATCTAGCTGCAGGTAGAGGGCGGCCAGGCTAGTAACACAGCAGAGCTCTGAGTGGCCAGGGTGGACCTATTGGGCATAACATTACGACCACCTTGTAGCAGTGCAATGCTGGAAAACTTTTGGCCTGGCAGCAATGGCGCTCCTTGATGGCAGCAGCCATCCCCAGCAGGATGCAGTCTGGCACAGGCACACACACAAAAAAGCAGGTGAGACCAATGAGGGGAGGAGCATGCAGGCAAAAGACACAAGGCAAGAGAGGTGAGTGGAATCACAGAGGCAGTTCACTACAGCTACAAGAGTCAGAAATTCACATGGGTCAGAAAAGTTATTGGTATTTCAGATTCAGATTAAACCCATGAATGCTTCCCAGAATTCAAGTAGTGACTTCAAGTATTTGGGGGAAACTGAAATTAAATCAGGCCTTTGTAGTCAAATGAAAAGGTAAAGTCTGCCAAAGAATTGCAGTAAAAAGGAGAGACATACTTGGATCTAGATAAACAAGGAGTGGCTATTGGATCAGCGGAAATATGGAGTCCAAATTAGAGATTTTGTCTTAACACTCATGAATGTATAAATAGCAAAGATTATTGGATGGTATCTGTGTTTCCCAATGGAGGATCCGTAATTGTGCGGAGTTCACTGGAGACACAGTGAGTGATTCAGTCAGAATTCAAGGCAACGCTTAACGAGAACAGTTTACGCAACATTATGCAGCAACATGACATGCCATCTGGCTGGATCATCATTCTTTCTTCTTTTCTTTTTTACATGACAGTGACATTAAAAACACACCTCAACAATTTGATAGTTGATTCATCAGACGGCCAGGCCTTCACAAGCAGCGGGACTAAACCCAGCTAAGGTGTTTTGAAATGAGTCGGACCGCAGAGCGACGATAAAGCGTCCGACCGCTTAGCGCTGAGCAGATGCAGGGACTGCTTTATGTCTGTTGGAAGCACTCCAGGTGTCTACCTCACAAAGCTAGTTGAGGGAATGCCAAAAGGTGATATCAAAGCAAATGGTGGTAGTTCGAAGCACAAAATTAAACACATTTTGCTTTGTTTACACCTCTCCGTTTCCCACGTAAGTCCATATGTGTAAGGCGACGGTTCTGCAGTGTAGAAAATAATGATGCTGAGATCAGGGCTCTGTGGATACCATCTGGCTGTAGGTTGGGAGGCATTTCAATGCTGCTGAGTGAATTTTGGACCAATCAGACTCCCCCCTGGTGGCACTGCACGATAAGAATCTAAACAGCTAAATGGACGTTATTAAATTGGATTTCTATCTGAAAATATAAATTTCTTGTACAAGTGGAAGTGACTGACATTAGCATGCTGCTACAATGCATCAGGGGGGATCCAAATGAGTTTTGGTGCAAAGCAAATCACATCCATCCTGCAATGGGAAAGATGCCATTTTCTGTAACATGCGGGGGCATTTTATTTGTGATGAAGTTTACAGTGGGAATGATTGCCTCGCATTAAACAATGCGGGTTTGCAGCAACCTGACAAGCCTGCTGCTCATAAGGGATGGGAATGAGAGGAAATCAGCTGATTATACAGAATCCTCCCTCTCAGCAGGAGCTGCCAGTTCTGACGCCCGCGCGCACAAAATCATTAATCAGTGAACGCCTGCAATTATGCAGGAGACAGCCCATTCATTCAAACCTGGCTCTCAGTTTCCAGCCCATTTTAAATTGAGGGAAAAGAAAGAATGACGAGGGAAGGGGGGAAGAGAAGCCAACAACAATAATTTAACCTTTTTGGTTTGTGTTAATGCACATTGCACGGACTCAGGACTGTATTTTACAAAATCTTGGATTCGAAATGGCAGCAGTCATAATACTTACTCTTCAGTTCACGCCTGTTATGCTTCTGTTTATGGCTCCACATTCATTATATTATTCTAGAAAGTAAAAAAAAGAAAAAAAAAGAAAAAATTTGAACATCTCTTAAATTTAAAAGCAGTTTGTACTTTTCATTTACTGTTTTTATTTCAGTTTTATGACATGAGGTACACTATATATTACTTTGTTTATATTGTACATTACCAAAATTAAACAATAACCATATTTCCAGATAAGAATGTAACCATGAATTTTAAGTATCTAAGTACTTTTTAAATATGTATGAATAAAATAGAATTTATATTTATTGTCATTGTTTGAGAAAACAACTAAAGAAGTATGAAAAAGGCACATAATAACAGACACATCATAAAGTAACCACTCAGGTCTTGTTATGAAAAACAACACCATATTTCTTCTTTCTTTCTTTATTTCTTACAGGTATAGAATAAGCCCAGCCAAAGAGGTGCTAATGTTTAATTTAATCAGAAAAAAGAGAGAAGTGGTTTAGATTTTCGCTTTGAACAGCTTATTTCCAGGAGGTATGAATGAGAACTTTTACATTTTTTATGTTTATTTTACTAAGGTTTTGTTTAACCATTCATCTCGACTACTACTATTCTACTTACACTTTTTTTTTTTTTTTTTTACTTAATAGATTATTGAAATTGTCCTTTGCAGTGTGTTTCTTGATGACCCTGATGAAAGCCACGAGCCGGAACGCATTGGTCTAATAAAGCTGTTCCGTTTACTACAAGTGCTGATTGCGCCTTGACCTTTCTACAACGTACAATAAGATACCCACATAAGGGTAGCGATAAAGATAAAAAAAAGCTCCATGAAGATTAGGGAACACGGCGCCCGTCGTGGCTGAGGTATTTGCTTCGCTCTCCCATCCTGACATTAAGGTAACTTCGTATGTGGAGTCCTGAACAGTTCATGCAACACTGTCTCACTTCCCCATTATCCCTGGGACTGTAGCACAAGAGCAGAAGGGATTTAAGCTTTTAATTGAATTGGTCTCTGTACCTTGTTAAAACCTGATGGTTTTTACTGTCTTTATGACAATAGACAGCTTTAATCTTAGAAATTTGGGAGGTTAGAGGGTTGCATTTTACAGCTTGTGGGAAGAAGCCCTTCATGAGGCTCTTTGTTTTTGTTCTGATCAGGCTATGTCAGGGGTCTTCAACGTTTTACAGACCAAGGACCGCCAAACTGATGGAGAGATTAAAGTAGGGACCCTACCCCCTAGACCAGGCTATATATGTATTTTATTAAACTTGGCCTAGTGTTATTTAAAAATACACATTATCATTTTGCATTCAATATTAAGCTATTCAGATAATACAGAGTGTATTTTTTATTTATTTATTTTTAAACTTCCAACATGTGCAATAGTAGGGTGGCTGGGCAACTCCTATAAACATAAACATACCTAACTCGTGTATAATTGACATGTAAAGAAAATGAAACAAAGCAACCCATTTGGCCTCATGGGAGCGAGCTGCACTGTTAGCATCTCTTCTGACAGGTCTGGGCTTTGTGTAAAATGGTGCGCTGTTGTGACAGCTCCAGTATCATTGAATGAGTGAAGTGCAGACTGAAAGTTGATGTCGTCTGCCTCCATTTATCCCTTTTACTAAAATATGCTGGATTCATGTTAATGTGTATTTAAAGGAATTTAAATTTTGGGTGGAAAATTAAAAAAATATATGAAAAATCAACCTAATCAACCAAAGATTTTGTGACCCCCCTGCAGTACCTCTATGGACCTCCTGTTAAAGACCTATGGCCTGTGTTTTTTTTCCAAAGGGCATGGGAAGGAAGAGCATGGTGTCCAACCAACCTTCATGCATAGGTGTTATAAATGGAGAAGAAGTTAAGGTTGCACAGCTAAATGTTGAAGAAGAAACAGTACCAGTCACCCTTGGTGAAAACGGTAGAGAGGGTTCCAGGATTTTTTTGATTTTTTTCCCATTGGGTGAGTTGTAATTATTCTTTGATGTCAACTAGTACTGGCCATGTTTCATGCTGTCAGCAGACAAAAGCAAAGAAACAATCATTCTAAGTCTCACAGCAAGGACTGTAAGGCTACAGAGACACACTATTCTTTCTCTAGGAGCTGAAACAGCTAACCAGTCACATGAGTTAAAGGTTAGCTTCGCTGGAACTTATATGGAAAAGGTGTTTCCATCTCAAGCGAGCATAAAAACATTTTTGTATGCATTTGCAAAGCCATGAAATGAATAAAATAGATTTAAAAAAAAATATATCATCTAAACTGTTCTAAAATTCATCAGGAAAAAAAAAACGAACAAAAAAAAGGAAGTGATTGGTGGGGTCATAATTCACAACACAGGCAATGTGTTTTTCAGCTGATGTTGGCGCACTGATTGCTTCCGCAGTATATTCCAGACGACGGCTGCGATGTTGGAAGAGGAGCAGATGGTGAAGAATTCTAGGGGTTTATTTCAGGAGAGTTCAGTCTTTCCGCCTCATATACTGACTTAATTATGAGACAGAGGGGAAGGCGAACCCCTAGAAGAAGGATTTAAAGAGGCAGGGAAATCTTCATTAAGCCTGGGAGAATCCAGGATCCTTGATAAAAAAGATTATGCACCTGAAATCCTGCTCAACTCTCATAATGAACGACAAGGACTGGAATTGATAAAGTGGCTTGATATATAGTCTTCTGTGTCGCGTTTTGAAATTCTTTCATGTATGGGAATTAGGATGTCTTGGACGCAGTCGTTATTTGTAATATATTATTTAGTTTCAATTTGCCATCTAAAGCAAGGAACGCTGCTCATGTATAGTGCAGCCAGCAAATATGGAAAAACTGCATGTCAATCACAGTGGCATCAGTCCCCACAGGCAGGGTTTGGCATCTATACTTAAAGGAAGCTGTGGGATATGATCGCTTTATGACTTCCTTGCAGCCGTGCGTTCCCCTCGAATATCCCGTGATTTACTCGGCGCTTATAGCGCAACAGAGAAATGGCACCCCGTCTTATCTGCCACAAATTCAGTTTGTTTTTGCCGCCAGGCACCCACTTCCCTGCAAAATGAACTTATTCTCTGTAGCTGCACTTAACGTTCACCGTAACGAGGCATTTCCTGTTCCTCCAGATAAATAAGTACTGCTGCCACCCGCCCATGCTTTGTAATTACACACACACAGACACGTGCACACTCACACAGATTCTTGCAAGATTCTTCAATATCCTGTAATTTTCATTTCTTACCTTCTTCATTTATGTTAAGTGCAAGGTAGTGTTAAGGGAGAGTGTTTATAGTGAGTTCAGGGACATGAATGTGTAATCTTTTTATTATGTTGCTTTATCTTATGCAAAAGGTAGAATACAAGAACAACATATTAACATTAAATCACTCACTCACAAGTGAACTCAAACACATATAAACCAGACCTGACTAGCAGCCAAGGAGCAGCACAAAACAATACCTTGTCTTTAAGCTGCAGAGTCTTTCCGTGCGACATTCTCAATAGTGTGATGACACTCGCAGCAGCGAAAATGAGCTCTTCATCGCTCTGGGTATTGAAACAGCTGCTCCAATTTACACTTTAAATAGCGCAAATCGCTGTAAACATCAAGTTCACAAATGATCTGTAAAAGCCTCGACATTAGAGGGGAGAGAGATTAGGGCAGAGCAATATCTGGATGTTATTTACATTTGAGCTTTAAACAAGAGGCACGCGCTGGGAATGCTCTAGAAGTTGCAGAGCTCTCCGAGGGATTCAGCGGGTCTTAGTGGTGCGATAAAATCTCATATTCAGCGCGAGGCCTCCTTAAAAAGCTGCGGAAAAGAAGCTCTGAGGCCATTATTACGCCATATCAAAGATTCTAAAGTCATCAAAGAAGGCCCCACGAATGCCGGCTCATTAGAGCAGCTTTCATTAAAAAAGATGGCTGTGCTTCTTCGCAGTGCGGCCACGGTCTGCGCCGCTTGTTTCATCCCAGAGGCAAAACAACATACGTCAAGCTCCATTTGTATTCACACAAGTTCCGTTTAAGCCCCACACTCGGAAGAAGGAAACTGAGGACAAGGCATACAAATGTTCAGAAGCGCCAGAGTGGCAAGGCTGTTAAAAGACGTCGAGGGTTTTTTTATTCCGCTGAATGACATCACTGATCAATGTTTCATATTTTTCCATCACAGACCTGACACTGCCATCCCAGTGAGAGAGGTAGGAGTCATTATGCCTAATGGAACACAACAGTCTTTGCTTCAGAGTCAAATTCTTAAGTGGCCTCGCTCTGCTCAACACCTCGACACTTGTACCAGAGGTGCTGTGAGTGGTCTTAAATTAGTTTTTCTTTTTTTTCATGTTTAAAAGGGGTTTTCGAAAGTGGAATGCCACTTGGCGAGCAATTGAAAGTCGCAACATCTAAGTGTAAACAAGTACTTGTTAACTCCAGCAGATATTTCATTCTACCATACTCAGTCTTTCTGAATAGATCGAGAGCTAGAGTTAGGTCCATATCCTGACCCAATTTAAGTTATTCTATGTATTTACCAAACACAGTGAAGTTGTATAATAAGATGGCGTGAAAGATGGCGTGAAAGTGTTAACACTCCCACGTTACAGGAGAGGTGTAGGAGTTTGAACCTTTTTCTACAGCCTCATATACCTTCAGGAGCACAAATTGGACACTTGACTGAGATAATGTTTTTGGGTGGGATATGCATTCATTATTTCTTTATCACAGAGGCAGGTCAGGTCAGGTTGGTTATTAAACCAACTAATAATTTGTAATCTAAAGAAGGGTTTAGTCTCCAGATTGTTCAGTAGAGATGGTGTCGACTATTAGAATTGGAATAAGAAAATCTTTTTAAAAACAAAAGTTGTATTTCTCACTGATCATCACAAAGCTTTGTTTGCACTTGGAAATAACAGGTCTGTTATTAAAGCTGCTGACAAAGGGGGCACCATTGTCATTAAGGATAAACGCCAGTAGAGTGATTCCATTCATAAAAAGAGTGTCACAGCCAAGGACAACCAAGTGGTGCTGAGACTACAACTGGAAGAAGGATTTACTGATAACAGTATGCAACATTTTTACTAGTGTTCTTTAAAAGCTTTTGTGCATACAATTTACAAAAGACCTACAACTCCCATCTTAAAAGAGAGAATCTGAAGTTTTGGTGCTCACCAATGAGAATGAGAGTCCTCATGCAAGAACTTCAACCACCAGCAAGGCCTAGATGCACTAGAACACTTTTTTAACACCCGACCACTGAAAACACCCTCCACCACCTTCCCACCTTTGGCCTTTTTTGTTCTTAAGAAAAAGGACTACTTTATGGCACACTTCAAGGTGACCAAGCCCTTGTGCTTGGTCACCTGGAAGAACAAGTTCTGCAATGTTTCTTGGAAGGGTTATAACAATGATATATATATAAATTAAGCTTGTAAAGGCCCCAATTTTAAATTAAACTTTAACACAGCTTTATGAAAGAAAAAATAAAAGAAAAGGTTCCAATAGGTAAAACTTATTTAAAATGTAGTGAGACAGCATCAAGGGGACTGAAAGCGCAGACAAAAGTAGAATAAAAAGGCAGTGAGGCTTGACTGGAAGTGATAAAACATTCCGAACCTGAGCTAAACCTTATTTACTGCACTGCACTTACCTTTAAAACAACCCACACCTGGATGAAACCATCTGAGATTCAGATATGGTAACAAAATATACTGTCTGACTCCCAAAAAAAGACACCACCGGGATTTAACTCAGCAAACAGGTACGAGCCTCCTATTGGATAATTACTATCTTTCAGCTGGCAACAAGTTATTTAACCCCAACTGATGCAATGAGTAACTTCTCATTCCTTAAGCAACCATGTGGAAAGACACCTCCTGTGGTCGTGGAAAAGATGTTAGTATGTTTGAGAAGGGACAAATCACTGGCAGGCATCTAGCAGAGAAAACATCCAATGAGATTGAAGCAGAAACTACTAAAATTGGGTGAAGAACTGTCCGACGCATTTCTAAAATCTAGAAGGAAGAAAATCCTGACTGATTGCAATTGGCGGTCACTAAAATGTTTGATGAAATCAAATTGAAGAAAAACTGTCAGGGTTTTGAGGGAGGACCAAAGTTCAGGACAAAAGATGAGGCCGAGGTTCCAAACAAAGGTATTTAATTAAACAAAAACAGAAATCCAACAAAAGGCGCTGCAGTGGTGCAGTATAATAAAAAGGCAAAAACACTGAATGGAGAACACAGTGCCTGAAACTCAAGGAAACAAGACTGAAAATGGGGACATGACCAAAGACTAACGATACGACGGGGAACAAAGGGAAATACAGGGCTATATATACAGGGCCGAGGGATGATGAGACCACGGTGGAACAAATCAGGGCAATCACACTGGGAGAAACCAATAAGAAATCAAGGGAAAACACGAGGAGGCACAGCAGACAGGAAACCAAGAAACTGGAAACTGAAAACACGTTCACAAATAAAAGACAGACAGAGAATCATGGCAAAAACAGCAGTAGAACTCAGGGTTATGTTTAACAGTGAAAGTAAGGGCATTCCCACACGTACAATGCGAAGGGAACTCAAGGGATTGGGACTGAACACCTGTGGAGCCTTAAGAAAACCACTAATCAGTGAGGCTAACCAGTAAAAAAAAAGGCTTCAGCTTGCTAGGGAGCATAAAGCTTGAACTCTGGAGCAATGGAATAAAGTCATGTGGTCTGATGACCTTTTTACCCAACATTTTACCCAACAGTGGAAAGAATATCAAGGACTTTATTACATGTAAAACAAACCATTAAAAACAAACAAAAAAACTGTCCATGTACATAAATGTATAATGATGAAACATCTCTTTCAAGCATGAAGCCTTGTTGCAAGATACTGCATTTCTATGACAAACACAGTCACATGGAAAAGAAAACATCAATTTCAATTTAATCTTTTCACCGTCAGGATATGGACTTTGATTTTCCTTCTTGTTCTGTCTTGTCTGTTTCTTGTTGGACTTGTTTTGTGTTTTTCTCGCTTCCTGTTTTAATTTCAAAAGATCCATGACCCTGTGTCTTTTTGTTAGATTTGCCTCTCTTTTATTTCCCTGCCTGTGTTATTGTCAGCTCCGCCTTTATTAGCCTTACCTGTGTGTTGTTCCCTCATTAGTTCTGTGTATTTATATATTTCTCTCTCTTCCCTTGTTCTTCGTCAGTTCCTCTGTTTATTCCAAGTAATGTTTGCCTGTTTTTTTCCCCCCAAGATGTTCTTTGATCTGACTGCTAGTTTCTTACCCTTCTGTGTTTCTTTCCTGAACTCCATGTTTGGTTACATTTTGGGATTTTTGGAATCTCCTTGTTGCCACTGATTTTATTGGGATTTGGATTCATTTTGCTTTGACTCTCCACCTTTTGTCTGCATTTTTGCAACATGCCTCTTCTGTCCTAGTGTCGTGAATTTGGGGTATGAACGAGGACTTATTTATTTATTATTATTTTTCATCACAGGTTAGCCTAAAGATACGTCACCATATTCTTAACCATACTTTGCAGCTTCCATATTGGCTTGTATATGTGTATGCTTAATATACATGATCCTGCCAAACATTATGACAATATTGTGTAGGTCTCCCTTGTGCCTCCAAACCAGTTGTGACTCATCAGAGAATAAACATGGGGTCACCTGAGGGTGTCCTGTGGTGTCTGATAACAGAATGTTGTTAGTGGATCATCAGACAGATACTTGATCAGTTTGATCTAGTGAATTTGGAGGCCAGGTCAACACCTTGTACTGTTTCTCATGTGTTTTGAGTTGTTCCTAAACCATTTTTACTTGTGTTTTCATTTGTTTTTAGGTGGGTGCTACATCCACATGAATGCCAGGTCCAAAAGTTTCCCAACAGAACGCTGTATTGTCCCAAAATGGTCAATGTTATTACCTTCTCCTGTCAGTGGTCATAATGTTATGCCTGATCGGTGTATGTATTGTTTATGACTGTTTTTTATTTTTGTGTTTTTTTATACTTCATATGTTTAAAATTCTGTTTGCAATGTGCTTCTTGAGGAATCTGATAGAGGATGAAACCCATCAGTCTAATAAAGTTTAAGTAGTCTAAGAGCTGCTTGAGGCTGGGCCTTTTTAGAGCTAAACAGAAAACAACTGTGGTAGATGATAAAAATACTTCCTATAACTCTATTTATATGTCGCCCTAAGTGTTAAAAGAGACCTTTTCCTACTGTTCCTACTGTTACCATAAACTGGATTTCCATACACGCCCTACCTCCACACCACCCCACTCCTCACCACCTCACACCTCCCCCGTTTTTTTTAACTACCTTTTCCATTGCTTAGGAGGCTTTAGTAACAGCGGGTTACACAGTAAAGTTATAGTCCAACAACCAGTGAACGAAAGAAAACAACCGTTATGCAGTTATGAGCTTTAAATCAGAACACAATGAACGTAATAAAAGATAAAAACTTAGAGGGATTCAAGACAAGCTTCCCTACTGGCGCTCCCTGTTCTGTGGGCGTATATCGCTTCCTCATACCTTTCGATCAGCACCACTCATATTGTTGTGCCCCCTGGCAGCCCGATAATTGGCCTTCATTTTTTTAAAGTTTCTCCTTCATTTGTTTTACCGTCCTGATAAAGCCAAGTTTGGCCATCTCAGCCGCGATCCGCTGGAAAACCTTGTCGTTCCGAGAGGTCCCGTCCAATTCCCGCTGTATACTCACCTCCAGGTTGGTCCAGAACGCCATTACTTTTCTTGTCATCATTTAAAAACATGTACCGACACAAGAGCAGAAAGTTGAAAGTGAGCAGCTTACTACTAGTCAATAGTCTAGTCAAAACATCTGGCTTTGTACCTGGCGCTGATTTTTTTTCTGACCAATCAGTAGTAAGCAGCGTTCTACGTCACATTTTCGGCCCTGATTCACCAACTTTGGACCAACCACAGAGGAGGTACTAAAAGTACTCAGAAAAGCATCCCTTTGGCCTAGTTCCGCCCACCTCATAGCAATGGAAATAGCGATTTAAAGTGGGCGGTGCGGGGCGGTGTGGAAGTAGGCCGTGTATGGAAATCCGGCTTCTGGGTTCTGTAAAACATCTTGAGACAATTCGGATTGTCATTGACACTATATATGAACTGAGACGATGCAACATTCTGTAACATCGTGGTCACTTATCACTCACTGCACCTATACACAGTGTGTCTAGCTTTCTTTGTTTAGTGATGGTAATTTTTGACTACCCGTCCATCAGCCATCAGCAGGAAGAAATGCTGACCAGAACCCAGCTCATGTGGGAGACCCGTCTGCGACAGAAGATAAGGAAGGAAGGGTAGGAGAGGAGAAGAAGACAGCCAACACAGGTATGTACAGTGTAAATTTAAATAGCAGCTACAGCCAACAAACCCACACATAAAAGAAAAACCAGATAACGCATGTACAGTGCTCGGCTCGCATGCCACATTGCACACAAAATCCTCCACAGTCTTCCCTGTTCATTCAATGTCAATGAATGACACAACGAATCCACTCAACCTCTTTGTGCAACTGCATTGATCATGCAGTTTTTCATTTAACACCTACTACAATGAGGGGAGTCAAAATTAAAGCATTAAAGCAGATTACTGCCGGATGTCACTACAAGATCGACTGACAATTTGCACATGTGCGATGGTAACTCTTCTTGGACAAACTGCCCGACATGCGCTAGAGACGTTGAGAGCCATCCTGCGGTGCAGACAGGTTCATCAAGTTAATATTTTTAATCAGATTAATCATCATGATGGATTAATCTGCGGGAATGCGCTATTTAACAGCCCTAATGTTTGAAATACACTGTATTTTGCACACTACATGTACTACATGTCAGTAGTCCATGCCAGAAAAACACTGTGGCTCCTGCTTATATTTTTCTTCTTTCCTTGCCATGCAAGGAGAACAACTTTTCCTGTTTAATAAACATGCAAGCAGCCACCCAGTTTGTTGGCAGGTCACTCGGTAAGCTGAATATTGATAACCCTCAGGCATCTTTTTAATTTACTACCCTCTTGTAACCTTAGCAGACAAAAACGTCCATGTCCAAAAACTGCTATAAAAACTTAACAGATTTTTTTTCCTGTTATTTTCCTGCAGAAATCTCTTAAACCACTTCAGCACTTTACAAAACTACCAAATATTCAATCATTTTGAGGAACTTTAACCCTTTAAATGCCAGTTTGATTAATTGAAGTCACTGAAACATGAAAAATAAAATTAATGTTGGGTGGCAGGGGCATTTTATTCGGATCAGTCTTGGGTATGACCAAGATTACCTAAAATATTAACTTGATTGCGTTATTAGTTTTTGCGTAGCGTCAGATTTAAAATCTACTGCCCTTTTGTAACCTTAGCGAACAAAAATGTCCCATTGACTTACATTATAACTACTTTCATTATAACTTTCATTAAAACTTTTTGGATCTCTCGACCATGGCACAATAAAATCATTCATTCTGCAATATGGTCAGTAATTGTCAAATTTGTCATTTTCAGTGTTCAGCACTAAAATCAGCCATTTTCCCATGATAGGGCCTATGCATTAAAAGTTGGTTATTTCATTAGTTTTTGTGCTTGCGTTATTGAGCTTAACAGGCTATTGTGAGGTGTGTGTGTCTGTGTACGCGTATTCAAATATATATAGTGCTGAAGTGGTTTAAGAGATCCATGCAGTTTTTCATTTAAGTTTTTATAGCATTTTTTGGACATGGGTGTTTTTGTCCACTAAGGTTACATGAGGGTTGCGGGGGTTGCTGGAGCCTATCCCAGCTGACATCGGGCGAGAGTCGGGGTACACCCTGGACAGGTCGCCAGTCGGACACAGAGACAAACAATCATCCGCACACACACTCACACATAGAGTCACCAATTAGCCTAACGAGCATGTCTTTGGAGGTCAGAGGAAACTAGAGTTCCTGCCAAAATGGCAGCCAAATGAAGAGGAGAATTTTGCCCAAATAGGCAAAAATGTCCCTAAAGTTGCCTGAGGGTTAAGTATGAAGAAACAGCAACATAAAACACAAAATACCTACTGTAATACCAGCAGACCCTAACACTAACACTGCAAGGCAACAACACAAACACATGGCGTGACTACTTTTAATGTCCTTTTCCCCTCAAAGGATAAACCCTGGTCACATATTGGTTTCCACACTTATGACAGCTTGAAATATGCTTAGACATTCTAATGAGAGGAAACTAAATGGGGAAAGATGGCAGCGGTGCCAGTGATAGTTTCCCTCCAACCATGATATTTGCCCTTGACCTACTTTGATCAAACATTACAGATGTTGCCATAATCGCCGCAATTATTTTCAATTTGCCATCACCCTCGCTCTCCTTGGAGAATTAGAAAGAACTCCAACTGAACAAGACTGAAGAGATTGTCCCCATGAATTTTAAGTGTCATTTCCCCTTATTTAGATTAGATGAGCTGCGGGTCACCTTTTCCGGTGTTCAGACTTTCTAAAGTCTTTAGCTCGTCTGCTGGGAAACTATCATCAGGCTCTGTGGAATATGTATGATTAGTTATGCAATGTCAATTACATCAGTCATCAGTTATGCCACAGTGAACATTAGATCAGCCCTGAGTGATGATGGGGGTATCCTGCATGACCTTCCACTGGTGGAATCTCTTCATACCTCTGGTCCTTGGGCCAGATAACGAACCAGGAGGTGCAGGAGGTTTTTGTGTCAGGGAGGCACAGTGTCAGGTCCTCTCTGAGCTCCCGGGACAGAAACTGAAGTGGACAGCTGCCGATGTCTGAGTGCCCCAGCACACAGGAAATGGCTAAGAGACGCACACATAGCTGTCTGCTGGCATTAGCATGAGTGACAGTTTCGCCACCTTTAGAGTCGCGCGGACATGCATCTCCAGTCTCTGTGTCAGAAAAGAAATGATACCTAACTACTGACACACAAAGGGCCGTAGCTTCAGGAAGGAGGCGTTTGTGTCATGGGAGAAAGCAAACAAATGATGATTTTATTATGAGAACCATGCCCAAAGCCATAGACGCTTTTGGAACCAAAAAGACCCTTTAGTCCAGCAATGATCCCTTTGTTATGTGGAATGATTAAACAATTGTCTGTCACTATTCTACATTGATCTTTGTATTATTACAATTGGGTTAGCAGCTCTGATGCCTCACAGCAAAAGTGTTCTGGGTTTGAATCCACCGGCTGATTGGGGTCATTCTCTGTGGAGTTTGCATGTTCTACTTGTGTCTACATGGGTTCTCTCCAGAAACTCTAGCTTCCTACCACCATCCAAAGACGTGCTTGTTAGGTTTATTGATGAATTTAAATTGGCCATAGGTGTGAATGATTGCCTGTCTTTCTGCATGTAAACAGGTTCCTCCGACTAAATTGTGAGTACTCTTTAAGACTCCCAGATAATGCGATTGGAATTCGGTTTTCTCTGGCATGTATACGCTTAATTGGACTACAACAGGATAATGCACGTGCGCATGCTCCACAACCACTGCGCTGGCGTGAAAACCATCTAAGAAAGTTGGTTGCGGAAGAAGAAGGTAAATTGAGGGATAGCCTACATCTTATCTGCACCAAAAGTAGCGCACACATTACATACGCGATTGAAAAAGTTGGACTATCCATCTGGTTGTTGTTTGAAATGCTGGTCTGTCACATGTTGTTTATTATATGACATAATGGGTCAATCAGAAAAGGGGCTGAATTAACATGGTATTATCCAACTGAAAAGACACATTTCGCCACCTAGTGTGGAGGAGGAGGAGGACATGTTCCCATCAGTTATTCGATTTTCTATTTCTATTCATTGTATCTAAACTCTGACAAGGACCACATTCAGAAAGGAATCTAATACTAATGTTTGATGTCGCCAACATGGGAATAAATTTGTGATTGTATTGGATAATATAATGCTTTTCTGCCTATCAAAGTGCTTTAGAGCTACAGCGACACATCTACCCATTCATTCACACAAGCACATTCATATTCACTCACCAGTGCAAGGTACTATCATACCCCAAAACATGTCCTCTCTCCTTGCTGAGGTTCATCCCTTTGAATTTTTAGTTTTGGTTCACCTAGTCAGGATTTTCCTCTTGCGTTGGCTCTCCAATATTTGCCTATGTAAATGTATCGATAAAAGATTTCCTTGAGTTACTTCAGCTTTTTGTTTTTACTATTCAGTATGAAATTATTCTCTCCGTTGACATGATTTGTGCTGTATTCTTGATCCATGCACCACTTGTAGGTGCCTCAGTTTTCCACCAGTAAATAACTTTACTTCTTTTAGCCTGCAGTAGAGCAAGGTTGATACATTTGGGAATCCACTATTTGGGCCGTTGAGATGTATTGCTGAAGGAGAACAACTGAGGCACGGAACAGTGACTGTATAGAGTCATTAAATGTTGTAACAGCTGCTGAGAATCTAGAACTCTTTTTAGGCCTGTTCGTCCCCTGGAATTGATCATTTTACTCAACTGGTACAGTCTCCCATTGTGTTTTTCACATGAAAATCAAAGCAAGGCAAAAACAGTTGCCATGTACAGGAACTTTGGTCCATGCCAATTTGAAATATGTCACCAACTTTAGTCTTTGCAGAGTGTTAAAGTGCAGCATTTAACAGAAATGAAGCTATGTGAGACAACACGTCAGTTCTAAAAAAGCGCCACAGCTAATCAGGCCCCAAACCCTCAAAAGAATCTAGTATTACTGGTGAGGAAGAGAGTAAGCCGTCATCGCGTGACCACTTTTTCTTCCTCCCAGAAACTTCAGTCGAGGTTTGCTTTGCTTGCATCATCCATCTAGACTCTGTAAATACACGGGTATATTGATTGAAAACAGTCAGAGTGAGGACTCATCCCTTGATCTTTCTGTTCGCTCTCCTACGCAGTATTTCTCCCTCCACAGTCATCCCATTAATCTTCGCGTTATTGGAGAAATGCACTGACATCTCTCCATAAAATGGCACTTAATTTATGCATTATTTATGCCTCATTTGTGTGCTCAGGTTCTCCAACTATTTATCAAATGCCCCCTCTTATGTCAAAACATGGAAATTGAGTGCTGTTACTCATGATACTTGTGGCAAACACATCAGTGGACAGGAAGCCACTGGGGACCTCGGCTCACTGTCACAAGCAAGTCTCATCCAGGAGGTTGTGCGGGAGCTGTTGCTTTTTTTTCGCTAACTGTTAACCACAAGAGGGACATTGCAACACGATGATGCAATGCACTTCAACATAGATGAATATAGAAAACACAGTTTCGCCTCTGTATTAAAAGTTTCTGTGCTCTGTTTTAGATTCAAAAATCTCTTGTGCATGTTTCAGCAGCTGCGTGCAGACGTACTAACATACTGACAAGCCTAAGTAATGAATTATTCATAGATTAAATACTTGAACTCCATAAATGGCCCATACATGAAGAGACCCTGATGCTGACTGTGCGCAGCAGTGCAGCAGCCTGTGACAAGCCAGAAGGTGATGCTTCTCCATCCTCAACCCCCACCCTCCCCCGTTCTATCTCTCCTGCATCGCCGTGGGAGCACGGTGTGTCACACTTCACAGAGCACCCAGACGCTCTCACCTGCACTGCCACTGCAGCTACGCATCACCAGCCAGCAGCTCCACAGGAACCCAACCCCGTGGATAACCTCTGCAACCTCAGCTGTCGCTTCTTCACTCTCTGTGTGAATTCAACTCCAACTGAAAGCCAGTTTTTGACAGATTTCACTTTGCCTCTTTCATAATGCCTCGGCATACAGCTTAGAACTCTGTATTCCTAAGGGACCTTGAAGAAGCCTGAAAGCTGGGTTAAAGAAAAAAGATAGAAAATATTTAAGGTCAGATTGATAAATACATGCTGGCAATGTTCCTCCATGGTTATGAACAAATGTTTATTTTGGATATTTCATGCAGGCACAGGGTAAAAGGCAGAGCAGAGAAGCATATAAACTATGCCTGTTTTCACTTCCCAGTTCTAAGCTTTTGATCTGACTCCTTTCCACAAACGTTACAAACTATGCCTGTTTTCACTTCCAAATTCTCCGCTTTTGATCCGACCCCTTTCCACAAACGTTACTGGTAAACGGGTTTTGTCATGATTTGGATTTATTACCCTCGTCGTTCTACAGATGTGATGACATAGTTGCTTAACCAATCACAAGTGACAGCGCTGGCGGCAGCACTTGAAATTGCTCGGAAGAAAAATGTATTGTCACAAGTGAGGTGAGGCGTGTTTTGCAAGCACTGCTTACGTGAACATCACAGATGGTGAGAAGATGAAAGATTGATAGATTTTATGTGCAATATCCGAGTTGTGTGTATATTTGTTTACATCATAGAGTATACAAGCTATATATACAACGACATATTTATATACAGTCATATGGCATAGACTGTATATAAATATGGACAATGCATCTCCACTCCCTTGCATTGGCCAAACTGATGCTATTTTCTTGGGGATACCGGCAGCATCATCTTGCGAGTTTAGAGCCAGAGTCTGCGCACTACGGTCTGAGAGTGGACCACACGGAGCAGCGTTAACGATGACCCACCCACATCCGCCACACTCACCCGTATTTTCGTTTGATGAATACTTTGATGTTCTCTACCTCGAACCAAATACAAAAATGTTGAACTATACACTGTACTTTATTTATCTTTTGCTACTCTCACTGTAATACAGCACCACATTACAGAGTAGTTTGCGTGGCAACTGGTAGTCATCATGAGACAATGTCCTGTATATATAAATAACAGTTTCAGATATAAATAACTAACTAAAACGAAAAATACCAGGAAATTTGAACATGCATCAGTATTTAATTAACTACCTAAAATGACAAAAAAACATTTGTGAAAAGCTTTAATTTCACTTGTACTTCCATGTTTTAATTTAGTTCTTATAAACTAACATGGAGGGGGTGGAGCTTATGACCTATACTGCAGCCAGACACCAGGGGGAGCTCTGCTTGCTTTGGCTTCACTTTTGTGGAGCCGTTCTGTAGTCCATCTTTATTTACAGTCTATGATATATACACATTTGTTATATTTGTGGTATTCATATACATACACATGTGCAGTCTCTTAGCATTTGTTTATATAAATGTAAATCATCTGCAGTAGCTATATATCTGTGGTGGTTGTATATACTGTATATATATATGGGTTATCTCAAGTATTAGTATACACATGTGCAATATCTATGGTAAGAGATTATGACTATGAGTGGTGTATTTTAAGTCTTTTTTCCTTCTGTCTTTCTATCCTCTCAGCTTTTGTAATACAATAATAAATACTACCACTCTTTGTTTCCGTGTGTATGTTTGTTTTTGTGTTCACGCTGTTTTCCTCTTGTGTTTGTCTGACTAAACAAATCGCCCGAGGAAAATCCGACAAACCAGAAGCACACAACACGTGCCTGTGTTTTGTTTCCGTACACAGACACAATTATATTGCGTCACCGAGAACGATCCCGTAATTTCTAAGTGAGCACACTTGATTTTCGAGAGACGGCGTGGCTGTGAGCTCTGGCTTTGGCCTGCCTCCCCCCTCTCCATGTGGAAAGACACATAAGGTTCCTCTTTCAAAAGCCAGGGAAACAATTTGTCTGTTTTCCCCAAGAGCATGAATCAATGATGAGACGACTTAACTGAGCCACGGAGGAGGTTCACCCTCGGCAGATGATCCAGCTGCATCTTATATAAACTGTAGCAGATGCGGGAGCACTTAAAGCACTTGCCCGGCATAAAAATGACATAAAGCGGAGGGTAACGAGGACGCAGATGTTTGTTTTTTTGAAGGGAAAAAAAAGGCATCTGCTTATCAGTTTGCTTCACTTACTCCACCACCTAATTTTAATGACAGATGTTTGTATGTTGCCATCAGACAGTAGGTGTGAAATATATCCAAAAGGCAAAAGCATAAATTCCAATAATTTTTTTCATCATATTAATCTCATCGCTAGATCCATTTTCAATTAATTTAGTTCTGTTTCAAACTAGAGAATTATATTTAAACCTGATTAGTCACAGTAAATGGTGAATAACTCAAACCGCATGTTTGTTTCTAATTTGCTCTGATTCATATTAATGTGTGGATTCAAAAGCAATTTGTCAGTAGTGAAATTCAAATGTAATGAAAGGGGTGGTGAAAGCCAACGATGTTTGACATGGTCTATTTCATTACTCTGATACCGATCCAGGAAACAAAAAGGATGAGAAGCTGGGGAATTATCCTGAGGTGAGTGATTTAGAGGATGGAGAGTCCAGAAAAAGAGACGGTTCTCGCCCAAAGAAGTATCTTAAACGTCTGATTTCTGTCTGATGCGTGCGTGTATGTGGATGCCACACATTTAACTCACGGGTTGATATGATATGATGCCTAGTACATCGCAGTGAAATATTCAAGATATAATTTAAATACTTTCCTTCAGCGTTCATCAAGATTTGCATGTTTGTGGCAGCAAACAAAATGGTAAATGAAGCTTTAGGATTTCCAACGGAGCTCTGTGGATGCGGAAAGATGGAGCCCATCCACTGGCATTTCCAGAATATCAATATTCAAACCGTGTATCCAATGCAATTAACAGAGAGTTTAGGTATTACTAAAATTTCAATTTCTGGGACATAATTGAATGCAGCCGAGGTAATGTCAGGAGTAGCCTGTGGACACCTGCAGCTGTGATACCGAAGACTGAATTGTCAGAGTATTTGTTACAGTCTTTAATTGGCTTGGAAGGCTTCACGTCGACGGAGTTTGTGTAATTGCCGATGGGCTTTTTGCAGTGGGAAATGCATTCGCGTTGAATCTCTATACTCTGGTCATGATGAAGTTTCATGTCAAGCATAAACAGGAGAGAGTACTTTTCAGAGGGATGAGAGTCCACACATTTCAACCAACCCAAGATAGTGGTAGGATATATAGGACAGTATGCTAGAAAAAAAAAAAAAAACACAGGGCCAAGAACTGATTAAACTTAAAATCTAACTGTATACTCAAGCAACACCTAAATATATTTGCAGTGACACACTTAATGATTCACAGAGGGAGCTCTGGCAAAACAAAAAGCCCTTGAGTGTTGGTTTGGCCGCACATTAATTACAAGGTGTCTCCTTGATGAAAGCAAGGAGAAATACGGCTGGCTTGAACGTGGCTGTGCCCTCTGGCCTTGGGCCCTGTTTATTAATACACATTACTTTTTAATGCCTCATAGTAAATAATGTATTGGAATTGTGACAATATGCAACTTGGCCATTACCTGAAGCCCATCAGATTGATGGCAGGGGCCAGCGCGGGCCTTGGTCCCTTGATGACAATATTAAGCTATAAATTTAAGCTCAGATGCTAACCATGAGGATTTACAACTCAGGAGATGATGACAAGACTGTGCTGGAAAGCTACTTTAACTGATTGTATCATTTTACCAATATGCACTGCATATTAATCACACTATACCATGTTTGTATCTTTTTGCGCAGTCTGCGCAATAAGTGGACGCCCATGACAAGGAAGCGTTTTTGTCTCTCACCACCATTGACAGATTGTTAATTTTCTCCGGCTGTGAGAAGCTCCCTCCAGCTCCTTTGTGCACTGCATTGTGCGAGCACGGCATACAATGACAGCGCGCTCAAAAGCCGTCCATTTTTAGTAAAGCGCCCATACCGCCTTGTCCGACGTCTGTCACTTTTCCAGTGTGAACGCAAACAACTCAAAGATGAACGCCGCTTATTCGCACATTAGCGATACTGTCATCAACCGCAGCGCGCTAAGATATGTCTCCGTCTAAAATGAAGCGTCATTCACTCCAGAAATTAAATAAAGGCAGCGTACATTCTGCCCTTTTTGAAGGATGCTGCTTCAGTTTACACCAGCTCTCATTTGAATATGTTCCAGAACACAATGTGGGTGTGACTTTTTTTTTTTTTTTTAAAAAAGAAGAAGCGTGTGCCAAGTGTGGGGTGGTATTGACTATGATGTGGAATAATAATGTGTGAGAGGCGCAGCGTGAGAGAAAAGACAGACAGGTTTTGATACAAAACCTTGAAAACGTGTCAATAGGAGCGAGAGAGAGGAAAAACTGACATGCGGCAGTCGAGCGTGGGCAAGCCTTGGCATTGATTGCTAAAGCCCAAAAACAGGAGATAGAGAGAGAGATGCAGTGATCTATAGGTATGTATTCATATTGTGGGCATCGAGGCAGGCTGGCAGGGATTGGGGAGAGCATCTGTTCCGAGTGTAATGAGTGTGTCCCCCCACCCTCCTCTCCTCCTTCTTTTACACTCTTATCATTACCAGTGTTTAATTAGAGACATCCCACCCTGGTTGTTGGTGAGGCTGCTGACAGTCAGGCCGGAGGAGTGTGCGGGGGGAGACTGAACAACCTAGATAAACAACATGGAGCATTGTGAGGGAGGGGAGGGCAGAATGAGGGGGTGTGGATGAGTGTGACCTCTCAGTCAGAAGCCACACGATGGCAGTGGACCAGTGCTAAGAAGTGAGCTAAGAAACCACATGCCTAAAAAGAGAGGCGGTGGACTGCAACAACAACAACAGCAAAATAAAAGAAGGTAATGCTGCAAACTACTTCTGCTTGAATGCATTATTGATTGTAATAAAACCAAAATGTAACTTATTTAAAGCGTCCCACTTCTGCCTCCGCCGTGACCCTGTGCCATTTCCATATTCAACGTTTAAACAGTTGTTTCTGCCGCTCTAAGTGGCGATGAATAATTCCTCAACGGCTAGATCGATAATGTTCTGTTTAATGTTCTCCAGAAGCGATCATTTAGTTGTACCATTAAACCTCTCTGCAACTTTTGCATGGGTTGAAATGTGAAGCACGCAGAAACTGCCATTTGCTTTCAGTTTAATGCTTCAGATGCCTCTTTAAGTGTTCAATTTCAGTCCAGTCTCCTGCGAGACAGCATTTCTTTCAGACACAAGTTTGAGTTGTCTATCTTTTCTTTTTTTTTCTTTTTTTTTGGGAGCATCGCTAGGTTTCTGTGTGCCTAATTGTTTTGATAGACGGCCTCGGAAACTGATGAAAAATTCCACTGCAATAAAATAAAAGGCAGGGCTAACGGGAACGTGTAGGCTAACGCGGTGATCAATGGTTTAATCCTATGCTGTCTGCGGAGCTACTTTTCATGGAGGATCCATAAACACAGTGGCATGTGGCAGTTTTTTATTGTTTTAAACCTTTCATCAAGCTTCATTACATGGCCCGACTTTTATTTACACGTGGCAATTTTCCACTTCATTGCTTATTTTTTATTACAAACCAGCATACCAGCATGCTCGGAGATATCAGCCTCACGGGATTCCACAGCAGTGGCTCTTGTGGTTTTTTGAGACTGCGTGTGGTTAATTTGGGCAATCTACCTAAGACCAGCGCGTATATAATTAACTTTGCAATGATCGCTGTCCTCTTAAATCAGAAAATGCTGTGTAGCTTTCAAGGGTGTGAATACTCGAAATCAGTGGCTTAAAAAAAAAATGGTTCAAGCTCTCTTAGCTCAATAATACATCTTGTCACGTAAGATCCCATCTGGCAAGCTGCAGGATTGGTAGTTTGATCACCCCCTTTTAAAATTCACCCCTTGACCTCCTCGACGGCTCTTCCCACGTGTCCCGACGTGCCTCGCTCCTTGAGGACAGTTAAAGAGATGCTGAGTCAGACGGGCGTTGGAGGTGACAAATGTTTCTCCATTGATGGTGTGTGAATGATTTACAGGCCCAGTTAAGCAGTGAGGTCTGCCAGGCTGCGAATGGACATGAGTGAGAGTCTGTCTGTGTGTGTGTGTGTGTGTGTGTGTGTGTGTGTGTGTGTGTGTGTGTGTATGTGTGATTTGAGAGCAAACTCTGTTAAGATGCAGCGGTCGAGTAAACACCTATTAAATCAGTTTGTCCACATTTTTGTTTGAAACTGAGCTTATCAAATCTTTTTGAAGGCGCCTTAGGATTACACTGAAACAGCCCGTGCTGTTAACCGGCCGATGAATAATACAACACATGGGCAGCTAGTTCGTAGGAATATTTACAAATCACAAGCTACCTCAGTGGATGCTGATCTGAGGGGACTTGTTGTAAAGACAGAAACGGCATAACAATGGATGTACCTCACCAAAGCACCCTAGGTAGGATCTAGGTTAGAAATAAGATAGCATAAAACTGTCTGATTACAGTGGTCCATTGACTGTGACCATGCAGCTAACTCATGCTGATTGGAAGGCATGTATCTCTTTTACATTCTTGACAAACAGTTTTTTGACTAATTGTCTGTAAAGGTTCTCAGTCATCCAAGTCATGGGAATCCAAAAGGTGTTCAACCCTCTGGAGTCCAGAGTATAATTGGTAGTTTTTGACTGCTTTTGGTTTTACCTTTATATATCATCTTAAAAATGGTTGACATTGCCTTGTTTGGTATCATTCTGTCCAACATTCAACATTTCATTTTGACAAACTGTACTGTAACATGCTGGGCCTAAAATCACACTGAAACCATAAAAGATTAGATTTTTCTCCGTGATATTCATGTTTAATGAACCATTTTTACAACTGGACACAAATCTTAAGTGTAAATTTCAAAAGCTTATGGACAAATTAAGCAAACAATAAAGCTATTTATAACTACTTCCATTAAAATGCAGGAAATTCATCACATGTTTTTGTGCAGCTATTTACAGCCATTTACAAAACTGTCCTTAGCAACCATTGACACATCATTTACTATGTTTGTTGTTGTTGTTGTTGTTTTGTTTTTGAGCATTTGAAGCTGACTAGCAATCTATGCTTACTAGCATTTTGCTTTCACCTTTTCTCCAGTGCACCAGGCGCACACCAACATGATGGCAGTATTCAGGAAAAAGTGTGTATTTATAATAAGTCTAGTTTTACTCTGCCTGTCAACACAATTTAAAAACTGGTATCTAGCTTGAAGTTAGCACTTTCTACAAAAGTTTAAACAGATTCAGTGATTGTGTGTCTTCATGCTACGTTGTCTTAAATTGACCATTTGATTTGGACACACCGGCGCGTCCCTCGACTTCAGAGGGTTAAAAAAGGCAACTGGACTTTTTTGAGATCTTTGAGAAGATGTTTTTACAATCACCAAGTAGCTTCTTCATTTCTAAGAGACTAGTGGGAAGTTAAGGTTTAAATAGGGTGGATAAAAGCCATCAGAAACTTGCTGGACTTGCCGTTTCTGTAGGAACCAGAAACTGGTGCAACTAATTGCCATTAATGGCTGGATATTACCTTACCTGTTTTTGACTAATTATTTTTGATTTAAAAACAAGCCATCTTCAATATAGTTTTGGTGTGCAACAGGCAGCTTTCATAAAGTCCGACAATCTGAATAGTAGCCCAACCATCTCAATCGTGATAGAGTAGCACAGTCAGAGGCATTTTCAAGCAGGGGTTGCCTAAAAGTTGGGTCTTATAGTTTCTGTCTGGGTGGAACACATTCCCATCTCATCTCATCTTCCATACCGCTTAATCCTCACTGGGCCTATCGCAGGGCTAACACAGAGACAAACAACCATTCACACTCACACCTAAAGCACTATTCTCCAGCATCCCATTCATGAGATATAGGACTGATCCATTGATCACCAATGAATTACCATAATTATGTCAAAAGAAAATGTCAGGGCATCTGTCTGTGAGCTGAATCTTCAGAAAAACTGTGTTTTTCAGCAAGACGATGATACCAAGCACACAGGTGCTCCTACTGAAAATGGTTAAATGAGAACTAAATAAATGTTTTGAAATGGCCAATTTGAAGTCCTGGCCATAAGATGAAATGTTGTAGAAGCACCTGTGAAGAAACTCACTGACATCTCAGAAGTGGTTCTAATCTGTACCAAGTAGCCTCAAATTCCTCCAAGCAGCTGGACAGAATTACAGAGAACTGTTTAGAAAGGGGCCACACCAGATACTGAAAACAAGAGTTTACATACTTGGATAACTCACAGATATGGGAATGGTATTTTTTCTTGAATAAATAAATGTACAAATTTAAATAATGTTTCAAACATGAAGAACAAACTTGTAACAGCAAAAACTTGTAACAGTACGCAAGCAAGTTTTATAACAAAAAAGGCAAGACGCTAAAACTTAATTTAAGAGGCAACTGTTATTAGTGGAGAGCTGCTAGCAATAAAGTAAAGTGAATGTCAGTTTGTATCTCTCTATAAAAAAAAAGCTGTGAGAATCTGCCCTATAAGCAGAATCTTGCTTTTCATGCAGTCTGCACTGGATTTAGGATGCCCGTATACTGTATGCCCACTCAGAAGATTTCATGAGTCATACTCATCACCCGCACAGCTCAACACCCACTTGTTTCACTGGCTTCAGTAGTAATATGCCAAAATATTTAGACAGCTAGGATATGCCTATATTTCAGCCTATAATACATCTAATGATCTACTGCTGAAGAAGTTTTGTCCAGTTTTTAACTTGAAAGCTTTAGTCATCGGCCTGGTAGTCATCACCAGTACGCCAGCCTATAACAGGGGCCTTGAAGAGATTAGATTAGAGATTAAGTAGAGACCCCCTACCTACCATACAGTACGTGTTCTATATTTGTGCTTTTTATAAATACACATTATTATAATTTTGCATTGGTATTCGGATAACACAGGTTCGTATAATCTTTTTTGTTTTTTTTTAATTTCAGATATGTACAACAGTAGAGTGACCGTGCAACTGCTGTAATCATAAACATACTTGACATAAACATACCTATATATACCATGCACCTTTGTTATTAGCTCAGCAGCAATAGGGGCATGGCCTACTGTGTACAGGAAGCTTAGATTGACAGGTCTCGTGTACTGCTGCACTCTGTGTGAAACAGTGCGCTGTTGAGACAGCTCCTGTATCGCTGAATGAGTGCCAACTGAAAGATAACCTTTTTCCCCTTTAGTAAAATATGTTGGATTAATGTCAATGTGTATTTACAGAAATTTAAAATTGTGGGTAATAAAAAAAAAAAAAAAAAAAAAAAAAAGATCTGTATAGTGTACTTTTGCGCTAAAAATAGTGTACTGTAATTTTTAGTGATGCAGAAGTGCAGGCACAAGTGCGCCTGCGTTCACAACCGCCTGGGTCTGTGATATATCCCATTTTGTAGAGATTAATGTCCCATGTCCATGTGCTTTGATCGCACATGTCTAAAAAAATGTCTAATCAACCGAAGATTTTGCAACCCCTCTGCAGTACCTCCACGTACCTCATGGGGGTTGCGGACCCCGTGTTGAAGACCTATGGCCTATAACCATGTGCTGCTAGAGTCTACCCAAGCCCAATCTGGGATAATTTGGACCAGTCAAATTAGTCAGCGATGACTGCCACATGGAAAAATAGGAGCCATACAGTTTTGGTTCAAGGCTAAAAGTGGTTCACTCTGACAGGTGAGATCAGTGCTTTAGATAAAAAGTTGTTCTGTAGTGACAGTAGCATAATAGTAGTGAAGGAGCATTAAAAATAAGCACTTGCCAGAATATGAATTCAAAAGTAAGCCATAACTGAAGAGTAGTAAAGGTCCACCCTTGCAAAGAAAAAACAAACAAAAACCTTTTGATATTATAAAATGATTTCCTTCCACCACCACTTCAGCACAACATTGGCTTCATCTACTAAGAAGTCTACTTAAAGGGAGGGTTAACACTTTCTTTTTTTTTTAATCCAACAGAGGCGAGTGAACTATTTTGCAAGAGATCATATTGTGGTTGATAGCCTCCAAAATGTCACTGAGGCAAGTGGGAATATCTGTGGGTCTGGAGGATTATCTTTTTTTCTTAGCGTGACATTATCATGAACACTGAAGCTGAAAAAACCTCCTGATGATCTACGAGCTATTCTCAAAGGTCTGTGGAGGGCTGTCTTGTCCTTAACCATAGACTGTTTGAATGTAGACAGTGCGTACTCGCTTCCAACCATTGGTCAAACTGATGCTCATGTTGTGAGTCAGTGCAGGATGATCCGAGAGTGGACTCACACAGAGTTGTGATATCAACAGACTCACTCGCTTCCTCCTGTAGCTGCAAAAGAATGTTGCATTATCCACTGTACTTATTTGTTCATCTATTTTTCCCTCATCTCATGGCCTCTACTGGACCGCTTCACAGAACAGATGGCAACTGGTAGTCATCGCGTTATTACATCCTGTTTCTATAGTGTCTAAAACAAAAGTTATCAGAAACTTTAACATGTACCAGCGCTGTATAAACTTCCTAAATAAACATTAACTGGACATGTACTTTAGTGTTTTAGTTTGGCCCCAGTCCCATCCACTAATATCTAGGGGGTGGAGCTTATGATCTATACTGCAGCCAGTCACCAGGGGGAGCTCTACTTGCTTTGACTTCACTTAAGAGGAGCTGTCCCATTGTCCATCTTCATACACAGTCTATATTCCCCACACATCAACTATAATATTTACTTGATGTGAAATCCATCCCACATAATGGCAGACAATGTAGTAGATCAGTGTATATTCACTTCAACATGCAACACCTGGATGCATATGCAGAACGTGTTGGGTCCAGCCACTGTAAACAAGAGATTTATGACAGGGTCACAGAAGAGGTAACATTCCTGTTGTGCTACAAGAGGAAATGAGGTTTGTGGGGATCAGACATCGAGAAGCCCCAGTGGACCACGTAGGTTTATTCAGGCTTGCTGGCAGCTCCCCCACAGCCCTTGCATAGCTGATACAATTCCTGCCTATCTGCTGTGACAACTCCTTATTAGCGCATTCGAGCTTTTCTCTCTTCCCTTCGCCACGTCTTTCTTTTCTCGTCCCTCTGTTCCCTCTTCTACCTCGTCTAACTCTTTGTGGAGGGGTGTCTCGCTTATGAGAGGGGACATAAATCCACAGAGCCGCTGCAGGCAAGGTCTTCTCCGCAAACTCATTTCTCATCACTTTACATAAAGTCAGCAGTCTTAATTCATAATTATAGAGGACATCAGTGAATGCAGCTGAGCGAAAAAAAAACATAGGTGCAGTGCAGCTGCTTCAAAGGCACCACATCCTGTGGAGCTATCTACTTTACACACAAAGACCTTTTTTTTTTTTTTTTTTTGGAACTTATTGTTCAACTTCAATTTTTAAGGTGACAGTAGACAGACTGATAGCAGATTGCAAGAAACAGAGTAATTTAGGTAGAAATAGGTTAATTTTCAATGGAATACTGTTATGTGTGTGTGCTTTGCTGTATATTTATCTACCTTTGAGACACACACACAGACATATATATATATACATATTTTAAAGTAACAGAATAGATACATACAGGAGTATGTATCTAGGCCAAAAGGCAAAACTAATATCGTGACCAGGATGATTATTACGCCTGCATAATATCAGGCTGTTACCATCAGTAAGTGCATTTCTGTGTTGGTGTTTGCAAAGTTGATGTATTGATAAAAACAAAACACGACAGTGCAATGAAATTGGAGGCTCAGGCGAATAAATCATGCAGATTAGAAGTCTCTGAGCTCCAGTCCCGGTGAAGAGAAACCTGGTGACAGATGAAAATATTCGTGCAGACTGATGAGCAGCCAACAATTAATACTTGAAACTAATGCAAAAACCCTGTAGAACAAAAAGAACTTTTTCTATGGTTTTAACATAACATTATGACCTAATATTGTGTAGGTCTCCCAGGATGTTGTTAGTGGGGGCCTTTGGGTCGGGTGGGTTGAGGGGAGGAGCCTCTGTGGATCATCCCACAGATACTTGACCTGCCCTCCAAATTCACTAGGTCCCAAACTGATCAACACCTTACAAAAGTTGTTCTTCCCATCTTTTGAGTTGTTCCTAAATCGTTTGTGTGTGTGTGTGTGTGTGTGTGTGTGTGTGTGTGTGTGTGTGTGTGTGTGTGTGTTGTGCTGGGGATGGCTGCTACCAGGTCTGGTCTATGTGGGCAGTACATGTCTAAGTAACATCCACATGAATGCCAGGTCCAAAAGTTTCCCAGCAAAACAACACTGAATTGTCACAAGATGGTCAGTGTTATTGACCTAACCTGTCAGTGGACATAATGTTGTGGCTGATCGGTATATGCTCTACTTCTGCAATAATTGCCAATAGTTTTTCTTCCTGCACCAAACGTCTAACATTGGCCAAACAGTACTGACAGCAATGTTGCATTACTATATTTTCTTGAACAGCTTTTTTGAGAAATTTTGTGAGACATCACACTGCAGTAAACTCGCTGCCCAAAGTATTTCTGCGCCAAGAACAGAGCTGTGGCCTTCAAGACGCACCTCTCAGCTTAACTTGCAATGGTTACATACCGTCGTTGAAAACATTTCTCAAGGTTGTTGTCTCAAGTCCTTCAGGGCAAAACCCACGTTTGTCTGTTCTTAAGATATCAGGTGAAAGAGCTAAGAAACTTCACAGTGGATTTTACCCGAGGCCTCTTCATCTGTAAAAAAAAAAAAAAAAAAAGGGATTCTTGAAAGGTTTTCTATTTTATAACGGCACATTTATCGAATTCAACTAAAATCATACAATACAGAGACTAACAAGGCAACTGTCTGCTTCATGCAGTTCAGGAGTGAATTCTTTTTTCAGGCTTATGCTGGACATTCTTGACAAATGTTTTAAACAGGAGGAGAAAGTAGCAATATTACATTATCACATGTTTCATGTGCATGTTTAATAGCTGGTCTGTGCTGGTTTGAGTTTCATAAAACGAACTGATTTGTGGGACAGTAACACCATAATAAGCGAGCGCAAACCCGTAGCCAGCACAAGGGAAATAATATGGATGTAAAACAGAGGAAGAGACAATAAAGGAGAGGACAGAGAAAGGGATGAGTGTAAAATATCAGGATTTTGTTTTACCCCTGATGATTCTGCACTCGCACTGTGTCCTTAATTACTTCATTAATTATCCTGCCAAGAAAAACTGGGGGATATTTAACAATCGTCATTAGCTAATCTTCACTTACAATGCACACGCACGAAGGTCAATACTAGAAGCCATTTGAAATGGAATACATGTTCGGATACAATGGCTTCTGGGGTATGGGCGGGTGAATTTAAACACAGCCACCGCAAGTCGTTTGTCATTTTTTATGCAGACTCAGGAAAAGTGCTACTGTGAAAAATATTTCATGTTTTCCTAACAATCTGTATAGTGTACTTTTGCGCTAAAAATAGTCTACTGTAATTTTTAGTGATGCAGAAGTGCAGGCACAAGTGCGCCTGCGTTCACATCCGCCTGGGTCTGTGATATATCCCATTTTGTAGAGATTAATGTCCCATGTCCATGTGCTTTGATCGCACATGATATCCTGTAATGGCCTTTGTGTTGTAATTTAGCACCTGCACCAAAGGATCCAAACAACCACCTGCTTTTAGTGTGACTAAAATACACAGTAGTGACAAAGCTTTGTGGAATGAATCTTTTGAGCAAGCCTTCCATTTTTGACAATGAAAGCTTATTACAGTGCGTGGACTGCTATACAAAGGTCAAGCAGCATAGCGCCTCAGCACGGTATCTACAGAATCTAATATCAGTTATTTAAAACAATGCTGCTTACAGGTTATTGAATAATTTATCGAAAATATGAATAAACATAACACAACTGTACATTCCTCCCCAACCGTGTAATTACCGGATCACAAAGCACCACTTAGCCCTAGCCATACGTCCGTGTGTACATGTAAATTATACCTTATTTGCATTTCTGGTTAGATGCCAACTGTTGGCGAAGTGTCAATTATGTTTTAGCTGGCTCAATTCATTAATCACAAATGGAAACACTTCTGAGCTCTAAAAGACTGCAGCATGAGCCCGTCTTCCAGTTTGCCATTGTTTGAGGGGCTGCTAGTTAAGAGGTAGCCTCACTTCATTGAGTATTTTAATATAGCAACAAAGGGCCAAGAGTTCTCCATTCTGTATGGTGTTCCAGACGCACAGCACGTCTCTAAATGTGGTGTTACAGTACTTAACTTGTCACAACCAGAGCACGGGTTAACCAATTATACGGCGTGGTTTAATTAAGAAACAACGTTAGTCATTGATCTTTGCGGAGGTGAATAATTTAGATTTAAAAATGAGTCTATTCCCGGCTTGATCTTCCGCAACCTTGAAATAAACTGAAATGTGTGAATTAACATGCAATTCGTTCAATTTATTCGTCGCGCACTCTTCCTTTTAATCTGATCAACAAACAAACAGCAAACAGACTCCATTTTTAGCTGGCGTCGTTGGCTGATCAGGAGTGAAAACCCTGGTAAAATACCGGCGCGTCGAAAGACAACCACGTCAGACTAACGCCGCGTTTCCAGATGGCACTGTGAGTATCAGCTCAGAGGCTGCTCAATTATGAGGTGTGCATAGTAAAAGAGATAAAAGTTTAAGGAGGACTTTCATTACTCATGTGAAAGACTTGGGCTTGACAGAAAAGCATTAAATGACTAATGTGGATAATGCAGTACCATAATTATCTGGTATATCTGATTCATAGTGAAGCAAATATACATTATGTTGCACTGATGAACAAAAAGCACCATTGCTCTGAGCTTTATTTCATTAAAAATACTTTTTGTACTTATCTTTTGGATTTAAAGCAGCAATTTAAATAAATGAATGCACACAGTATCTGCATGTACAGTAGATGGCTGCAAAGCTAGCACACAGGCCAAGACTACTACATTCCATATGATACAGTATATGCCCTCCTAATATATGTACACTGAGTATCACAGCGTCTACCTTTTTAAATCTTTTGTGCTATGGTTTATTAATCAAATATTTTGTCTGTTGTTGCATAAAAACCCTGATAAATGAAGGTGCAGTTCAGCATAATTACATTCTATAACATAGGATGATATATGTCTATAAGGTATGGCACAGTAACAGCCCGTGGATGAGTATTTAGGAGGGACTTCACCGCATCAGTGAACATCGATGCATAAGTAATTTACCCTTCCTATTTATACTGTAGCCCTTCAAGAGGCAGCATACCTCTAAATGGAGTTTCTTTTGGTATCCACTAGCATTGAGCTAAAAAATGTAGCTAACAATTTGCCTTTTGACGACGGCTGAAGTATTTACATTTTGATAAAAATAAAAAATTTAAAAATAAAGGTGACATCAGCATTTTGTTGTTCCTCAATGCCGCTCGTCCACTGTTTCTCATAATCTAATAACTTGTCCCTTGTTCATTTGTCATCATGTGAGTAATTGCGGTTTTGTAGACACACAGTCTGTGCTGTCGCCTCTACACGGTTTACTCCCCCAGAACAAATCTTATTGTTTGTCACTGTTGTCCGATGTACATGGCTTCCCGCTGTTGCTTGTTGTTGCTGATTTTCCACTGCAGGATATCTGGAGACTTAGCACTCACTGGCATCTCAACAACTGATGTAACCAGTGATTCATTTCCCATCCCGGGAATTGACTGATAGAAATGTGTAGCTGTTGGTAAGCAGGGAGCCAGATGGCATCCAGGTTGGGTTGTTTACCGATGGACCCTGTGAATTAAACTTCGTTTGCTCTTTGTAGTAGAGTGGCTGCAACAATGCGGGGTGCAGATCGAAACTCAGGCCATAAAGCAATTTTTTTTTTTGCCTCAGATGCACTGGTAAAAAAAAAGAAAAAAGTTTGTGTTTTCTTTCTGTTCCGTGCAGCACAAAATGAAATGCAAACACTACAGGTGGAAAACCCCACTAGCTAAATTATATAAACCCAAACGGTTCTCTGCGCTACATACACTGTCCATGCCAAAAATGTATTGTTGTTCATGCCTGGTTTCAGCTACAGTTGTGTTTTGTATAATGACCCCCAAGCCTTGATCTTGAGTTCTCAGTAGTGCCAGTACGTGTTTGGATTTTTCACTACATTTTTACGCACCGACAGACCAGCCTTTAATGATCTCAATAAACTCATATAAGGACCCTTCCAACCTTACACAGAACCTGGAATTCCCTCACTCCCTCTCTCTCATTTCCCCCCTCTTTTCTTGTAGCACACGTAGCTCTCGAATGATTTCACAAGATTTTATGTTATAATTAATCCATTCGGTATATGAAGTGCGGGGTAAGTAATAAGGTCCCCTGAGGTTACACTGTAATGTTAAGAGAGCCATCATAAAGTTTAGAAGGAGCTAGCACCAGAGGAGAGTATGAAAATTTAAACCATTTGTCACAAAGTGCTCCACGGAGACGTAGGCGTCCAAAACAGAGAGGCGAAGAAGAGACGGTAAAAAGTACAAAACAAGGAGGAGATTAGAAACTGCAAGGAACAGGGCCAGGGCAAGTTCATCTGTGCGCGGCTAATGTGCAAGGCTGCACACAGGCGTACACCTGTGAGTGAATGCGAGCGCCCAAAGCAACACAAGAACAGTCTGGAGGAAAAATGAGTAAATTATGAATGCAGGAAGGTACAAATGGAGCGTGTGGTGTAGTTGGAGTTAATGGAGCCTGCAGACTTTGTTAAATTCCTGCCTGTAGAATTCTTAATTATGGCCACACCATAAAAAAAGAAACACAGAAGACAAGTCCATTAATGCCAAGTTGATCCTTAAATGCTGTTTGAGTTTCTAAACTTGTCCTGCAGAAACCCTTTAACATGGTCTGACTTGCTTTACGCCTCTTTCATTCATGTCATGAAGGAGTATACACAGATCAGGCATAACATTATGACCACCTGCCTAATATCATGTAGGTCTCTATTGTGCCTTTTGGGTCCTATGGGTCGAGGGGAGGGGCCCATGTGGGTCATTCCACAGATACTTGATCAGTTTGGGATCAAGTGAATTTGGAGACCAGGCCAACACCTTGCGCTGTTCTTCATGGTTTTTTAGTTGTTCCCAAACCATGTGTGTGTTTGTGTGTCTGTGTCAGACTGCATCCTGTTGGGGATAGCTGCTGCCATCAAGTAGTGTCATTGCTATGGAGTGGGGGAGTCTGGTCTGGTCTAGGTGGGGGGGTACATGTCTAATTAAGATCCACATGAATGCCAGGTCCAGGGCAGCAGAACATCATCGTCACAAGATGGTCAGTGTTATTTGTAATTACTACAAACCACCTAAGCTACAAGTCTTCAACTCAAACGTAAAGACCACTCTGCTCTATGGCTCAGAAACCTGGAAACCACCACCCCCACCATACAATAAGCTTCAGACCTTCATTAACCGATGCCTCAGACACCTCCTGAGAATATACTATCCCAACAACATTTCTAACAGCAACCTGTGAGAACTGACCAAACAAGATAAAACAGAAATTCAAATCCAGTGGACGAAATGGAAGTGGATAGGTCACACACTCAATCACAAATCAGGCGCTGATGTAGAACCCACAGGGACAGAGGAAGAGAGGCAGATGAACCACCTGGAGAAGAATTACAGAAGCGTAATGAATGGAGGAGCTTCGTTGATGGTTTATGTTCTTCTGGGAAATTAAAGGCCTAAGTAAAGTACATTCTCAGTTAGATGGTGTCAGTACAATATTATTAACCTTTTAGCAACAAAAGCGTAACTCATTTTGTCATTTAACTTACCTACAGTTCAGATTCATGTCAGCAAATATATGATGAGATGTAATTTGTATAATTTGTGAAAGACTGTGCAGGAAACATTGATTTGTCACTTACTTGCTTATTTGTTCTCCAGCACAGCACTGAAATCACCTCGTTGCTGTCATAGTCATGCTGATAGGTATGATTGTTAGTGAGATGATATTTCTGATTTAATTAATTCACAACAGTTTGAATATTATTTGAATATGACTTCTGAGAATATGTGTTCATGCAGTTCATGCTGTTTTCCACGAAATGCGGAGCTGGTCGATAAATTCCTGGCCAAACAAAGGCTGGTTGAATTGTCCCTAGGCAAGACGCTGAACCTACAGACATTCCCAATGGCATACTAGCATTTTGTATGGCAGCTTACCCCATACGTGTGTGTGAAAGCGTGAATGAGAAACGCTGTGCTTTGAGCAGTGCTAAGGTACTCAGGAAAGTGCAGATCATTTACCATGTAATTATCCCAGTAGCTACTGCTATTTTATAAAGTTGAATTTTTAGTTTTTAAACTTGGATTTCACACCAACAAAGCAGATTCAGCGAAGGGTGATTTGACTTTCATTTAACGGAGCCAGAGTTGCCAGATACAGCTGATGGGTCCCAGTCCAAAGGCAATTTGGTGTCGATATTTTGTTTAGTTCCTTGACCACCGAGACTGCTCACAGTAGTGTAGTGCGTTTTAAAAGTACTGAAGTCATGCAGCAATGAACTGCAGAAGTCAACCACCAAAACTACTGACATCTAGCAACTATGAAACCATTTGATAACGCCATGTAGCCCACTAATTAGATGGATCTTCTCTACACTTAAGAAGGAGGCGCAGGCAGTACAAATCCAGTGTGCTCACGCATGCATGCACACACTACGTTTAGGGACGAGTAAATGCACTTTGGTTTTGTTTCAAATCAGCATTAAAAAGTAAGTAGAAAAAACACGTGTAGCCAGTTCAGTGGAACTACTGGTGGCTATGCTAATGGTTTAAGTGTGACAACTGTCCCTCCTAAGACTGTATTTTATGCGCAACAAGCTCATCGGAAACTGGTTAAGGGAGCTCCCCAGCCGTGTAATGGTGTGAATGTGGAATAGTTATGCAAGCTCATTTTTCTAGCAAAGGGAAAGAGTGAAAGACTGGTTTCTGCGACACTAAATGCTGTGCAAAGATTTATAAGTGTGTTTCCAAAACACTGATATAGAACTATTTATTTATTCATCAGTTGTTTACAGCTGACTTTCAAAAAAAAAAAAAAAAGGATCCATCAGCATGTGATGCTCTTTCATTATTTATCTGGGTGTTTAAATTTGCACTTAACCTGCGTACTGTATGCAACCATACTCTGGGAAAATATCCTCCTGCTTTGCTACCTTTTGTGACTACTTGTATGTGTCTTGTGTAGCTTTTGATATTTTGTGGATAATGTAAGAACAGACCCAGCTGTTGGATACAGACATTGTATTCAGAATCAGTCTCTCCTGTTCGTATTCAGTGTCTTCCTTCTATACCATATAAACAAAGCTGCAGTGCTACTAGATACGGGCATATTAAATGTTGCTTACGTGCAATGCAATCTGGCCATGTCAATTTGCTGTAATGTAGAATTCAGTTTAAATATGGTGAGAATTACACAGGAAATTCTTCTGCTCTCCACTGCCTGAAATAAATCAATAAATCGATTATAAACACACGATGCTAATGTGCCCTCAGTATCTAATTTTGCTTATGAGCTTTTTTTTATATCCCCCATAAGAACCTCGCTATCATTAAGTGTCATTTGTTTCGAAGCAAGTACACGGGTAATTGCAAAATAATGCGCATTTTGTGCCTGTCTGCATCATTTTCCCCCCTGCATCCCCATGGATAAGAGGGGGAACTCGCATTCAACAATGGCCCCATCGTGTGCATTAAGTCATCTTCTTCTTATTCCCTCCTGGAAAGCACGGGCTCTGAGGAGATGGATGGCAGGGATGATGGAGGAGATGAAACAGTGCACGGGAAATAGTGTGATAGCAGTGGGATCTGCTCACCCAGCGCTATGCTGCCTCTCCTCAGGATCCTAGTTTGAAAGCACGTACAATGAGTAGATTAAAAGGAACGCCATGCAGCCACTTAGATGGGGCTAAACAAACCACACCACGAAATCGTATTGTGTTGGCCACAATAAAATAAGATCCATTACCGCAGTTGCTGGATAAGTTGTTCTAAAAATCAAAAATGTTTGGTAAAAAACAAAATTATAAACTGATGAGAGCCCAGATTTTTTTTTCTTGGATTGTTTGCAGATTTAAATCAAGTAATGAATCCTTTTTTTGGATCAGACATTCTTCTTGTATTAATAAACCAAAAAAAAAACTAAAAAAAAAAAAAAAATAGGCCAGTCACTGTGCTGTAAATTTTAGGGATAAAAAAGTAAATTTGAAACAAATTCCTTGTTGTTCTGTTGAGTTGTTGGTATGGTATGTCTAAAACCAATCCTTTCCAATACTTATTGACCTAAATTAATTTATTAAAATTAATACTTTTTTTTTCTTTTACTAAAACAGACTAAAATGTAACTAAAACTAGAAACTGGAGGTGGATATTCTCCACATCAATATGTCTAATTCAGTGGTGTAGTTCTTGCAAACGCTGTTACAGGCTGCAGCTCTGTGAACTGGGGATGTGACCCCTTGAAGAGAGTTTGATGGAAAAAGCTTGTTGGGTGGTTATTGTTGTTGCTAGAAAAGAAAGAAATCATCTGCGCTTGGTTTACTGCAACAGCTTTTTCAGTACAGAGAATGGCATGTACATGGAGGGGATTGAGCATACATCTCTCGGCGGTGCACCGGTGCCCCCCTGCCAGGCTCTCAGTTTTTTTCAGCACATTGCCACACTGGTTAATTAGCCATTCATCCATTAAGAGACTTAGCATGGATCAGGGTCGGGGTGATAAAAAGCAGCGAAAACAACAATTTTCCAGCAAATTTCTCTAAGTCACCTTAGGGAATATTCGTGCAGTCACAAAGCAGTTGGGTGACGAAATAGCTCCTGCATTTTATAGTAAGAACCTTTAGTATTATGTTTGCTCTGATGGGTAAATGGTTTGCACATGGCCTGTACACATTTTATGCATTAGGATGATCTCAGTTGCGACCATCATATGTAAGAGAGGATATGCCTTTGTTCCCTTCCATTTAACCTCTACCCTGCCGTCTTCAGTTAACAGATACCGTGGCCAAACAATATAGCTTCACTGTCAGATGGGTGGCTCATCACTGAACCTAGAAGCAGAACGCAACAAGTGAGTTGTCAGGATTCAACAGGTGTTCATTTTACAAGGTACGGGTACAGGCACAATGAGCAGGAAGTGTCCAAGAATGGTATTGGAAGAACTGGGTCCACCCAGAGAAGGATAAGAAAAGATCAAGGAGTGTCACTGCTATGGGGTGGGGGTGACTGGTCTGGTATAGGTGGATGGTACATGTCTAAGTGACATCCACATGAATGTCAGGTGCCAGGACGTTTCCAAGCAGAACATTGCTTTGTCACAAGATGGTCATCTCATCTCATCTCATCTCCTACTACCGCTTATCCTCACTAGGGTTGCAGAGGTTGCTGGAGCCTATCCTAACTGTTATCAGGCAAGTGGCAGAGTACACCCTGGACAGGTTGCCAGTCTAACACAAAGACCAAAGCAACCATTCGCACTCACACTCACAGCTAGGGTCAAATTAGAATCACCAGTTAGACTAACAAGCATGTCTTTGGAGATGGGAGAAAACCGGAGTACCTGGAGAAAACGGATGCAGACACAGGGAGAAGATGCAAACTCCACCCAGAGAGGCAAGAGCTACAACATGGTCAATGTTATTTAATTCTCCTGTCAATAGTTTTAATGTCATGGCTGATTGTGCATGTGAGAGCAAGGAATATGCCTCCCTTTTCATGTTTGTACACGTTCATTTCCCCAGTAATGGACTTGGCAGTTAAGAACACATCAGACATTATTAGTGTACGCTTGCACAGGTGTTCTAACTTATTCTGGCTGATTACACTTCTGCTCAGATTGAAGGTTAGTGGAGGTTTCCAGGAGATTATTGCTACTTTTAAATGGAACTTAGAGGCAGATGGCAGAAGACGTGGGAAGTGGTGTACACAAGCTGGTTGGCGTTCATCAGTCATCAGCCCTGAAAGTGCTGAAAGGCAACTTTTAGTGTCTAGAACCCACTGAGGCCTTCTGATTGGTTTGCTGGCTACGCACCGGAGGGCTCCTTCTCTTTGTTAAAAGTTTTCCAATGTTGGTGTTACTAGGGTCAGACACACAATAACCACACAGTGATTCAAACCACTTGAAAAGTGTTGAAAACCTGTAGACTTTAGCATGTTGGCACTGAAACTCATTAATTGTAGATCTTGTCGACAAGTGAGGGTACAGCAAAACAATTAATGAATTAAAACAAAAACAAAACAAAAAAAAAAACAATAGAAAACTGAAAACTGGTGAAAATACTAATAGTATTTCCAATGCCTGGAAATGTTGGCAGAGATTTTGTTTTTTGTGCAACGACACGACAGTGACATGGACAGACAAATGTAGTGTGAACAAAGTGGTGATGGCTGTGACAATAGTTAATAGTTAACTAGCTTGCTTTGAATGATAAACAAAGAATTGTCAGAAAGAACAAGATTTAAAAAAAAAAAAAGAAATATTGCCCCTTTTTGTAATACAATGAATAATAATAATGATAATAACATTATTATTATATATTATTATATAACATTATTGGTATCAATAATAATAATAATGATATCCATAATTTAGATGATAATAATAATAATAATATAGGAAGGATTGAGAAGGAGGGAGAGGAGGGAGAGGCAAGTCTCAAATTTTTTCCCCTTTTTATTAAATTTAATTAAATATAGACCAGTCTGCAGACTCCAACACCTCCAACTGTCCCCTCAACCCCCGGACCCCCCAGCAAGCATGCAACGCAACCCCTTTCCCTTTATCCATATTCATATTTGTGTGTGTGTGTTAATTATACGTGTGGTGCATTAAAATCATCGTGTGTGGTGCGTTCAAACAGTGTGGGGGGGTTGGCACATGCTGTTTTTATTATCTACAAAAGGAGGTGTTAGCACAGTTTTAATCATGAACTGCATTGCTTACTTTCTATCAAGACTGCATTACTACAGGTTTTCAACATTTTATTGTGGGAATGAACCCCCCACGTGACCATTTTGTCTCCTAGCAACAGCAGCATGGGAAGTAAGGCCCTGACAAAGGGTAGGAACCCCCTGATTGGTCAACAGACTAAAACAAAGGCCAACAAAGGGTCATGTCTGCGTCTCTTACCTATCCCTTCCTGTCTGTCTCTACTTACAAACTATCCAACAAAGGCACAAAAGGCCAAAAAAGTAACTTGCCAAACTGCACGTGTTAATAAAAACAGTGAGCGGCTAAATTGCCCTCCTGTGACAGTGTGCGTGAAAGACCGAGAGGGAGGTGTCAATCAAGCAAGGGCTGCACATGCTCGCGCAGTCTTAAGTGGAGCTCTAATCAGGCAGAATAAGTGAGAACACTGGCAGTGTAGGGCATGGAGGTGATGGTTCCTTTTGGTGAAGTAACAGTTTCTGTTCTGTTGGAAACAAAAAGAGAGCGATATATCTGCTGGAGGGCGGACCGGATTTTTGATCAGAAACAGTGACTCAACCAACACTTGACTCAGTGCCGAGAGGTCTTGCCTTCTGAAACAATTTCCTACCGGCTTTGTTTTTTGAAAAGAGTGTCTAAACAACAGCAGGAGGATGCTGACTTCAAAGGGAGGAGCGCTTAAAGAGAAGATACTCTGCATTTTTACACCTTACCCCTGTCTGATGGAATCACTGTACTTATTAAATGTTATAATTCTATAAGAGAATTAGATTTGTCCCCGACTGCGTTGTCTTAGATTCTTTCATTGCACTGTCCAAAAGTTTTAGGTAAGTTTGGAAAAAATGCTGTAAACTAACAATGCTTGCAAAAATATGAGTAATGATTGGATTTGAGTTTATTTATTTTTATATGTGAGTTATTATTGTTTATTTATTATCAATTAAGCAAACAAAAGAAAAATCTAAGTCATTAGTTTCAATAAAAGGTAGTAACATCAATATTACATACACTTGCACAAAGTCAGGGATTTTGTAGGATCCTAGACACAGACCAAGAAAAACACATCAAGCTTATTTCACTTCGAAATCAGAAAATGTGAAAAACATTATGAAATATTAAGAAGCATAATAATTATATTATGAAAACATAAGAACTGGGGTCAGAAAAATGGCAGCAGGTGCTCTGGACTGACAAGTCAATATTTGAATATTTGGCTGGAGCAGAAGGCAGTTTGTTCACTGAGGGGCTAGAGAGCACTGCAATAATGTGTGTCCGTAGGTAACAGTGAAGCATGGAGGAGGTTCCTTGCAAGTCTGAGGGTGCAGAGTTGCGGATTTGGTCAGAATTGATGGTGCCCTCAGTGCTGAGAAATACAGGTAGATAGTTATCCATCATGTAATAACATCAGGGAGGCGTGTGATTGGCCCCAAATTCAATCTGCAGCATGGACAAGAAGTCCTGGAAGTGATGGCATGTCCCCCGCAAAGCCCTGATCTCAACATCATTGAGTGTGTCTGGGATTACATGAACAGACTTTTTAGTTTACAGCATTTTTTACCCTCCCACTGAAAACCATGTTTGCATAACCGTTCCATAGTACTGGAACTACCTAACAGCATTTCATGAAACACTGCATCCCAAAAAAAATGCACTGCACTGACTTGAATGTGCTTAATGAGGCCAAGATGCTGTTTCACACATGCTTGCTAATACACAGATGGAACACATGGGGTGTCCCAGTGTCACTTTCATAAATCACACTCAAACAATCTAAAATTGATTTTGATTTCCAAGATGGCATGCAGTAATAAATCATTAAGCGAGCTCCCTTTCACTGCCTTTTAAAGAGCAGTGAGCACTGGCTCGTAAATCTCCCATGACTCTGGCATCGCCGTCTCCTCGGTCTTTGGTAAAAACAAAACCTCACCCGCCCTCGCTCTAGTATGAAGCTCCCTGGCATTTTCTGTCTTTTGAAGTCTGAGGAACAGTTGTGTTGTAGGACAATCGAAACAGGAACGTAAACCGGGGGACAGCTTTTGCCGCCTGTGTGCTTTGATTCTCCTCCTTTGAGCCATCTCTTATACTGTTGCATACAGTAAGCCTTTGAAGATGTGAAAGCTGTTGCAACCCTTTAAGTACACAAGTATACAAAATGTAACACGGATCTGATGAGCGGAGGAAAAATGGCTGTTTTACACAGAGAGCTGAGGAAATGCTGTTTATGCAGACGTATTGTACTGCAGTCATTAGTGACACAAAATAGTCTTCAGCACGACAAATAATATGCAAATAATTTTCCATCAGTGCAAGGCTTAAAGTAGGCAGGAGACGTATCATCTATATTCATTTGCATTTTCCCATTTCCAAGATAGGCATAGGAAAGCAAAATACAAAGGACTGGGCCCAATGCAGGTTCCACAAACAAACAAACAGTAGCAGCGGAATTTCCTTTTCGTCACCACCATTCATCACTACAAATTCACAGTACAGTCACATGTTTGCTAAAGTTTTCAGAAAGGCTAGAGGTGAGTGGTCAGTCAATTTACCGTAATTGTAAATGGGGAAATTGCTGACGGCCTCATCCTTTCAATAAACCTTTGGATTTCCAACAATCAGCTTGGAAAACCGCAGTGGGGTTTTCACAACTTCTACGATCTTACCATTTGAGAACCAAGCATGTTTTTGTGCCCAACATCAAGAGTTTCATTTGATTACTCAGGAAGGCAGTCAGAATGTTGTGCCTGACTGATGTGTGTACTCTGTCTCCCTTGTGCCTCCAAAACAGTTGTGACTCATCAAAGAATGGACATGGTCCTTCTGAGGGTGTGCTGTGGTGTCTAGCAACAGAATGTTGTTAGTGGGGTCCTATGGGTTATTGGAGGCCAGGTCAACACCTTGTGCTGTTCATATTTTTTAGTTGTTCCTAAACCGTTTTTTGTGTGTGTACAGTATGTGTGTGTGTCTGTGTCCTGCTGGGGATGGCTGCTGCCCTCAAGGAGTATCCTTGCTATGGGGTGGGGGTGTCTGGTTTGCAGAGCATTGCAATGTCGCAAGATGGTCAATGTTATTTACTTCTTCTGTCAGCCGTTTTAATGTTGTGGCTGATCGATGTATAGTAGTAGGCCAATGGCGGGTGTTAATACACGATTACTTTTTTGTGGTTGAAGGGGCAGATTACCTGTGATTTGAGACATAAATATTAGCACATACTTATTGGATTACTATTTTAACTCCAACGCAACTTTAGTGTGCTAGGTGTAACTTAACACTTACTGAAACTGACCTACTAAGTGGTACCTAGAGGCATAATAACCTCTAGGTAATGTGTAGAATTGCTTCCCTATTCGATGACGGGTTGAAGAGTGTGTATGAAGTCAGACACTGAAAAATACACAAAATCACAAAAAAGCATAACAAACACGTCTTTAAAATTAGATCGAGGAATGCACTCAGGGAGTTGGAACGCTGTTCTAAAACCTGCACTCAACGGTTCAGGTATCAGAAATAAGGAGAGAGGCAGTATTAACATATTCAGATATGTTAATAAGAGGACATATTTTCAGCCACCCGCTCGTGGAGAGTCTTCATGGAGTTGCCCTGTGTTGCTGACATGAAATAGCTGTGTAACAAATGACAATAGGCACTTAAGTTCATACCTTGTTTACTTTCTCACCTTCATGGTGTGAAGTTGGTGTGAATGCCCTGTAACTTAACAAATGGCTGTATGCAGCCACACATATCACACGTTCCTTGATACTTTAAAATTTGATCTATTTGGGGCTTTAAAAACCTGTGATAGAAGCAAAAACATTTTTCGACCTAGGAGATTTGCACTTTGATGCCCTGTTACCTCACCCCCAAGGACAAATCGGACACGCTTCAAACCTTATTGTGACTCTGCACAAAGATGGATGCATCCTCCATGATGTCACTCGGACGTCATAAGAGTCCTTAACAGTGGTTTTGAAACTCAATATGTCACTCAACCTGAATCAAAATGGGCAAAGGGGTGAAGTTTGAGTGGACCTGAGGCAATTAGTCTACCTGTGAGAACACTAACCTAACTATGCATATCTTTAAGTGTAAAGTGATATAATTTCAGTAGATTAGTTCATTTGTCAGGAATAGAGAAATAAACAATTGAGACCAAAATATTTTTTTGTACCAGGTTGTAAACATGTTTAATAATGCTGTAAAGTTGGGGTTTTTAACAGCTGAACAGCTGTATTTTTTCGCATTTTCGCATGGGCTTCATCATACAGGTCCGGAGGTTGCCGCCTGGTTGCCCTCATGCTGAAAACATGACTAGTCGCATAAGCGACATCTTTCCCTGAGACACAAGAACAAAGCAAAAATTTTCACTCAGGAAAATGGGGAAAATAGCAATGCACATTTACTTGGATAAGTAACTGTAATCTCATTACTGGTTTGGAAATAGTAACGCGTTTGATAACGTGTCAGACACCCACTATTTGTTTGTGACAGAAAGTTAGTCTGGAAGTCCTTCATTGGTAAATGATTATGCTCGTGCAAAGGTTGCTGGGCCAATCAAACTGTCTGGGCGGGCTTTTTGGGGTGATTGACAGGAGAGCAACAGCACAACACAGCCATCCAGAACAGCATTGTGGAGTTGATCTGTTTCCAACAAAACGATTGGTGGTAGGACTGTCCAATTGCATGCAGAGGTATTTTTTTGTCTGTGTCAGTTGAAACACACCCTGTAATGAAAGCCCAATGGTGTGGAGTCATGTTCCAAACTCAATAAGAATTGATTCTGGTTACTCAACCATGGGAGACTGCCACTTGAACTTTACTTGGATATTCCCTAGTGCACTTAGTGCACCTAGTGCACTTCAGCCCTCCCATTCTTTTTTTTTTTAGCTAAAAGAAATGTTTAGAAATGTTTACGAGGAACATAAGTGTCTTTATTTTAAAATAATGTATGGCCTTAAATGCACTCAGTCACACATGGTTCATTTCTATGTTTTCACAATTATACTATTATATAGAATACATCTCTAAAACAGCATAAAAGGCCTCAACATGGATTCTCTTTTGTCCATGCAATTGATAATATATAGTCTGTATTTGGGGGTGGAGGGGGACAAAGCAATATAAAAGAAGTCCGTTGTCTTTAAATTACTTTTCAGTAGCTACAAAATATCGCTGCCAGAAGAACAACCAAAACCATAAAACCTGATAATTGCACCCGTTTCGACCTCCTCTTCCTCGGTTTACAGTCAAGCCTGATCTGACTTTAAAGTGCTTTTCCCGATCGAGCAGTCATTACATGCACTTGCACCATCGTAATTTAATCTAACATTTACATCCATACCATTTGTTATCTGCGCAACTGCCGCCTGTGTGGGTAGTCCTTGGTACAATTATCTACGTGCATGCCCGTCAGTCTTAACGTTCTTTCAAACACCGGCTTAATGCAGAGATCTGAGCTAGCAGGGAGTTTAGGAGTGGCCTTTGCTTTCGTTAACTATGTAAGTTTGCTTTTCTCAGAGATAAGAACCACATTAGAAGGAAAAACATACTTTCTATAGTATATAGCACTATGTAAAGAGATCCTATGATAGATGTGAATTAATCTTTCTATACAGGCCACAAACTTCTATATTCATGCTTGAGGCGCTCTCAGTGCAGTCTTCTCCTCAAACGACAGGTGCCTCTGATGAGAAAAATACCGTCTACAGAAATAGAAAAAAAAAAAAAAAGGAAACATGTCATTCAAACGCAAACTTAATGGAAGTCTTACCAGGGCTCTCTGCAGAATGTGTAATCTCATCCAATTGGTGCTTCAATCTCCCTCGACACTCTCTGGGAATCCCTGAGGTCTGGCAGAGATGGCTCATAGAGATTCCTGTACTAACCTGACAGACCTGCTCACGGGCTCCAGCTCGTTCACTTTGCTCACGAGCCAGCCTGACTATGTCCACCAGGTTAGAATAAAAGAGCCTGAACAATAGCAAAAATTATCACCGCACTTGTGGTGGACGCTGCTGTCCTCAAGGGTGAGTGGGAGTATGCAGTGAATACTCGTTGTAAACTGCTGTCAGCCTCTTAACTCACGTAGCTGATAAGCTTGTTGAAATGTTAAGAGGAAAAAGACAAAAGTTCTCATCTGTTCCAGTCCAAGCTGTTTATGTGACCACTAATCTAACCGGGTCGAGGTCTCACAGAAAAAAAGCTGCAGTGACTGGGGTTAATTCTGTGCTCCGGCGTGTACATTTTTAAACAAACAGTGCTAAGGGCTTTTTCTCCCTCTAACAAAAAAAAAAAAAAAAAAAAAAATGCAAGGTGGGCAGTGTGAAGAAAAAGTGGGATGCTCAGGGTGCATTTGCAGACCTTTAATCTCTCCCCTCTTAGCGCATTTCACCTACCACCCCAGCTACAGTCAGTGTTGTAAGCTGTTCTTAAAAGCTCTGCTGTAGCATACTGTCTGTAACCCTTTGGAAGAAAGAATATCTTGTTTCATTCAGATTCAGAAAACTTTATTTATCCCCAGGGGGCAATTAATGAACAGTTTTGTACAGTAATAGCTCATAGTGCCTCAGGATTTAACCAGTGGTGGAATTTAGCCAAGTACATTTAAAAAGATAGTTGTAAGGCTTTATAATAATGCATCACGACATTATTGTCACTCTGCTGCGTTTTTACAGGTTTTGTCTTGTTTCTTTTTTTTTTTTTGTCTTATGACTTCCTGTTTTATTTTGAAAAGTAACTCCCCTCTTGTTTCAGGTCACTTGCCATGTGTCACCTGTCTATCTTCCCTGATTTCTGATCATTTCAATCCATTCCCCCTTACCCTTATGTGTATATGCCCCCACCAGCCACTTTATTAGGTACACCTTGCTAGTAAAAGGTCGGACCCCTTTTACCTTCAGAACTGCCTTAATTCTTCATGGCATACTTCCAACAAGGTGTTGGAAACATTCCTCAGAGAATTTAGTCCATTCTGCATTCCTTGGTTGAGTCACTGTTGCCTTTCTATCATCTCCAACCAGTCCATTCTCCTCCGACCTCTCACATCAACAAGGCATTTTTGTCCACACAACTGCTGCTCACTGGATATTTTCTCTTTTTTGGACCTTTCTCTGTAAACCCTAGAGATGGTTGTGTGTGAAAATCCCAGTAGATCAGCAGTTTCTGAAATACTCAGACCAGCCCGTCTGGCACCAACAACCATACCACGTTCAAAGTCACTTAAATCCACTTTCTTCAATATTCTGACGCTCAGTTTGAACTTCAGCAAATTGTCTTGATCACCTCTACATGCCTTAATGCGTTGAATTGCAGCCGTGTGATTGGCTGATTAGTTATTTGTGTTAAAGAACTGAACAGCTGTACCCAATAAAGTAGCCAGTGAGTGTATAGTCTGTGTCACTCCTTGTCCTGTGCCAGTATTTCGTCCTGTCGTGCACCCCAGCCAATCATACAAGTCTGTGTCTCAAGCTACAGCTAAGTCTGTTCACGCTGCCTTTGTCAGATCCCCTTTTTCCTCCTCGAGTGACTTTGATGTGGTTCTGTTCAATAAAGTCGGCATCTGCGTCTGAGTCCTGTTCTGAGTCCCAGCCTGACAGTTTTACTCCACATGATTCATTTAATGATTTTATTCAAGTTTCTCAAATAATTCATTACTATTAAAACGTGAAGCCCAACAAGCTACCCAGCAGTATATAAAACTGGTTACATTCATTATTATTTGCTGCAACATTAAAGCCATATAAAATAAAGGCAGAATGTATTACAATACTTAAGTACAGTTCTGAATGGATGACCTTTATTTAGCTAAACATTCTGTCTACAGTATATTACTGCCATATTGGTACAACAACTGGATACAATTGGATGGTCTTACAACCAATCAAAATTATTTTCTTGGAAGGAAATTCAACTTCACAATGCTCAGATGACGTGTATGACTATGTTGCCTCTACTCTAAAGCTATAATATAAAGGAAATTGCTAACGCATTTTTTTTCTTTCTATTTATTACTTTTTTATGTGCAACTAAGCTAGTTTGACCAAGAAATTTCCCCTGTGGATCATTAAAGTCTGTCTAAGTCTACATATAATGCAATTATCGTGAATTGCATACAAGGTTCTTGAAGGTACCAGTGTTGTAGCTTATATATATTTCAAAGCAACTGTTGTAAGGTTTTCTGGTCCTTGCTTTACCCCGTCTGTTCTTCCTGTCTGGCAGAGCAGCCTAAGCTGCTGGTTTGGCTGAGATGAAGAGGTTTGATTCTTTAGACCTGTGCCAGATTTGTTAAGTGAAAGTTCAGTAGCTTTACAGTTTAGTCAGCTAGGGTGGATACAGAGGTTGGATTTACTTTTTTCCCCCCCAACACGTCTGATCTTAGCAACTAAATTCTCAGACCACAAATCTTTAGAGGTGTTTCTGGTGATTCTGTGCAGGAAATAAGGGCAACAGAGTGCCCGCAAACCTTAATTATTCACAGTAGGGAAGCTGTTGTCTGGCACAGTTGCACAAGGACTAATCAGTAGGTGACAGTCTCCACAGGACCGGTGGGATTTAGTATCCTGGAATTTGATTTCTCCTTCAGGCCACTTCTATGGAAAATGTAACCTTCTGCAAAGGACTTAATGGGGTTTGTTCTTTTGGGAGGGATTCATCACGGAAATGTGACATTTAGTGCACTTTTACTCTTGTTAATAAATAGTATTCACAAACCATGCAATTTACCTCCCTTTATATGCTCATAGCACAGCTGATGATGGAACAACAGGGTGACGGAAAGAAATAACACAACACACAGCGAAAACAGCAGGAAACACCTCGCAATAAACCATTGCTATTTCATTTTGATACGATGTCAGCGTTCCTCCTGTAACACTGACAGACACTATATAAAAAAACAGAATTATAAATATGTAAGAACTCACTGGGTGGGAGCTCTATGTTTGTGTAGGACGCTTTACTGTGTTCTCTAACGATCACTGTGGGACTGTTTTCGATGAGCTATTGCTAAGGAGATATGGCTGCTGTATACTTTTGAATCAACTTGACACCACAAATTGAATTCACATAACAATAAGCTGCAGAAAATACTGTATATATTAAAGTAAAGTGCATGTTCTGTGTTTTCAAAACCTTACAAGTGGCATCCATTTACACAAAGAACACAAACACCACCCCAGAGCAGTGCGTTAAGCATGCACTCAGGTAACACAAATACCAGCATCTGATTTAATTGACGAACTGGCAATGCGAACACCAGAGTTCTCAAGTTCTTCACGAGTTTTCCTCCTTTTCACTCCGTTGCATGTTGTCACATCTGAGGTATGAACTCTTGAGATCATTAGACGTCTAACTGTTACTTCTCTCATGCCACATTTGCTTTTGTTTGCATGAAAACACTCAGTGGAATATGTTGTGCCTCAAACAAACAAATTCCTCCATTAAAGCAGCAGTTAAGATGTTGGAAGGAATGCTGTGAGGCAGAGACAAAATGTTGTGGTCCAATTAGCTGTGGCAGTCGCAGTCAATCTTAGTGAAATATAAATTTCACATGTTTATCTGTGCTGGATGTTGGAACAAGAGGGGAACTCTTAATGGAATCACATTATAACGTAAAAATAGACTCCTCTTGTTTTTAACGGCCTGGCCTCACCACAAAATGGTCAGTGTTTTTAGGTGACTGAAAGGAGCGTCGTTTATGCGTGAGGGTGCCCTACTGTCGTTGCATCACCGTGGTAACCAAGAAAGAAGAAAAGCTTGACGTATGCTAACAAAAACCATGTGCCTAAACTTAACCATACAGCACTCGTGTCCTGACAGAAAATCTGTCATGTGACTTGCGCAACCATCCATCCATCTATCCGTCCATCCATCCATCCATCCCTCCTCATCTTAAAGTGGAATTCATGGATGTCACATGTACGACGAGGCAAGTATACTAGCAGCATGCACTTTGGTGCAAATGCTGTGATTTTTATCATCGGTGTAACCATAGTAACGTTTGTGAAGATTCTCAGTCAAGTATTTAAAACAAACTCAACTGGCTTGCGTGTCAAGAAGACGTATCCCTTCTCATTCAAAAGGCTTCGTCAGTTCTAAACAGATGAAAGATGCCTAATGGTTTGGAAGAGGGATGAAAGCCGCCATCAAACTGGAAAAACATCACTGAACTAAAGAAGTGGTCTTGAATTTGCTGAACCAACTGTAAATACTTTGATCATAAGTCGTTTGTTTTGAGCCTTCGTGCCTTTACTTGTTAGAGGGTAGAGGTGAGAGACATAGGGAATGACATGCAGCAAAGAGTGCAGGCTAGAATCAAACCAGCATCACTGCCAAGTGGACTGGAACTTCAGCTCACTGGGCCTGGTCTCACCCAGGTGAGCTATCAGGGCACCTGCAGACACGACATTGTAATCATTTCTCAAGATCCGATAACAGTTTGGCGCTCTATATGCGAACAATACCCCGGCGTTCATTTGGGACGCAGCAGCATATACTAACAGCTGCTGTCTCTAATGGATCACTACCGCTGTATCAGAACCGTAAATGGTTTGTGTGTTTGTCTTCATGAGATGAAGGGGGATAACAAAAAGTTTCAGAACAGGCTTTGAAGTCTCTCACTCACAAAAGCGCACACGTTCATTTCTTATTTATCTTCACCATGACGTTATTTTAGAGTCCACACAAAGCTTCCATTCGCACAATAATCCCACCGCTGTGCCGGTTTGCGACAGTGAAAGAAATACCTTGGGAAATAACGGTCATAGTTGAGAATATATGCAATAAACTTAACTCCACGTTGCGTAAGTCAACATGACTGCATCAATAATTAACCACATGCTGATATGGTTTTTATGATGGAATCACACACAGTGTATTTAATCATTTATTTTACTTTTTTTTTTCTTTTTTTAATTCTTGCTTACAAGGACTAAATATTTTAAAAGGCTCTCAGTGCTAAGACACTTAGAGTGACTTTTCCCTCTCCAGTTGTCCATTGGTTGTGTGTTTTTTGTTCTGAATGAATGAGGCAAGTTTTAACAAGAGCCCTGCTGTTAAAACTGCAATCTTTAATATGGCTCATGGTACATTGTGTGTTCACATTACCTTGATTTGGTAATGTGGAAATATGCGTCCCAGACCATCTTCAAATGTGGTCTCAGACCAGATTACACACATGCGTCTTGAGGTAGCCCACACCTGTACTTTAAACCGGCCACTCGAGATTGGATTACTCAAATAACCAAGTCTGAACAGGGCCTGAGGCACAACTTATTATCCTCTTAGAGTGCAGTATTAAGATTGTTCCCCAAACAGCTTGAAACTCTTTCACGGCTTGACCCCTGTAAAACTAAAAATTCAAATCATGGTCACATAAGTGTGTGAAAATGTACCACCAGAGTCCCAAGAGTCCATGACGCCTCAGTCATAGGAGTCAACCATACGCCCTTTTAGATTTGTTTTGTATAACTTAATTTAATTCCAAAGAATCTAGTAAAACGTGCTGGACTGTCAATGTTTTGTTCCTGAAGTTTAATACCAAAATGTAAAATGTTAAAAAAAAATGTAAATGCCAGTTTTTGAAAACTGATCTAAGGAGCTCTCCTGTTTTGAACTGTATCTCTCTTTACAAAGAGCTCTCGAGCCACTTGGGATGCAGGTTGAGTGTCAATGTAACAGGGCTGTCCTGTGACCTGTGACCTCCACAGAGGATTAAGAGCGAGATCAGGACTGGAACCACATGTGTAATAAGGGTTAGAGGTCAGTATGTGACTCTTTTATAAATACTGCACCTGGTCACTCCTGCTGCTGCAGTGCTGCCTGATCTTAATAGAAGTGCTATTCCTGTAGGCAGGGTGTGGACACATTTGACCAAAAGGAAAAGGAGAATAAATTCTGTGCGTGATGCAACTCAAACCTGGAAAGGATATTATGCAAAAAAAGATCTGACAGAGTATAATTAGGAATTTAAATTTATTCATTTGGGTGCCATTTTGATTCAAATTATGTTAAATCATCTTCAGTAAATAAAGCACGGTGCATACCGTATTTCTCCTCCTTCTGGCAGTGAGAGTAATTACACAAACATATGTGTTCAGCGTATGTCTACTTGTTATGGAACTCAGAGGCTTGTGTTCAAAAATAATTATGAAACTGTTTTTTATCTGGACAATCTGAAACTTTCTTTAAAGTTTATCTGTCCTCGGCTCTGCCAGACTTTTGCTGTCTCCATTTCTACTGTTGCAGAGAGATCTTATTGGTGCTGATTAGCTCAGTCAACAAAGCTAACGGACATTTGAACGTCCTGCATTCCAGCTTTCAGCTTCTATCAATTTCCTTGGTTTTATATTAGTTTCTCTTAGACTGAAGAAAACACTTATTTTTCTAAAAATGTTGATGGAAGGTGACATTTTTGGAAAATAATTTCATTGTATGGCCATTATGAGACTCTGGCCCTTGTCAAAAACTCTCAATAATACCAATGAAAGCAATGTCATTATCAAGCATCAAGGATGACTGCATAATAAATGTCGTTAGAAATGTGAAAGTTACTCAAGGTTCGCTCTTTTCACATAGTCTGACAGCTGACCATTTTGCCTCTGTGGGAGTGAATTGCTTTACTCTTCTATGAATTTATCTTTTGAAATGACTCACTGGAAAGTGCTGTTGATGTTTATAAGGAAATGACAGAGAAACACAAGTTACAAGTCCCTTTGCATCTCTTTGAAAACTTCAAAAGAATACATTACATTACATTAGCTTGATCTTGCTAAAATATCTACCTACATTGTCTTTGCCTACTATTGCATCTCTACACATGTCTGGGTATTAACTTCCTATGACCTAAGTTTTATTTTTACCCAAAGACCCCTCAGATTTGCCAAAGGATTTTTCCCACTTACACTTTCCCTCCCTGATGTCACAGGCAGTATAATATCACCTGTTTCAGATTAGCTTCAGAGGTATCATTTTCTAAAATACAAACAAACAAAAACAACCCACAAGCTTTCTTAATCAAATGCTGATTTAAAATACCATTCAGTGATTGGAGATTTGAAAGTTACTGCAGACACTGATTCACAATAATGAAATACATCCCAAAGTTTCTTCCACAGATGAATGCTAATCTAGTCTAACAGAATTCAAAATTCTAAAACATTTTCCCTCACAGATGGGGATCGATCAGTAGGGTAACTCAATAGAACTTAATAAAAGTAAATCAGTCTATGGCCACGATATGCAACATAAAGGAAAGTGAATTTATAACTCAATTCACTTGATGTTTTGCACTGGAGGATGCAAGATGAAGAGTTACGTCTCAAATACCCTCTGGAACAAAACGCATTGTAGTGCACTACTTGGCAGTTGAGGCTGGAATTTTGAAATACTTCAACAATTCACACTTACCGCTATTCTTCATTGAGCAGTGACTCGTCAACCAGTCATGGTTTCACATTTTCTCTTAAACGAATGATGCCAGCATCAACAAGCAACGTTTCAATGTGTATGTACCATTAGAGTCTACAGCCATCTATACAAACAAGTACCTGGATAAAATGGATTCAATCAGTATGCTAATGTAGCGCCCTCTTGACGTCAGGGCTATTTTACCGAGGTGCGCTCCCCAAGTTCGTTTAGTGCAAGAAATCTCTTCCTTTATGGGTTTCTAATGCTATTAGGCAAGTATACTGTAATGAACCGTTATGTATGAACTATTATTAAGGCTACTTTTTATTTAACCAACTGTGTTTTTATTACTGTTTTTAGTTGTTTTTTTTTTTTAATCACTACTAATACTGAAATACTAATGAAATTTTTTCTTTCTTTTCTGTAAGTACCCTTTAAGTATTTTTAGCCTCCCTCTAAAGCACTCTTACCTTAAACCCAAGTATTTATAATACACCATGGGAAAAAGGATTAGATAAAGGTAAGTTTTAATGATTTACCTTTGTGACTTTTAAACACACAAATATTTCAATAATGGAAAATAAATAAATTATAATAATATTCAATTGCAAATCAGACTTATTTGTCCATTTAAATCACGAGACCAATCAAGAACCAGTTTCTCTATCAGTTCAATGTCTTTTTTTCAATATGCACCCAAGTTTCAAAAGCACAACAAACAAAATATTTCACCTATAGCCGGCACTTTCATTTGCTAAATGAAAATAAAATGAAATGGAATAAAATGAAATGATGCTTGCATTCGTAGGAGCCAGAAAACAACAATGGCTAAAAAAAAACAAGAAAAAATGACAAACTCACGGCAGTAATGGCGTCCTCGTCCTTGACCTTTCCAGAGAGGCTACAAGAGAGAGGTGTGTTGAACAGGGGGCGTGTTGAGTAGTGGCGTCACGACACTGGGAAAATCCCGTTGAACCACGCAAGATGTAAAGAGAGACCCACCAAAACCTAAAACAAAACAGGAAGTGAACCAAAACAGAACCCAAAAGTAAAAGAATGGCCGACACGCAGACTGCAAGTGTATTCAATGATGGACTAAGCAAGTAAGACATAGGCTATATTTATCCATAGTATTAAATATAAGTGGAGAAACAGAACGAAGCCGGCCCATTGGTGTTTAAACTCAGCAAAATGGGGTAACGTTAGCAAAGTATCAGAGGGTTATTTGCCTGTTTGATAAGTGAAATACAGCGTATACATACGTTTTATTGTAAATTATCCTAAAAGGTTGACCCAAGTAGATAAATTTAAGCTAGTGGGTGTTGTAACGTAGCCAGCAATGTGATGAAAAGTAAATTAGAAATTGTGACTCTGCTATAATATTAACCAGCTCATTCAAAAACATTATTCTCAGCGTGGTCTAGTGCAGCAATTTAAACTGAGTAATATACTTTTGATTAGCTATTATTACCAGGTTGATGGTGACATGAACAGGCCATATCAGTAATTGAGAGCTTGTCCACAATCATTTGTGTTGTAAGTTACCATTAGTTTGGCTGAAGTTATTGTTTTGTTTTGATATATTTTAACATTTACATGCAACTTAATTTCTCAGTTTTCAGTTAAAATATGTGTGCTTTGTCTCTGTCCTTTGGAGCAAAGAAGCTCCAAACACAAGCTCCTTGTGTAGGGGGCGTGTCGCGTAGTGACGTCATTACGTGACACGCCCCCTAAAGTGCCCACTATTCGACACGCCCCTCTCTTGCAGGCCGCAGACATTTAAATAATACTTTTACCTCAAAATATGTATTTATTACAGGAAATAAGAAAATAAAACGGATACATCAAAAAATTACAAATTAGTTCTTTTCTTTACCCATTATTTATTTCTTTATCTTTTTTTTTTAACTGGGTTACACTAACATGCTCACAATGACAATTTTTTCCACACTTAAGTTTCTTGTGCTCTGTTTACGCCGACTGGCACAAACTGCAGTGAGCAACAACCAGCCAAGCCCCTGAACCATGCCCATGAACCAGATGCTGCTATATTTCATAAAACATTTGACCTTGCTGATGGTGCTGCAGAAAAAGCTACGGTCTCTACAGATTCTCGCGGAGCTACGTGTTGTCATAACATTTTATTTCAGCCTATTCTGTAGTTGTAAACATATTTTAGTGAGACCCAAAGAGATGGGCCAACTAAGAGGTTGACATTGCTAGCCCACAGCTGCACTACCAACATCACAAACAATATTCTGAAAAATGAATTATCCATGAAAACATATCAAGCGCATGATATTACAAGATTAACTGTATTGTTTTTAGATCCAAAGGTAAGAGAATCCCAGGATAGGAGAGATACTGCCAAACCCTGGTAATGTGTATAGTTTTTCCTGCTACTGTTTTCATCCGTGTATCCCCACTCCTTTAAAAAGAGAAAAACTCAATGTGAGAGGAGGCTTCTTCGATCAATTACACCAAATACATCAGGGGTTACTTCATGATCCACATTGTCTTCTACTTTCAAAGTTATGATCCACCAGATGCTCCGTGCCATTGTTTGTGTCTCTGGGATTAGATGGGCCTACATCCTGGAGCATAGGCTTCTACATGACTGATTGCTCACCATGTAGGTTGGAGGTGTGCTGGTCTTTGTCGAATTAGACTGACTACAGCTTCACTTATCAGCTGATAATCAAGATTCACTCAATAATCAGCAGTAAAAAAAAAAAAAAAAAAACTGTCTGATAATGTGCTATGATGTGGCAGACCTTGTCATTATACGGAACTTCATTTCCAAGTGATCAACCTTAGACTTGATCAAACACCATCTATATTAAAAACATAGGTTTTGGTGCTTGGTCTCGGTTTTAGACTTCTTTCTGTATTATGTCTTGGACTTCGCTCACTCAACATCATAGATTCTCATTTAGTTGTTTTTCCAACAGTTACTCTACATTTTTATGCTTTCCTCTCACACAGCCAGAGTGGGGCCTAACTTCATTCCTCAGTTGGAAGTCTCCACACGGTCTTCTCTCGTAGCTTTGACAAAACTACGAGACAAGATCACATCAGGATCCACTGATGACTGCAGTAATGAAACACTCCTCCCATGAGGGGTTCACTGGTTCTCAAATCATCTCTGTTATTGCCAATTCCTGCTGATTCCCCAGACACCCGCTGCCATTCTTCCCGACAAAATGTGTGCACAGCTTCGGTCCTGATTATGACTGAGAGAAAATGTAGACGCCTTATACAAAACATACCTTGATGTCATTGGACTTATCCAACAGAAATTTACTGTCTACAAACACAGTTGTCATTACATTACCTCACCAGGTAGCACCGTCTGAACTGTTGAGCCCTGATAAACTTACTGAATACGTTATCTTAGCTTTTGAAAGTCTGTTGCTGCTGCAATCTCTGTATTTAGGGTCTGGGATTTTCCTTGCCCAGTACCTCAACCAAAAGGTTGAGTTTATTATGGATGAATAAACTTAACCCTTGGTTAACTTACTAGCTTAAACTGCCACTGGCAATCGTCTTCCGTATATGGGGTAAGAAAACTTTACTATAGTTTTGCCTATTGACTATGTAATATATGTGTGGCTCGGGCTGTTGCTTTCTTGGCAGTCTCTGACTCCATCTAACTCTGGGCTAATTCAAAAATGGTCAGGGAGGTGGAGTGTGAATGGGGCAAGATCTCGGGCATTTATTAAAACCCCTTAACGTTCCGCTGGGTCGCATATGGAACAGCAGTAGTTTCCTGAACAAAACGAGGCTCTGTGCGTGAGCTGTGTTTGAGTAAATGCTCCATGCTATATATCGCTGTGAAGCTAATTTTCTCCTGATTTCGCTGATATGGGCCATTATAGCATTCAACCAATACAGCCGACACGGCCAACACATTTTTTTTTTCAAAACAAGAGAAACGAGCATAAACTCACCTGAAAAGCCTCATATTATCCAGGTCAAAACGCTCCGTTTGTACCGCTAAGGCTCCAAACTGTTCAATTCAGTCGTATTTTCAGTCCAAAAACTACTTTTAGTTCCATAAAATTCCATGAAAAGCAGTTTCGGCGTCTTGGATGAAGAATGAGATACGTCGCAATCTTCGTATTTTATCAAAAAGTAAACTTTTTTCTAATAGTTATATATTTTTTAAATTGCCTCTGACCTTTTGACCGATACGTCTTTGGACGAATTAGGAACAAGTATGTGCCGTCACCAGCCTTCAGAAGCCAATGAGAGTCATTCCTGGAAAGAAGCCCTTTCCGCATTCTTTCAGCCACAGACTGAGCTAATTGCAGAGAACCTAGCCAATGACTGGCGTTTCGTGTGGCCAATGAGCTGCCCTAAACAACGGTATACGGCACGCCGCGGTTAAGTGTACTTCAGAGGGGCTCGGAGGAAGCGCAACAAGTGCGTAATTTCAAATGAGAAGCAAAGCAAAACATGTGATTGTACTTCACTAATTCTGTATTGGTTACTCTAATAACTATAAAATATAATTCCCTTTCAATAGTCCAATGTCACCTTTCAGTGGGGCCCAAGATTATGATTGTATGTTGAAGCATACAAAAGTTATAGCCTTTTCATTCAAATGTGTCCAAATGGCACAGCTTGGAAACGCCTGGTTATACAGGTGCTGGCCAGTAAATTAGAATATCATCAAAAAGTTGATTTATCTCAGTAATTCCATTCAAAAAGTGAAATTTGTACATTATATTCATGCAATGCACACAGACCGATGTATTTCCAATGTTTATTTCTTTTAATTTTGATATTTTTAAGTGACAACTAATGAAAACTCCAAATTTGGCATCTCAAAAAATTAGAATATTGAAAAGGCCAATGAAAAAAATGTTTTTAGAAATGTTGGCCAACTGAAAAGAATGAACATGAAAAGCATGCGCATGTATAGCACTCAATACTTAGTCGGGGCTCCTTTTGCCTCAATCACTGCATTAATGCGGCGTGGCATGGACTCGATCAGTCTGTGGCACTGCTCAGGTGTTATGAGAGCCCAGGTTGCTCTGATAGTCGTCTTCAGCTCCTCTGCATTGTTGGGTCTAGCGCATTGCATCTTCCGCTTCACAATACCCCATAGATTTTCTATGGGGTTAAGGTCCGGCGAGTTTGCTGGCCAATCAAGGACAGGGATACCATGGTCCTTGAACCAGGTACTGGTGGTTTTGGCACTGTGTGCAGGTGCCAAGTCCTGTTGAAAAGTGAAATCTGCATCTCCATAAAGTTGGTCAGCAGCAGGAAGCATGAAGTGCTCTAAAACTTCCTGGTAGACAGCTGCATTGACCTTGGACCTCAGGAAACAGAGTGGGCCAACACCGGCAGATGACATGGCACCCCACACCATCACTGACGGTGGAAACTTTACACTGGACCTCATGCAACGTGGATTCTGTGCTTCTCCGCTCTTCCTCCAGACTCTGGGTCCTTGATTTCCAAAGGAAATGCAAAATTTGCTTTCATCAGAAAACATAACTTTGGACCACTCAGCAGCAGTCCAGTCCTTTTTATCCTTGGCCCAGGCGAGACGCTTCTTACGCTGTTTCTTGTTCAAGAGTGGCTTGACACACGGAATGCGACAGCTGAATCCCATGTCTTTCATGCGTCTCTTCGTGGTGGTTCTTGAAGCGCTGACTCCAGCTGCAGTCCACTCTTTGTGGATCTCCCCCACATTTTTGAATGGGTTTGTCGTCACAATTCTCTGCAGGGTGCGGTTATCCGTAGAGCTTGTACACTTTTTTCTACCACATTTTTTCCGTCCCTTCGCCTGTCTGTTAATGTGCTTGGACACAGAGCTCTGCGAACAGCCAGCTTCTTTAGCAATCAACTTTTGTGTCTTGCCCTCCTTGTACAAGGTGTCAATGGTCGTCTTTTGGACAACTGTTAAGTCAGAAGTCTTCCCCATGATTGTGGAGCCTTCAGAACAAGACTGAGGAACCTTTTAAAGGCCTTTGCAGGTGTTTTGAGTTAATCAGCTGATTAGTGTGGCACCAGGTGTCTTCTATATTGAGCCTTTTCAGAATATTCTAATTTTCTGAGATACTGAATTTGGTGTTTTCATTAGCTGTCAGTTGTAATAATAAAAATGAAAATGAATAAACACTTGAAATATATCACTATGTGTGGAAGGAAAGTATACAGTATACAAGTTTCACCTTTTGAATGGAATTACTGAAATAATTCAACTTTTTGATGATATTCTAATTTACTGGCCAGCACCTGTATACTTAGAAAAAAAAGGTACAATAAACTCAGTTTTATTCATTTAAATGCAATTTGAACTGGACTTAGGTGAGACTTTATTCCCTGATAATCTTTTGTTATCTAGTTCACCTGTGTCCTCAGTTTCCTCTGAAGTCATCAGATAGCAAAAACAACAACAATAAAATTCAGATGAACCCAAAAACTTTTTATTTTTCACTGTGTCAACTTAGATTCCTCAAGAACAATACCACTTAGAGGGATTCTGTGGTAGAAACTTCAGAGACTTAGCTTTCAAAAGAGAACAATATCATGCATGAGCTCCAGACTGTTCATGAACAGCATTCAATTTACTTTGGGTATGTCCTAAATAGTGTTTGTAGTACACAAACGTTGAAATTGAATACTATGTAATGAAGACCTTGGAAGATGCAGTCCAGTCATTCTGGAACTGGAAGAGCTGCGTACTTGATGACGCCTACAAAATGCATTCTGGAAAACCTGGCTGTCCCAAGTCCACAAAAGTTACCTCTATAGTTTGAATTGAACAGTACTTGGTTAGATGTGTACTTTGAACTGGAACAGGCAGTGAGTTACAATGTCTCACAAGAACACAAGTACAGACATGAAAGCCTATTGATAAATGCCTCCAAAGTAGTTGTGAAACATCAGAGAATCGGCATGGGCCTTCTGATGGTGTCCTGCGGTGTCTGGCAACAGACTGTTAGTGGCAGCCTTTGGGTCCTATGGGCTGAGGGGAAGGGCCCTCTTTTTCATATTTTTTTAATTCCTCCTAAACCGTTTTTGTGTGCATCTCTGTCGGACTGCATCCTGCTGGGGATGGCTGATGCCATCAAGGAGGGCTATTGGGTCTGGTCTAGGTGAGTGGTACATGTCTAAGTAACATCTACATGAATGCCATGTACAAATCTTTAGCGTTGCATTGTCATAGTATGGTCAATGTTATTTATTTTTCCTGTTAGGGGTTTTAATGTTGTGGCTGGTCAGTGTATACATAAAGGTCAACCCAAGTCAGGTTGTAAGCACATTCATTTCTAATGTAAGACTGGACATTTCAACATAGACCCACTTCCTTTTGGAGCCAGGCACACGTGGCCATTTGACCAATTCAAATGACTCAAACTTGGCTCCAGTTTTCCTCTAGTTTTTTTTACGCTGTATATAAGTCAAACTGTAAAAGATTTGTACATATTTTCCAAAAAGTAATATGAGGAGTGAGGAATGGAAAGAATGAAATCTAAGTGTTGGACTCCTAGATTAAAAATCAAGACAGAGCTATAACAATGCACCGCTGTAACAATGCACAGACAGTCAATTTGTCTTGAATTTGAAGTTTTTTGTCATTCAATCCTAGTTTGTGGCTTAGCAGAATGCTGTCAGTGTTCCATTATGCAAAGTTTTGTCCTTTGTTTAATTTTCCTTTGCTTTTCTGGCTGAGTAGTGAGGGGAATTTGAAAGCTATCTACCAAGTTCAGTTGCTGTAGGACATGGTCTCAGAGCTCCAGACAGAAGGAGAAGTATCAGAAGAAAAGTGATAAAAACAGCACATATGCCAGAAGCACTCAGCAGGGTACGAATAAGGAACGAAGCCATCGTGAAGTGTATTAGTCTTACAAATCTACACATAATGCATCTTGAAATGTGTCTAATATTAAATTATACAAAAACTGTTTTTAATATTTACCCTGAAACCAAAATAATCATGCAAATTTGCACTACCATGTGTCAATAAAGGCAATCCGTACTGTGCTGTAGGATTTGGCTACAAAATCAAAAGGTACTGAGCTGCTACATATGAGAATTATTTCAACTGAGTTGCAATAATTTGCTAAAATGAAAGGTTTCTTGAATATATTTAATTCTTCACAAACTATTTTCCACAAGCTAACAGGCTCTTCTTTATCACGGTAAACATGTGCAGCATGTCCAATCACACGAACATCAAAATGGTTCGCATAAGTACTGGATATACTTCGTTCTATATTGCCATTACCATATCCAATGGACACAATATTGGATTGGATTTCAGTACACCCTCTGGACGTACTTAACAAGTAAGTTCCATGAACCACTCTCTCCCAGAGACGTGTTTGGATTTTCTTTGTATCTTGCAGCCAATTACAACTCATATTGCTGTATCAGTGTGATAAAACTTTTTTTTTTTTTTTTTATACATGGGAAGAGAAAATAATTTTCACCCTCAGGCCCGTTTCTTTGATTTCCTCAAACTTATTAAACACAGCCATTGGAACTTTTAACCTCACAACCATTTTCACATGTTCAACTAAGGGTGTGTAGAGGTTCAGAGAACAGCAGTGTTTTCTGACCAGCAGAACTCCAAGTGTATAAATCACCATGTGGTTTATCTATTAAATTAATTTTTGCATATGAGATTGTCTGTTTGGGGGCTGACATGAGCTGCAAGAATAATGCAAGTGTATATTTTTTAATAATATTTCTAACCTGTTAAAGCCTGTGTATGCATGCATGAATCTGTGTGTGTGTGTTAGGCAGAGAGGTCATCTCTGACATTTCAGTTGTACCATTCCATTAACTTTGAGTAGAGTAGTCAGTCCCTTGTGTCAGCGAGAGCTCTCATTCATTTAGACCAGTGGCTTAGGCAGAACTCCAGAGAGTATTAGAAACAAGCCAAAGGAACTTTTGCCTTAGAGCTAAATTTAAGGATCCAGTGTATTGGGTTCTTGTATTTGGCTGTGAGTGATTACAAAGCTGAGATGTGACAGGATTTCACAGTCTGACCGGATTTTGAAAAAAAAAAATGAATTCTGCAGCTCATGCTGATGAGAAGACTTGAAACACAATTACACATCAAAGCACTGCAACAATCAATATGCATATGACGAAAACATGCTACACTTTTGACAAAAGTAATGGATTGTTCTGATATGAATGCACAATGTAAAATTACTATATGGTCACTCTGTGAAGAAATGGATATTTTTAATTGTCTTCGCACATTTTAAATACTTTATATAGTACCCTAATTTTGTTGCAACTACAAATAATAATAATAAAATCTCTAGTAACAGAATGTCTTGCAACAGAATTTAGTTTCCATTTTACTCAATTTGCTGCAAGTATATCACAATTTTTAAATACACATACACACATTAAATGAACTGGGGAATGAAAAGAAAAAGATATAGCTATAGCTAGATTGACTATTCTGTCTATATATATATATATATATATATTTATATATATATATATATACACATATATACATACATACATACAGGATCACATTACTCTCTTCTCTATATTATACAAGTACAGCCTACACACCATGGGTTCTCTGGAAGAGGTGGGTAAAGCTACACGAGACTCATAACAGATGGCATGTTATTACCCTTCAGAAATACATCAGAAATAAGATGATCTCAAGAGGCTGGTGCATTCAGAAAGCCCATTGTGGTGTGGATAGTGGGAGAGAACAGCTTGAGTGAACTCAACAGGTATTCATCCGCCTTTATGCCTATTACCCTACATCCTCCAAGAGAGAGGGAAGGGAAGATGAAAGATCCTTCTGTCTGGCAGGCATTAAATAAATAAGTAAATTCAAAGACAACATTCGGAGGTTGTTGGAGCAATGGTACGAGTCAGAATATATTAGATTTACGCTTATCCAAATCCTTAAACCAAAGAAAAGTGTTTAAAGGACACATGGCCCAGACAGATGGGACTTAAAGACACAATATTTTCTGCCAATAAAGAAAATTACTGTCTTTTCATTGACAAACAAAACATCATTAAACAGTCTATACAGTACAATATACTGGTATTTGGACACTTGCACATGTTTTCTTCTGGCCCTGAAATAATGAAATCATGGAAACTAGACTAAAGTACCACGATGAAATTTTAATTTGAATAGATTTCCATCAGTAGGACTCGTCCATATCCAAGCTGAATCAAGGGCAACTGGATTTGGAAGGTTTCTTTAAGATATTTCTTCACTTGGTTTGGGAAATTCCATGAAGTGAATAAAGAAGAACCTTTCAAGACACATTACTACGCTCCTTTAAGCAGAGTGGACAAAGCTTAGGGGTTTAAAAGTAACTGGACAGATGCACATAAAAGCAAATAAAATCATAATATTTTAAAGAATCCTTAGTCAAATGTCTTGCAAAGGAGGTAGGAGGCAAGTGCCAGATAAATTCCTGAGAGGCAGAATAAGCAACTCAAAGTAAATTTTGTAACGACTAACAAAGCATGGAACAAAAGGATGGCAGACATACGCAGGTCAAAGAAAGAACAACTAAAAACATGAGTCCAACAAAAAGTGAAACCCATCCCAAGGAGACAGCAAAATCCCATGTGCACAGTATGAGGGGAATACAAGCTAGAACAATGGGGAATAAGTAGGTTGCTCAACAAGTGACTTGGCAAGACTATATATATACACACAATATCTGAGAGGTTGAACAAAACACAGGTGAAACTAATGAGGAAGGAGCACACAAGGAGAAACCAATCATATAATCAATGGAGGAAAGAACAAAGACAAGAAGTAAAGCAGGACCCAAAACGCCAAGGAAGAAACCTTCAAAATAGAAGCAGGAAGCACAAGGAAAACCAAACAGGATTACATACAATGTTCAAAAGGCAATAACATGACAGTCTATGTCTATCATCTTCCTTGATAATAATATCCCAGTTCTCACCAACTTCCTTCAATCTGCTCTCTCCAGTTCAATTTGGCCTTTACCAAGTGACCTGTGAAGGGCTTTTATTGCATCAGCCATATGGCTTTTTGAAAAATGCGCCTGAAAGACTGGCTGCAGGTCGCCAGTAGCTCCGCGAAGAATAACCTTTTTTTTTAGGTTATTCTTGGTGTGTTAATGATTGTTTTTGTCTATCTTGTTTTTCTGTGCCTTGAACGAGTCAAAATGGTATTTGGTTGTTTTTGTCTTTTTGTGCTGTTTTTATTTATTTTTTTCTGGACTTTTTGGCTGTGTCCTTGGTCGTTGGCTGTGGCGTTCGGCAGAGCGGCCGTTGTGTCCAGTGGTGTGTTCTCTACGGGCGGACACGCTCCGTTTGAGTTACCATCCCTCCCTCAGCGACAAGGACAAGGAAACACCATGCGACACGATTCATGCCACTGTTGCTATGCAACTGGCCAAAAAACACATCACCTTTGACACTGTTTTGCCAACTACTTTTTGTATATTTGTTCATGATGCTAATTCTGTACAATTTTTTTCGATTTACACTACTTATGTTTTATTTTACTTTAATCTAATCTAATTTTATCTTTCTTGTGTTTTTTATGAGTGTTTACATTTATGTGCAACAAAGCTACATTGACAAAATAATTTCCTTCATAGATCATTTAAGTCTGTCTAAGTCTAAGAAAGGTTCTTCCATCAATTTGATACATTTATCTCAATATGAGAACACTGAATGGTCTTGTATTATCAGCTTTGAACTCATAAATACTTTAAATCATTAGCAACCAAAGATGCCCAAGCCATAACAAAAGCACCACTATGTTTGGCTCCTTTTTACCTCCATTCTTTCCATCTTAGCTTCACAAATCAATGGACCCTAATTATTTTTATTTTTTTGTACTCGGTATATTTTAAAACCACCTGGTCTTGTACAAGAGTCTCCTCCAAGTATGTTCTTGACAAACTACATTCAGTATCTATATGCTGAATGTAGATACTGCCTTCTTGAGCCTCGTTAGGCTGATGACACTGACAGACAACTCCATGTAAATGGCAGCGCTTAATCAATTCAGAGCCATGTCTGAGCTCTTTTGTGATATCGAAAAACAGCTGGCCTTGAAACACTCATGAGCGGAGTGTCCACACACTCGTGGCTCACGCACCGTTCTTTCAATATCGACTCAAATTATGTCGGAGAGATGGCACTTTAATGTAGTGCCCATTATTTTATTTCAAATTGAGTTCACTGAAGCCCAAAGTTTGTAGAGCAAAAAGAAAAGCGTAATTGCACACATAATACTGTATATAAAGGGGTCATTGATTTTTGTTCTGACCGGCACATAGGTGAATGAATTAAATTAAACTGACAGCAGTGCATCTCACACATTCTTGACATCTGCACATCTGTTGGATGGGCTTTAAGGCATGTCTGTACTTTCAAGTTTCTAAATCTCACAGCGATATTTGCTTAAATCTGCAGCACTCGATTGGATTTAAATGTTGTGGTGCTTGGGGTGATGCTTTATTTTTAAACTTGAGTCGAAGTCTTCTCCTTCCCGGGGTGACGTTTGGTTGCATATATCTGGAGCGAGACGCCTTCCTGGGACCCTCATGCGAAGCATTAGCTGCTGTTCACAGCGCTGAATGCAGAAGCTTGATTTTTAACAAGTGCATACTGTTTTCAGAAAGATCAAGTGCATGATATCAAGGTGAAAGACGCAAGACAAAACCTTTGCTTCGCTAAACTGCAACCAAGACAGTGACTTCAAGTGCTTGGAAAAGCAAGGCTTTTCATGCACGTGTAAATTACATGGAATAAATCAGTAATGGTTGAGCAATTTCCCTTTGTACTCGGGAGGCTGCTGCATGAAGCTGCACAGACTGTGCAAATCAATTCTCTCGCAGTGGGGTTTCATATTTACTCTGATGTTTACAGATGAAGGGATGAGCCAGGTCTGAATTGGGAATGAAGATGAATGAAGCTGTCGGATGATGGAGCTGCAGGAGGCTGAGAGTTTAGCTGTGTGTTTGTGACCCCAGCTACTGTGCCTTATGTGCTGCAGAAATAAGCTATTTAAGTACACATACATGCTTTAACGTGCTTTGACCAGGGCTGAACATTTTGTACCTGCTGCCGGGAATCAAGATAGAGAACACTGGCGGCAACAACACTGATTAATTCGACGTGTCTGGAGGTCTTTCTGGAGATTTTTCATGGAGTGAAAGGTCTTCACTATGTGGTCTCACGGCCAGAGTGAGAGGAACATTAAATCTCCACTGTGAGAAAACTGTCTGTTTGATCTTCCCTAATGGGCTAATCACCATGATGCAGCACTGGAATATGCATAGTGTTGATTTATATTTTATTTTGTTCTGCCTGCAGGCTCCGCTTCAATGCAAACATATTTTTCTCTCTTGCCACTTCGATACTTCCCTTCCTCTAAACACATCATCTGTATTTAATGGCGGCTTTCAAAAAAAAAAAAATCTTCATACATCTCACACAACAGCTTATTTGAAACATAATTACACCTGAGCTAACGAAGACAATGAAGACAGACACTTTTTGATCCATCAGCTTTACGCGTTCCTCAAGGGTCATGCACAAAAAGACAGACATTATCGCTGCGCACGAACAGCAAGCCTCCTCAATCACCTTTCCGTAATGAATACATAATAGAGGACACAGGAATCAACCTTGTTTTTTATTATATTCCCAAGGCTGTTACAGCAGGAGTCTATTGTTGGTTTGTCAAAAAAGAAATAAATAAATAAAGAGAATAGGGGAGAGCGAGAGAGAGAGACCGGGCTGGAGCTGACAGTTCAATCAAACTGTGGGTAATAGTTCACTTTATCTGTGTTTGCGTTCCTGTGGTGGTATCATGACCAGACACCTGCAACCCAGACAAAATGCGAGCGCAGTGAGAGGGCATGCATCTTCAAACAAGGCCGGGATTTGAGTCAAAGATGTCAATCGGCGCTGGAATTATCCCAGCCTGCAGGCACGGATCTGTGGCACTGTTCTATCAGCGGACAGGCTTGGATCTCTCCAACGCGGCCTAGTTTGCCTCTTTGAGGCGGGGAGATTTACCGACGGGGAATGTGTCCGACTTCATTTAAAGTCAATGCTCTTCACATGTACTGCATGAAATTCAGGATTTAAGATAAATTCCTTGATAAGGGATTGACAGTTCATCTGAAAAGAAGGTGTTTATACAGCGCGCCGAGAAGGAGCTTTCCCTTATTTGTGTCACCAAGTTGCATCAAGCCTGCAACCTTGAAACTCGGATTATACCTAACATCTAATGTGCAGGCAGAAAAGTGAAGCATATAGAATTATTGCCTTTTTCAAAACTTCCTGTACTACATATTGACTGCACTATGGAGAGAAACCTGATCTGCCTCATAACGTTACGGACTGTATGTCGGAAAACAATGTCCCCCAAGGACCCCCAAACTGATGATGAGATTAAATGAGGACCCCCTACCTACTATATTTGTTCTATATTAAACTCGGCCTAGCGCTGTTTATAAATTTACATTTTTATTATCATTCTGCATTCAGTATTAAGCTATTCAAATAATACCCAGTTTCAAATATTATTATTATTTTTTTATTTCAAACATGTGCAATATATCTGAAATAAACATACTGGTGTATGTGTATATAACTGACAGATAAAGAAAATAATTGACAGATTCAACTTTTAACTTAACACACTTAAACACAGTTAAATACAGTAGGGACAGAGAATCACCAAGCCATGTGATGGCACACATACTCCCACATTAGTGAGATGTCTGACCCTGAGGAGAAACACACAATTTATCTAACCTTGGATGAATGGATGTTGATGGGAGTGAGCAGCACTGTTAGCTTCTCTTCTGCGAAGCATGTGCCTGGGATTTCACCTGGGGACTGAACAGGCTCTAGGCTAATTGCGGAGAGCCTGACAGAGCCAGCGTATAATATGTGACCTTGTGATTGGCTCAGCACTGATATGGGCGGGGCCTAGTGTGTACGGTCTCGGCTAGTGTGGCGCTCCTGCAGTACCTCTGTGGACTGTCTAGGGGTTGCGGACCCCCTGTTGAAGACCTAGTCCTTTACTTTTACTCAGGTTTTTGTCCACTTGATGAAGCTCTGGAATGTAACATTTTTACTCTCTTGTTTTCCTTGTAAGCTGCTAAATGTCCACTTTCTTCTGCCTAACTACTTGGCCTTTTGATAATAGCTGTTAGCTTTTTTGTTCCATTATGAATGAAACACTCCCTATAACGAAATCCAAATGGAAAGAGCCCAAAAAGCTTTGTAGAGTTCCTAAACAGTTCAAATTGGCAAGACTTGTCACAAACTGAAATGGAAGCAACAGCGATCAGTCACAACATTAAGCAACTGGCAGACTACCTTAAGAGTAGCATTTTATGCAGTCGCTAGAAAAGACCATTTATCTTTGTTGACAAGTTGATTCAAGCCTGTAACCTTGAAATCAGGGATAAACTGCACGTCCACCTAATAAGTAGAAAGAAAAATGTTGCTGCAGGTGAGTCATATCAGAATCCCTCTTGCAATTAGAAGCTGTTTGGAAAACGTATTTCCTGTTCCCCCTGGCTAGAGGTGGAACAACTCTAACATCCTGCCAGGCACGTAGGCCTAAATACTAGAATTAACATGCTAATATGCTAAAAGTAACAATGCTAAATTCCTGATATTTGAAACGAATGGTGTTAGCATGCTTCCTAGCGCTAAAGCTGATATAGGTACTACAGGGGATTTCTAGGTATTAGTGCTATAACACAAAGCTATTTTCGGTATCTGTCAGCATGACAGCAATATCCACATTATATTCATACTCCCCATAGATAATAGTTGGTGACATGCAGCTGGGCTACCTCCATGGCTTGGAGCAGCATGAATATTTATTTTATATAATCTAAATTAGCATTATATTCACATTCAGAGTGCACTGTCTGTTCATTTCCGAAAAATTCGTTCTCACCTGCTGGATATCATGTGTGTCTCCACAAAAATGAATGGCAATCGACAATATTCAAATGAGGAAATCCCACTGAACCTCCTGTTGCAGACCAAATGCATTCAGTAAGTAATTTCAACCCTTTGCAAATTTATTATGTGTAAATTCTTAGGAAACGTAGAAAGATTCTGTGTTCACATCTGTATAGTATCTTTATAGGGGTTTCATTACAGTTTGCTATATTTTTTAGGAAGTCGTTAATATCTCTTGTCAGTTACACGTGAAGAAGAACCCATATTATTCATATTGTTTTAGATTGGTGCTGTACAATTTAAATGGCCCATTTGTGGATTCTTAATTTACAGCTCGAGTGAAAGAGTTGCACGGTTAGAGGCAAATGTTCCGATTCCAGCCATTTTGCCATTTTTGGTATGGCAGTTAAATGTTCTTGGCCGCACCCCGGTTTGGTCCAGGTTTAACTGCAGGGAAATCATGCGCAAACCATTACACCACACAAGCTAAAACTCGCCCTGGCATCACCTGGTTACCTCCGGGTCAAACTAAGCTAAACTGTGCGAGAGGGAGGAAGCCGGTGGAGCCTTAGGAATGGGTGACTGGGAGAAAATAAGAGAACTGGGAAATAATAAACTGAAATCTAAATGCAAATTAGAAAACCTCCACGGCGCAGCTGAACATTAGTGGCGTTGGTTATTTTGCAAGTGTGTGTGTGTGTGTGTGTGTGTGTGTGTGTGTGTGTACTCCCATGTGTGCTAATTCAGTCGGGAATATTCCATGATATGAGTTTAGCAAGCCTCGGAGGGCTGGCTGGAGAATCCTGATAAGGACAGTAAAGATGTGTAGTGTACTGGGCTGCTGTGTGAGGTGCATTGTGTAGTCACTGGGTTGGCATTAGTGTACTCCCTACTTTACCTGCCACAGTGTTATCTGAAGGGACCCAGGGAGCTCCTTAGGGGCGGGTCTCAGTTATGTTAGACACAAACAGAATAAAAACTAGCCTGTGTCAAAGTCAGTGGTAGGATGAGTCCCGGTCACACCGTCACACTGTATATGATGTTAAATTTTCATCGAGTTAATTGAATGGAATTGTTATGATCAATATTCACTCACAATGGTGATGATAATCAGCTTTGAGTATTCACCTCAGGTCTGCCTTAATGAAGATAAAAATCCATGGCCTATGGCAGACCATTTTAATAGTTTTGATCTTAAGCTATCACTTTAGCAAACTGAGTGTAGAGTGAGCTCGCTTGGTCAGGTTCATTCAAACATAAAAAACGTAATTAAATTTGCCTGCCTCTGATCCACCCGTTCACACGCTCGCACGCCGGTGGCAGCGAGCCCACTCTTCTTCGGCATGTATTCCCAGCACACCGAAGGTGCTCTAAGTTTTCTTGTAAACGAACAAATGTTAAGTTTACCATCAGTGACACCCACCGAAAGCCAAGTTTGTTGAACCCTGTGCTCAAGCAAATACGTTGAATGCATTTCCCTCCTCATAAAACATTTAAGAGGTATTTTAAATCAAGCATCAAGGAGACAGATATGTGCACTAGATAAACAAACGGGGAAAAAATGAATAAAAAGGCAACTCGATGGCTTTGCCACAGCAAACATTTAATCTGCAACTGCAAGTGAAGCCCTATAGCACATCTCTACTAAAAATTGCTGCACAGTATCATATCGTTAGCCTAACAGCATAATTGCGCAAGTCATTGAACATTTTCAGGAAAACAAGAAGAAACACAATTTTTAGCAAGCACATTGGCATTTTTTATCGACATTGTAACAGTCAAAAAATGGCAATAATACTATTATGCTAACGATATAGATATGGGATTTATGGATCTTTGAGGGAACCAGATCTTTGAGAATCATTACCTTTCAAAAAGTCATTCAAAAGATATTTGATATTCAGTTATTTTAAAGATGCCAGTCTGGGGGTTACTTATTTTATCCCCGAAATAACATTCAATAACATTCAATCTTAGACATCCCATGAATACAGGCTCTCTTGGTGGGATACCCAGGTCTCACTAGCAGTGCAGGAGTTTCTGGACCATAGTACAAGAAAATAACGAAAATAAAAAAGAACAGCTCCTAAGTGCGACTCAGTTCCCATCGGTCGTTTTAAAGAGACAGGTCAATAGATTCGGTTCGTTCGGGAACATCACATGTGTAATATCATACGTGAGGACATTCTGTGAGTGCTAATAAAGAAACTAGAGAATCAATAAACCATCTATTGAAGAAGATGAACTGAAAGCAACGAAGTCAGCTAAATTGCACATTCTAAAGCAAAATATGGATTGTGCATCTTTTCCTATTTGCTTCATTGTTGGCTGCTCTGGGTTCAAATCATTTCAAAAAAGTCTCTAATTCTGAAACACACACATGTCTGTGTAAGTAAATATTTTAAACAAATTTGGCCTGCAAAGGATCATTATTTTGAGCATTAATATTGTTTCTCCATCGAGGCGATGGAGTGAAGTTTTTTTCTTTCGACCACAGTGTCTGGCTAGCTGTCAGCGACTCTCATTGAAGTAGACAGATCGTGTGCCTCTGAAAATAGTCCAACCAGTGAAGCCAAGTTCCATAGAAATTATTTCAATATGGCTGTGAATGGTTAGATCCAGACTCTCACAGACTCATATTAAGGTCATTTTAACTTCAGACGCTGCATGCACTCTAAATGACTTCCAGGAGGGCTTGCACTAATGTTACTAATATACTTTCACCATTGTATCTTGTCCTTTGCATTGCTGGGATAGACTACTTACTGTAGCAAAACTGTCAGTCAAGCTTTTCCTGGAGGCTTAACTAGTCAGGAACATGCCAAAGGTTGTCCACACTTGGCTCACAAGCCCTGCTCTAGAGTCAACTGTAAGATTCCACTCTCTGTGAACATTTAAATCATGCTGCTTTATTCATTTTTATTGGCCCACCTAACATGCTTTTTAAGTTTGGTAAATGCAGTTTCCGATATTACATCCTTTGTGCTCTTGGCGAGAGCCTTGGTGTGAAGGAAAATTACCATGGTAACAACTCTCAGAGCACTCGTTATGTAGTTATATGTGTCCATGAATAACACTCTGTTTGCCAGCTTCTACTTGTTGAGCATCAGGGAGAAAAGACAGCATAAAAGTGTTAGTGACAGTGGGCTGCTGCCCCGTGCCCACTGGTGAACATGCTGCTTTCAAGTCTCCCAGTGGGATAGCGTTATGATAAAGGGGCATCAGTACTTCATCAACAAGTCTAGCAAGGGGGGTTGTTCACATTGTCCGTGGGTGAAGACAAGCAAGAAAGAGTTTGTGAACTCCACTTTTATTTTACATCATCTTGGCTCCTTTCCTGGAATGTGATTGTGGTCCATGGATAATAGAGCCATGATTGTCATACAAAAGGGCCCTTCTGTTGGGAATATGCTGTCAGACAAATCGGGTGAAACATTAATTTGTACTAAGAGCAAACTAATGCATGCCACTTGCAGACTTTGTACTTAGAGTAGACTTAGTCTTACACAGACTTAAATGATCCACAAGGGAAATTGCTTGGTCATAGTAGCTTAGTTGTTACAAAAAGGTGAGCTGTTACACAGATAGAGTATGGTATAAAAGAAGCTCTATAGCATTCACTATGGGAGCGGAGCTGAATCAGTCTGCTGGAGAATGAGCTCCTCTGTCCCTCTAGTGTGTGGTGTAGTGGATTGGATGGATTGTCCATGATGGACACCAGTTTATCCAGTGTCCTCCTGTCCCTCACTGAGACAAATGTCTCCAACTCCAACTGCATTTCAGGCTAAAACAATAAAGATAATTTTGATTTTGAGGTCAGTGCTAAGGAAAATGTCTTTTTTTTTTCTTTTGGCTTTCAGTGAAGCTAAGCTTTGTAATTCAAAGTTTGACCTCGCAGACGCAGCCGGGGAGACAGACAAACCTGCCTCTGCAGTCACAATTTAAAAACCTAATTTCAGACAAACAAAGGTGTGTAACTAAGATAATGTTCAAAGTGCAGCATTGAGATTTTCAGCAAAGATAGGGGGCCAGATAAAATCCAATGAAATTCAATATTTCATCCAAGCTAAACAAATACTTTCCACCAAGACCACCAATTGGTAGGATAACATTATTTGTTGAATATAATTCAAGTATAAACATGGATGCTAACAAAAATATGTTTTTGGTGCAGTCACTGTCTGTAAGACACTTGGAAGAAAATAGAGAGAAAAAAGGACATTCATATATAGAAGGAAGCATACTCTGAATTCTATTCAGCCTGTCCTCTTAATAGCCTTTCTGGCTATTAATGAGTCGTTACAGTAATACTCATTGCTCAGATTAATCAGGGTGGGGTCAAGTTTGGTGCAACTCCTCTAACATACCCTAGTCATGTGAGTTTCAGGTGGGCACCACTCGCAGATGTTCCAAATACAAACCTAAACTAGTTATTTAGTACTGAAGAAGCCTCTTGGATGAGTGGTGAAACCTCTTCAACAAGTCCAGTTGAGTTTGTTTTAACCTTTCTTCTGGGGAATGGGGATTGTGAAAGAATCTGTTTTAATACAAACCATGGTCTGTTTCTATATTTAAGTGAGATTTTGTTTTGTGTGTCCAAACCTCCTAAAACCTAATTCGAACATGAAGGTAAAAAAGTAAAAGTAAAAGAAATCAACCATGCGAAAAACCATGGTGGCGGATTAAACCCAAGGACGGATATGGGTGGGTGACGTTGACAGCAGCCCAGGGCATCAGGAATAATATTATGACCACTGACAGGAGAAGTGAATAACATTGAGCATCTTGTGGCAATACAGTGTTCTCCTGGGAAATGTTTGGACTTGGCATTCATGTGGATGTTACTTAGACATGTACCACCCACCTAGACCAGACCAGGCACCCCCACCCCACAGCAATGACACTCTTTGATGGAAGCAACCATCCCCAGCAGGATGCAGCTTGACACAGACACACACACAAAAACACTTTAGGAAGAACTCAAAAAACATGAAAATCAACACAAGGTGTTGACCTGGTCTTCGAATTCACTAGATCCCAAATTCTGTTGCACCACAGGACACCCTTAGAAGGCCCATGACTCAGGACCGCTTTGGAGACTCAAGGGAGATCTAGATATTGGGAAGGTGGTCATAATGGTATGCCTGATGAATATATTATCAGCAATAATAAAGCCTCCCTAAAAAAATTAAATTAAATTAAACAACATTAAATTAAATTAAATAATCCAAACATTTGTTACATTTGTGTGTGTCCATTGGCTTGCACACACACTTTGTCAATTTGACACACAGTAACCTGTCATCTCGGGAGAGCTGGGATCTATCAAATAGCATACCTCCACAGTAGACTACAATGCATTAAAATTACACCATGCTGTCAAATATGCTACACATCAATTAATAAAATCTACTTTTAATATAAGCCCATCATTTCACAGACAGAATGCTCAGGTTTTGTGTTAAAAGATGAAGTTAATGCAAAAGTAGTGTGTTCACCATCAAGGTGAATTGGTTTAGTCCTTGCTCTTGACTGATGGGTAATGTATTGATTCTCCTCTCCCACATTAACACCTGGGAGAAGAAGAGGTCAAAGCCATCGGGTGGCCAGTTTAGAAAAACAAGAAATGAAGGAGAGAAAAAACTTGCAAGAGATGAAGCTGCTGTCATCTATTTATGACTATGTTAATGGTATTACATAATAAGGAAATAGGTTAGATGGTAGAACTATATTAGTCTCATACTGTGTTACTTGCTCACCCTTGCTCTTACATAAGGTGTCAGTTTAGTTGTCACTCCAACTAGCAACTGGATATCATTTCTGTTTCATAATGACAGACAAAACTGTCGCAGCCCAACACATGATTTATTCAGTAACATGTCGATAACATGTACTGTGATATAATTTTAAAGCCTGTGATGTGCTAAGAAGAAAATGAAATGCAATGCAAGGAGATGATTATAATGTGATAAATGATATAATGAGCATTAATCAGAAATATGTTGATGTAGGACTGTGAAAACATAGAATGAAGCATGTCTCAAAAGGGCCCGTGTGATTTAATGTAAGGGCACATATTATGTTGAAGATAGTTGAAGATACTTGTTAAAATTCACAGTGTGTTTGTACTAAACTTTAACAAGCAAGAATAACTTTGAGAAATTAAGAACAAAAGGAAATGATGAAGCTATTGGTGTAAAGTACACCAGGATGGATCTTGAAAAAAAAAGGCAAAGTAGTATGGAGACGTACCTAGATGGTACAGAAGAAGAAGAAGAATGGTGTAATTGGTTAATGTAAAGGGGTGGTATAGAGGGGTTACCCTGGTACAGGGGCTGGATGATAGGTGTGACCTGTGAAGTCTCAACAGTATAAGAGAGGGAACACAAGCCCTTACAATTCAGAGTGTGGTTTTTGGTGAACCTTGTGTACACTTCAAGACTGCGCTTCTTTTTTGCCGGCATTAAAGATCATTCTGATAATCTGAGAATCGCGAGATGCTGTGATCTCACGAGACGGGTGAGGTTTTGAATTGTTACATGGCGGCATAACGCTGCACGATTAAACCGATTAAATCAAGACTTTAGAGGATAACATCAACAGAGATCCGCGGTCTCCACTCGCAGTCGAAGAGGCTAAATTAAAACATTGTAATACCGCCAGAGTGGAGTCCCTAGAAAACTTTATCGACGAGTACTACCTGCGGTGCGTCATGGAGCCTTCTGACAATCCGGCCAAGAGAAAGAAAGCTGACTCCTCCACGGACACAAGCGATCTAATAACAGCTGAGGTATCAGTACTTGAGTCTATTAATAAAAAACTAGATCTGCTGAGCCTTATGCACCAGGAGATCAAGGATCTCAAGTCAAGCTTAGAATTTTCGTACGATCAGATCGCTAATCTTCAAAGAGATAACGCCGAGCTGCGAGCGGACGTCACCTCCATTTCAGTGGAGGTAAACCAGCTCAAAAAAGAAAATAAACAACTGAAAGAGACTGTCCTGGACATACAATCAAGGAGTATGCGGGACAACCTTATTTTCTCAGGGATCTCAGAGAGCTCCCCGGACAATCCAGAGGCCCTGATAAAAAAATTCATGACCACCGCTCTCAAGCTGCCAACGGAGACGGTGAATAACATCTCCTTTCACCGCGTCCACCGGCTCGGAGCCCGAGGAGGAAACCGTCCGCGTCCAATCATTGCTAAATTTGAACATTTTCAACAGAAGGTACTTGTGAAGAGCAAAGGACGCGAACTCAAAGGTACCACTTTCGGAATTAACGACCAGTTCCCGAAAGAAATCAACGAGAGGCGTAAAGTGCTGTACCCGATCCTTAAGGATCATCGGCAGAGAGGAAAGAGGGCCGCACTTACAGTGGACAAACTTTACATCGACGGTCAGCTGTTCCGGGATGCAAACATCACCCCCTGGCTCTACTGATGGATAAGTATTAAGAAAAATAAGCCATGTATATTTGTTATTTGTATGTATATTATAAAGATGTACATTTGTATATATAAATATAAATACTAAGAATAGGGTAAAAAAAAAAAAAAACAAAAAAAAAAAAAAAAAAAAAAAAACCTCACAAAACGTTAATGTATGTCACTCCTCTTACCTTCTCACTCACCTCATACATCCCCCCCTGCTATTCTTCTTTCTTTCTTCTCCTTCTGTCCATGTCTCCCTGCCCTCCACACTTACCTCCACTCACCCCTTCACCCCCCACATATCTCCGACACAATAATTTCCTTTCTCGTGGTGCTAATGTTATTAAGTTAACAATCAGTTTTCCAGGAACTGATGCTATTGTTGATATGTCTGTATGACATTGCTTGTACCAGGTATAATCAAGTATTCCAACACTCACCTCCTGATTTCTCTCCATTGTCTGTACATCCTTTCATGCTGACAGCAGCAGACGACCCCGTAAAGACGTACAAAATCCTCTACCAACACAACATACAAAGAAGGACTGAATGCTCTCAATCTCAATGTCGCAGTTAACTGTTGTTAACTGCGAACTGCTGTTCGCTCGCAGGCAAAAAAAATTAAAATTATGGATTATATCTCCAAATTACAAGCCGATATCTTACTCATTCAAGAAACTCACCTGCAAGATTCAGAAAAAAAATCTCTTATAGATCCAAATTTTAACCAAGTTTTCTCTTCCTGTTTCAACAGTAGACAAAGAGGAGTCTCGATTTTGGTCCATAAGAGACTCGTGTTTACCTTAAACAAATTGATAACAGACACAGAAGGTCGATACATCATCATTCAGGCATCAATCTTTAATAAATTATACACAATTGCAAACATTTATGCCCCGAATAACGATGATCCGGCCTTCTTTCACAAAGTCTTTTCACAATTATCTGACATAGCCGTCCACACCCTTTACAATTATTGGAGGGGACTTTAACACAGTCCTGAATCCCTCTCTAGATCGGTCCCATAATTCGATACACATAAAAAAATCACAATCAGCCAAAGTCGTCAAAGAATACATGGATGAATTTGGACTTGGCGATGGTTGGAGAATCAAAAACCCCACAAAGAGGGAATACACTTTCTTTTCCCCCGTACACCACTCCTTTTCTAGAATTGACTTTTTTCTGACAAACAATTCTATTGTACAAAGAATCAACACCAGTATACACCCTATCATAATCAGTGATCATGCACCGGTGTCCCTCCACCTTCAAATAGAACCCTCCCTAAAACCATCACCCACATGGCGCCTTAACACCTCATTACTGAGAGACCCTGAATTTGACTCATTAATAAGGAAGGAATGGAAGGGGTTTTTGGAAATAAATGACTCCCCAAATTTATCCCCATCTCTGATTTGGGAAACAGGGAAAGCCGTAATCAGAGGCAAAATTATATCTTACTCCTCTTACAAGAAAAAACGGGACCAACAAGCAGAAAAAAACATCGAGGATAAGATTAAAGAAATAACAGAACAATACACCGCAAACCCAAATGAACAATTATGGACCCAACTACAAAATGCGAAACTACAATTAGAAAATATCTTGACCAAAAAAACAGAATTCGTACTTCAACAGCTTAGATACCAAAATTTTGAGAATAGCAATAAATCAGGCAAATTTCTTGCGAATCAACTCCAACGCAACAGAGAAAAATCTCTTATAAATGCAATTCAGGACTCAAGTGGCAAACACACTCAATCACCACAGGAAATTAATCATATCTTTTACAGCTTCTATGAAAAACTATATTCAACAACTACCAACCCGAATCCTGACGACATTCAGGCCTTCCTCAAAAAACTCAATCTACCCCAACTGACGGCAGAACAAAGAAACATATTGGATTCGCCACTGACCATGGAAGAACTATTAACAGCTTTAGAAAACATGCCTATGGGCAAAGCTCCTGGGCCGGATGGTTTCCCTGCCGAATTTATGAAACAGTTCTGGTCAGATCTGGCCCCCTTGTTCCTAAGGTCTGTTACAGAAATCAAAAACACAGGTTGCATAAGATCCCAAATGAATACTGCTGCAATTAAATTACTTTTAAAACCTGATAAAGACCCAACACTCCCTTCCAGCTATCGCCCTCTGTCATTGATTAATACAGATATCAAAATTATTTCCAAAGCACTAGCATCTAGACTAGAGAAAGTAATTTCATCAATAATTCTCAATGACCAAACAGGTTTCATCAAAGGCCGACAATCTACAAATAACGTTAGACGGCTCCTTAACCTGATCAGCATGTCCCAGCGTAGAAATACAGAAGCCATTGTTTTATCACTGGACGCTGAGAAAGCCTTTGATAAAGTTAACTGGGCTTTCCTCTTTGCCACCCTTCAAAATTTCGTCTTTGGAGAGTCATTTATCCACTGGGTTGCTGCACTGTATAATTCACCTAAGGCCACAGTCACCACCAATGGTTTCACATCACAAAGCTTCACCTTACAGAGGGGAACCAGACAAGGATGCCCCCTGTCTCCCCTACTGTTTGCTATATTTATTGAACCGCTCGCATCAGCAATACGTCAGAACTCCAGTATCCAGGGTATCCACTCACCCATCTCTGAACATAAGATCAATCTATATGCTGACGATGTTTTACTTTACTTGCAACAACCTCAGAGATCATTACAGGAAGCTTATAATTGTATTTAAAAATTTTCAGCCCTCTCTGACTACTCAATCAACTGGTCCAAATCAACAATATTACCAATAACGGACAAAGCATGGGATCCTGCAGACCATAAACCCCAACTACCCTTTTCCATAGGTAATATCAAATACTTGGGCATAAACATCTCACCTAAATTGTCAGAGTTAGTGCAACTGAACTTCGATCCACTCCTGGAGAAAATCTGTGATGACCTGAAGCGCTGGACCAATCTTCCTATCTCTCTGATGGGACGCATAGCAACAGTCAAAATGAAAATTTTGCCACGAATTAATTACTTATTTTCCATGATCCCATTCAAACCCACAGCAAAATGGTTCCAGAACCTAGATTCTGCAGTCACCAAATTTTACTCAAAAAACAAACAGACAAAAATTAGCCTCACCACCCTTCAAAAAAATAAATCAGAAGGAGGACTAGATGCACCGAACTTTACAAACTACTACCTGGCAAATCAGCTGCAATACATCACCAAATGGATAAACCCAGAGGCAGATTACAATTTGTGGCTAGAAATAGAACAGGCCGACTGCCACAACATATGCATTTCGGACCTGCCCTTCATTACAATCACCCTTAAGCGTCATAACTGCTTCCAAAACCCCATTATTGCCGCCACCCTGTCGGCTTGGTGGAAGAGTCTAGAGACCACAGGATCCCTGCTGGAACCCTGTGGGTTCTCCCCAATTTGGCACAACCCTGACTTTGTGAATAACAAAGTCCCTCTTCACCTCAGCACTTGGAAGCATAAAGGAATAACCCACCTCCATCACCTCTTCCAGGGGAACTTACTTATGAATCACAGAGATTTATTTGATACGTTCGAAATAAGAAATGGAAAATTCCTCCAATACCTACAGGTGACCAAGACAATCAGAAAGAAAATCCCAGTGCTCCAGAACTGCATACAGCCACCACAATTCGTCACCAACATTAAAAAACTCATACCGAAAAAGAAGAAAACCCTCTCTTTAATATATAAGCTGCTATCAACCACACATTTAATACATGTACCAATATCAAAATGGGAAGCCGATCTTTCCCTGTCTACAGACTTTGATTTCTGGACTCAGATCTGCCAAAATATATTTAAAATGACCAAAAACTCGAATTTACAGCTGATCCAGTTTAAAGTACTCCACAGATCACACACAACTCAATACAAGATGTATAGAATGGGCTTCTCCCAATCCGACAAATGTACGCAATGCACCCAAAACTATTCAGATTCTTATTTCCACGCTCTCTGGCTCTGTTCTCCGGTACAGCACTTCTGGTCACTTGTAACACAGAAACTCTCCTCAATTTTGGACTGCAGAATCCCATTAACCCCTAACTTGTGCCTCATTGGTGACCTGGAAACAATCAGTCTTCCTCACCATCTATCACAATCTGTCCTTGTAGCTCTCACCATCGCCAAGAAAACAATCCTTATGAACTGGAAGAACAAACAGTCACTAAACATTTCCCAGTGGTTGAACCTTCTTTCCGATTATATATCACTAGAGAAAATATCTGCTACCCGGAAAAATCAGTTGACTTTGTTTGCCAAAAAATGGTCTGTATTCTGCGACTCCCTCAACCTTAATTTGCATCTTGACTTTGCCTGCTAGCTTTTGCCACTTCTGTTCCACCTACTGTAATGCTATAATAATATTTCTCTTACAGTGATGAATGTCGTTATGGAAAAGATTTTATTGCCCTCTTCATCCAGGTTCACTAAGGAGGATCCCCGGACCACAACACCTTGAGCATGCATTAGGGGTGCCCTACTCCTTCTCACCCCTGGGTTGACTTCCGGCCCTGAGCGGTTTACCCGGCTGGCCTCCCTCTCCCCCAGTTGGGGTGGCGCTGGTGACTTGCCTGGGGTTCCCTGTGGCTTCGGCGCTTGCTCACTTTCCTGGGGTCGTGGTGTATCGGTGGCCGACTCTCCCTGGATCTCCTGGTGGGCCTTGGCGGTCTGGGCTGGCGGGCTCCCTGTCCCCTCCTCTCCCTCCCCTCTGCGGCGCCCTCCTCCCTTCGCCCGGCTCCTCCTCCGGCCCCTCCTTCCTTCCGCTGGTGGCTGGGCCCTCGCTGGTCGTGGGGGGCCCTCCTGGGGTCCGGGGGGCCCCGGCGGTCGGGGCCACGCCCGGCGCCTTGGGGTCGGAGCCGGAGGGTGTGGGGGGCTGCCTGAATACCACCCTGGGCATGTCCGGTCGCTCCGTCGCGCTGGGGCTGGGGGGGCTGCGGGGGGTGGGGTCTCCGTCCGCCTGGGGGGCACCCCTGCCACCGCGGGGGGTGGATGGGGGGTTAGCTGATGCCATTCCTCGGCTGGTCGGTGATGGTTCTTCGGGGTTTCCTGGGGGTCTGTCGCATCCTGGTTGCTGTTCTGGGCTGGGGGCGGGGTTGGTCGGGGGACTTCCTGAGTCCTGGGGGCCCTCGCCCCGTCTGTGGGTCCCATGGGCTGCTGTTGTGCCTTGGCCCTGCTGCCAGGGACTTGGCCCTCACTTGCCTGCCTCCTAAATTGCACTCACCTCACACTCCACCATACACTATGTCGCCCATTACAACCAAGGCTAGATACACCACACACACCCATCCCAAGTTTTTAATGCACCTCACCTTAGGGGTCCACCCAGGATCGGTCAGGGTCAGGGCAGGCTGCAGGACAGTAGTGTGCTGCAGTCCTCTGACCCTCCTGTTTGCCTCCTGTTTGCCCCCTGTCTTAATGCACCACACCACATCCAGGGTCACAGGGTCACGGTGTAGGGGCTTGCTTCCTCATCAGGGACTGAGGAAGCACAGTAATAGGGACACTGTCACTTTTCATTATCCCTTGGCATGGCTTGGGGGGCCTGGTCCTCCGCTAGCAGGGGGATCTTGGGCTGGCGGTCTGTGGCCCCACGGCGGTTGGTAGGGGTACCTACCTAGGTTCTCTGGTGTCCTCTTGGCCTGGCTTTGTCTCCCGGTGCTGCGTGGCGACGGGTTCGTGGCGGCTCCCTTGGGTGCCCGGTTGTTCCGGTATCGACTGGTTCGGGTGGTGGCTTGGTGCTCTCCCTCTCCCTTCGATGGGGGGCTGGGGTCTCTCCCTGGCGGATGGGGGTTCCCTCTTCCCGTGGTCTCCCTGGCCTGGGTGCGCCAGGGGCACGGGGCCGGCACCTTGGCCCCCCTGCTCGGATGGCCCGTCCCTGGTTTGGCGCTCGGCTGGTGCCCGTCTGCGGGGGCTTTGCTGGGCTCCTGGGGGGGTCCTCTCGGCTGGAGAGGTGTCCATGGCTGCCCTGCGGGCGGGGGGTGGGGTCTTTGGGGGGGTGTTGTTGCGGCGGTGGGTGGACGGGCTGCAGTGGCTGGGGGGTGTGGGGGGTATGGGGAGCTGCTCTGGCCTGCACCGACTTGTGCTTGCTTGGCGGGTCTGGGGGTGTTGGTCGTCGCTCGCCTCTGCGCTGGGGTGTGGCTTGCCCCGTGGCTACGGTGGTTCTCTGGTCCTGTCACCCATGCGCCCCACACTGGGGTGGAGGTTCTCGGGCGCTGGGGCTTCTGACCTGACTCTGGGCCCTGGTAATGGTCTCACTCATATTTAGGGAATGCCCACATGCATGTGTGTTGTCACCTGCCAGCCCGTGCTGGATCACATCAAAAAGAATTGATGAGTCCCGGCTATTAAGGGCTGGATTTTCGCTTTCACTCTGTCACTACGTGCCCTATGGCAGATTTCTCTCCTTCCATTGGGACACCCTTACCCCCCTGGACTCTCTCATCTCTCCAGAGATGACTGTACCCAGTCATACTTGAGTGAGGTGACTTGGGAAGCACAGAACCCTGTACTCCACTAGTTCCTACTAGCACCACAATCAATCTCCTCCACTGTCCATCCTTCTACATATTTTCTTTCCTTTGTTCCCCCCCTCTATTCACTGAGGTGTAGCACTGCCCTCCCTGCCACACAAGGTCACTACACTCAATAAAGTTCAACAGGACAGTTCTCAGGGAGGGCTGGTGATGGTCACACTCACGCACTGAAGTAATAAAGCTTTCAGCTGCAAGAATATAACTGCATGAACCTCATATAATGTTGACACCCTGTGGTGTTCAACTATGCAGACAAATGCAGACAAAAAAAAAAAAAAAAAAAAAAAAAAAAAAAAAAGATCATTCTGATGCTCCGAACCCTGACTCCTGATCATTTTTGAGACACCAAAGAGAAGACTTTACTGCGCTGAGGGCCTCTTCTGATAAAGACCACAGATTTGACACAACAGTATACATTACACACACATTTTGCATCTTTTGTGACATAATGAACATTTTGGGGGTGTCCACTGTCTCTTATCTGCCATTAGTCCGGGAGGTTCCTCAGGAATTTCAGCAAGAACTCTGGTGTTCCTGCTTCCACCACCATCAACATTTCCTCCTCTGAAAGTGGACTTTCATTTCTGTAAACAATCTACTGTCTGTTGTTTTGGGAGCCACAGGCAATCAATCTGTTTGGTAGTGAATGTATGAGCGTATTTCATGACTTGCTGATCAACAAGTGGAGGTACTGCTTAAAAAGTGTCACAATATTACCGCAAAAGAAACATGAAGAATGCTAGCTTATGAATCATGGATCAAAACAATGCAGTGTTGAAAAGGACTTAAGAAATCAGGCACCCATTTTAATCGGGCCTTAAGGATGCACAACATGTATTTTTTCAGCAACAGAATCTTTGTACATCATCCATCTCAGCCGTCCCCCCGTGATAAAAGCGCCTGGCATCACACAACATCTTTTTCTGCTTGTTCTAGAAAGCAGTCATTATTCACAAGGCCACAGGAGCTCGAATGTCAGGCAAATGTGTTTTTTGTTCGTTGTTTTGTCTGATGAGAAAAAGACAGTTTAGAATCTCTGGCTTGTGTGCTTATCAGAAGGATATGAAGCACCGAGATCTGCCAGCTCCTTTGACCACGAGGATTTCACAGTTCTTGGAAACCATTTCAGTGGAAACCTGATGATTGAAAAGGCTTGTATACCCCCATGCCAACTCTAAGAGCAATATAGCAGCCAGGATAAAAAATACATAACAAAAAGATCTCCTTTACAGGGCCACCCAAGTACTATCCACATCACCTCACCTCACATCTTAATATCAAAACTGCTATGAGATCAATTTTGTTCTGAGGCGCCTTTAATGACGGAATCTAGTCCCGCCACCTCTCCAACAGCACTGCAGAACTGCATCAAAGAACCTCTGATTAGGTGCCCAGCTCTACCGGCTTCTGAGTAATGACCCAGGAGAGAGGTTTGTGACGAAGGAATCTTGGTAATGAAGTCGCTAAAAGTTACTGAATATAACTGAATGAATGTATTCCGCCTGTCTTTAACGCAGTTCAGCTATGTCAAGTAGTCCATAGACAGTATTTTCTGAAGAGGGCTATAGTGCCTTCAAATAGGCCTATTGAAGCCAATCAATGAATGTCTCGTAAGAAGAGAAAGAGCATTCCGATTTTTACCACATACTGAAATGAGCTGGCCTAAGACTGAAATGCAATTGCATTGACCTCCACTGTGTGGTTACCAAAGCAACATTCATTTGTAAAGTGCAGGAATTGTAAGCTGAGCTTCCAAGTGATTTGTATTCCACAGCCATGCAGAGAGATATTTAAACGCAAGTGAAAGAGTCAACTAGTTGTTGGACATACTGTTACTCACTAGCCCACAGTCAATTCTTATCCAAATGTGAGTTTGGTAAATATGACATTGGGATTTCATTATGTTTCAGCTGACACATGGAAAAAAAACTCTGCACGGAATTGGATAGTCCTACAACCAATCAGACCTGATTGAGGCATTCTTTACAAATGCCTCAATCAGTGTTTATTTTTTTCTTTAAAGTTCCTCCACTGTCAATGTCTTTTACAATGGACGAGATAGCCAACGCTCGCTTCTCAGCAGCCATTCGGTTGTTGTTTGTCTGCTCAAATGATTTGATTGGGCTGGCAGATCTTTGCCAGAGAATAATCAGTTCCCAGTGGAGGGGATACAATAAAAATTGTGGGCGGAGAAGTTGGTCTGGCTTTCAGGCAAGTTAATCAGGCAAGGATTCTTCTATTTCAGGAACGAGAAGCTGCCATTGTGTAACTCCATGGTTTAAGTTTCTGCTTCGTGCAGGTCAGAAGACTTGATGAAACAGTTACAGCACTACAAGAAATAATCCACACAGCAACAAGGGAAATGAAATTAATGTAAATTAGTTATTGACGCCTAATCACAACAGGTGTCTTCTGCTGCTTAAACAAGACCAAAGCAGCTTCCATTGATGGCTGATTAAGTAAATGGGCACCAGCAGCAATATATTTCCCGATTGAACATATTTCTTCCCTTTACATCCATTATAGCCACTCCTGTGCACTGTGTGCGGCACAGTGGCAGAGGGTCTGCCTCGCTCTTCCTGCTGACACCCTTCCATTTTTCACACCAAGAGAATCCCTTCATTTAAGTGAATACGAAGGAGATGGCTGCAGGTCGATCGAGGACACAGTGGGGCCCTCTCGGTTAAAGTGCCACGATCAATCACGGGATTATGGATCAAAGAGTCGAGCTGAATTCTGACTGTGAAATAGAGATCACTCCTTCGTGTGAGCACACAATGACGAATATCACAGAGCACCCTGCAAGGGGCTGCTGCAATGCACAGCACAGAACACAAAGATAACTGTTAGAATTCAAAGTGTGGCATGCTAAGATTAAAGCATTAGCATTTCTGACATCTTGCACAGCAGGTACTACACCTTTTTAGGCATTATGTAAATGAATACTTTGCTCTTGTCTCACATGTATCTAAAGAAAATTCAGTTTCTTTGTCTGCTGCGCTGCAGGAGGAATTCTGAGCTCTGCTTACAAAAAACTGCCCTTGTTTTACGTTTTGAAGAACTAGATTGAGAGCGCTGTCAGGCATGTCAACCCAAATTCTCCCACAAATTCTTAAAAGGGTTTTCAGCTGTCATTTCATTTGTCTACGCTGCGTGCATCCATGGATTCATTCATCTTGATTTTAATTAATAATTGATTATGAAGCTGGCTTGGTCTATACTCTTTGTGGCTTTAGTTGTATTTTCTCTTGAAATATGTGTGATTGTTGATTGTGTGTCAGTAATAGGCCCTCTGAAACTACAGTTTAGATGCCTCAGACAGGTTGCCATGGCTATGAGGCAGATGTAGGGTTTTTCGCAACACACTGTGTAATGCTTTATAATTATCTTTTTCTGTGATTTTTGCCATGGACTTTAAATCCCTTCCTTTATTTAGTGTCTACCTATTCGGTAAAGGCAAAATGAGAGAAACCTAAATAATTGTTTTCTTTTTTTTTGTCAGTACTACACACTGTAATTACCGTAATTGTTTAGAAGTAATTGTTTAAACCCCATCTTATGTTTCTAAGGGCATTTAATATTCCTCTGCTTTGAATAATTATTAGTTTGCACCAATCAGACAAAACATTATGACCACCGAAGCGTGAAGTGAATAACACTGATTATCTCTTCATCACGACATCTTTTAGTGGGCGCGATATCATAGGCGGTAAGTGAACATTTTGTCCCGGAAGTTGATGTGTAGTTAGAAGTTAGAAGCAGGAAAAATGGGCAAGAGTGAGGATTTGGGCGAGTTTGATAAGTTGGGCCAAATTGTGATGGCCAGACAAGTGGGTTAGGGGGTGGGGTATTCAGAGGTCAGTATCTACCAAAAGTGGTGCAAGGAAGGAAGAGTGGTGAACCAGAGACAGGGAGCCAAGGTTCATTTAAGCATGTGGAGAGCAAAGGCTGACTGTATGGTCCAATCCAACAGACGAGATACTGTAGCTCAAATCGCAAATGAAGGAAATGCTGGTTCTCAATAGAAAGGTGAACACACAGTGCACCGCAGTTATGGGGCTGCATAGCCACAGACCAGGGATCAGGGTGGCCATGCTGACCCTTGTCCACCATTAACGATTGGCACATGATCTTCAGAACTCGACCATGGAGCGTGGAAGAATGTGGCCTGGTCTGATGAATCATGTTCTCTCTTCCTTCACATGGATAAGCTCCTTTCCTAACAAATAACATCTTCTGCAATTTATCCACTTATTCCTTTACTAAAATATGTTGGGTTCGTGTTAATGTGTATTTACAGAAATTAAAATGTGTGGGGGAAAATGAAATATATATATATATATATACATAAAAATGTCAACCAAAGATTTTGAGAACACCCTGCAGTACCTTCACAGACCCCCTAGGGGTTGAGGACCCCTGTTGAAGACCTATGATTTAGGGCACCAGTCCACTGCTAGCATGAGAGTGTTTTTCTGCCTCACTAAAAAGCTCAACTTCCAAACTATTTTGCAGTGCATGGTTGCGATGATTGCTGACCAAACAAATTTTTACTTTAGTCAACTCATCACAGGAACCAATAAAACCAACAGCTCTGAAATAAAATAATTAATGGACCCAGCAATGAGGGTAGTAATCCACCTGTCTGCTGACACAAGGATGCAATGTTAATGGCGCTGGAGAGCTTCAGATGTTTATTGAAGATGCTTAACATGGGCATTTTCCAGTGACTCCTGTCTGCACAAAATAGTGCTTGTACTATCATGTGAGGGTAAAGTGCAAGAAAATTGAGCAGTTTTTAATGAGTGGGATTAAGATGCCCTAGGTGAAACAAGAGCTTTACATCTGGTGTGTGCCACTCATATTCCCCAGGTAGTTCACACATCCAAAGGGGACCATAGGCTTCAAAAACGTGGGATTCATTTGGATTCGTGATTGAGGGCTTGTAGACGGCAAGAAGGATGTCACTCAGTCAGAAGACGAGGGATGAAGAGGATGGTACAGCTTTCATGTTGACAATTTTAGAACAAGCGCTGATAGCAGATCCAGAGAGAGAGAAGAAAAAAAAAAACTTGGCATGCATATGCAGTTTGCTTGAGGAGCCGGGTATATGAAGAGAAAGCTACAGCTATAAATATGGTAGTGGAAATTAGTTGAAATTCTGCAACTGTGGCGTTTGAATAAGAGCCCTGTATACGTGAAGCAAATGAGCTGCTGTGTTTTCCAAGAAAATTTTTGCATTCAACCACGAGGGAAGATGGAGAACACGAATATGTGAACAAAACTTCATGGAAACCATTTTAAAAGTTTCTCAGAGCATTAACGTGAAATTATCAATCTCTTAGTATTAGAGATTCATCCATGAATCCTGGGGACCATGTATATGGGTCTCACACATATTGCCCTATGTTGTTAAGATAGTTTAGCCATGGACAAAAAGGGGACCCGCCATTTACTCCTTATTATGGTTAATGAATAAACCCTTCCCTCCCTAGAGGCTGGGCCATCAATCAGGCCAAAACATGTTTAGTTTCAAGTATGGTTCTTTTAATGAAAAAAGACTCAAAGTTGACGAACCCAGATAAATTTGGACACACAGCAGACGTCACAAAGAATCACCTAAGTACGACTATTGTTAAGAAAAAAATTTGTCCAACCTTTTATAATTTAGTGATCTTTTGGTGTCTGCTAAGACCAAGGGCCAACTTGGATGGAAAATTCCAAAATACCAAATATTACAATCTGCACTTCCTCAAATGGCAGACACCTGCTGCAAAAGTGACTCCATAGTTCATATTTTCCATGTTTTAAACATTTTTCTGGAAGTTTATAGCAGTTTTATGTTTTATAGATGTTCCATCTGTAAATATAATTTCACTGACTATGTTGGCCTTTATAATTAAAGAATAAATAAATGGGGGCAGTGTCATCTTTAAAAGCCAGTATCCAGTTTGTAATTACTGTATATGTACACTTCATTTGCACATGCTAAAAGGCTGCAAGGCTTAGTGACCCTGGATTACATTAACTGGTAATGTTTAGCTCCAAGGCAGGATTTAGTCTGATTTTATGTTTCGATGAAAGAGCTTAGGGAAGTAATTGGTGGACAAATGGGTGCGTACATGAAGCAGAGGAATTTCAGATCCCTCACTGGTCGTCAAATCCAATCTGATGACCAAATCCTGCATGTGAAACGTCCATGCTAAACTTGTTTTGTGAGGCTAGTTAACACATCAGACGTAACATTATGACATAGAGTCCCTGACCCTCAGCCCATAGGACTCAAAGGCCCTCCACTATCAGCATCCTGCTGGCAGACATCACAGGACACACTCAGAAGGCCTATGTCTGGACTGTTTTGGAAGCACAAGGGAGACCTACACAATATTAGGAAGGCGGTCATGATGTTATACCCGATCAGTGTAGTATGTATTGTCCATTTCAGTGTTTATTTTCATTATACACATTGGATATTTGCTGTTATTGTCAATTTCTAATATAATATAATATAATATAATATAATATAATATAATATAATATAATATAATATAATATAATATAAAGACATTTCTCACAATACCTATCTCATTATACACTGTATAATGGCAAGAAAAGGAATTCTGTTCCTTTCTATTCTATCAGAGACAATGTAGACACATGAGTTATTAATGATGCTCACTCTGTTCTGCTTTATAACATTAATATTCTGGATATAAGTTTGATTGCTTCAACTTTCGAGTTCTTGTGGATTTGATAAAGAACTAATTGGGTCCCATTAGGATTGGAGAGCTTGATAGTTAATAGATAATTATATTGGTGCTTTGGTTAAACACTCAGAGAGTCAGCATCTTCGAAGGCGGCATGTTAGCTCAGGATGCAAAAAAAGGTCAGGTGCATTATTAGAGTGGGATACTGAAGGCCACGTTCAGTCTGACGGAGATCATTACATACAATTTGCCTTTGTAATTTTTGTGCTGTGGGATATTCAGCAGAAAAGTCAAAAACCAATTCAGGTGTTGAGCTAACTTTGTGTGAGAGTAGACATTCATCATTCATCACCCTCAGAGCCCTCCGCTCACTGGTTAGAATGGCTCAGTTTTACAGCTAATAATCCACCCTGTCTTTTGGGCGTTTCACCAGCTCTTGAGCTCACAGTATGGCACTATGAGCTCCTTCCACTTGGGTGAGCAGCTGATAGTCCCAGAATGAAAGGTTTATGGAGCCATTAGTAATGTTTTCATATGTCCGTGCCACTTTTAATTATTTCACAGCCAATAGTCACAGCCATGGTGGAAGAGGTGTGCGAAGGACACATGAGACGTCCTTTAATTTACACTTGGAAGGGCCTTACCGGTATTTTCCTGGTGTTGAGAGCAGAGGAGGCCATTTGTGGAGCAGGATGAGGTTCACATTTGTATTATGGGCTGTTCCCCCAATCTGATGAGCCTAACAAAATACCATATTGCCAGACTGCTACTGTTACTGTTATGACTGTATGTTTTGTTTTCAAGCAAATGAGCTAAAATGGTATCACCCACTATGAGACAATAATATAAATGAGTATACACAGAAAGGTCCCCGTTCAGAGTGTAAATTATGATGAGCTTATCTGTGTGGCTTAATGAACTGCGCACAGGCAGACATTCTGGAAGCCATTTTAAGCCAATTAACAGTGAATCACCTCGGAGCGAATATACAAAAACAACCTGCTGCATCTGGAGCGAATCTTTGCACCGTACCACAACATGGAGCAGATAACCCAACCCATTATTTACCCCCTTGTTAAAAAATAAATAGAAAGCCATTATTTACTCCCACCGACATGCAGATTTTTCGTTTTTTCTCCCTTTCTCTTAAAAATGCCAGAACAGCACAGTCACAGGGGCCCAGATCTCTCAAGCTGTCCGAGCTCAAACCACCACTGAGCCACATGAATCAAACTTACGCTGGAATTCTGCTCATAGCCGATTCTGTATCTTGTTTGCGCTCAGGAGGGAAATGCCAGCAAAGCCCCGTCAAGAATATGGTGTTCAATTTAGCAAATGCTATGAGTGCACATTTGCACTCTGTAGAGTTGTATTTGTTCCATTTGTTAACTAATTAGATAAGAGCAGGGGAGTATTCCTTTTTATTTACTGAAATAACCGTATTGACTATATAGCCGTGCGGTGGCTAATGCTTTTGCTTTTTTTTTTGCAAAGGTTGCTGCACATTCTGAAACGCACAGCATTGAAAGTAAATTATTTTTCTCATTCCAAGTTATTTGTGTAATGTGCAAGGTATGAAGTGTTGAACCAAGGCCATTTGCTTTATGGGATTTATTAAAATAAGAATATATTATGCATAAACTAGTTCTTAACTTGTAAATGAGAGTATAATATTGTAATACTACACAGCTGTGCAATGAATAAGGATGAATGCGCACGACTGAAGCAGCCAGAGAAGTGAGGATAAGAAAAGATTAATATGAAGACAATAGTGCCCAGTGGGATCGTCTTAACCCTGGAACACTAATGTCACGTTATTTTCTTTGTGTTGCTGCTGTCTGAGCTGCATAGGTCCTTAGGTAGCTTCAGTCTGCTCACCGACGTTATTGATGGTGGGTATGTTTCCCTGCGTCAATCCCTGGCTTTATCTACACGCACACTAATACCCTTAGTATTTCAGCCTTTTTTTGCAGGACATACCCAAAGTAAATTGAATGCTGTTCATGAACAGTTTGGAGCTCATGCAAGACCTTGGTCTCTTAGAAACTTCAGAGTCTTGGCTTTCAATTACAAAAGTCAGAATCACTCTAAGCGGTATTGTTCTTGAGGAATAAAAGTTGGCACACAGTTAAAAATAAGAAGTTGTTGGGTTTGCCTGATCTTTTTTGTGCTATCTGATGCCTTCTGAGGAAACTGAGGACAGATCTCATCTGGATAACACAAGATTATCAGAGTATAAAGTCTTACCTACTTGCAGTTCAAATTGCATATAAAAATTTTGTGTAAGGGTATAACCAGGTCCAAACTGTGTCATTTGGATGCAGTTTGAATAAAAGTAATAATAATAATATTAATAATAATAATAATAATAATAATAATAATATGGCAACACGAGGGATAATTTACTCAGTTATGTCTCAAAACTCTTTTCTCTTTTGTATACAACCGACAACGCCACCTTGGGTTAGGGCCCAAGGACCCGTATTAAAGGTCAATCACCAACTATTACAAAAGGACACAGGTTAGTTCAATCAGGGAGAATAGGAGACGGAGTTCAATTATCACATACAAAAACTTTATTTTGGCACTCTAAAATAAACAAGGCATGGGACAAAATGAAAATAATAAAAAACGGAGCCAACTGAGAAAAAGGATACGAGCTGGAGCTTACCGGCTGGAGGAGGAACCAACATGGGGAGTGACGTCCACAATAAAAATGAAAAGGGGGGCACCCCACTCACACAACCAAAAAAACGTGAGGAGCGCACAAAATAAGCAGGGACCACCACACACACACACACACACACACACACACACACACAGGGGACCAACACCACCCGGGGAAGAACCACCACCACCGTCCACCTCCAACTCTAGGGAAAATAAAGCACAGTTAACAGGGCTCACAATTAAAGGAAAACAAACAATATCCCACAATATAAACGAATTAAAGAATAATCAATTAATACACTAAGGAATAATACAATTAGATTAATCAAAAATCAAACAAATTAACAAACAGATTAAAAAGTCTCTGGCCAGAGATATCTACTCAACAGTAATCATAACTAATCCATTTCTGACAAGTAACTGAGGGCTGAAATTAAGAAGTTTTTCCCCCAAATAGAACGTAAATAATTACAATAAACTCCCAAAATGACACCTTACTCAAGCAAAGCAAACCACTTAACCAAAAAATAAATAACCACAATAAACTTTACTATTAATCAGAAAAAGAAACAAAATATAAATAAATGAATAAACAAAATTACACCACACCTTGAGAATTGCATTTAAAACGCACACACACGTAAGCACTCACGCACACACTCACGCACACACGCAATCTAAACTAGGGGCTGAGGGTCCGGACTGGGCTCGTAATGTCCAGCACAAGCGGTAGCCACACACCCACGAACGCGCACCGCCACACGTGCAATAGCAGCAGAAAACCCGGGCCAGCAGCGCGAAGCAGGTCGACCCAAAACGGCCGTCAAGAACCCAAATTCAGGAGCAGCGAAATATCAGGAGCAGCGAAATAACAGGAACAACGAAGTAGCAGTAGCAAGGTAGCAGTAGCGAAGTGGCGAGGCAGCCGTGGCTAATGAGCCGGAATTATTCAGTACCAGTCTTACTCTGCTTGGCGTCCAAACTACCGGCCTTTTATCCGGTCGGTTTCGGTCTCTACCAAAAAGGGAGAGGGGTGAAGAGGGTCGACGTAGCGGCGGGGGACAGCCACCACAACACCAACAACCAGCACTGTTAGAGGGAGAGGAGTGGAGAAAGGAGGAGGCTCAACACCTGGCCAAGACAATTAGCAGCAGCAGCACACCGCAACTCACCTAAACGCCAGTGATAGCGACCCCAGTGCCCTGCCAGGACCGCGTCAAGGATGCCGGATCTATCGGAAAGGTTATGTTTGAATTAACTGACACTAACAAGTGTGCACTTTTACCGGCATGCTAATGCGTGCCTACCTGTCCGATGCGGTGAGCAGCGGGGACAACCTGGAAGTGGGCGGGCCGACGAGGCAGGAAGCGAGAGGACAGAGGGGAGAAACCTCTCCTATTTTTATCCTCTCTGTGTGACTAATGATTGGCCAGAGAGGGCAGGGTGAACCGGAAGTATTCAAGACAGTGGTGCCTCATACCACTACAATCATAATAATAACATAACTTTTGAATGCTTCAACGTACAGTCATAATCTTGGGCTCCACCGAAAAGTGACACTCAGAGGAGTTGTATTTTATAATTAACATTTCTCATTTGAAAATTACACGCAAAACTTCAACACGCACTGGTCTGTCTGCGAGGAATCCAAAACTTTCTAGGCAAGTAGCATATCGTTGTTTAGAACAGCTCATTGGCCACATGAAACATCAATCATCCACTGAGTTGGCTGCAACTGGCTCAGTCTATGAATAAAGGAAGGGGGAATGGGCTTCTTTCCAACGCTGACGCTCATTGGCTTCTGAAGGCAGTTGACAGGACAAAGTAGCTCTGAGTTGGTTCAATGAGGTATCAATCAAAAGGTTGGAGAAATGATTGGCCATTTTAATAATAAACACCGGCAAAATTTCGGTGTATTTTTTGATAAAATACGAACGTATCTGCTTCTTCGTCCAAGACAGTGAAACAGCTCTTTGTGGATTTTTAAAAGTAGTTTTTGGACTGAAAAAATGACTGAAATGGACTGAAATGGAATTTTGACCTGAATAATATCGATTGTTGGATCGATAGGAGACTTTTCCAGTGAGTTTATGCTTGTTTCTCATTTGTTATTGTTTTGAACAAAATGTGTTAGTGGTGTCAGCTGTGTCGGTTGCATCCTATAATGGCTTTAAACAGTGAAATTATAAGAAAACAAGCTTTCCAACGACATATTGCATGTAGCATTTCCTGGGACACAGTTTGTGTACAGAGCTCGGATTTGTTCAAAAAACCACTGCAGACCCATGTACGACCCAGCAAATCATAGAAAGAGAAATATTTTCAAGTTATTATTATACAAGGTCAGTCTGGGATGTAGGGTATATTCATTGGCAATCGTAAAAAGTAAGCAGTGTCTGCATAGGGCTGCTGGCATTTAGAGGGAGGAGTCCACTTAGGATGTGAATCCCCCAAAAACATGCCAAATATGGAATCAAGCTTGTCTTGGCCAGTGATGTGCAAGGCAAGTAAAGATACCATACCTGTGGAAGCAGCAACCACAGGGCAGCCAGCCTTGGTCATTATCTCACCAAGGAGCTGACCAAGAAAAATCACCAGACAGACAGGAATGTGACCATTAACAGGTTCGGCTCTTTGGCACAAGTGACTGACATGTCAGAGAACTGTGGCAAGTGTAGCGTGTGCGACATCCCTACCCCTGGTACTCCTGCATGCGAGGCAGCAGAAATAAGAGTTGCTGACTACCCCACAGGATCGAACAGGAAGACAGGTGTCTTGTTTGCTGTCGTCCAGTGTGTCCTCATCACTACTGCCCTGTTTGTGGGACTGCATGTAAGGAATTCACATGTAATCCTTATTTAGTGTAATGGTTATAAATGAATATCATTTAGTGGTAGTTTTCAGCGAGATCTAAAGGTCCAAATAAGCTTGTAATTCTCCAACTTTTTTGCTTTTTCCTTATTTCTCCCTCAGTTATTAGTGACGCAGGGAGACTGTGCCTTCACAACAAGCCTCACATTTCCCAGGTTTGGGTGGACTGAACAACAAGTCCCTAGCTAATAGGAAAATGAAAGAAGAGTTTGACATGTCTTATTGTACTTTAATATATTTTGATGAGAAGTATTCTTTATCGTGACGGAGTTATTAGTTATGGTTAATGGGACTAGTGCCATAACACCATTCACTGTAATGTACATTTCATACAGCGCCTGTTGTTCCTACTCCTCTACTTATACCTTATTTAAAGTGCCTCACCTGTAAAATGAGCACAGCAGCATTTATGCTTTTTGTGGCAGATGAGGTGAGCGCATTTTCTCCCTGCCCTCCTCACCACTTTACACAGAAGCATTTATGTGCAACACCTTCATACTCTCCGACTCCTGAATTCATAATAATAAAAAAATGGACAAATCATGCATAGAATATTTATCCAACACACACACACACACACACACACACACACACACACACACACATATATATATATATATATATATTACACACAGATATCTCTTATATACTTTATTTTACTGTTTTCTCTGACGTGTTTCTACATCTGTGTAGCTGCAGTTGTGATTCATTTAATTCAATTTGCACTGCTGGTGTACAGCTTTCAATGAAGATAAAGGAAGTCTGTGTCTAAAAGAAGACGACTTTGAAAGTTCCACTTACTGACAATGAAATGCCCCCCCAAAAAAGAAATGTAATATGAGGCATTTTTGGACAATGACCTGTCTGAAATCACAGCTGCAGTGTTCTTAATCCAAGTGTCAGACACACATATAGGTCAGATCAGATCAGATTCGTATCGTCTCCCAGTCAATAATAATACTATGTGGGATGTCTATAATTACAATTTTTTAATGGTGATCAAAATAAATTCATACCCTTCATTCCTCCCGCAGCAGAATGTTGACTATTGATTTGAGTGTTTGTGCATCGTGCTGTGTTTCCAAACCTTGCTGTTATTTATTCCCCCCTTCCGTCTCAGAGGATTTTTTCGTACTGAAAGGAAGCATCCTTAAAGTGATCTTGGGTTGAAACCCTAAGGTTTAATGAAGTCGAAATCTGCGCAGAGATTGTTCAGTTCAAAGGGCCATTCCTTACCGAGCATTTCACTGTGTTCATTCTAGCTGTCTTTCCATATACGGTAATTCTCAAGCAAGGTTGATGCAAACTTCTGAAATGTTGCCTAAAAAGAAGATGAAGTGAATTTGTTGTGCTTCTGCCACATTCACGCCGGCCCGGAGCAAATAAACTGGCCGTCTAATGTCGGCAGAAGGTGGTGATATAATGGATAGCTGTAATAAACCGAATGGAAAAACAAGAGGTTGAAAACTGTCACCAGACAGCAAGAAATGTGGTAACATGGCCTGTTGGGCTAATACTAGTCAATATAAAGCCCTCTCGACAGGTTTACTTTCTTTTGAAACTTAAAGGTGTTGTTCTCAAACACACAAGGATACGTGACCCAACCCAATTTCCCCCACACATAAAGTGTTTGTGACGGTAAGTTAGTCTAGATTTGCTCCATTTGCAACTGACTATGCCCTGCAAAAATCTGCCAAACCGATCAAATAGTTTGTGCAGGATTTACGCACTGATGGACCAAAGAGTAACTTAGTCATACGCGCCATCTGAACGTTGTGGAGTTGAATTGCTCTGATTCATTAGGACTATCCGAATGTGCGCAACTACCTCACGCGACTGTAAAAACATTCTGGCACACATTTGGTTTATTCCAAATGTTTCTATTTCCATGTATTTTCTCTCACTCACATACTCCAGAATGCATATTCTGCCCCCTCCCCTCCTGCATCTGTTAGGCCTCTCTGCATGGATGACATTCAGTATGCTCTACATGGTACTACCTGTTTTTTTTCCCCCCACCAGCTGCAGTGCTCTGCATTCAGACCAAGTAATCAAATATTTGTCTCAGAAGACCAATGAATGTTTACTCCTCATGCTGTTGGAGTCCTTTAGGTGTCATTTGGCAAACTCTAGGCAAGCTGTCAAATGCCCTTTATATAGCAGCGGCTTCCATCTAGCCACTGTACCATAAGGACATGATGGATGGAGTGCTGCGGAGAGGCTGTCCTTCTGTGAGACTCTACGGAGAGACTCTGACACTTATCTAGTGGTCTCCCAGTTACATTTCTCACCAAGGCCCCTCATACACAGTTAATGGCAAGTTGTCTGAATACATAAAAATGTCTGAATACAGTCAAAAGGGTTTTGAACTTTTCCTCATTTGTGTACCTGCGGTTTGGCTGAAAACCAAGAGTGGAACTATGGATAAGTGCAGCATTTTTTGTAATCTAATGAATATGCCGCAAATTTACTCCAATTTCTGACCGAGGTGGATTGAACTAAGTAGGATGGGTTTTAGCTCAGTTCTTCAGTTTGTTAAATGAGATTTTATTTTAAATACAACATTATTTCCATACAGCTGGGACAGGTTCCAGCCCATCCGTGGAACTCCAGGGGACAAGTGGCTGCAAAAAATGAATGAATGACTGAATGAACAGTTTTTCAAGCTACTCCATCATAAAAGAAAATGTATGATTTTAATTATTTCAGATGCGTTAAGTGTGTCCATGTCATTGTCTATGGTTATGTGTAGATGTAGATGGTGGATCGATACTGAACTATCGATACTTTCAGAGATATAAGATAACAAGCGACACCAATCTGCAGCCATAATAGCCCCACACAGTGTGTGCCAGTGTGTTTTAGACTTAGATTTTAACTTTATCTGTTATCAATTTATCCACAAGGGAAATTATTTTTGTTGAAATGACGTGTGCAAAGGTGATGTACAGTGCTCTGAAAAGGTTTCCCTCTCAGGAACGTTTAAGTATATCTAACTACCTCACCTACTGAATAATAGAAGCTATGTACAATAAATGAATGAATGAATGAGCAATTGGTGCAGTCGATTTTTAAATAATATTATAATATATATTTCTTCCATTATGCTCATGGACAGTGTTACCCAAAGCAGTCTGGGCATTCCAGTGCAGTTCAGAGCGCTATCTGGCCGTCGCCCCCTTCCATGTTGGAAGCGTTCTGGACGAAACCATCCAGTCGAGCTGGGTCGGCTAGCAGCAGCCCATAGTCCGCTCACATTACCAGTTAACAAACGGCCTCAAACAGGTTACAGCAAACACACTTCGGGCACAAACTATGTCCTTTTCATGAGAGCAGGAGAGCAGACTGATTAGGAATGAACATATTCTTACAAATACCTGTAAGCCATGAATAAAAAACATAGATTCTCAAAACAATTATGTAATTTAAGCCTTAAACTGAAGAAACAATGAAAAACATCAAACTTTACAAGCTTTACAAGATATTCTATATATATATTTATTCTAAATTGTAAACAAATTCGATTTTCTTTATTCCTAAAACATGTTCTGATTAATCAGATAAGCTACTGGTTGTTGTAGAAGAAGTTGTAATTTTTTTTTAGGAGATATAAACAAGTGCGTTTCCTGATGCCTGTTTTTATTCTTTAATTTGCATAATACAAAAACAAAGTTTTTATGCTCGTCTGAAGGGAAAAGTTCATAAAGCAAAATGCCACAATGCGGAGTCGAAGCAGCTTTAATAAATGAAGCATGACGCATGTGACACCTAGGTCTCTGCTCCACGGAAGAGACAAAAAAATAATAATATTTAGTCAAATTAGTGCTTGAGAAAGAAAGATGAAGGACACGTTGTTATTTTTTTACTAGATTTTATGTTTATTTGAGATTTCTCCTCTCCACGGTCATTAATCAGCATCTGCACATGTTTATCTCGGTATCTTGTAATACTCATTATCAGTATTCTTCCAGCAGTGTAAGATGGATGGCTTACTTAATCACAGTTTTGGTTTAAAATTCATTAAATTGATAAGATTCACTCCAAATATTAGAGTTTGTCAGAAATTTTCTCAAGATGTATATTCTTAACAAACTGAAAATCAAATCTTTAACGCGTCAAGTCAAGTAGCTACCAATTAGTACGAAACATGCATGCAGAACCAGGAAGTGACAGCTGCTACTCTGTGAGAGCCATTGTAATGCATAGTGTGTGCGCTGGTAAATGCTAGGTCTGGTGATTCTTAAAGCTTGCCCTTTTCAATAGTCAAGCACCAGTGCACCTTTTCAGCTGTGCTATGATGACCACTCCACTGCGGCATCGCTCCGTGTCCAGGTGCTTTTGAAAGGTGGCTTCCCGGCATTTCATAGTGAATTAAGGATGGTGGCAGGATGGTGAAAAAAAAATAAAAAATAGTCTTTTCAGGAACATGCCGGGTATCTTTAAGCAAGCAGCTGCAGAAGATCCACTCTGCCTCTGAATCTTAAATCTAGTGGAGATCAATGGTATAATACGAGCCCAGGGAGGTTATTCTCTTGCTAAAGTAAAATTATGCAAGAAAAAAAAAGACCTAAAAGACTGTCCAGCAATTAAAAACCTCGGCTAATAAAACATACAAAGGTGTGGCCAGTCAAAGTGATACATTTCCTCCCATTGATGTCTTGCTTTCTCACCGGTCTTATGTCAACCACAAGAAAAACACTTGACATAACTGACGTTCCCTTTGATTATCTCCCTGGCTCGAGAAGCTTGCAACATGAGAAACGACGTGGATACGCGTCACATACAGTTAAGCTTTCCTGCGTTTACAAGGCAGCCTTTGATTTCAAAGGCCCGGGTTGTTACGTGCAGGTTCTCCATCAGTCACGCTGCCTTCAAACACCTGGAGGCGTTTCACGCGCCTTCGCCATCGTTTCATTCTCGAGTATCCTTCTCTTTGTCAAGCATCCTTCAAAGCCTGTTGAAGCCGCCACGAAAAGCTTCTGTCATTGTTTGCCTTGCCAAGGTGTGACAGAGTGGACTGGGTCCCTCCTGTGTTCTCGTCTTTGTGTCATCTACTGACGGCTCCACGTTGAGTCACTAAGTTATTTCACCACAGGGAGTGACAGTCTCACGTATACATCTTCATAACATTTGTCACTCATCCATTCAGCTGCCCTCAGGGCTGCCATCTTTCCATGTTTTTGTGTTTCTAAATATTGTGTTCTACCTACACAGCGAGCTAGAAAAACTTCGGTCTCACTTCCAGCACAGCTGATGTCTGATCTTAATACAAAATATTGCAACATCTCTCACTAAACTGTAATGAATCATTTTTTACTAATGTCATTTATTTTGCACCAAAAATAATACATGTTTAATAAACCATCAATTGCAGATAATGAGCTATTTCCAAAAATAAACAGCATGAGGCTTAAATACATGAGGCTGTGCTGTGGCATTCAGTGCATTGAGCTAAATGCTAACATTAGCATAATAACTTGCCTACAGTGACAACGCAAATACGGTTGTGTTTAGCAGGTACAAGATTGGCCTTGTTCCCCATCAAGCATGCTCGTATGCAAGCATTTGTAAATTTGTGTCAAGCGCAAAGGTGTAGCTGAATGCCAACATGTCCGCCACAAGCAAAGCAAGAAGGATTTCCTCCTCTTGGTTCCATGAAAATCTGTACCAGAGTTGCTCATCCATTTAATAACAGTTGGAAATGGTTGGAGTCCAGCTGTTGAATGAAAGTGGTGAATTAACTGTCAATACTGCCATCCACTAAAACTGCTTTTTCTTTTTTCTTTTTAATCCCTGGCTCTTACCCACTGCCAGCAAGTATTCCCCTCCCCCTCCAGTTGCTCTAGAGACAATAGATAGATGGATGTCTATTGGGGATAGCGACTCAGAAAGACTCGACGTGATTGGGATGTGCGAATAAAGAAAGGGGTCCTCTGGTGACAGCAGCACACTAGTCGATGAGGGAACTGAACTGAAGCATCTCTAATTTGCAATAATATATAATGATCACGTCAAAATGAAAGCGGCTGATAGCATCAGGAACTTAAAAAATAATTTATCTCCATTATCTATGTTAAAGTCAACTTTTTCTTCACCTCATCCTCTCATTTTTTCCCTATATGCTCGACTGCTGGCAGACTGCACACGGCGTAATGGGCACGTTATCTAACAGGTCATGGACCTGATGAGGCAGCTGGGGTCAAGTATGCCTCACTCAGAGCAAAATGCAACTCCAGTATCTTTTAATCGGAGCCCTGTTTACATCCATGTTCACTTGGACAGTAGTCCCCCGCCTTTCCGTTTCTGCATGTGCTGCTATCTTGACCACCTGAAGATCTTGCACGCATCCCACTGCTGACAAAACAGGGACATGCCCTGTAGGAAGAGACCTATTTGAAACTGCCACAAAATTCCAAGTTAACCTTTAATTAAGTCTTCAACTGTAAAAGTAATGATGAAAACCTTGAAAAAAAAAAAAATAATAAAAAATTCCCCCAGCTCTGCTGCTTTTGTGTCAAATATTGCATTCACAGGACTGCATTCACACAGGCAGCACAAACAAGATCATATAGCTACAGTGCCACACATTCTGCGGCGTATTCATTCCTCTGAATGAATCTAAAAGCTGTTAATAACTTGTGTCTAATATATATCAATTTACAGAGATTGGGAAAACAAAGACACAGTGAAAGCATAACTTGCAGTTTGCCACAGAGGATTCGGGGGTGGGTGGGTGGTGGGGGGTGCCTGACTACAAATATTAATTTAATCTCATAGCCTTCTTCACCCGACTTAATGAATCATTATTTTCACGTCTGCACCCCGAGGATAGATAAAGTATTGTCTGACTGGTCCATTGCATTGGATGATTAGCACTCTCATTAAGAGTGGAGGTGGAGTGTGTAAATCTCAAGAGAGACGGAACATGGAGAGCGGTCGTACAGCGTTGCATTTTCCCTCCACGGTGCTTATTGCCTGGAACCACCGTGGAACACTGGAATTATTCTTGTCAATAGCTATGGCACAATATAGACTGTATGGTTTTCTTTTTGTTTTGTTTGACCACACTCCCATCAATTTTTAAGGCTATATTCGCTCCGTACAGAATCCAAATTCTTCTTCTTTTTTTTTTAAAGCTGCTCTTATTTGTCTAAGAATATAACTCACAAACTCTATCTGACCTGACAGCTATGTCGGAAATACACGCCTGCACAGTGGAAGAATGACAAGGGATGTCACATCCATCCTACAGTCCTCATTGCCCACTGACATGCCAGTGCTGATGTGAATTAGGATTTGGTCTTCACAATACAGTCACATGTAGGTCACAGAGTTCGGGATGTGATTCAGATTTAAAAGCGAAAAGACTCCCGACTTGCTGTGAAAAACATTCAATATTGACGAGGGCTCAGAACACAGAAAGATGAAATAGATTTCTGTCTGTCTGTGGTCATGTAACCCATAAAGCTGTCCTCCCCTCAACAATAACACACAACTCAAAATGAAGGCAGCCACTGTTACAATACGATTAAGTGTGCTCTGCAGAAGAGACAAACTAAACTCTCTCTTTTTAAAGATTGGACGCTATTGATTGCTGATGTTTTACAGCCGGAAACACACATGTGAAGGCTACTCATTGTGCGCTGTTCATTAACAGTGACTCACCAATCCACAGCGGCTCTGAAGCAGCATGAGTGAGTGTTCACATGGCTATTCAGATGTATTATTTAAAATGATTGTTTAACGGCCCACTGTTTTAAAGTACACACAGCTGCGATGCAACAATATGACTTTGTGTGTGACAAACGACAAACGATATGACAGTTTGAAAATACCATGGATAAATAATGTTAGAGAACTCACACGTTAAGTGACAGGGAACAATCTGAAAAGGGATGTACTGCATCCAATAAATACTGCAACGTATTGTATGAAGTGTACTCTCCATGGTTGATGGAGATATGGGTATACCATACCCAGTAAAATGGACTGCAGTTGCCTGCAATGGGCAAACAGAGCCACAAATATACACATAGTTTCCAGTTTATTTGGTAGCCCCATAAGAATCCCTCCAAAGACGTTTTGTCCTCAAAAATGTAGTCAAAGTAGAGCTCCCCCTGGTGACTGGCTGCAGTATTGGTCATTAGCGCCACACCCTCCCCCTGTATAATCCCACATGTGGGTGGGTCAATGTGGCTCCACTCTCAGATTGCACTCCTCAAACTCTGGCTCCAAACTCGCAAGATGGCGGAGCCTGTATCCCCAGGAAAATTGCACCAGTTTGGCCAATACAAGGAAGTGGGGACACATAGTCCATTTTTTATAAAGGCTATGACGTAAATATTTAGAGTGACTCATGCAGTTAAACTGTAACACGTCTATCACCATAAAAAAGAAAAAATCAGGCAGTTGATTTACCACGTCTGTAAAGCAGCCTTAATGAAGTTCATACAGGTTTCAGGATGTAGAACTGGCTGTATTAGGTTTGCCAGGTGTACCTAATAAATTGGCAACTCACACATACATTGTATTAACCCTTGTGACTTGTTCTTACTTGACACTGTTTTATGAGAGCAGCTTGAAAATAAGGGACTGAGGGTGTGCGTGTGTGTAAAAGGGCAGGTGGTAAAATCTTGCTTGAAGCGTCTACATATTGGACTTGGGAAGCGAGATGAAAAGTGTAAAATGATGAAGAGCAACCTTGTGGTTAACTAGGACCACTTTGATGTTGTTCTTCTGACTTCTGATGCTTCAGCTCTGAACCTTACCCTTCCAGTTAAAGCATCTATCATTCACAAACCCAGGTTGAGGACAGGGTAACTCGATTTCCGACTCGCTTGCACAACCCTGGAACACTCGCTTGGTTAACCGAGACCGCCAGGCAGCAGCGCTGGAAATATTTTAAGTGCTCTCCAACTTTCTGGTTAGTGGCAACTAACCAAAACAAGCTCTGCGGATCATACTCACCCGAAAAGCATGTTTCACATCCGGAGCGTATTTATTTCCACATTCACTTGTTAATCAAGTCATCATTTCCCTTCCACCGCTGGCAGGGATGTCATCGTGTATAGAACCAGAGAGAGTTGAAGCTAACAGGCCTCAGGCTGTTTGACTTCACTCAGACTCAAATTACATTTACATGCATCTGCAGCAAATGCAAATCTTTGCTCTTGCTATTCGAAGAGTCAAACACTATAATGAAAGGATGAGACCGCTGGGAATATCAACATTTACCTAAGAAATGTTATAAAATTGCAAATAGAGCCATATTTATATATATGTATTTATAAATATATATATTTGTACATATGCAATGATCAGCCACAACATTAAAACTGTGAAACATGCATACTAAAATTTACTTTTTGTGGCTAGTGAATACATACCTTGATCAGGCATAACATTAAGACCACTGACATGAGAAGTGACCATCTGTTGACAATACTATGTTCTGATGGGAAACTTCTGAACCATGTGGATGTTACTTAGACATATGCCACCCACCTCAACCAGACCAGGCACCCTATAACAACAACGCTCCTTGAATGCATGCACAAAATAATGGTTAAGGAATAACTCAAAAAAAGGTGTTGACATGGCCTCCAAATTCACTAGATCCCAAACTCATTGAGTATCTGTGGGATGCACAGGAACAGGCCTGATCCACAGAGACGCCTGACCTCAACCCACAGGACCCAAAGGACCCCGCTAACAACATTCTGTTGCCAGACGGAGGTTTTATTGTTACACCCTATCGTTCATCTCCACCATTTTTGAAAACATCAGCGAACGTATACACTTATCAGCCACAAGGGAGAACCATTCATATGGACCTTTGAAGGAAGCATTTTCAGTAAATACATGAAGGGCCAATCAACCGGCTAAAGGGAGGCAATCCTGAAAATACAAAAAGAGAGGGAGCCAGTACAGAAAGTAAATTTGAAAACAACTTAAACCAAAAACCACAACATTTGCAGTATACGTTATTTTTGTTTATTTTTGTTTATTAGCAACTGCGTTTAAAAATAAAGACGAATATGCAAGTTGTGGTTTGGAATCTTTCTACAGGTGACAAGTAGAGACTGTCTATTTGCCGAGGTGGGCAGGAGGATCGACTATTCAGCCGCCTGAACTGCTTAGTCAGTTCAACCTGAAGAGTGGTGTGATTGGCTTTTGAGTGCCCTTCTCTCATCTCTGGAGAGTCTGAGCTTTGCCTCTCTGGATCACCAACATGCTGAGAAACTCTTGTACACAGTCTTGTCTCCACCAGTCAACATTTCGTCATTTCGGCATTTCAACAAATGAGACAAGTGAGGGGTCTCACAATGATGACCCTGCACTGAACTGATGCCTATCTCGCCTTTGATAGTAAAGTTATTGCATGGCTTGGCCCTGCAAACAATCCTCCAAACACGCTAACTTTCCAGCATTAATGAGTAGACTAGCCAGCTGAATATAGACATCCGGCATCCAGGAAGTGCGACAGGCATATTTTCACCTTATCAAGGTGTTATAGCTCAGACGTAGAAGCTGTCTGTTTGAATAATCAATGAGAAACATTATCATTCATTTGTAGTCATTGCTTCCTGGTTAATGGAGGTGGTAATGGTCATTCTTATTTTAGCAACCCATAAGAGACATATCTGTGTGTTTAGCTGCTTAAAACTTTACTATTCTCCAGGTAGATTCTGACTGTTGGCGTATTTCCGCTTAGTATTTCCATCTCCACCATTATCGAATTGTTTTGGATCAATACAGATGGAGCACATTGAGGAAAGGTTAACTGAGGAGATTCAGAGACACAGACATTGGTGTCACTCGTGCTCGGTGGAATTTCGGCGAAAGAATCATTGTTGGAAGTGAAGCAGGAAGTGGAAAGGGAAGCAGGAAGTACAAACAAAAATTAGCCAATTAACCAACCAACTAGCATTTGGGTGGAATTACAGAGCGAACCAGACTGATGAGCGCACAAGTAAAATTGGCTCACACGTGTGTAGGCTATGTGCATAGGTTACAGCGTTTGATACGGGATGAAGGGATCATTATTTATTTCTTATTTTTTTGCGTAAAACAGCTGCCTCATGGAAATGATGAGAGCACTGAGAGCGAACCAAATCAATTAAGTTGCAGTCCATAAATCCAAAACAATGAGCTAAAAGACAATAAAACGCTCCATATAACTGACCAAACTAAACCTCCTAGTCAAATGTCTTATCTCCAAAATGATTGCTTGTGGCGTGGTGCCTCAACCTGCTTCATCTTTGACAAATTGTCTTGTATGCTTTCAACATTCATGTCACTCAACACAATGTTGATGCAAGAGCAATCTCGTTCTTTCCTCCCACGCGGAGCTGATATTAAGGCAGGGTGAAGTAAAAGGCTGCCCCGCCACTGAACAGCTGTGTTCCCTGATCAAAGTAGACTAGTTAGATTTTCATCTCTGGCTTCTGTGCTCTTTTCATCTCAGATCTGTCATACACACTGAGAACCGTTACACAATAGCACCTGTCTTCATGAAGTGCAATCATGTCATTTCCCTGCCTCTCGGTCTAAAGGTTATGGCTTTTCATTGATTTTGAATGTCACTTGAGTAACACGGCAAAGCCTCACATGTGAAACTGGAAAATGAAAGAACTCTCAGTTCAGTTTCCTAACCTCTCCACCTCTCTCTCTGTTCCACACACACAAGTATGCTTGTTGGGTTTACACGTGTGTCACCGCGATAGAATGTGTCAGTGCCGTCTTGCACTTTTGTGCCAAAAAATGTTTTTCATATCTCGGCAAGGTGATCATTTCGTTTTTGTTCTGACATCAACGTGAGCCGCAACCCATGCATATTTTAAACCACATACGCCTGTGCATTTTGGGATTGAGTCAGGGAAGTGAACAGTCATGTCTTGTCGATACATATCCATGCTAAAAGATTTACTGAAGCACAGAGGCTCTGATAAAGAGAATCCTTAAGAATCTGAAGCAAACTCTAGGTGATTTGGCTCACATTCACCCACAGTTCAAAACATTATTGACCGAGTCGTGAAGCCCTTTCTGAATCTCGCTGCCTGGTCAGCCTCACTCACACTCCAGATAAATCAGCGCAGGTCAGTCTTTAATGAGGGGACTAATGCTAAAGTCTCCCTCTGAACACCATTAACCTGTCTGTGTAAAAAGGACACAGGAAGGAGACCATTGATCGTGCTTTAATCTCTCACTTGCAACCATCTTTCTATCAGGGGGCCTAAGTGAACTGATGGGCTTCCGTTGGTTTTAATATTAAACCAGTGGTCGAAAACAAATGTCGTGCTTTCTCAGCATGGCTCCACTGAAAGAGCCAGTAGGTGGGTCAGGTCGTGTATATTTGAACGCCAGTGACAAGGACAGCATGGCCTCCGGTATGTAACCATAAACAAAACTACAACAGATGGCGGTTTGTTAATCACCACACATCAAACTTTCATGTAACACCATCACCGCTTGCGGAGTGATTTTTATCTGTTTCCTCAGAGATAACAGCGGATAATGACGGAAACACGCTGCCATCAGATGAAATTTTCTGCTCGTTTTCAGCCCTCCTTGGTGCTCATGTGCGGGTCTGTCAACTGTAAGGATGTGATCATATGGCCGTTAATTTTCAGCTCTAATGCAAAGCACGCTTCAAATGTTGGAAATGAGAGAGCAGAAAATGAAAGAACGCCTTCTTGTTGCTATGCAACAGAACTTCTGGACAGCATAGATCCATCTAAATTAAAATTAGCTTACTAATGTCTATTAATTAATGGGAGGAGGAAAAATGGATAGAGAAGATCTGCTTGATCTTGAAGGTAAAGAAGAATAAGGATATGAATAAGAGCTGTGCAGCTACATGTAGAGAGCATGGAGCACTGACTACAATCTACTAGAAGAGCCGGATAATGACTGCTTTTACTTTTATAGGAGATGCATGGATCCCATCTCATCTCATCACATCTACAACTGCCCACCCTCACTAAGGTTGTGGGGGTCACCGCAGCCCATCCCAGCTGCCATTGGGCAAGGATGCATGGATCCTCCCAGATTTATCCACAGAAATGACCATGATGTGATACATGGAAGTAAAAAGACGCAGATCGTACTCACGAACATATAACAGGGCACTGTAATCAGAATTGCTTAGGTTTCTAGTACAAATAGCAACGACTGCTCTCTAAAGTGAGTAGCATTGTTTTGTCCCAAGAATTTGTATCACTCATATGACAGGCAGGCTTTGTCCTGGGGGTCTGGGGGTTGCTCTGAATAATGATAAGATGCCAGATGGTCTCGGTCATGCAGGCTCTTTCCTGTGGGTCTGGAGAGGAGACTGCCCTGTACAACATCATCAGCTTGTCACTGCAAAGCGACAGACAGGGAAATAAGACGGAAAGACAACATGCAATATATCGGTCTATTGCTCCCTACCTGGCTTCCCTATTCTGTTTTTGGACCTCACTGGTTCTGCATCGTTTGTGTGCAGGTGGCCTCCTCTGTGTCCCATCTGTCACACACAAACCTGTGGAGCCACCATGGTGAGGGGCGGTGCCATGTCAGCTGAACAAAGGTTTCAGTGTAAAGTACATTTAATACATTTCACATTTCAGGCCAGTTTCTCAGTTGCATATAACTAAATTCAGTAAATCTTGCACGCAAACCATGGGATCAGTTTTGATAAAATCATCTTCCTAAACATGTTCCAAATGCTCTCTTAAAATTGTAGGCTTGGTAGGAGAAGAACTAAAATGGAGCTTATATCGCCTAAGGTGCATCATTATTGCCATTTTTTTCATTCTTCATTTTTTTTCTTTCCTCACTTAAAATCATACTGGTGGTGTCTTGCGAGCTGCAAACTGAAGTGGATCCCTAAAGAGGCTTCAGCTAGGCTCACTTGTTTTGTGGAAATCTGTCACTGGGTATTTCAGCTGATGAGACAAGATACTCCCAAGTTTTACTTGTTTGCTGCTTGATGAATTGACCAATGCTCATGTGCTCGCCAGCAAGAAAAAGCCACACCAGTGGTGATCCATGTCTTTGCTTGTAATTGACCGCATTCCTGAAAAGCACATTGTGGAGCATGGGGAACACTACTTGAAGGCTTTTTAGGTTCTATTTCATTCTTCATGATCGATGTACATTGAATTCGTAGAACCAGTTACATTTGGTAGCTCCCTGACATGCTCCTGCAGGCTGCTCTTTCTCCATCCCTACAGTTGCTTCCTACTTTTTTTTTTTTTTCTGGCAAGCATTGCTGGTTGACATTAAACACACTGCTACAATGTGCCAGCACAGGGCTGTTGCCAAAGAAAACAGATTGATTTATAACTCTGCAGTCCTGCAAAATACAGAAAGATTTACCTGGTGCTAATTAGCTTAATCAGAATTGTGTGAACTTGTTTGGCAAGGGCTTCCATACAAGAAATGTTTATTTGTATTTAAGAGTCTTGTTTGAAAAAATTAATTCTTTATTCATAACAAAGAGGGTTTTTAACATGCACCAGTAATATGCATCATGGATGGTACAGTAGTACCAGAGAGATTGATCGATTCTTTATTACGAACTCGAGTCCATTATACAAAAGTTAAATAAAAAAAAAGAAAAAAAAAAAAAGAAAGAGTGTCTGTCTGACACATTTTAAATCAGGGGTCCTCAATGTTTTTCAGACCAAGGACCCCCATGTACCTTTAAACATAGCTGTAGTAAAGGAGGCTTAAAGGAGGCTAGTGTGGCACTGTGTGTGAAACAGTGTGCTGTTGAGACAGCTCCTGTATCGTGGAATGAGTGAAGTGCTGACTGAAAGACAACATCGATTTATCCATTCACTAAAATGTGTTGGATTCATGTTAATGTCCAATTAAAAAATAAAAAAATATATATATCAAAAATGTCTAATCCAAAGATTTTGCAACCCCGCTGCAGTATCCCCTTGCACCCCCTAGGGGCCGCGGACCCCCTGTTGAAGACCTATGTTCTAAATCATTGAAATACATTTTAACATTTTTTTGAACATTGTTTTGTGAACCAAGACCACATATCCATGTACGTATAGGTGTACTTCGTAACCACTGGTATTATCACACGGCCTGCACTCATAAAAAGGGCCGCTCACCCACCTGCTCCATGAGCATACTGCAGTGACACCACTCGTGATAACAATCTGTCAATGGGCAAACAGTCAACTGCAGTGCAGATGATAGGGAAAGGTGATAAGGTTTGTTGGCCTCCGCTGCCACCAATATGTCCCAGCCAAGAAGAACTAACTGCCCATGGGATGCCAGAGATGACAAGGCCGCAGCGGAATAATGTCACCACACACAGTCGCTCTGGTGCTGAGGGAGAGATAGCTCTCCCAGAGGGGCCTAAACGCAGCACAGGTACCTGCCTTCTATGAGAGAGGAAGGTGAAGGAAGCAGCAAGTGGCTGAACAGAGGAGAGCGACTAACACGATTTACTACTTTTATGTGCTTAATCTAGATCTGATCTAGATGTCCAGTGTACAAAACAATCACAATGTTGATTTAAAAGATTTGAATACCATTGGTATGACACGGGCGGCACAGTGGAGTGCTGGTTAGCACTTGTGGCATTAAACAAGAAAGAGTTGGTGTGAAGTTTGCATGTTCTGCTTGTGTCTGTGTGGGTTTTCTCCAGGTACTCCGGCTTCCTCCCACGCTCATTAGGTTACTTGGTGATTCTGAATTGGCTGCAGGTGTGAGTGTGAATGGTCTTCCTGCAGTAGTCCTGCGATAGACTGGCGATCCTCTTGAGTACAAGCGGCTTCAGAAGATGAGAATGGTATCACACCACTCCAGAATTAATAAACAAGATAAACACTATTAAATAATTCAACTGGTTGAATAACATATCTAGATTAGGCGACCGCACACACGTTTGCATAGCTAGATTCATTGACAAAATGCATTTCCTAGCCCCTTACCGTAACCATTTCAACCAAGTGTCTAACCTTTCTCTAACCCTAACCATAACCTAATTGTAAGTTTCCCCACTGTGGGATAAATTAAAGGATTATTATATTCATTTAAAATGCCCTCACTTTAATGGTGTAAGACTGGTCCTCAGAAAGACAGGTGTACAGGAACTCACACACCATGAAAAGTGAAAATATCATCTCTATACCGTGATCCATTAAAGTGATTTCTCGTAGTTGCTCGCACCAGTTTAACAGGATGAGCTTGACATTAACAATTAAGTCCCTGACCGAGAATGTCATCCTCCCTTTTTCACCTTGCCATCATGTCAGCTGAAGCTCTTATCGTCTTAAATCCAAGTTGACAGGAGCACAAAAACGCTGTCAACATGATCTAGAGGTACGATATAAAGGCACAGGTCGGAACAACATCGGTTGTGTTTAATTAAAATTCTATAATGAACTTTATAAATACCTACAGTTATTACCAAGAAACGGACAAGCATGTGTCAGATCATAATTACTACAAATCAATGTTACAAGGCATTGCTACATTATTATACATGGTATATACTGCTTGTATATCATCTCATATTTTGCTGTTTATCTGAGTCCAGCAACTAATGGCAACTGGGCAAAACAGATCCTTCTCTCCAGTCTTATTCTCCAAACTCTCCTGGGAGATCCCAACATGTGCAAAGGCCAGGTAGGATATATCATCCCTCCAGTTTGTTCTCGGTCTGGCCTGAGTTTTTTTCCCCCCAGTTGGATATGCCTGAAATACCCCTACAGCAATACATCCAGGAGGCATAGCAAACCACCCCATCCGTCTCTTCTCAACACAAAGGAGCTGCTTTTCTTTTTGAAAGTCTGAGCTCCTCACCTTGTCCCCGAAGGTGAACTCCAGATACTCTATTGAAGAAATCATTTGGCTATTTCTGGACGGAACAAAGCACATCGTGTATGAATGTTTCATATAATCTGAATATTGACCTTTAGGAAATATTTTTCTGTAGTTTATACATTTTAAGCATTCTCTTAAGTTAAATGTACTTATTTGAACCATTACAGGATTAATTATACCATGCACAACTTTGTGTACTCTCTATTGAAGACCGTGATATACAGGTTAATTTACATTTGCCTAACTGGCATTCCAAGCAGTCATCTTATTTAACTTTAAAAAGCCAATTTACTCAGATTCAGCTACAGACTAACCCCAAAAACAACAGAGACCAACCAACTCAACAACAGCTCCTACTTTAGAAACAGACACAAGGCCGAGTTTCCTCATAGGCTTCATTCTCTAAAATCAGTGAGTCAGGAAATATCTCACAACTGCTGTTAATGTGCAAGACTCGTGAATAAGTAAACAGCAGGAGGAGGCTGGTGACACAGTGATTTTGGTCTGCTAAACAGATTGTTCGGTGCTCAACGATGTAAAAGCGGGCCCACATCGCATCTTATTAATTCTCTGATTAGTTTCTCAATTCAGGCTGTCATGGGAATAATGTCTCAGCAGTAAACTGGAAAATTATTGTCTAGACGATGTCAATACCTTAAAGTCTCTCTCAAACACATTAGAAATAACACAAAACATGATCTGAAGTTAATCAAATGTGGATTTATTCTGATGGAGTCAGAGCAGGAACTTGGCGTAGGCCTTATGGGTGGTTGCCTAGGTTGACACCTGCTGGAAGGAGGCACTGCTGCAAGCCCTAAAAAAAAACAAAAAAAACAACAACAGTAAAATCAGTAAGGTAATAGGCCCAACTGGTGCCAACATAAAAAAATAAACAACAAAAACACCTCCTGTTGTTTGTCATTATTTAATAGGCTTGGCCCTGAACCTGTCCTCTCAGGTAGTGGTTCCTATTGACAAGACATGTTTGTCATACAATATTTGTCATATTGACATTGTCACAATAAAAGCACCTTCGAAGCCCTCAGGTGTGGCTTACACAAAGCAAAAAAAGAGAGGAGGCAGGGATGAGGTATGGCATTTTTTTCAAACATTAAAAAATGCTGTTTGACTTTTCATTTGTAGTAGCTAGAGGCACCAACATGAGGGGACGTCAAACCATAGTCTCGCCTAGGGCAACGAAATGGCTAGAGAACACTCTGGGTGGATTGCCGATATGAAATTTAGCACAGACGTTACTGACTCTCCAGGTTTATCTTACTTATCTTTGAAGGGGTCTCTGTACACACAGAATGGAATCTATCTCAGACTCAGTGTGTTTACATGCATGTGAAAAAAACTAATTATTGTCTTAATTGGACTATAACAGGAGAACTTAAGTGCATGTAAACATGTTACTCCCATTAAAATTGGAGTTCTCATTATCCGATTGAGACACCCAGATAATGTGACTGGAATTCTGTTTTCTCCGCCACGTATACAGTAAATTGAAGTTTTCAATCAGATAATGCATATGTGCATGCTCCACAACTGCTCTGCTGGCGTGTGACCCCGGAACAAAACATCCAAGAAAGCTGGTCGCAGGAAATGAAGAACCATCTGAGGGATAGTGCATATCTTACCTGCACCAGAATTAACGCGCACATTACGTACGAGAAAAAATGTACTTTAACCTTCCTGGTTGTTGTTTGACCCTTGTTTGTTATTCGATTTTCTTGCGCTGCATGTAAACTGGGACAAGGAGGCATGTAGAGGTGATCAAGACAACTTGCTGAAATTCAAACCGAGCATCAGAATGGGGAAGAAAGGGGATTTAAGTGACTTGAACATGGTAGAGTTGTTGGTGCCAGACAGGCTGGTCTGAGTATTTCAGAAACTGCTGATGTACTGGGATTTTCACGCACAACCATCTCTAGGTTTTATAGAGAATGGTCCAAAAAAAAGAAAATGCTTTGTTGATGTGAGAGGTCAGAAGAGAATGGATAGACTGGTTCGAGATGACAGAAAGGCAACAGTGACTCAAATAACCACGTGTTACAACGAAGGAATGCAGAATACCATCTCTGAACGCACAATACATTGAACCTTGAAGAGGATGGGCTACGGCAGCAGAAGACCACACTCAGTGCCACTCCTGTCAGCTAAGTGCAGGAAACTGAGACTACAGTTCACACAGGCTCAGCAAAGTTCGACCATGGAGGATTGGAAAAATGTTGCCTGGTCTGACGAGTCTTGATTTCGGATGGCAGGGTCAGAATTTGGCTTAAACAACATGAAAACATGGATCCATCCTGCCTTGTATCAACGGTTCAGGCTGGTGGTGGTGGTGTCATGGTGTGGGGGATATTTTTTTGGCACACTGTGGGCCCCTAAGTGCGTCTGAAGGCAAAAGGGGGTCCAGCCTTGTTCTAGCAAGGTGAACCTAATAAGGTGGCCGGTGAGTATATGTTACAGTACCAATGGTAGTCTTGAGAAATCTCAAGAAAACCTATTCACACACCTACTACCATCCTCCATACACTTACTGTCAACTTCTCAATGCAGAATATTCCTGCATTGGCAATTAATGCTGGCACAACAAATTGAATGTGACCTGCAAAATCATGAACCCAGCTGTCACAATACATACCTTCTTTTCTATAGCTGAATCTAGTATATTTTCTTTTCTCTCAAGCATAATGTAACTTCACGTCTTTTCTGCACCATCTCCTCACCCCTTGCAGACCAGGCAGAGGTGAAGGCCTGGCATTGCACACACTCACCACACACACACACACACACACACACACACACACACACACACACACACACAGAAACTCTGTAAATGGATTTATGCACAGTATTAAAAAGCTAATAAGTCAGACAAAGCCGTACACCAGTACACATGGCTGAACAAAGAGACTCACTTGAATGAGCTAATATTCAATCATTTCCTGTCATTTTGATAAGTTTGGAAAACACTGCCGTAATAGCCTTTCCAACATATTTCTTCACACCGTTTGCACAAGCAATCTCTGGAATTAATAGAGTAACAGGCACAGCTGTTCCTTCTTGCTTTTGTGGTCGAGCTTCGTAGATTAGACCTGCAAACATTATTATTCACAGTGACTTACATTTTCTCCTCAGATAAGTGTTTTCAGTTTGAAAAACAGAAGAAAAGGTGTCAGAACCAATTTATAGAATCTGTTGTGCAGATTCAAATGTTACGATTTTTCATGTTGCAACCAAGAAAACAATACTTAAAAAAGAGATATATTTTCTAAAAAAAGTAAACAAATAATATAATATATAATGTATAAATTCAACTGTGCCAACAATAGCTTTATTTTCATGGCCATTTCACTCTATCCATTGTATTATTATATATTATATTTTAGATTCTTCATAATAGCCACTCTTTGCTTTGCACTCTCTTTGCATACTCTAGATGAGCTTCATGAGGTAGTCACTTGAATTGTTTTTCTAACTGTCTTGAAGGAGCTCATAGAGACACTGAGCTCTTGTTGGCTCACTTTGTCTTCACTCTACAGTCCATCTAATCCCGAACCATCTCGATTGGGTCAGGTACAGGTCATCTGATGCAGCGTGGACATGTGTTTGGCGTCACTGTCCTGTTGAAAAATAAGTGATGGCCCAACTAAATGCAAACCTGATGGAATGGCATGTTGCTGCAGGACGCTGTGGCAGCCATGCTGAGTCAGTGTGGTGCAATTTTGATGAAATCCCCAACAGTGTCACCAGCAAATCAATCGCACACCATCACACCTCTTCCCCCACGCTTCACGGTGGGAATCATGCATGTAGAGACCATCCATTTACCTTTTCTGCATCACACAAACGACACGGCAGGTGGATCTCAAATTTGGACTCATCAGACCCAAGCACAGTTTTGCGCTGGTCTAATATCCATTCCTTGTGTTTCTGGGTTCACACAAATCTCTTCTGCTTGTTGCTTTTCCTTAGCAGTGGTTTCTTGACAGCTGACACCTGTTGAAATCTGTTGAAATCAAAACGTAGAAACAAAAAAAATACAACATCTTGGTACAGTGGTTCTGAACTGAAGTCTGAAGGTCTAACACATTTTGCAGAAACTCGTTATTCATTTCTTCCCAGTCAGATGAGAAACCTGCAGGAAACGTGAATTAAGAGAACAAATGGAAAAAGAGAAAAGGTTCACGACTGACTGCAGACTAATGTTGGAAGTAATCACTTCTCAATATCAGACACATCAATGTCTCTGTGTTATCTTCATTGGCCTATGATGTAATCGCTCTCTCCTTTGTCCTCCTGATAGGCTGATAAATTGGCTTGTAACTATGAAAGAAACATTGCGGCTACGACTAGAGGGTGGAAGCCAGGAACAAATTGAAAATTTGAACAGCGTATATTCTTAACAGGCCTCTTCTTCATCCAAGGTCGTTGTAGATTTCTAGAAAGAATACAATGCAGCTGGTATTTTACTTTAACCTCAACATATCTAATGCTAATGCTGTCAAAGTAAATATTTAGTTTGAGAAACACAGAGTTTCCTAAGAATAAAACCTACAGAGCCAGGCAAGGAAACCTTGCTGGAAAATGTAAAAAAAAAAAAAAAAAAAAAAGTAACACTATGGAAGCAGATGGACACCAATTTTTCTCCATCTGCTTTTAGGTGCTTTATTCAGTTTATGCATATATATATATATATATAAAACTAAATAGGAAAATGCACACAGAAAATTGCGTATCAATAAAAGCAAGCTGCAACAATATGCAATAAAAAAGAGACACATTAATCACAATGCACTTAAATGTCCACTGAAATTTTCCTTCCGCGGGAGAGTAAAATAAAAATAGCAGCAGTCATTTGGGAATTGGTGAACACTGTGTTCCTCAAATCTTGACAGAAAATGCTATTTTTCTCTGTATAGACCAAAGCAAAAATGATATTTTGGAAAGCCGCTCCTATGTCATAATGAGCCAACATAATCTTGTGGCTTTTTGTGACGCGGATTTTATATTTTAAACGACGTATGTAACAGGCATACCAGTTTCAATGCAGTTTAGGAAAAAGTCACAAAATGTCATGACCTTTTTTATGACAGTGAACACACCTTGTATAGAGGTGAGGTACCAGCAGGTAGAAGGGACAAAAGATCATTACTGTCTCCTTATAACATTTAAATTTACGTTTAATTTGCTTTTCTTGCTTTCTGGGCCACTATATTTTTTCTTTTCAGCATGATTAGGTTCGGGCAACAACATGAATTCAAGAAAACATCTTTGGGTTTGTGTTAAAATGCACCCTTCCAAATATGTGTAGAAAAGCAAAAGCAAACAGACAGTTGGGTGCTGTCACGAAAAAAAAAAAAAAATCTGTCTCAACTATTTCCCAAGCTACCTTAAGACAGTGTTTACCGATAGAAATAACACAATGGGCACTTCTGTCAACAAGAACAGGTCAGGATTTCACATCTCCAGCGATTTTTCTAACCCTCGACATACAAAAGGTATATAGACAAGCTACATTAATTTATATTTTGTGAATATTTCACAAATCCCCGTCATCCTGGGCTGAAAGACTAAATACACCTCTTAAAAAAAGGTGACTTTCTGAAGCTGACTCACCACGACATGTATTTTGATTTAATGTTGTTGGTTGTAGACCACGTTCTAAAAAATGGAGACGGGGGGTCAGAATAAAGGGTGGCCCAGACAGTACAGGAACAGGAGGAAGTTTTGAGGTAAAAGTAAGGACACCAGAGGAAAAAAAAAAGTGCACCAGGAGTCCTGGAAAAGACAGACAGAACCATGGGGAAGAGAAGGAACCAGACAGCGCCGCCTCGCCAAAATCAAGCAGCCGGGGAGCTGAAGAAATGAGCAATCTGGACATGCAGGGAGGGAACACACAGGAGAAACAAAGCTAGTCAGGATGAGGATAACAGGAGATATAGTCTGTAAAAAAAATATAACTAGAAATAAAGTGCGAGTAATACAGTGTGTGGAGAAAAGGAAATTAACTTTAATACTAACAGCGATTAGGTAAAATGTGGGTACACATTTGTGTGTAACGTTATATCATTGGGGTTGTGAACGCACACATTAATGTTTTGTTTTTGGGTTGTTGTAATGATATGCATCATTGACGGTTGAGGGAACATTTCTTGCCAACAAAAAACAAACTGAACTCATTGTTTCCCATATCATTTTGCTTTCCTGGCATGTTCACATTTTGACTGGTAGCCAAGTGGTTTGTTAGACTTATTTAGAATTAGCATATTGCCGAGTCACATTTACAAGAGTAAGCCAAGAGGTGGGGTACGGGGCTAACAAACAAACACGCATTATTCATATTCATATGCTCACCTACGGCCAATTTAGAATCACTTACTAATCAAAGAAGCATGTATTTGCAATGTGGCAAAAGCCAAAGCACCTTAAAAAAGCCAGGTTCAGACACAGAACCTTCTGCATCACTTTTTCCACTATGCCACCCTTCTTTGCATTGTCACACCTGGCTTAGGGGAAGGCCAAGGAGGAGAGGACAACACATGTTTTGACTAAAGATTTATTTCAGTTTAACCTTAACAAATAACCATCTAAAGTTCAAAAAGTTCTGTAACATCAGTACTCTTTGCATGTATGTGCGAGCGTGCAGTGGAATCACATGTGAAAAGAGAACCACTCAAAACAACCAACCAAACAAACCAACCATACACCCAGACTGAGAGAGAAAGAAGTGTCTGGATCCTCCAGCTTATATAGCTCAGGAGCTGCAATCACAGCTGGCATGGTAATTACTTCCTGCTACCTCCCAAATAGGGGAGGACAGCCCAAACAGGAAGTCAGGAGGTTGAGGCCTGTCATGACAAAACAGCACCAGCACCAACATTACTGGCATCAAACTGAAGTTCAAACGTCCTCTGACATTCAGGAGACCAAATGAATGTAACCAAAGCCTTAATCAAAACTGTGAGTGGAGCCACAACAGAGGAGAAATTTGCACAAAAACTACGACAGTAGCCATACCAAGGAAGATCCCTATTTAAGTTCCCTATAGCTTTGCAAACAAAAGAATTTGTCAAAAAAAGTGATTTTTTTCCACTCTTTCCAGATTCTTTTCTTCTTTCATTTTGAGGTCGTCCACCCATTAAAAATAACCCCATGGATTTGTTGTGCAAGCAGCGTACTGCCATACACTTCATTACGGGAGTACCCTGCAGTGGATGGAGTAATTATGATGGGATCAAAAGGAGTGAATGTAGGTATTGACTCTATATCAGGATCTGGCCTAGCTTTTTACCTGAAACTGATCAAACTAGTAACAAATATCTCCCCCAGACAAGAATATATCACATGCATCAGGTAAATTATGCTTGCATGCTTGCATCTCTATCATTGTCCTGCTGAAACAGGATGTAGCTTCGGTAGGACAGCTGTTCAGCCAAGGTACAGTATCATCAACTCAGTCAAAGCTGCTACTCCATCAATGTCATTGTTGTTTACTCTTCTGCTGCACTGCATCTTACTTGCATGCCCCTGCAAGGCTATTGTTCTTCCTGACTACAACTGTTGCAGAGCTGGTGAGGACAACCTCAGCAGACTTCTGCCTTCTGAATGTGGAAATGCATTTCATCAGCACCATAAAACTTCATGACTGACCTCTGGCACAAAGGTCACATTTCAGTGAGACTGGAATCCGACAAATATAAGGCCTCCGTGTGCAACTCAGCATTCAGGAAAGTTCTCCTTGGTGTGGAAAACAGATGCAGAGAGCTTGATTGAGGTAGCAAGGGAGATTTTCTTTCTGGGAATTTACTCAGGGTTCTGTGTCAATCCTGTATGACACATCTGCTGAAAGGTCAGATCAGTCTCTACAGCGGTGTAACAACTGAATTACTTCTTGTACCTGCTATGTTCACAATCAAACTTTGATTTTATGACAGGAAATCACACCGCATTTCTGTCGAACATCTGAAACGTGTTGTCAAATCGGTGGTAGCCTGTGGTTTCGTGTATTTTGTGAGCTGATTTACAATGAGTGCTAAACCCCTCACCGGACCACGATTTGAATTGCCCTGTTAGGTGAGTTTAATATGTGCCAGCCAATCAGAAACCAGAATTATCTCTGTTCAACTACTAGAAAATGTTTATAGGTGTGGAATTTTGATGTTACTGCAGCAGTTACAGCTTTTTTCTAAATACCCTCAAACCCCAACCATAAGTACTATAGTAACTACAGATGAATTGCAATTAAGACTGATTAGATTCAAATGTGTTATGCAAAATGGCTGTGTATACAGTATGGCTTCTGTTACAGAGCAGTCTCCAGAGACTCTGTCGTCAACCGGTGTAATTGAAAAAGGGGCCGTTAGTTTTTGACTAATAATAGAGTTAATAAAGCAATAATATCATGAAAAGGAACCTCATCTGTGGGTTTCTCATCGCTGATAATAGCATTAAATACGGATTTGTGCTAGAACATGACAATAAGGCTATTTATGATAGAATTTTTCAACTGATTTGTAGGTGATTTCGAGACCTGGGCCTTTGTGCATAGAGAGGGGTGCAAAATCAGGCTACTCAATTCTGGTTTTGTCCATTTTCTTTCTAATCCCCTGTACGCTAAACAGGGAGTCCTCTCTGTTGCCTTTCTGCTAACAGATACCAGGTTTCATTTTTATATCATGTTTTTCTTTTTTCTTTTTTTTTGGTAACCTGGATTCAACCTCAAAAGAGATTAGTATTTATACTAAATATATGAATTTATCCAGTTTATTTCTGTTTATAGACCTTGTTTTTTTATAATTTATGGATTTATTTAATCACTATGGAGTTTGTGGTTTTATCACATGATAAAATCAATAATTAAAAAGATATGGTTCATGCTATCGGTCCAAAAAAAAAAAAAAAAAAAAAAAACTCAAATAAAAGCATCCATGTAAGTGTGATCTTGATTTTATACAACTCAGTGCCAAATCATATTAACCTTCTAATTTCAAGCTATGCTTCACAGTTCATGTTTTCATTGTCTCCCTGCTGCCTGGGAAGAAACAAGTTCATCTAGTATTTTCCTCTTTAGGAAACAAGATTCTTACTCGTGAGTCCTGACTTCCCCCCAACCTTCCCTCACACACACACAAAGAGAGTAGTCGAACAGCTCAAGGATGATGGTGCTAACAAGTGCCTGAGCTCCTGTTTATCAGTGCTGTCTGTGTACAGCGACATAATCACAATGTAATTTTACTGGTGCAACAACAACAACAGCTGCACTTACTTTCCGCTGTGTGTTTTAGATTTGTAGTGTTCAGGCTTTTGGGGACAACTGTGAAGAATGTGGCTGTCCTGCAGTTGTTGTACCATCTCAGACACACTAATTGCACCAATTTCCACTGGACATTTTCCCATTGCTGTCTCCTCAGATAGAGCACTGCTGTGCTACTCTTTGGCCTGAGACATTGTCTCTGGGAAAGGCATAGTTAGGGTGAAGGATGAAGGAGAAAAAACACACTTAGATAAAAAGAGGAAGCAGAGCAATAACAAAGATTGCTGAAACAAATAAGGTACAAAAAATAAATAAATAAATAAAAAATCTGATCTTAAAAATTTAGATTTCTGTAATGATGTCAAATCAGAGACTGGTTTTACACTTTCTGTTCATTTCAGGCTGATGCGGAAAAGCAGTCTTTACTGATGACTGATATCTTTGTGAATCACGTTCAAAATCAAAAAAGAAGTAAATTAGTGAAATGGCAGGACCAGATTCAGAGTCCAGGGTACAAACCATTACATCATAGAACCACAGCAGATATTACCCCATTTGGGGAATTCACAGGGGTCAGCACAACATGAAGTGCAATGACTATGCTTCGCCCTGGATTAACTATCTTCATGACCATGGTACAGTATCTCCCCTTCCAGGCAAGTATCTACTCCAAATTCACTAGGTCCCAAACTGATTTTTGGGATGCACTAGAACAAGTTTGAGCCACAGAGGCCCCTCCCCCTAACCCACAGGACCCAAAGGCCCCCGCCAACAACATTCTGTTGTCGGACACCACAGGACACCCTCAGAAGACCCATGTTCATTCTGTAATGAGTCACAATTATTTTGGAGGCACTTGGACACAATAATAGGAAGGTGGTCATAATGTTATGCCTCATCTATGTATGTGTCTAAATGAGATCTACAGAAGGTATCAAAACGTAATTATACTGTGTGTGTCATTTATTGATTACACTCCAAAATTCCTTGGCATTATCCACCTCCTATTGAGCAAATCTGGTCTTTCAGAATTCAGCTCGACTTAAATTATTCAGTGTGGTTAATTGAGGGCAAGAAATGCTCAAAGTCTGCCTAAATGCAGAGACATCAAAGAATGCCCCCACCCCCTCTTCTTCCAAAAGATATAAAAGCTTTCATTTGTTTTCTTTAATTTGGCCTGCATCTTTGGGGGCTTTTCTTTCACATCTTGTGGGCAGACTCACGTGTTTGTACATAAACTGTATAGTAAATTGTGTGACCCAAATCCTTCACTTGTAAAATGCACAATGGGGTAGCTGAGATCTCTCTCTTTCACCTCTTTTCTCACAGAAGTGTTTTGCAGTGAGCTGCATGAGAAGTGAGGGAAGGCTGCCAGTCTTGTCAGGAATATGTTAGCTTGTAAGCTTGCGAAGGTGCATAGTGGAACAGCATATAAATTCACAAAGGCTGCTTTCTCTTTAAGGGCACTTAATATTCAGTTTCTGGCAAATGTGTTGTCGTGTTGTTTCTGGCTGAAGGGGCAAGGAGTGTCTTCCTGCTCTGCACTGAGCAGTAGCATAGGATAGACGCTATGTTAGCTTACCCACAGATTTCCTACCAGTGGTTGGTCGTCAGGGCCTGCAAGGCCTTCTCTGCTGGCCTAAAAAATATCTGAATAACACATTTAACCCCCCTGGTTGTGCTGCTTCCTTAAGTGTATTTTCACATAAAAGCTCTTATCCAATCACATCATGATTTGTTGCTAGGGTCAAAGAAATCTGCCTGGAGGCCTTCAGAATCAGTTCTGCACGCACTGCAGCATAAAATAAAGTAAGTCAGAATGTTGTTTCAACCAATAACATTTTTAGTTGAGGACACCAGGGCCTTCTAGCAGGTGTAGGTAATGTCAGTGTATTCTCACCCTTTGATTGGATAGTCAGAGGGTGAGCTAGCCAGAGCTAGCAAACTGCATCTGATGTGAGCTGGAGGAGCAAAAATGTAGTTGTGTTGATTCAATAGCTGTTTTGTCACTCGACAATGGCTGCAGGGGGAGATGAAATGGTTTTGGTTAAGAAATTACTGCCAAAGTCAGCTCCATCCATCATAAAACAGAGAGCGGATTAAATTAGATCAGTAACATAATTATTTATTAAAAGTACACGACCCCCACAGGGCCTTTCTAGATGCAGTTTGCATGTTCTCCCTGTGTCTGCATGGGTTTTCTCTGGGTACTTTGGTTTCCTCCCCTGCTTGTTAGCTTAACTGGAGATGCTAAACTGACCCTAGGTGAGTGTGAATGTGAATGGTCGTTTGCCTCTGTGTTAGCCCTACAATAGACTGATGATCTGACCAGGGTGTACCCTGCCTCTCACCCGATGACACATGAGATAGTCTCCAGCAAAGCCCCCCGTCCCTAGTGAGTATAAGCGGCAGTAGGAGATTAGATGAGATTGTCATTATCTTTTGATAAACTCACATAAAGGATTGAAAAATAGTTGCCACTTGTTTAAATAAAAAATAATAAAAGTCCAGATTTTTGTCCAATATCGAATTTCTCACCTGCCAGATGAAGACAGACACATCTGTTACCGCAGATGTTTGGCCTGGTATTTCATTTTTGAGTCACCAATCGCATTCCTCTGAACAAACGCTCTCCTGGGCAGATTGATCGGGTCATCAGACAGTTGTTTTCTTGGTATTCCATTTATTAGTTGAAAAAAACTAACCAAAAAAACAATGCCACATCCTGCTTTTGTCAAGCTAAACACATTTGTTAACTAGTTTACTGTATATGTGCAAACAGTTTTTAGGACATTTGTGAATTAGTCACCAAATGTGATTTCTATTTTGTTATCCATACATTTTAACCCAAACTAAACAACTATGTTTCCCTAGAACTAAATCAAAAGTAATCGCAAGAAGACACAAGAACTGAGCCACCTCCCCTTCAGCCTGTGATGTGGACCACTGAATACTTTCCATGAAGGATAGAAACAGCGACACAGTATATACAAAGCAGATGCAACGGAACAAAGTTTGTACAGACGTTCATGGTCCCCTGGTCCACAGATGATGATTTGTAATGTTGAAATCAGTTTAGCAGTAAAAACTAAACTGGCATTTAATACCTGCACCATGTCTTTAAACCCAAACCATTTTTTCAGCCTCTGCAGGGCTTGAGGAAAGGTACATGATATGACTTATTTTTCTAATCTTCTAATTTACACAACCAGACTGTTGTGTTTTCTTTTATAAGGCTCATATTAATTCCTCTGTCCTCATTTTGTAAAGTAACCTGTATCGATAAGCACTTTCTCTCTGCGATGGTTTCTTCTCTCTCAGTTATTCTGTTATGCTTTCTTTAGAAACATTTTCTCCCAGTGTAATCTCTGTGATTTTGAAGAATCACAGGGGAGGATATTTGACTCGGTAATTCACCACAAGGTGTCTCATTTGCCTGGCCATTGGCTGTGACACTCCTTTGTGTATTCATTACAGTCTGAAATGCAGACCTTCCTCATTCCCTGCCAGCGCTTGAACTCTGAAACTGGACTTCTGAAATACGGCACAAATTGCTGTATTTTAAAACAAGCCTCTGTGGGAGAGAGGTGTATTTTTTTCCTTCAAGTGTCTGCCTGTACATTTTTCGCTACGTGTGTATACATTATTCATAACATAAATTTGATGGTACGAGACTATTACAGACTGAACAGAAACTTAGCATTTGTGAATCAAAATTCCTGCCTCTGGCTGTGTCCTTAATCCATATTTACCATTAGCTATGAAAAATTAAAGGAATACATTGACATAAATATTTACCAAAATATTAACTTTTTAAAACATTTTCAGATTTAGTTGACTTCCTCTCTGTACTTAAAGGGCGAATACGTTAAAACAACCAAAGAATTGCCAAGGGACAAAACAGCAAAGCAAAAGATTTAAATCAAACATGCTTTTGTGTCATTTCCTCACAAAAGTCTGTGGTGTCTGCCAACACAGTGCTGTTAGTGGGGTCCTATGGCTTGAAAGGAGGAGCCTCTGTGGATCATTCGGGCTCCAGTGCGTCCCACAGATACTTAACTGTTTGGGATCTGGTGAATTTGGGGACCAGGTCAACGCCTTGTGCTGTTTTTTTGTGTAGTTCCTAAAGTGATTGTATGTGTGTGTGTCAAACTACATCTTGCTGGGGATGGTTGCTGTCATCGAGGAGCATCATTGCTATGACGTGGGGGGTATCTGGTCTGGCTTCATGTCGGAAGTAACGTCCACACTAATGTCAGGTCCAAAAGTTTCCCAGCAGAGCACTGTATCAGTGTTATTCACTTCTCCTGTCAGTGGTTATAATGTTATGCCTGATTGGTGTAGTTCCAGTAAATCTGAATTAAGGCTATGGAATTGCACACAGAAGGTGGATGGAAGAAGAAAGAGGCTGTGTTCGCCTATTTGTAAAGCCCCTTGGTAGAAAACTGTTGCATGTAAGTGTGAAAAAGAAATTTGGATCCCTTAATTATCCCGCAATGGGGAAATGTGTTCCTGCTGTTTGAGCCATCCACTTGTTCACAGTGGTGCGCACGGTTGGAGTAGTGGGCTGCAGGCTCTATGGAGCAATTTGGGGGTTAGATGCTTGTACAGAGCACCACGGCCATGAACACGCCGGGAGGCGAATCTGGGACCCCACTGGGACCCCTCGGTCCCAGGCTGTGTCTCTATCCAATATTCCACAGCTCCCTCTGAATGTTTATTAATTTTTATTAGTAGGAATATTATATTTTTTTTCAGAAAAAGGGCAAACATTGGATTGTCTTGTGCCTGTGACCATAGCCACCATTACATGTCTTTGCTCCCGTTGGACAACAGTCTTTGGAATTTTGTCATCCATGGGTAATTTTTGTATGTTTTTCTAAAGAGGGCAGTCTGCAAGAAAACTGCACCGACGAACGTGCCTTTTTATGATAGTACCGCAAGACTCTAGAAATGAAAGCGATCCGATCCCAAAGACATTATAAACAGAGATTCAGACATAAAGAAAAACAAATGCTAAGTCAACAGCACCCCTGTGTCTTCATAAATATGGGCCGAGGAAGGCCAGTATCTCTGAAGAGGACTCAGTGGCAAGGTGGAGGGGATAAGCCCTTTATTGACAATGGACTGTGAACAGCAAGAGGTACAGTTTCAGTAAAGTTGTCTGAAGTAATTAGCTGCAGTCTTACCGTGACTTGGAACTCGTGTGCAAGTTGAGTCCCCCTGCCAGGACTTCCTGCTCATGATGATGTATTGGTTCCGGACTCTCTTTTTTAATAGTGTCGCAGTCAGCTGTGAAATGTTTTCCAGTAGAATTTATAATAAGGAGCCAAAGATTAAAAAAAAAGCAAAGGTACAGATGCTTCGTGTACAAAATCCAGTTGCGAAATAGGCATGTCTTTGGTCCTCTGTAGATGAATGGTAATTCATTGGTTCATTTAACGTGAAACCATCTGATGAGTTTCATTCATATTTTTACTTGTATACTTGGAGATTGTAATAAAAAAAAGTACCAACAAGGATGGGCCCACATTTAAGAGTCCTCTGAATATGTGAAGATGCAAAGCATCCTTCCTTCACAGCTTTTCAAGAGGTTGATACAAATGCCCTTTCAAATGACTGGTTCTTCCTGCTTGACTCTACACCCCGTTGTTTGCGACTCATCTTCCTTCCTTGCTTTCCCAAAGAGTGAGTAACCAGATTTGTAAATGTGCCTCTATACTGGCACAAACATTTCATATGTAAACTAAACAGAATTTACCACATTTCAGAAATGAATACCCTCTTCAAGCTTACCTCACAAAGAGATGGTGTTACGTGGACTCAAATTGAACAATACTTTAAGGTGCCTTGCATCAGTTCTTTTAATTTTTAAAATAGTGACAGCTATTTTAAGGTGCAACTATGGCAGTGTACTCATCTGTTTCAAGCGATTACTTTGATGATTTGTCAGTACACTGCATGACAGAGCTTAACCCCCTGGGGAGAAAGATGCAACGAGAAATCAAATAAACTCCTACGAAGTGCAATAAAACATGAAATACAAGGTAAAACTGCCTTGGTGGCAAATTAAGGCTTAAACATAACAGCCAGCAAAGGATTTCTTTTACACTTCAGTACATATCATTCCTAACCTGTGTTACACCTGTATTTTATATCAGTAAACTGTTGCGTCCGACCAGATATTAAAAGGATGACGAGGAGTGATCACAAATATTCTGTATGTTGTTTTATTGTTATTTATTGTTGGAACTGAAATAGTTACTGTCGGCTATAACCACGTCAAAGCAACAACATCGACAAACTTATTTGACAGCCCTCCAGAATGTTAACTTAAGAAGCAACTTAAGCTACGACTTCATCAAAAATACAGCATAAATTAAAATTACCTGACACTAAATGTCAACCACAACACCAGGTTTTGGTGCCTGGATTCCGGCTGTTTCTTCATAATACAGCGATCCATTTACTTCTCCTTTCTTTAGAAAATATCTGTAAAACTGTTCGTCTGCTTTTTAAACCTGTTGGTACAGTCAGTTGCACAAGAGCTCTTCCCCATTTTTTTTATTAATTTTACAATTTAAACGCTATTAAAGCCTATGAATCAAACTAATACTGCTAATCTCAGCGCTCGACTGTCAGTTTTTGCCACTTGGTGGCCGTAACCACAGAGACTTCACTTGCTGGGATGTCACATGCATACCCTCTACACAGAAGACTCTCCCCCAAGTGTCAGCAGACAACTTATTTTGGAGTTTGGTAATAGTTCTATTTTCTTTTTATTGTATTATTATATTTCATGCATTCATTCATCATCTATGCCAGTGTAAGATATAAATTACTCCTGACATTAAGACTTTAGATACATGGCAAAATGAGAATATTGAGGTAGTGACAAATATGACCAGTCGTGTTATTTCTGAAGGAGACAGGGCAAGAATGAATTCTACAAAGGGAAACGACACAAGTTTTAATTCTGCCGGGACCCAAATCTAATACATCTGAGTTTTTCTAGAAGAATTAAAGAAAGCACTTCCTTTAACTACCTTGAAAATTGTTCTATTTTTTGTGTTATCCACCATTTCATTTATCTAACAGCAGTATGTGGTATGGATTCTGGACGATGTTGTGTGTCATGTTGTGCGTGAAACAATAGAAATCTGTTGTGAGAAGCCAGAGCACCCAAGATGCATCTCCAAGCTGGTTTTTTGTATGAATCCGATATAAATGCAGTAAATTTGCATGTTGTGTGTTATGTTTTGTTTTTCATTCTAAAACTAATTGGGATACATTCTGGAAACAGATTTGGACATGACAGTCTGAACAATGCTACAGACTATAGATGTCGGGCAACAAAGCTGACCACGTTACGGTTGACAGTGATAGACTCATTCTAATTACATAAGTGGTCTCGGCATGTGCTCCTCTTCAAGTGCACTTGGGAATGTTGGGTATGTTCCATGTCTGTGTAGCAACGCAAATTACAAAGGAGACAAGTGGAATATAAATCTGAGTGTGTCATAATTATTCATTACAGTGCACTCTCATTCAGTCACGTACCTGGGTTCATTCTTATGAAACACCTGTGCCGGTAACAGTGAAGTGTGACATCAATGATTCACTAAATGGAGACATGCTGCAGTTTATTTGAACGCACCAATCCCACAAGAATAAATTTGACTCTAATCTATTTTGTGTTGTCACATCATAAAAGTGAAACAACACAAACCACACCCTATGTAACTATATACTGAAACCACTCCTAAAATAATGGCTGGCACATCCCCATACAGAATTAAATAATTGTTTTCATGTGTTCTTGGCAACTTCTAACACTAAATTTCAATATAAATATAAATTCTCTAAGATCCTGAGATTTGTCGCTATTGGTGTGTATCCCTTCAGGAACATGTAGTCTTCGAGATTTTCTTTTGTATTCTCCCCCTCGGGTCTGCATCTGCCTAAACCAGCCTTTATTTTCAGCTTAGAGAGATAAACCTATACTCATAGAACACGGGGTTATTGCACATAACCAACACCCTGTTTCAGATAGGATTTGCTTTGTTAAGAGATGCGGTTATCAGGTTAAAGGAAGGAGCTGATGGCTTGTTGTGGCACCACGAAGGAAGGTCTGCAAGCAAATGACATTTACCGATCAAGACCATGAATACAAAGCACAGTAAGGCACAGAGAAAGGCTATGGGCATTTTGAAGTTGACACTCTCATCACGCACCACACCTGCTGCAGCAGGAGAGTGGGACATTACACACTGATGATCCTCATGCAGATCAGTAATCCATGATAGCATTAGCGAAGCACCTGTTGGAGCATAGGTAACACATTCTGACCTGAGTCACTGACTGTCTAGCATTCTTAAACATGAGGACTCAGATAGATTGTACAGACAGCAACACGAGTCTACGGCAAGGGGTGTATGGCCAATGGCTAGAAGACGTAAGTGTTCTTCCAAAGTAGGCCGCAAGCAGGTGCGTCTGTTTCACCAACATGGCAGTGCCTCCTAGATTTGCCGCCTTGTGAGATGCCCAGCAGGTCTAGAAAAAAAAGAAAAAAAAAGAACGTCTTCAGCATATGGCTACCAGACAGCTGCAGAGGGAGAGAAAGCCGCTGCTCTGAGAGCCACAAAAGTGGGGGTTTTGGAGCCCCCAGCCATCGAGCTCCAATCGTCCCAACTCGCTGAGCTCTGCCTCTGGTGAGGGATCCTCGCAGTCTGGCCAGCTGACGCAACATGCAGATATTCATACATTTATCTTGCTAGTCCTACATTCCAGGGGGAAAATTGTCCAGGTTCGGATTTTTACTTTGAAGACACATAAGGTTATTTTAGTTTTAGATTGCAATAACAAAAGATTATTATAACTTGGCGCTATACAGGCTCATACCAAATACTGGTATTTGTTCCCTTTCCCATTATGATATGAATTTTTAATATACTGACAAACCAGTGTAACTGAGACATTGGTTCTGACCAGACCATTTTCAATGTCGTGCTTCTAAATATGCATACAGTCAATGGGCAGAACGAGAGAAGACTTGTACCAAAAAAATAGGTGCTGGGTCAGTTGTTGGGGATTTTCTTCGGGTGACAAGATGTCCCCAGCTAAAGCTGTCCCTGAAAATGTCCCCAATTTTAGCTTTTTATGAATTAGAAAAAAAGGTTGCACGCAGACTACAATTATTACGGTAGCCATCGCGCTGTTATTGACATTAAAGACGTAGCAGTTTAATTATGTTTAAATATGAATGAATATGTCAAATTTAACCACAGTTGGCCTGTTCATTTCATCTTAATAACATTTATCTTTGTTTTTTCAATTAATTATATTTTTGAGTTGTCCCTGGATTTATTTATTAGCAGGCAGTGCTAATACGGGGCCATGCAACCCTGTTTATTATTATACCTGTTTATTATTACCTGTGATCATTCAACAATATTTACACATCACACTAAAATAGTCCATCATCAGTCAATCGCCTGCAGTAATTCCTCTCTCAACTTTCGACATTTTCACTAGCAAATGTTGTGAACACGTGATAATATATGAAAAATAAAAATACTGCAATATACATTTTTGGTCATACCAGCCCTAATAGAAATATACTGATGTCAGGACCCATTCTAAATGGAGGACAGGGCCACATGGCTCCATTTGTTCCCCAGACAAAGAAGGCCTTTGAACTCAACCTCCCAGCAGCCTTCACCTTTTTACACCTAGGTGTGAAATCTCCACTCTTGACCCCCATTGGTCACTGTATGCCCAAGACCTCTGAGGTCATTGAGCCAGTAAAAGGGAGAGATGCCCTCTCTCTCCTCTCTTACACACTTACTCTTCTCTTCTCACTTCCATGAGGCCTGCACAAGGCAAACGCCTCCACTGGACTGACCTAGCGACGTGAGTGCCTGCCAAAGGACTTAAGGACGAAACAAACTACCACGTCATAAAGTCTGCTAGTTGTGTTAACAAGCAACGGAACCAAGCAAAGCAAAGAAAAACCATTCAACTCGTGAACCAAGGACTCTCCTCAACGAAACTGGAACTACACAGCCGAGACAGCCGTAGTCCATTCGACAACAACATTTGGACCTTGCAACCCAGCAACAGCAGGACCTGCAAATCAGCACATCAACCAGCATCTTTTCTTCTTCATGTGACGTGGTAACATAACTGGGCCTAGTTAGCTTATCTTACACAAGCCTTGACTAAGCATAGAGTACTTCAACATTGCCAATGTGTGTAGTGCTCGAAATCAGTGAAATACTTGAGCTTATTGCTGTTGTCTACAGTCTGTTAACCTGTCACTTGAATTTGTGACTTTTAGTGGTGAACAAAGGGCACAACTTTGTTTCCCTTCCCCTATGTCACATGCGGTTTACCTTAGAGGGCATCTTGGAGACCAGTTGGTTGTAAACCTCTATGTCTCAGGACAAACCAACCACTCTCCATCTTTTCCATTGTCTGAGATCACACTTCACACCCCACACAGACACGCGGACACACACATGCAATCATACACTCTCACTAACATACATGCATCAACATGTGTACATAGTGTATGTACTGTAGCTCACCATAGTTTAATGTTATGTTATTTCATTTTCTAGATGTGTCCAATAAACTTCCTTGAAACTTGAAACTTTGCTCTTCTGTTAATGTTGTACAAGAGTGAATATGCCAACCTCTACACTGTAGAACTCTTAAATCCTTCAAATTTGCTACTATTAATAAAGTAATATTGTTTGTGATTATTAAGTTAATTATAAAACAAGACTCTGTGTTAATAGTTAGCATACCCAACTTTATGAGACTGATTTTTGGTAAATTGGCTGTCCGGTGCCACAAGGTGGATTTAATGTTAATTAAATCCTATTAATTTTTTTTTATAGTTATTATTAATATTTTACGAATTTGATAGCTAATAACCCGCCTGAGTGCCCTGTAAGTAGCGTCCTCTATGTCAAATACAGCCCGACATTAATAGCGTATAACCTTGATCGGCACTGTCTGTAGGAGGCAATTCTACAATTCACAACATAAATGGTGCTTCTGTCTGAGGCATCATATACTTCATATTCTTACTAATATATTTGCATCATAGTTGTGCCAAAGCAAAACACTGATTCATAGAATTGTTTCACAGAAACAGTATTTTCTGAGCACACCACACACTCACAACTAGATTGACAGCATGCATATCCGGAATTGACTGAGGTAGATCTGGGATAATTTTTCTGAAGGTATGGCGTTCCACTGGGATTTATCTAGAATAGGGAGATCAAACAACAAACAGCATTTGCCTTATCTTTAGCCAGCACTCTCCGGCGTCTGAGCGCATGGACTTCAAAGTGGAGAGTCAGTCTTTTATTAGATTAATCGTAGCTTCAATTTCTCTTTTAAAGTGCTTAGATCAAAAGGCGTAGTCAGGTTATCATCAGGAATTTTGGAGGAAATGGACGTACGTTCAAGTGTTTGGAGAGAGAGAGACGGAGAGAGAGAAAGAGAGGAAAAAAGGACTAGAAATGTTTGATTGTTATTCTCTGTGTAATGAGACGATACAGACCTAATCAATATTCCACAGCCACATTTGTTGTTGGAGTGAGAGAGAGATCCATTACGCTCATTGTCGTGAAGTTCCCCAGAGTTGGCCTGGAGCAATATTAATACCATGAATTAGAAATGAAAGGATGGCGGCAGGTACCATTGACATTTCGTATGAGTGGATGAACACTCAGTGACAGAACTTGGATATTGCTCCCTTGGCTGCAGCAATTATACCGTCCAACAGGCGCACAATATATAATGAGAGAAACATCAGCACGCCTTTTTTGTACCTGTCACCCTGTTATATTCTTGCTGTAGAATTTGCAGTATTGTTATGCTTGCAGATATTAACATGGCATCCATTTTAATGTAAATGGAAGATTTCAGATGAGGAGATGGAAAAAATTCAGACAGCAATTCCATTTACAGTGCAAGCTGTGTGGGGAGAATATCTTTGATGGGTCACGTATGAAAGAGGTAGAATGAACAAGGCTTTAGAATCACCGATGTATCCATAAGTGTCACTGTACTCAGGGATATTCCATAAATGACTGAACAAAATACTTGGATTTATGCCAATAACACAGGATATTTGTTTGTGGATACATAAATCACAGACCTTTAGGGATTTTGCAAGACTTGTAAATAAAATATGTATTAAAATATGCAGCAAACACTGGTCTGTTGTCTCATAGAATAAGTGCCAAATGAAACTAGTTAATAGATGATAGTTAATAGCTGACATACTGTATATCAAAAAGGCTGCCTTGAGCTGTTATTTATGTAATTATATATTATGTGGTCAATTACCAGAAAAGCTTGTATGCGTTGAACTATGTAAAGTATAATTAGCATGATTCATGGCACATAGACATACAAATGCGAATACAAATATGAATGAAACTTTTTTTGTCATCAAAGCCAGAGATGAAATTGCTCAGAATTCAGCGAGGCGATCAATAAAGACATTCTCACAAAATGAACTTCATTCTTCTCCTCGAAAACAGAGCAACCGAAAGGTTGCTACTGGCAAACCTGTGTTCATTAATGCCTTAGGCATTGTTTTTTTACTCTGTGGTGTAATGGGATTATTCATCAACATGTGAAATGTGTGCTCATCAGACCATGTAAGCAGAACGGTAAGACTTGTCGCAGGTTTTTCTTTAAACAGATCTTTAAACTTAAGAAACAAAAAGCATCTGTGCTTTGAATTCTTTGTATTTTCTTAAGGTCTGTGGCACAAGTCCCAAAATCAAAAGCAGAGTTGGAATCTGTTGTCAAGAAGAACTTCAGGCACCAGGTAATTTGTTACACAAAACCAGAGGAGACGTCGGAAGTAATTAAAAAAAACTTGTAATGTATATGTATAGCTGTTATGTCGCACACATGTCTGATCATTCAGTTAACTTCTCCCAGTGAAGTACATTTTTGCATCTCTATTAAGAAGGGAACACGGAATGAACTGATAGTTGCAGGGTTTTGATAAAGTCAATCTCAAAGATCCCTTAAATAAACCTTTGAAAAGCCACCATCTGGCCCATGTGCGTGGCCACCAGTTGGTCACCTGTACAGCCAGCATCATCGCTCTAATGTCAGGCCGGTCCGTGCCTGTTTAGGAGCAGCCCACTCTCCTGTGTATTAATTACTCCTTGTTTGCAGAAGAGGTGTGAAGGTCTCCCATCTCTGAGAGAGGTGGGCAAGAAGATCTGGGCCATGTGCCAAGTTGTGCAAGGTGTTGCAGACTATGCGGTTATATTTCATACACTTTGTTGTAAGGGGTGGCTATAGTTAATTCTCAGTAACTTTCACAGTGTTTTTTATCCCTCAAGTCATAATTTATTTGAGTTCAGAAGCTAGACAGAATCTCTGCTAAGACTCAAAATTGCTGCTCATTCAACACCTGTTCCAGCTCCTCAGTATTATCCAATGTCCTTGCCCTTGACTCTGTCGGAGACTAAATCAGAGCGGGTTACAGCATTTAATGTTTGCCATTGGCTCCTGCTGAAACAACAAACAAGTTTTATTCCCTGTAGCGTTAGGAATTCACCTTTACAAACATTTATTCACTTTATGTCTTGAACTTCCAATGGAAGAGAAAGCCTTGGATCAAAGACACATATAGACCCGAGTGTGGAAGAGACTGCCTTGAATCAGTGCTGAGTTACACCTCAGTGATTTACCTGTCATGCCCATCATCCATGATCATCCATGGTTGGTGGAGCATAGATTAATCCGTAGGGTCAGACATTGTCATGGTCACATGCCCTGGTCTACTCTGTCATCAACTTCTTTCTGCTTTGTTACTTTGCTAAACCCTCTACAGTTCTCAAATTGTTTCTTGCCAGTATAAAGAAAAGTAGTAAAAAAACTAAAAAACAAACAGGTAGAGGTAGATATAGTTGGTGAACTGCCATGTGACAGTGATTCTCACCTCCTGCATATATGTGTGTATATATGTGTGTATATATATATACATCTATATATATATATATTTGTATGTCTGGGTTACAGTCCAACTTCTGGGTGGAGTTTACATGTTCTGCTGCTGGGATAGGCGCGACCCTAGTGAGGATGAGCGTATGTGCTGAACATCTGCATATCTGCCATAATTAGAAAACAACTGCCAAACAAATAAGGGAAAATAGACTCTGCTTTGCATTCATTTTATTCACTGCATTCTTGTGAATATCTGAATGATGATGATGATCGAAAATAGCAGACATTTAGAACTCCCATTGTTTTTTATTGTCTGTATTGTGAAAGGCAGGGTGTTGATGTGCACTTTCCACCTGACAAAACTGTAGTCCTATCGCACATTTGGTTTCAGCTCTCTCAAAATAAAGCTGTAGATTTCCCCTGAAAATGAAATATGGTTTATGTCAAAACAGATCCTCAAACAATTTCCAGTCACCTTCAGCCTGTTTTCTGACCTCCTCTCTCTACCGTTGGAGGGACAGATTAATTAGAAATAGGCTTAAGACTGGAGGAGACGGAAGCTCCGAAAGACAGATGCTGTTTGAACAGCAAACTAGACTTGGGATATTAAAGGAAGGTGAGCAAATTGGGCTAGTTAGAAATGAAGGACGTATGGGTCGTGAAAGTGCTCCTCTGGGATAAGAATAAACTAAACTTTGGGGTTTGAGGATCAGCAAAACAAATGTTTCACTGTGGTGTTTGATTAAAAGAGAGAAGTGAGGAGCTGCTTCATTAGACACATACAAAATGACTAAGACCACGCCTAAGGTGCTACAGAGTTATTCAGTGCATTCCATCTCAAGTATCTCATAAGGTAGCGTACATATTACTCCAGTAACTGACTCTACAGTCATTCAGGCTTATTGTTTATACTACATTTACGATAATAATTTTGGGCCATACATACCAAATGTCATAAATCATCCATATCAAGTATTACATATGGTCATATTCTGACTCATACTGGGATATACGTGTATATGGAAAGAGGCAAATGGAAGTTCACTAATCTTAACCCAGATTTACTGTAACTCCACTGATCAGACATAACATCAGGACCACTGACAGGAGAGGTGAATAACATTGACTACCTTGTGACCTGCCTTTTGGACCTGGCATTCATGTGGATGTTACTTAGGTCATACTCACACCAGGTTTGTTTAGTCTGCTTTAAACAGACCTTTTCTTTGGTGTGGACCTTTTGGGTAGGTGTGAATACAAATCACTGAACCTTTTCCGAACCAAATGCAACATCTGAACGCCTTTTTGGACTAAACGGGCTTCTGTTTGTAACAATTCACCGTACACACAAGGGGGATCTTTTCAGGACAACAGTTTACCTTTTATGGTAATTAATATCTTATGGAAAAACTGACCCCGACTTTGAAACCACCAATACAACACACAAAACCCCGATATGTGTAGGGCGTCCCTATTTAATTAACAGAAATAATATCCTTTTTTACAAGTTTGCCAATAATACCATCTGCAATTTAAGATGGAATGGGGATTTAATATGTCATCTAACTTGCTTTCATCTGACATAAGAGGAAGACAGAGTACTACTGCCCAGAGAGCTTCTCTCTATCTTTTCAATCAGGTCGTCAATAAATAAAAGCATATATGCAACAATGTCTGAAACTGTTGGCAGGCTACGCCTGTTCCTTGCACATTGCTTGTGCAATTTCCTGACCTCTGGTCTGCTCAAGTTTACATAGCAGACTGGTGTTAGTTGTTTGTATGCTTAGACTGTGTATTCAGATGGTAGAATCAAGCACCAGCTTCATGTGCAGTAGTTATAAAATAAAAAGTTGGTCTAAGAAAAAAAAATAGCAGCCCTAGTTTTAGATATTCTTGCCCATTAGTTAGTAATTGCTAGTTTTTCCACAATTGTTCCTTGCACTCTACTCTTCTACACTGGTGTAAGTACAAATATGTGTACATCATAACACAGCACAGAGTGGTCTATGTATCTTCTGTATCACAAGGTTAATTGAGAAAAAACACATCTGGTGAAATGTATTTTTTTTTGCAAAAAATGCAGCCTTTACAGCTTGTGATTGCTCACAAAAAACTAAATCTACTTTGGGACCCCGTCTGGTCACATTAGTCTGCGACGTTACAGAAGAAAAAGCTTTGTTGCTGAATATTTTTCCATTTATTTTCTTTCATTATATTAGAGCTCATCAGATTTATTTTGTGACCTTTGGGTCGAGGCTGGACTGCAACACCTTACTGTATAAAAGAGTTAGCATATAGCTGCTTATGAATCAGCACTTTAATGCACCAGTACTAACAAAAACACAAGGCCATTTTTCTTTTAATGTTACATTATGCATTTTTCAAGACAACTATCAAACTAAGCAGAGGGGTTTATGTGGACTATCAGTTCTACTGCACACAACATGAGACATGCTGAATTATTTAGCCTGATTGAGGCTCCTTGAGTACATTTACATCATACTTAGAGGCTGTGTATAGCACCGGTTGTTTGTGGAACCTTTCCCACTGTAGATAATGCCGGGTGGCAAAACTCTGGAGTACTATGGTTACTCTCATTGGCCCCATTACGATGACTTGGCTAGTTGCTGTCCACAGGGAACAGTATTAGTGCCCTCACTCTTAATTAAAACAACAGATAATCCCCAGGCACAAACAACTCTTTGGTAGCACATTTGTCGGGGTTGAGCGTAATTAATTGTGTCATTAGTATCTGTTTTGTATTTTAAACTGAAGTCTCATTTATTGCACTCCCACGGGACTGTGTGCTCACTGTTAAAGACCACACCAAAACTGTTTTTGTTTTCCGCTGGCAATACAGTCATGCGCAGTGAGAAGCCATGCCAGCTGCATAGCTAATTAGATATAGTTTTGCTTTGGAGCTTATCAGTGCCCGCTCCGCGCCACAACCTCTGCGCTAAGGAACAAACGACATCAGGACATAAGAGCGCCATGCCTGATCGCACTGCTGGATCTTGCTCCAACGGTTTGTTTTGCCTTTTGTAGGAAGGTATCCTGATTCCGATAAGTCATACGAGGGTGGTCTCTCTCTGATAATTGTTCCGTTAGTCAAACCGTGACCTCCCTTGCTCGTGTTTTATGCAGCGTTTTAATGAGTTCCAGCTATCTAGACAGAGCACAGTTAAAGCAGTTTCCATTTATAGTCATGTGGCATAGGGAGAAATTGATCAGAAAATGTTAATGATATTATCAGGACCAAAGTGTAGCTTTATTATTATTATTGTTTTAGTTTAACTGCAATTGCCCAACACTGGTGTGCTTGTTGCATGCACACGCAACTACAGGTTTTTTTCCATTAATGTTAATTGGGCATGGGTTCATTTTGTAGATGCAAATTAAGAAGCGAGTACAAACAGGACAACAGCATTACTACCATTAGTGGGATCGGGGCATAATTGCATATAATCAGGCCAATTTATTTGAAAAAGATATTGCTTTAAATCAAACAACAGGCAAATAACGTTTTACCACACAGTCAAGAGAGATTCTCATGAGCAATTTATCCACCAGTGTGTTGCATTATAGCGACACTAACTAACCCTTATGTCCCCGATTTCTCTTTATGTCAGGCTGACTGACTGCCCTTTGGACCTCATAGCCAACGGCCAATTTAGCTCTGAAATACAGATTGTCTGGTCAGCGCTTGCATGACAAAGCATAATACTGTGCATTATTCAGACATGCTGTATCAGGAAACAATGGTCTCAGTGACTCTGTTGAGCATTAAGGGGCTTCATTACCATGCTTTGGTGCTACAGTAGAATATCCAGAACATTAAACAGAAAGCATGTTGAAAGTGAATGTTATTTATAGTACAATAAACTCATCTTTTTTTTGTTGAGTATTTCATGGTGTTTTCCCTTCACAAATACTGCAAATGCAAATGTGGTGTGTTTTCATTTACGCAACAAACTGGTCTCATGAACCATGTCATTTTGGGAGATGAAGGCACTTCAATTTGCGAAACGAGGACAAAAACACATCCAAAGTTTATGTTCAGTTAACTCAGTTTAAACAGATATGGTTAAAGTTGGGCAATTAATCCTACTTTGTGCTGAATTGAATGCTGTGCAGGATGTGAAACATCTGATTCCTTGTGAAGGATGAGGTGTAACTATGGATTTTTTTTCCTGTTTTTTACAGATACAGTCTAGAGGATGAAACCAGATTGTGTTAGTGATCCAACCTTCCCTGCTGTGCCACCATTCTGTAATGAAATGTTTACACAGCTACAAGATGGGGATGCACTACAGGATTATCTTCATTTGGTGCATGTATTAACGACTCACATATGTAGACCAATGAGTCTGTCGTGTTTTGGTTGAAAGTGAAATGTAGCTTTGAGTTTTTAAAAAGAAAACTCAAAGCTATATCTAAGACAGAAGACAGAATGAACGTAACTGATCTATGAAAGTGAAACGTGCCAATTAAATGAGTTCCATTCATGTAGCCCACAGCAATAACTGTAATAGTTTTCATTTTGTAAAAACTTAATATGTGCAACACTAACTATATATCCGATATCACCATAACACTACCCAACATGTGAAATATACAGTGCCACTTAAAGGTATTTGCCTCACAAAGATTTTACACAAAGATACAGCATGTACAACATTTGTATGCATATATATGTGAGTTTCAAAACAATGTGAAACACTGTTGTATAGTATCTGGAATCCTTTGTATAGTAATAGTGGCAATTAAATATTTCCAGTAACTGCTGATCAGTCGTTGACAACAGCTTGGAATCTTGGAAATCTCAGCCTGTTCCTCAGTACAGAACTTCTTCAGATGTTTTCTCACATGAGTGACTTGTTTTGGTGTGCCTTCAGTTGTGGCTATCCCAATTTTATTGTAAAAGCTATGATTCCAAAACTTTTAATTTTAGAGAATATCTTCTAATAACATGCTATGACAGCCTCAGCTTTTCTAGACTTAATTTCATTTTTGCTAGTTATCACTGCAATGCAAAGACCTGATAAACATGTAGGATAAAGCCTTAAAAACCTCTAGCACGCCTGTAGACTCTTAGGAATTGGGATTCTAACTATACCTCTGACTTCCAGTACTGCCAATAAGTAGCTGTAAATATCCTTGCTGTTAATATTTGGTCGACAGTTTATCTTAAAATTCTACATATTACACAATCAGAACACCTGCTGTAATTGAGGTTCACTTCAAATTTTGCTGGAAAAGAAAAGTAGTTTGGTTTAGTCTTCTATTTTTTATTTTTTTTGCTTTGCAGTCTATGTCTGAAGGTGCTATATAGTTGATTCACACTGAAATTACAGTACAGTATGTAATGCAGTGCTGAACACGATTAGCACCATGTTGAAAAAGGGCAGATTCCTTGCGGGTATGTCTACAGTACATTTTTAAACTTAAGCACTAACGACATGGAGAATTATGATTTGATGGGTAAGCGACCGGCTGTCTGTGATGCAGCCCTTTGGGAAACTGAAAAAAATTAAAAAAAATAAAACAAATTACCTCTGTGTGGTGTGGCCGCCTGTGGCCACACACAGTTACAGCAAGGTCAGCTTTGGACAAATACATTAAAGAACAACCTTCCTTCAGGCTAATCAATATGTTGTATCATTCAGCTGAGAGCGTGTGCTTCATTTTCAACTTCTCAGTGGACATTAGTTGAGCACAGGAAAGGACAAGTGAACCTTCTCACTAGGTAAAATCAATGTTCCTCTTCCTCTGCCCATCATCGCCTCTTAAGGGAATGTTGCAGACTAATTTGTCTCCATCCGCAGCCCGCCCCCTGCTCTGCATCATCCTTTTATTCACTTGGCCTGTCGATGTGCGTCTTGTGTGTCTCCAAGTATTATTTTAATAGAGTCAAACATCGGAAGACAAAACTAAATGTTAAGCGAAATTCAATATATTCAACGGTATAATAAATTGATGAACTCACATTTAGGGATGTCTCAATTAAGTTTTTATTTCCCCCAACCTGAAATCTACCTTTTAATATTCAGCGTCGGTCGATCTGAGTCTCGATCGGATCTTTAATGAACAAAATGACCTCTCCTACAGAATCGTAAAGGTTTTTCTTATCTTCTTTCTCTTATCTATTCTCCAAGATCACGTATGCACCGGGCGACTGGAAAAGCGCTGTTTAAAATAGTGCTGTCAGACCTAATGTACCCACTAAAGGGTAGCTCATAGCTTGGCTCCAAAGGCACCAAAGAGGATCGAAAAGCTATGTTCTCTGTTTCAGGGAATGTGGCCCATCTTCTTCTTCCTATATTTAGTAAGCATGTAGTTATGTTACTAGAGTTGGACACTACATTTTCGCTTTGTTGGCAATTTGAAGGCAGAAGAGTTCCACAAGCTAAACACTTCAAACATAGTGCCAATTAACACGCTAAGCGCTCTAATGTAAACAGCTTGTACCTCTGTACTGGTCTCCACCAACTTGTGAGGAAACTATATCATTTGAGGAAAATGTTTAAAAGCTTTCATCCAGTCCATGAATGAGGTGTTGGTTGTAACAGCAGTGCAACAGCATAGGTCTGATCATTAAGAGATGCTCATCTCACTGAGAAGTGATGAAATCCTTCTGCTCTACCATCATCATAAATTAGGTTCAACACACTTAACTTTGAATCTGAACAGTTGGATCTGTCATTAGTGAAATGCAGCTCATCCTTTCTCTTGGCGGAGACAGTCTCCTTCTTTTTTTTTTGCTATATGCTAATTTCAGGCAGTTACCCATGCGTGGAGAGCTACTCTTGATGAAACACAGGGGGAGAAATGCCAAAAATAACATAGGGGGCCCAATTTCAGGACTTATTTTAGGATTCTTATTAACCTCAAATGAGGGCATGATTTGATCTCACTGGAAGGCTGATGACGTTCTTGACTGTCTCTTCCCTCTCTTTGAAATGCATGTCAGAGTTGCAGCTATACCACATACGCAGAGCCAAATGAGACACTGCGCTGCTCAACATCAACTCCAATATGTAGCAAAATGATGCACATTGGAGCACACTCAGGGTTGGTCCAAATTCAAATATATCAGTATATACTTAATATATATAGAAGGTTTGCTCTGGCATTTTGTACCAGATAGGATTGTTGCAAGTTAAAGTCAGAGTAAAGGCAAGTAAACAAGAAATATAGGAAGTAGGATAGTGCAAAATTAACAAAATATGTGAAGTAGTGCATTGCTACATCTGTGTAACTGTTTTACTGTGTTCTAGAGTGCTGTCTATTTAAAAGCACTAACTTGTGGACCGGTTGTGCAAACTGCATTCACTTCACTCCAAACGCTGTAGGATGTTGTTCAGTAAAGCATGGGTGCAGTTCAAAACTTTTGCATCTTCAATGTCCCTGTACCCATCAGAAGCTTTATTAAGAGACAGATCCCCCAACTCTTCGGTCAGCATAATTTCCCCCAACTCTCTTTTTGAGAGAGAGAGACATCACAGAACTCCTGAGTTGCTCACAACAAAATGAGAAACCCCTGACCTACACTTTATGCAGGAACTCACAGTATTTTCAGTTAGCCTTGAATATGTAGCATCACCCCAGAGAGAAGGGTTGGCTCCGAAGCAACATTTTCAAGTGCTTCACTTCTTAAAATCGGAATTCTTGTTTAAAGTGTACGCCAACATTAGTTAGGCTCAGACTCTGCAGGAGTTGCAGTCATTCTGTCACAAGGGAAGCAGGGAAGGGAGTACCCAAATGCAAGACACGCAGTCAGGAAAGGCAGTCAATTTAAAGATGACTTACAAAGATAAAGAACAAAAGGCGCGGCAGGAGGAAGCAGGTAATGTTTAATACACAAGTCCGACAAAAGGTGAAATCCAATAAAGGGAAACAGGATAACAAAAGCAAAAGCGAAAGTCAAGGTACAAAGAATCAGGAAAACAGGAAGGAACAACTGAACAGAACAAGAGGTTACCTCAGCAGACGACTTGACGGGGGAAAGACAGGACTGACTATATTCAGACACACAAGGGCTGATGGGTTCACATGACACAGGTGAAACCAATGAAAGCGACTACACAACACAAAGGAAGCAAAAGCAATAGACAGACACAGGGACAAGAATCTTTTCAAAGTAAAACAGGAAGAACTTACAACTCATTAAAACACAAACTGAATAAAAGTGTAAAATTGAAACTCCTGGCATAACAATTCAGCACGATAACATTCTTTAGTTGGGTCAGGTTACTTTCTTAACACTGTGTTTTTATTTGTGGCGCTACTCATTTACATATGTAACTGTTCTGTTGTAAAGAAGTAGTTGTGTACGATAGCCTGGCGTCTAGGGATAAGATGAATGCACATAGCAGTGTTTTATCATAGTATCAGGTTATTGGTATTGACACTGAGAAAGAACAATGGGGTTGACACTTGATGATATTTCACTTTATAACAAATATGACGCAAACTACAATGAAAAAGCTGTGTGGGATTAAAGCCTCCCCACTCAACTATTCAAGCTGAAATCCCAAAAATTGCTTGCATATCACATACGCATGCATCCTTGGTTTTCCCTCCCGGGACAAAGATTTACAGATCAATAAAAGACCCTCTCGGTTGTTATGGTTTGCAGCATTGTCTGGCAGACTAAACTTAAAACTTTTTTTATATATATATTTTTCCACTGCCATGGTCATGTTTAATAAGGACTGTTAGACTGAGATTGGATTATATTCAAGGTTCATTCATCATCAGTCCGAATACGTTGACACAAAAATAGAACATAATTTGTGATTCAGGCCCAGCAACATGCAAAAAACACTATTCATAAAAATAAAACCAAATAACATCAATACAGTATTCAAACTTGTAGATAGGTGACTTTAGGAATATTTACTCTGTACAGCAAATAGTCACATAACACAGGAGAGAAGATGATCAGTAATATGATAATAAGAATGAACATTGTTACATCATATTACTATTTTTATACTCATGAAATAGAAACAATATAATTTTACCAACAGAAACGCCTTAAAGATGCTCGGAACCTTATCTTCTTTTCATTTATTTCAGCACTTATTATTTCTAAAACAAGTGTGTTGAAATTGTCTTTTCTGCATTTAAAATCAGCATGAATATTTCTGTTTGCCAAAAGGAAGCCTTGGGAAAGAAATGCTTAGATTCAGTGCTTTACTATTTAATAAGGACATAAAATAATAACCTTTGTTTCATGTTTTTCTGTTTAACTTTGTAAAAATCACTCCGTAATCTTAGCAGTTCACTACAAAAAAATAAAATAAAAATACAATACTGAATTTAACACAAGTATTATGACATTATCTTTGAAAGCGCCGTGGCATATGATCCAGTGATGAAATCAATACTTTAACTCCGTGTGAAGCGAAGGGCAAATGTGCACTTGGGGACAGGAGTTAGGAAAGCCATCTTCGAGGCAGTCCTTTATTATGTTCAAATTTTCTGTAACAATATAGCTTTACACTTGAGATTCTGTTGAGGGCCTCTTTTTACAGCATATCTGTCAATATCGTCCTATCCTTAAAGTAAATACCTCTTCACCTCTTACGAAACTACAATGAAATTACAATGTGCAAATGGAAAATTGACAGAAAATGAATGAATAAAGTTTACACCCTCGATTGCTGATTGACAGTGTGGCTGAAAAATAGATATTTTTCGCTCAAGATTAATTAACATAGGGTGTGTAGCTGTCAAGCTGATTATAACATGAAAAACTAGCACAAACCATGTTTGCTTTAGACAATAAATAAGAGGGGACAGTTAACTGAGGCAGACCTACATTGAAAGGAGTCGTGCGTGGTTTTATTAACCTCCTGAAATAGATTCCGCTATCCTTCGAGGTGCAATTTTCAAAAAAGCACCTCCTGCATCACTGCCGACCCTGAAGCCAGTATCCAATTAATTGGATTTTACCCTCATTTGAAATTAAGGGGGTCAGAAGGAACACCTGATCACGAGAAGCCTCACCTCTCAGTATCCGTGTAATTAATGTTGTGCCTTTGAGTGTATTCATTTATACTCCATTTAAAGTGAATGAAGAAAAATGCATATAAATGTGTGTATGTTTACTATCGGCTCGCCCTTCCATTACGTGGACAGCAGGCCTATTTGAAAAGGAGTTACTTATACTGAAGTATCAGTGACCTGGGAAAATAATAATTTTAAAGTATGAAATATAAAAATATATACATTTGTACAGAATGTGAATAAAAGCAGATAGCAGGATTGAAGAGAGAAGCTGTAGTCCAAGGTTGAGCAACATGGCCAAGAAGAAAAATGACAACAACATTATAACAAGTGAAATGCTAATGCTTCTGTACTTTTCCCCCCATCGTTTGGCCTGTTTTGTCGTTTGTATCATTCCCTGGATGACTTTATCTGAGTTGCTGTCACAGTTTCTGCCATGCAGCTATGGTTAATTAAAATTTTAAACACTTTGCTAAAGTTTACTGAGCACATCTGCTCCTCTAACTCTTAAAAATCGATACAACAATGCTTTTGGATCTGCAGCGCTGGATAGGCCAGCGGAAAAATGCTGTCAATTCGTAAACAGAAATGGAGAGAGAGTTTGACGATGGATATTGTTAGCCATGTGTGACGTAGAGAAAGTGAGGGTGTGACGGAGCGTCTTCGAGCGCACCGTCATTCCCCGATCGGCGCTCTCTCTCTTACTCTCTCTCTCGCTCGCTCTCCCTCGGCCGGAGATTGCCGGTGTCGGGACGCGCTCAGCACATTCATTGTGCATGTGGGACCGTGTTCTTTCTTTCTCACAAACTTTTAATTTATTGTCTGGACTCTGTTTTCTGCTGTAGGGGTTCGAGGGTGCACACTCAGTGACTACGCATCACACACACACTCACACACACACACACACACACACACACACACTCACACGCTCATGCTCACCTGCTGCTGTCACCGACATTTGCCTCTGGGTCTCGGGCCAAGCCGAGGCAGTTCCTGGCCACGCTGTAAATAGTGCTTCGTGGCGCGCGTCTGATAGTCATGTGACCAAGGACTACACCATTATGGTTCATTCATGTAATATTTTGTGATTTGTCGTGTTTTGGGGGAATAAGGGCATCACTGTATGGAAGTAATTTTGTGCCATGTTGATTTCAGAATGTACTGTTAAACTGTGTTTTCTTCCCCCCCCACAGTTGGCTGAGTTGTGTTTTAATACCCTTGTAATTTGTTATTGCTTTGCCCAGGGGAGGGGCTAAGGGGTATTTAAAGGGAGCTTTGGTCACTTGGTAGAGTTCTGGCCTAGTGGCACTGTGGGCTATTAGTTGCTGGCGTAAGCTCATCTGGAAGCTGCTATTGGGTTTTTGGTTTCTCTGTAATCTGCCTGACCTGTAAATATTTTTGCCTCAGGGAGCCCTTGCAGTCTGATCCTTGGTTATGGAAGTTGGCTCATGCAATGTTACCTCTCCCACCCACATTCAATAGGGGAAACAAAGTCAGAGGGCCTAGGGTTGGGTCATCCAATCATTGGGGCAGAAGTTGCTGAGGCGGTGAAACAACTCCGACCTGGGTATCTTAGCTTTGGATGGTGTAGAGCTGTCTTGGCTGACATGTTTCTGCAGCATTGCGTGGACTTTAGGGGCAGTGCCTCTGAAGCGGCAGACCAGGGTGGTGATCCCCATCTTTAAGAATGGGGACCAGAGGGTTTGTTCCAACTATAGGGGGATCACATTCCTTACCCTCCCCTGGAAAGCCTATTAATGATTATGAGGATTCATTAAAATATATTGACATATGTAGACCCATTGAGATAATATGGGCAAACTGATATTATGGGATTATAGAAGAAGCCCTCACTATTACTCTGTGTCCTTCTGGTAGCTACCAGATTCAAGTTTGGTGATCCCTGCAACAGAGCAGAGTGAGAAAACAGCAAATATTTAGTTGGTTCCTTGACGTGAATGATCAAGACAGAGTGCTTCACATAAACAAAGACAATACAATGGCATCCATCTGAGGTTTCCTAACTACAGAGCACTTTAGACAGATAACCAAATGTAAAGTAAGTTTTGCAGTGTACACATATAAGTCATGTATGCGATCAGCTGACATACAATTCATTACAGCCAACACATGAAATATGCTTCTTGAAAGTGTTGTGAGAGCTATAATGATTTTATTCAGAATTATTCACTGTTTAAAGCTTGATGGTACGTGAGGGCTGACTCAAAAGGACAGATTAAACAGTCAAATCATATTTTACGTGTATGAATGTAATATTTGGCAATTGTAATTGTTATGCCCAGCTCATGAGAAAGCACAACAAAGAAAAGGGAGGTCCACGCAGTATTTTTAAGAGTAGTGTAACTTTAAAGATAACTCAAATTCAACTTACTCTGTTAAAATCAATGATCAGTAGCGAGGTGTAAGGTGAGTGAATGCTGGTGGCAATCACAGAAACCAAAAGAACCAAACAAACATAACCAAAACTCAAGCAACTATGCTGAGTGCCCGGGAGGCATCAGCCACCCAAGAGAGAGAGAGCCATCTTTGTTTCCTGGACTCTTATATAGTCTCAATCAGGTGTCTGAAATGAGAGGGTAGGAGCCAGCCAGACCTAAAATGGAGGGACACAAAGAACAGGGACAAAAAGCTAATCCCCCTGTACTAGACTGTGACACCTCCTGTATTGCTAGCATCCAACCACAGCAGGCCTTCCTCCCAATCGTGGGAGAGCTCAGTGCAGCAGGAGCACAACATAGACTTCAACGTCTGATGAAAATGTTCCAAAGCACCCTGGGACTCCAGATGGTAGGCACTCAAAATGCGATGATCAATCTTCAATTGCTTTAACACGTGCGGGAGATGAAGTTACTGCCCTGGTCAGTCTGCACCACCTTTGGAACACAAAAGGTTGAAATAAAGGAAGTCAATAGCTTCAGCATAGGTTTGGTTTCAATAGAGCGCAATGGGAACACTGCAGAATATTGTGTACTCTTACATATTACTGTCAACAGGTACTGGTTACCGGCCCTACTCCTTGGGAGCAGCCCCACACAAGCAACAGGTATTCAAATGGCTCCTCCACAACAGGTTTTTACAGTATGCAGCAACATCCTACTTCAAACGAGGCCAGAAGAAGTACTGAAGCACTTTATCATAGGTTTTCTTCTTGTCCAGATGGCCTCCCACCCTATCATGAGATGTGCTTAACACCATATCTCTGAACTTTAAAGGAACCACAACTTGGAAGCTGTCAACCTGCGCTCCCATTACCATTCGAACCTACTTCCTCAAAAACAAACCATCAATGAGAAAATACCCCCCTGAGGCATTCCTTAATTTACTCTTTGAACCACCCAGCTCAAACAAAGCCCTCAAAGTGGCATCTGCAGTCTGTTCTTTATCTGTTCCTCCCTAGAAACTTCAAGCAGAAGGACCGGAAAAAAATTACACAAATCCTTCCCCTCTGTGGGATCTGCCTGAGAACCATGTCAACTTGTCCACACACCAACTGAGAATCAAGGTGAACACAATGCACAGGAACCTCCAGTGGAACCATTCCAACCCCAAGGACAGGTGCTCTGGCCCCAGTCCCTGTGCTAGCTGAAAATGGCAGAATCCCACTCAGAATGTTCTGATTGGCTGCAGAGTTCCTCAGAATCTTAACAGGAACCTTTCCCTGTCCTATCAGAGACACAAAACTGTCAGAGACAAAAGGTGCATACAAGTCATCTACAGGCTTAGATGGTAGAGACTCTGGTAGAGAAACAGCACTGGGCCAGGCAGTGTGAAGCCTAGAGGAAATCAGGCCAGCTGGCTTCACATATACATTGGAATCAGCTGGTTTCTGGCCAACCTTACTCAGAGAACACTCCCCTTTCAAATTTTCCTTGTTCCTACAGATGTGGGAGGTCTTGACTGGATCAAACCTGAACAACCAGGAACTGATCTAACCCCCCCTGAGAACCCTCATGACCTTCTGGAGGCTTATTAGGTCAAGGCCGAAAGTTCCTCCTCCACTGTCCCTCTCGATGACCCTGACCACTTGTAGAGCCACTGCCATGTGTCATTCACATGGAACACAAAGACAACATGGACAAAATGGCAGACAGCCATCACATAATGCATACAGGTAATGTTTCCTGAATTAGTCCAGGGGACCAGCTGTGCTTGGCACCATTCACTTTAGTCTTGTGCCTACCAGTTAGGTGCTTGATGAAAACCAAACAACAACAATAAAAAAAAGGTGCAAAAGTAACTCAATCAGTTTTGCTTGCATCTTAATTAACATCAGTATAAGAAATCCCTGACAACTCTGAGTTTCTTTCAAAAACATGTAACCTTGTGCCAGGAACAGATGGTGGAAATCTTCAAAAGTGGCACTTCACAGTAGCACAGCATCATTTACCAGTATGATCCCTGTAAACAATAGCCAAATCATTTAGCAGTCATTTACAAATATGATTTCTAAATTTCCAGGAAAGGGTGCCATGTTGAGGGATAAGGAGTCGAGACTGATGAGGTTTTAAAGATTTGAGGGAGAGTGTGTGTTTCTGAGTTGAGAAAAATGCATGTCATCCACAACTGTTGACAACCTTGAGACACTCTAAAGGAGCCACTAGTCTTCAAACAAATGTAGCTCAAGAGTGTTCATTGTGTGTTTACAATTAATATGTTACCGTTTTCCTTTTTTTCAGACACAGATTTCTTAGGAATATGTTACTTGTACCTTGACATGTTTCGTCAGAACATATTGTTTTTCTATATTATAACAGGACACAAAGTAAAAGAAAAATCTGGCGACTTTTCATACTTTTTTCCGTTGCAAATCCCACCATGTTGTCACATTACATTACATTACATAGGCTATACAACTTTTCCAGGATGTCATCAAAACAACTAGATTTATTATTATTATTATTATTATTATGATTATCATTATTATTATATATTGATTGTATACAGATTGTTTTCAGATTCATTGTTGAGAGAGGGTGCCATACTACAATGATAACTCAGGCCAGGAGAGACGAGGACTGACCCCCCCTTTGAACACTGGCAGAGCCCGTTTTGCACAAGAACTAAACGCTGTAATTTCCTGAAAAGCCTTCAGCGTTAGACCCACTTTACTTTCTCTTTGACTGATTATAGTTTTATGATTCTTAAGATAGGGCCATATTGCTTTGAAGTCAAAGAAATGTTAAGACCCTGTGATGTGGTTAAGACTTTCCCCTTCTTTTCTTGGAGCACCCTTGGTGCCCATTACGGGAAATTATCCTGTTAGATTTCTCACTACCATGAGGGCATTTTTTAAAATCCCAGTTGTAACCTTATTTTCACTATCCTTAAGGAGCCATCATTGCTCTTGCTAGATCCTCTTAGCAGAGGTCTTCGCTGCGGATTTGTTTACTACGCTTAAATATATTTTATCCTCAATGAGCATAATCTCTTCATCCTCAGTGTGCATAACGAAGGGCGGTTTGAACTTTGAAACTAAACTGCTTTTAAAAATAAATAAAAACTGTATCAGATAAACTCTGTGTGGAAGACTACTGCGGAGTGCTCACAGTCAGTCTTCCACCTGGTGAGTCAATCCTGCCTTCAGAATATTTTTTGGTAATTTTCAATTAAATGTAAGAAACAAGTGTGGGTTGAGTAGTAGTACGTGTTTAGAGACAGAAGGGAAAATCTCACGTGGCTGAACGACATGACTTACATGAGACATACTCTGGTAGAAGATGTGCTTCAGATAATTATTGGGTCTGCAGGACAGCGCAGAACACGTAACAATCATAATGCTGATGGAAACCATACAATTATATACGAGATTAATTATGTCCGATTGCGATGACAGCCATGGCAGCAGGTTTTGATGTTTGATATTTGATGTTTGAAAGCTTCGTGTATTGGGTGAGTTTATAAATGCGAGTGGGACTCTGGATCTGTGAAACGTGTGTCGATTGTTGAAGTTGAAGTATGCTGATAGTAGTTAGTAATGGAAGAATTTCACTCATCTGAGTTTGGAAAAACAAAAACATAAAGATGTAACTGACATAAATAGTTCATCCCTATCCCAATAGTCAATGACAATGGACCAACTAAATGTCTGATGTTCTCACACTGCCATTTACTATTTACATCTCTCACAGTAACAGTAACTGAGAAGGTTCAGAGATACAAATATTTGTATAATTTGTTTCCATCACCGTTGTTCAAAGTGAAGCAGGAAGTAGAAACAAAAAATGAACCCAAAAACACAAACACACAAACACCACTGACTACCTTTTGGGTGGTGTTTTTACAGAGTGAGGAATAAACCACATTTAAGTCATGGCCATGTAGCTTTTTTTTTTTTTTATTACTTGCATGTGACCACTGGTCATTATTTCTCTGGTCTTTGGCTTTTTTATGCTAATCGTCATTCCAGGCAGGAAGCCTCTCCCTGACTCCTACTGATTCACTGCAGACAAATGTACCGTTAATGAGATCTGATGGACAGATGGACAGCCACCGCGAGGGCCGCTACTGTGTCCTCTCTCGCAGTCAGGGGGGTGGAAGCGGAGGAGGACCAGGCAAATTTCTTCTAAGATACACTTGAATTTCCATAATTTAAAATCAGATTGTCGTCATGGAAAACAAAAACAAAAAACAAAAAAAACAAACAAACAACAACAAAAAAAAAACAGGCTGGATGGCAAGCCAGTGTTTGTGCTTTCAGAGTGCAAGTTTGTAACAGTTACTCTAGCATTTCTTCTTAAAGAAAACCTGTGGTGTTGAAACGTAAACAGAGAAGTTTTGGTTTGCCACAAATGCATGTAGATCTGAAGCATTTCCCTGCATAATTTACATCAATGATTACTCGCTTGCTGCATACTCATATTTCTGCATGTCTTTGTGCGTTAAGCTGCCGTCACATGGAACTCTTTAGACATAACAAGTCTCGTATACAAAATGTTTGGTGTTCAAGGGCTAACATCGCCCGTATGTTGTGGTTGGTATGTTTATCTGAACGAGCCGCGGGTTTGGTACAGGTTAGGTTCTTTGTTCCATCTTCATTTACTCTGACCCACTAACATATAAACCATGAAACTGTAGTCTACTCCATTTATGTAGGGCATGTCATTTCCAAGCAGGAGTCTGATGGAGAGGCCTAGGGGTTTAAGAGGTTAATTTACAGTAATTCAATTAACTTCCTATCCATCAAAAAATTGTGAAGAGGGGCCCCTATCCAAGGAATCCCTTTTTATCTCTGCGAACACATTATTTGAAAGGATCTAATATTACTATACTATAGATAAGATGAACAGTAATGTTTGAAATTATGTTCAATAGTTTTCACACGTGTATGAAAACCATAGACATAGACATGGCCTGCATGCTATAAATGCTATGTCTATAAGAGCTACACAGAAATATTACACGTGTCTATACAGACATTTGCACTGATTGCAACAATTAAGATACATTGTGGGTTCTGCAATCAGTTATGCACCCCGGTGTGTTATCAGTATTCCTGCATCGACGCAGCCTTAACATTGGAGGGCTTTAGAGCTCAGCCCCATTTAACACTAGTTGGTCTGGAGTGACATTTAAAGTGGCGAACATGCATGCAATCTCAAGTAGCATGTAGGGAGAGGGTGTGATGGGTGGAATGGTATTAAGCTAACCTGTTTTCTGCTACTGCTTCCTCCTCCTCTACCTTTTACATCTGGTGTAGTGGTTAGGGGAGCAGCTTTGAGGTCCAAGCTGAAGTGGCTTGAGCAAGCACGAAAAAGACCCCAAACTAAGACCTCGCAAGGCTTCTCACTTGGACTGGTTAAATGTGGAGAACACGTTTCTCCTGCAGGAAAAACGTTCGTGAGGATGTTGCTTAGACACATACCAGCCACCCAGACCTAGCAGCAGCCCTCCCCAGCAGGATGCAGCCTGACACAGGCAAACGCACAAAAAAAAAAAAAAAAAAAAAAGGTTTAGGAACAACTCGAAACCATGTAAAACTGCACAATGTGATGAGATCCCAAACTGATCTAGTATCTGTGGGATGATCCACAGAGGCCCCTCCCCTCAACCCATAGGACCCAAAGATCCAACAACATTCTGTTACCAGACAGGACGCCCTCAGAAGACCCATGTCCATTCTCTGAGTCAGTCACAACACAAGGGAAACCTACACAATTTTAGTCCTGTCATAATGTTATGCCTGATCGGTGTATATACATGGCAAACAAAGTTGATTTGATACCATATTTTATGTTTTGCTGAGCTCTAACATACATGTATGCTTTTTAAAGGGATCATTCTGTGATTACATTGTGATAAGGCTTAGAAATGTATTCCACATCATATCTACTTTCCATATAATAATACCACACCAAAGTTGTCACGTCTGCACAGCTGTGACATTAAGCTGCTTTACCAGAGTGTGTGCTCACCATGGCCGTAAACTCGGGAGCTCCACAAACACCAGGCATGGCAGCGCACTCTGTCAGTTCTCCTCCTTGTTCACAAGACTGTCCAGGGATTTACACTGTCCAAGTCCATCCTTAATGAGAGCTGTAATCATCCTATGCACTGGACCAGACAATCCTGCAAACGAAGAGGACTACAAGATGATAAACCAAACACGCTTTTTCATCCACTCCTCTGGGGCTCTGTGTTGCAGCCTTAATCACAGGACTCGACAACATGTCCCACGCTCGTCATTCCCGGCTCTTTGAACTTTATCTAATTTTGCATTTCTGCTGGAGTTTAATCAGAGCAATTATTTTACTGACACAAGCTGTTCCGCCATAGATCAACCTATAGAATCTAATAAATGTTTTTTTTTTTTTTTTTAAATGCGGATTGCCAATGCCCACAGCAGTTCTCTTCAATGAAGTACACACATGCGCACATACACACACACACTGATGCTAGGGCTCTATAAGAAAGAAAATGTATCATCAGAAAAATTGCTCTTCTGTTCAGTCCAGGAGCCGCATAGAGCTTCAAAGTGTGTAGCACTGTGTGAAGACAGATTGTGATGTTTGACAGATTAAATAGCATTCGTGGATTGATTCTTCAAGCACCTGAGTTCTCCAGAAACTCATTGCCTTGCCCAACCAGGGATAACTTAGCTGAAACAATCCCCCAGGAACATGATAACTAGTTTCAAAACAAACCCCACGTTGAGTTCCAGAACTCTCAACATTGCCTCTGAAGCAAAGCTCTTGGTAGGTTTCACACGTAAACAATAAAAGAAATAATAGATGAGCAGACTGACAGAAAAGTGACTTATTGATGTGATGGATGGCGAATTGCTTAATTGACTTTTCCATTGATTTTGTTTATGTCGCCTCAGATGATGGAAACATGTTATCAGCTATATCTTTTCTTTCTGACAATTATCAATTGAGCATGAAAATCAAATCCAGTTAAGTCATTTTTACATTAACAGTACTAGTTAAGATTAGTTTGCTCTCTGCACTGTACTCTCTAGTGGACTTATAACTGTAGCAGAATTAAAATGAGCTGTTGCGATGTGGTTTTTGTTTTGTTTACATGCCCTTCCCTGTGAGATCCCACAGGGTGGTGCATTCAGAGACCTCTGATCAGGTAAGATAAGCCCACACTAATCTTATAGTGTACTCTGCTATTATTTTCAAATCTTGTACCGTGTGTTTGAGGTTAGAGACAATATCTGTGGAGTTTCCCCGAAGGTGCATGATGCAAGCCAATTTAAAAAAAAATCTCATAGAATGAGAAATGAATTTCCTGTACCCCTGAGGTCTAATTAACACGTTAAATGCAAACAAACATCCTCACATTTAGCGACTGTACATGGCATAACAGCTTGTCAGAATGTAACTATTAGTTCTGAGGATAGTTTCTTTTGAACATTAGCGTGAAAGCTGAACGTACTACCAAACTGTGTGTTCAAAAAAAATAAATGAAACTGTGTGTTCTTTGTGTCTTACTTAACTAGATGTTGGACAAGAGACCAAACAAATACGCCTTGATCATTAGTGGTTTGCATTTCCAAATGCTTTGCCGTTGTTTGTATTCAGAGGCATTTGATTTATTTTTTTTTTCCCCCCACCCAAAAACAGCAAGCCTCAACGGAAAGTGTAACTGAATATTCATCACCATTGTTGGGTGAAACAACAGCTTTTATGTGTGTCCCTCTCCTTTGTTCAATTTTCGCAGGCCCACCATGAGACTGATTGCACCACATGCCCCTCACGCTGCGATATCCTCTAATCTGCTCAAACCTGCGTCTGACAGTCGCATGGACTTCGAGCCGGCGACTGATGTTTCCTTGTTAAAAAGACAAACCGCACAAACAGCGGCCAAGGCCGACTCTGCGTGAAACCTCCTTTAATGAGCATGAAAATGCTTCCTTGACAATTGCAGATTAAGGTGAGGTTATAAATAACAGCACCTTATCGTCGCTCCTCTCTTTTATGACAGAGTAATATTTTCCCTTTCCGTTTCACCAGCTGCAGGTTGGTTCCCCCTTGCAGTCTTCATCCTTCTTGGTACGTCTCAGCTCCTTGTTTAATTAGCTGGAAAAGTCGGTGTGACGCATGGAGCTCATGAAATACAGCCGTGCAGCATCTGTGGACTGGTTTGTTTGAATTAGTTATTTTTTTTTCCCCCCCAGAAAGGAAGAATCTCTCGCTCTCTATAAATGTAACTGCTAGAAAAGCATGTCACATAATGGAGTCGGTTCACTCAATTTATACTGTTTATCTCAGCACATTATGTCTCTCCTCAGTTAGAAGTGATAGATGCTTGGGTGTACTTACGTTCACTGTGCAGTTTTGCGCTACTGTTGCAAAATGTACTTGTCAAACTACTCCTTGCAGTGTTTGTACTCCCATACTGGAGATTTGTATAAGTCCGTTGTACTGTTAGTTTGCTGTAAATGGTGTCCACTATCAATTTCATTCTAAATTCTATTCATTTTTTTCCCTATACTAGCCTGGAAGCCAGCACAATTTCCCCCATCTCTCCCTCTCACACACACACACACACACACACACACACACACTTGCTGGGGCCGCCCAGATCAACACCACCATGAAGCTAACTGCACCATGTCTCTAAAGCTGCAATGTCACATAAACTAATATATGTTAAGATATTCAGGATTCCAAATCTGGATGATTATGGCAGTAGTGTCACAATAGTCAGAGTCTACAAGCGAATGTAACGCTGTAGCACGCTACTAAACACAACTTGAATATATGCAAAAGTATTATAAAGTTAGAGCAAGTAACATAAAGTAAGAGGAATGTAGTTTGAGCACAAAAGAGGTGAATTTGGCTCTAAATGGATTCATATTCCGATACGAGCTCCAGTGGTGTCTCTGTTCTCTCTTACACGACTGTTAGGCATGCTACTTCAGCCCAAAAGACATTTTTTTTCTTTTGTCCCTAAATTAATCACTCTTGTCAGCAGCTGGTGTTACAGTACACAGTAAATAATGTATCAGTCGAGTGGAAGCAACACATTTCTGTTTGTCCGCATGAGGCGGCTCCCCGCTGTTATCTGCCTGAGTGGCTCCCAAAATGCAATAAGTGTATATGAAGTTGGGGTCGCTATCTGCCTCGCGCTTTGTGCAAGTTGTCGAGCTTTTCCTCATTGTGAAGCTTGCTTATGGCAGCTCAGCTCGCTGGACCGTGACAGCATTTCATTCGACGGGAGCTCCTCGGGGTCCTGAAGATGGAGCCTTTTCTTCTTCTGCATTCTCGGCTACCGCAGCGAAGACATCCGCTAAGATATCTGTTAATGAGATATTAAAATATGTCTTCCCTCTCTCCTCATTTGAAGCTTGTGCTCAGAAAGCGAGTGAAGGCCGTGCCTGGAAACTTTCATGTGTTGATTTTATTGTAATCGCTGGTGTCAAACGCCCATGTCACTTGTGAAGTTTTAGTGCGCTCACTTTTCCAGCCACACTTCAAATACATGATTAAATATGTTTTAGTATTCATTATTCATGCAAGTGAATGTGCATTTCAGCATCTTGACCCTGTGGGCTAAATTCTAATCCTAGTGCTGGGCTTTAAGACCAAAAAGACATTTGCGATACACTCAAAATACATCCATATTAATGACAAAGGGATCAAACTGCATGTGAAGTGATGTATGCGGGCACATTATGAAATAGCGATGCGGGTCCAGAAAATCATTTGAAATTTAGCACAAAATGTAAATCAAAATCGAACCCTCGGCATTATCGGCAAAGTCATTATTTTCGTGTCTTACTTTGACTTGAAATTAAGCTGCGCTTGCTACCGTGGTGATTATACGGCACATGGGCACTGATTGCCAAGTCTTTAGCCATTAAAGACAGAGCAGTGGAGGGGACGAAATACATTGTCTAACCCAGATTCCTGTGAGCAATCATTGTTTTTCCCTGCCTATATAACCGACTAATTTTGTCGGTTGATGTTAAAGATTTGATCTGTGAAACGGACTGAAGGCTTATAAGTAGAAAAAAAAAAATAATAAAGCAACTGGTGATTTTCTACAGCTACACCTCCAATTCGTTAGCCACTAGGGAATGACTTTAGCATGACTTGTTAATGTAATTAAATTAAAACAAGGAAGGTGTTTTCCTTCACATGGAATCTAGATTGATTTGTATAAATGTAATTGCTTAGTTAGGGGATGTAATAATTGGCAATCCATTTCAGAGCCTTCATATGAAAACTAAAAATAGGAACAGTTACTTTGCCTGACGTGAAAGGGGTGATAGATAGTGAGTGGGAAAGTGGAATGGGCTACTGGAGATCACTTTTAACTGGTGTGGACATAATGCTGCACTCAGCAGAAATACAACCTCTAGTGACATCTATTATGCTGATCAGATCTGTTCTAGAGCCTTACTATTGACTATTTTATGCAAAAATGACAATGAAAACCATTTTGCAATGACATTGACAGCAGGGATAGTTTGAAACTCTGTGTAAAAAGTAGTGCTTAATGTTACCTTCATCGCAAGTATGACTTCATGCCTCTAACTCTTCTCAGACAGGCTGAAGAGTCATTAAATTGATAAATGTTTAAACAGTGCTAAATGTAATGAATTGTGTTAATTTAATTTGAATGATCATTCGAATGATCATTCAAATGCAGCAGTTTCTGCACAGTACTTGCAAACTAAACAAATTAAACTAAATGTTTCGGAAAACAAGTCAGAAAAACCAACACGAGGAGGAATATTAAAAATGGAGGAATTTGCTCATAGTTTTTTTCTTGCACAAGAATTCATTGCAGACAGTTATAGCAATCTCTGGGGCTAAAAAAAAAAAAATAAATATTAAAGCCAAAACTTAAGTGCCCCGAATCTGCAGCTGATTTTCCACTTAAGACTGGCTGCAAATATGAGTCAAATTCACAAAGACATCCATTATACATCAAACTCAAAATATGATTTATTGCTATGTATACTCACACAAACTCTATGCTTACTGTAAGAAACAAATTCCTTCTAAGAGGGACAGGAGATGAGATTCAATTTTATAGTTACTGCATTAGTACATATTTCATTGGATTTCATTGTGTATGTTCAGGAACATACACAATGAAATGCAGTTTGGCATCTAACTAAATGCAAATAGAAGCAAAACTATAATAATTGGATACAAGCTATGACTATTGTAAGTATTTTAAAATAATAATACACGTCTACATTCATGTATTGTTCCCTTTGTCGAAACTTTATTTTCACACATTATCTTTGACAGTATGGTTATGTTCCTTGAGGAGGTCCGCTGAGTCATCAGCTAGTGACCTGACAGAACTAATGCTATACTCAATATTGACATGTATGTATATATTCGTATATGTGTGTATATTTTAAGCAATGCTGCTTTCTTGATGGTGGGCTATGCCATACTGGTGATGCTTTCTGCATTTGTATCTGAGATGGTGCAGTTCTCATACAACACTGTGGTTCAGCTGGTTAGGATGGTCTTCAATCTCCCTGGAAGAAGATACGCCTTCTTTACCAGATTCAAAATTTCAATGTTTTCGAGGTTTCAAAGACCAAGAAAGGTCCTGAGGGATGTTGACTCGAACTTTAAGTTCATGATAGGTTAATTTCTATAGATTAGTGCATGTGTGTTGCTGTGCACCCTACTGAAGTCCACAGTGACCTCCCTGGTCTCTGATGACCTGAACCTCTTCCCTACAGGCTAACTCACTGTCATTTTGGATGTGTGTGTCACTTGCTAATTTAAAAGGTGACTTTGGAACAACATCAAGCCATTATTGAAGAGGGAGATGGTCATTGACATGGACATAAAAGAGCCAGGGATAGTACAAATGTTAACAGTATCAAATGTAGGAGGCTATTTTCAAGAAACAAAATAGGTGGTTGTGTGGCTTGAGTACAGTGACTTAGGGGGCTAGATAACAATCCATTAAGAGATCGGATGTTTGGCTGCCACTTGAAAAGAAGTCAGGTAGCCGAACCAGTGACAGGGAGACAACAGCAAGATCTGAAATGATGGAAGAACTTGCAAACAAACACCAGCAAAAAAAAAAAGAAGTCATTTTAAGAAATGTCTGTCGCCCGTAGCCAGCCTTTTTTTTCCTTTGGAGTCTAAATATCTCCAGCTGTTTGGAGGTACATGGCGTTCCAAACAAATACTTCAGAGGCTGAAAGTAAATGAGGCAACAGGGGATGGAGCCTGCCAACAGCGCTGCTGGAGTCACAGCTGTTCAACTGTGGAAGGATGGGAGACAATGTAGATGCTTATTACGATTCTGGGACACTCACTTTGATTACACATTGGTGGCCCCTAATTGTCATCCTCAACAAAGATGAAGTAGTTCCCTGCTGCAACAAACACAAAAGACTTTTGTTGTCAAAAATGGGCACGGCAGCTGAGATTAGCGTCATACTTGAAGTTGGCAAAATGTTGTAAATGATAAAGAGATGGTGTGAGGTTCGCTTGTGACTTCCAGTGGGTTTTTCTTTTTTTTCCTTTTAGTTAGGATAGTTTTCTTTCAGCTTTTGGTTCCGTTACCTTGAGTTTAATATCAGAAGGGCAGTTTGACTCAGAGGGCCTCTTGATTGATCAGAGCACTTTAGCCTGAAGGGTCCTGTTGTGTCCACAGTGGGCCTGCAAGCAACTTTATCACTTTCTCCTAAACCCAGGAATCACTCTGCCGTGATGAATGTGGAAGAGACGGGGGGTGTACAAGAACAGGGGTGACAAAGTCCTGTGTCGCAGCAGCACACAGCTGGACAGGGCAGAGGAATGGGAGTCAGTCGGGCAGCCCTACAGGGAGGAGGGGTCTTATAAATGGCTCCTGCTTTGGGCCAAATACTCAATTAGCTGATCTGACAAAGTGCTCCGTCTCCCCTCTGCCTTCGTTTTTCTGGCTTGGTGCAATGTTTGTCCTCAACTTACAGGCAGAAGGAGGAGGAGGAGGAGGAGGAGGAGAAGGAGGACAGCCTGCGGGTGTGATCAGAGCTCAAGGTCAAAGATGTTGTTTTTAAATTTTTCCCCCTCCTCGATCATCAATTAATAAGACTTCATTGGGCACTTTTTTGAAAAAAAAAAAAAAAAAGATTTTACAATGTTCTTATCAAAATGTTGGTCAGAATAATTTTTTTCTTAGCAACTTAATTACTGTGATATGAGTCTGCAGAGAGTCCCGCTTGTAAAATAGTGCACCTTTTGAAATGGATCCCCGAGGTTAAATTTAACTTTTATGTTGGATGATGGCCAAACCCATTTCCATAGTTCTGGACATACAGTATATCCTGGAGTTGAAGCAGAACCCATGGAGCGCTGCATTACTCCCGCCGTTTTAAAACCAACATGTCAAATCAAAACGTGAAATAATTGTCTTTATCGTCACATTTAAGACAAACACTTCCTGGTTCAACGTGCAGTCAGTGTTGTGTTTCTGATTTGAATAAAATTAAACTTGGAAAATAAGTGGAAAGAAAGGAGCGTGTTTTAAGTGCCCCCCTGTTCTGATTTTTAGTGCTGTCCAATCAAGCTTGAAGCTTTATTTAAAAAGGACCTGCACTCTACTTTTGAGCTGAAACCGTCTCCTTCACCTCCTTCTGGGACTTTGCTCTAATTTAACTTTTGAACTCTTACTAATCCATTCTCCAGCCGTGGACTTTCCTTTGATTAATCAAACATTTGTGCATTGAACTCATTGAACTGCGTTCAGGTTTTGCCAGCTACTTTTTGGTAGGACGCCAACAAATTGCAAGGCATTTCTCGTGTTTTTCCCAGTTAAATGGTTTCACTAAAAAACTGCGCTAGCGACTACGGAACCCCACTTTAAATGCAAAGTGGTGCGGTATCTCATAAAGCAGCAGTATGCCGTTGTTTTTTAGTTGAGATATTTTGTAAGGAACATGTTGTGTGGCCTGAAAATTCTTTTTAAGGGGTTCTATGAACATTTGCACCACACAGGTTGATACAGGGAATGCTTGGGTCCAGCTCATGATAAATGACGTCGCTCAAGATTTCTCTATCTGCAAACTAAGTCTGAATACAACACCAAAACTCTAAAGACATGACACACCAAACACAAAAAGCACTATCACAGAGAAGACAATACATGTACCAATCGTAGAAACAAAAATCAGTGCTGCCTGATCAACCACCGGTGAATTCTCTTCCAGTTTTGAGCTTTCTAGGAGCAAGTGCCATCAGGTGTGTTCAATCAAGGTGCTTCAGCATCAAGGGAGGGGCAACACCTGAAACCACTCAAGAGAAATTGCGCACGCACAAACCACACATCAATACTTTGCACACACAGACTCCTAAATGTTTGAGAAATTGCTGTGTTTTCCAAAACTAATAGTCAGTATTCAACCAATTAGTATGTGTTAGGTGTATTTTCTCAAGTCATGTGGGATATTGTCATCAGCACATGGAAATTCTTTAGTTTGTATCTGAACCTAAAGACATTTTTTTTTTTTTGAAATAGATAACAGAAGCATTAGAATTACAAATATGCATATTAGCATAAAAAAGGGAGCCTTTATGAAGGAGCTGGTTCTAAAATATTATTTCTGCCTGAAGAAAACAGATGAGTCACTGTATTTAAAACCTAACATTTATTTATTTTGGTGTAGCTTTATATATATATATATATATATATATATATATATATATACCGCATAAGTTTAAGAAACTAACAACTGAACAATTGAAATATTGGTCCTTTGCTGGGGATGCTACAGGATTGGAGTAATCGCAACTCTGCCCCAACACTAATCCGGAATAACATCATGACCACTGAAGTAAATAATATTTACCATCAATACAATGTTTTGCTGGGAAACTTTTGGACCTACACATGTGGATGCACATGTGGTACCACCCACCTAGACCAGACCAGACACCCCCACCCCATAGCGATGACATTTCTTGATGGAAGCGGGCATCCCCAGCAAGATGCAGCCTGATACACACACACACACACACACACACACACACACACACACACACACACACACACACACACACACACACACATTCACAAAAACGGTTTGGGAACAACTGAAAAAATATGAAGAATACCAATCCAAATTCACTAGATCCCAAACTGATGAAGTATCTGTGGGATGATCCACCTCCCCTCAACCCACAGGACCCAAAGTCCCCACTAACAACAGTCTATTGCCAGACACCAACATTCTCTCTCTGAGCATTGTCACAAGGTGATCAATGTTATTTACTTCTTCTGTCAGTGATTTTAATATTGCGGCTGGTCGGTGTATACGTGTGAATATAATTGAGTGTAGTGGTGGGTCTGTTCTGGGGAGGGGTGGCAGTTCATTAGACCTTCTCTATCGCCCTGCTGTTACATTTGCAAAGTGTGATCAGCAATTATTGTCTCTCATTACTGCGACCTGGAGAGCCGAGCACGAGAAGCTCACTGGGACCCTTTAGATAACAGTGACATGGAGGGGAGTGTGTGTGTGTGTGTGGGGGGGGGGGGGGGGGGGGGGTGGGGGGGGTGGGGGGCACCAATACTTACCACTAACTACACTTCACATAACAGTCCTTATCTGGTTGCCCCAGCCAGCTGACAGAGGCTCACTAAAAACATGTGCATGTGGGCTATGCACAAACGACTCCAGAGATACAGTATAATGAATATTCACAGTATATTGTACATCCAAAAGGCACACAAGCATTTATTTAGCTTTCGTTCTGTATGTGAGATTTTGGGCATGCAACATTGACAGTTTATCATTCTCTGCTCTCACGACTAGACAAAACTAAAAATTAAAAAAAAAAAAAAGAAAGTGCATTTGTTTAGCTCAATCTGCAGAATGGAATAAATGTTAATTGGACCATTTAAAGACAGGTTTTTATATTTCCTGTGCTGATGTCATTCATGCAGAACTGTTTACAGTCAAGCAACATAAAACAAGGAGAAACAATGGCACTTTTAAATACTGCATTATTGTATCAGATAGTCATCCGCTGTGAGTTTATGGCAAACGTCCGAACTGTGTACACAATGCCAAATCACACTAGTTATTATTATTTTCTTTTAACAATTATCGCCTAAGTGCTTTTTCACTTAATGTTCATTCTGTTACTGCAGCTTTAGAAAACACAAGGCTCTTTAATAGGCATATATTTAGACTAAACAGTTGCGGGGAAAATAAACCCACTGTTACCATTAATGTACTGTTATGTAGAGCATAGGTCTGTGACACCTAGGCGGTCCATGGAGGTACTTAATGGGGGGTCAACCAAGTCTTTGGTTGATTAGACATTTTTAGATTTTTTTTTAATAGAAAATTAAAATTGCGAAATTTAAATTTCTTTAAATACACATTAAATGAATCCAACATATTTTTGTAAAGCGATAAGGGATAGCTTAATACTGACTGCGTGTTAGGTTTGACTTTACACTGGTGAGGACCCAAATTCTTACAGACATTTGGCAATGTGTAAGAAATTTCACTGCACAGGGTAGTGAGATAGCCCTAGGGATCCGACAAGCTCGAAGACTCGTAGTCGGTTGAAGAGTGGAAAGTGGATATGGCATGGTGAGTGGACAGGTTGCTTACTCAGAGCACTTCAACCACCATCAGTGTAATTTCTTTTTCAATGCCGATTTAAATACATCCGCTGGCTGTGGACCATTGTTCTGTCACTGTAGTGTATTTGCTATTAGAGTATGTTTCTAGCTATTACTCATCCAATCACTGAAATTGTATTTTTTTTATGCTATGCACATAAAATTGAATATTGAAATAAGGCTTTGTCTTTCTGTCCGCTTTACTTCCTGTTTTTGTCTGTTATTGTTCCATTCTGGGGGTGTGACTCAAATGCAGGACACAGGAGCACGTAGGAGGAGAAACAAAAGAGCGCTGCAGTGGAATGGCAGGATAAATTCAAAGTGAGTTTAAAACAACGAAGTAATCCAATGAAGTGTAGTCAGGGCTTCATATAGAACTAACTGGAAAAAGGAATATGCGAAACAAGTGACGGTGGACCAAATAATCATACGAGAAAACACACTATAATCCAGAAATATCTTTATTGCTCCTTAGGTCACCATTAAAGAGTGCTCTTGTCCTAATGTAAGCAAGTCCACAAAAAACAGCATAATAATGATGATGATAAAAAAAAAAACATTTACTTTATTTCTTGTTGTTGCAATAGTTTACATACCTGCTAACAGATGTTCTTTTGGTGTCAAGATTTCAAGATTAAACCTAAAATCAATGCATTTTGCACATGTCACTGCTCTCACTTGTTTTCTCTAAAACTGACGTTTAATGAGTGCAATGAGAATTTCTACCTCTGCTGGAAAAAAAAAAGATGATTTTCCTTTCGCTTCTCTTATGTGGCATCTTCTCTTTTTCTCTTTTTTCTTCCTTTACTTTTTCTCTGAGGCGGCACAGCGGTGTGGTGGTTAGCACTGATGCCTCACAGCAAGAACGTCTCCATGTGTCTACTTGGGTTTTCTCTGGGTACTCCAGCTTCCTCCTACAATCCTAAGACATGCTTGTTAGGGTCATTGGCGATTATAAATTGGCCTCTGTGTTAGCCCTGCAATAGACTGGCAACCTGTCCAGGGTGTACCCTGCCTTGGGTACACCCTGGACAGTTAGATGACAGCAGCTCCAGCGCCCTTAAGGACAAGCGGTTACAGAAAAGAAATGAATGAACAAACTTTCCCTCTGTCCCAACATGACCGTCCCTGTCAAATCATGGCGGTTTGTGGTTTGCACGTCATCATCATTGAATTCTCCAGCACCTACATGGGTTTACTGGACCGTTTTCCCATGCATATTGCAAAGCGTTTGGCACGTGCATTCAAATCTAAGTTGTGTTTGGGGCAAGAGAGAAAAATAAGAAAATATACATGCCAATTGTTGGGAGTGTAGAACTCATATCAATGGATCCTTAAATCTACTAACAACCAGTCTTTTACTACTCATTATCCAGGATGTGATGCTTCTTAAAGCCAAGCAATCCAAACCTCAGCAGCATTCAGTTAGTGGAATGACGCTGTCTACTATAAATCATGACCATGTATAACTAAACTGTTTGCCCAGTTATAGTACTTGGCTCACATCCTGATGGGCCAGCTCAGACACCTAAAGAGCTTAATGAAATATGCACTTTGGTCAAATACACATAGTGTGTCCAAACTTTTTTGCGTTTAAACCAAAGCAGAATAGTTCCCCTAAACTCAACCAGTTGTTGGACGATAACTGACTGCATAATGGTCTATTTCTATTTAAAGAAATTTAAGAATATAAATAAAGTCTTGGTAACACTTTCTATGAAGGTTGTATTTATAATGCCCTATGAATGCACTCATAATATTTTATAAGGTGTCTATAAAGCATTATAATGGTCATTATTACCATCTATACATATTCACAAGTCCTTATAACCAACTTCATGATGCATTATGACAACTGGTTATGAATGATTATAATTTTAATCTGAATAGTGCATTATAAATATGTCAATATCTGCCTACTCACTTGTTTAGTTTTATATCATCATAACTACTATTGCTTTGCTAAATGTGATAGTGATGCATAATGAGTTTTGACTTCGCCTATAGTGCTTTATATCTGTAGTTATAAGTATATGTAATAAAGTTGTAATAATGTATACATCTCCCTACAGCACACTGTTATAAACAGCTATGCAATATCATAAGTGCTATTTGTCAGCGCTAAGTAAAGTGACAAGAATATGACACTATTATTAACAGATATAAGTTACTATGAGTAATTAAAAGGTGCAATGAACTAAGTCCTGAGTCTGGCATCTTTACCCCATATGCACAATGTTAATATCAAAGGTGTTATTTGTCAGCTTTAGGTAAATTAGTGCAAATGAGGTGTTGTGGATATAAGATTATTATAAACAAATATGAGGCGCAATGAAATGAGAGCCTGGACAGTAAAGACAAAAGGAATGCATTTAGTTCACTTTATTTTCATTTAAACCAACACACATAATCAGAATGATTATCAATGCTCTGGGCACATTGCACAAACACATGAAACAGGCCACAAAAGTGGCACGGCGTAGTCCTAGCGACGTGGCTCTTGAAAGTGCCTTTGGGTTGGTGAGGTGATTCAGGGTCAGAGGTCAGGAGATGGTTTGACAGCAACTACAAGAAGAACAGAGGCAAATCTTTAGTGCTCTAGTTGGGTTTGTTTTTAATGCAGGTTTGATTGAAAACACATAAGTAGATCACGTTTTTTTGTTTAAAGCAGGCTAATGAGACATTGTGTTACCACATATCATGCAGGCAGCGCAGATTACCCGTAGGTGGCTTAAACTAGCTACACGAAAGTTACCAGACACGGCTAGTTTTAACTCACAAGTTAGATCGTTTTCATATTCTTGCGTTTAATGATTGAAACCATTCGAAATCATTGCTTTATTACGTAAACGATGTGCTTCATGTAAGCAAAGTAAGGCATTAGCTCACAAAACATTAGCAGGACAGAGAGACAACATACCTGTCCTGGAGAGGACTCAGCGAAGAAAGGAAAGAAAAGCCGCTTTACGACTAGTACATACAGTCAATGCTTTGCGACAGTGGGAGGAGCTGTGGACGGAGGTGGGTGGGGTCTGAGGTCAGGGGTCATGGACTAGGAATGACATTTCTACAATAATAATAATATAAATAAAAACGATATTAAAATAATATCTGACGGCATTCAATAAATGCGGACATTTCTAGCGATCCTGTATAAGCGACCGATACAACAAATAACCATTAATTTTTTTCGAATCTCAAAGTGCCGAATCTTGCAGCAAAATTGTCGTTACATTAAAAACCGAAATAAGATCATTACAAATCTAGTCTAAATTAAATAAAATCAAACCTCTTTATTGCGCAGTGTCACATTGACAGTCATCCTCATAGCACGAAATAACTTCCAATTGAAATACATCAGTTTGAAATTCGTTTCGAGCGGCATGAAAATTTGAGGAAAATCGGCAGGCACCAAACAGTAGATTAATTTTCGTGACAGTTTCACATCCACTGTTAGACCGGGTTGGCATTTAACCGCTTGTTTATACAGGATCGCTAGAAATGTCCGCATTTATTGAATGCCGTCAGATGTTATTTTAATATCGTTTTTATTTATATTATTATTATTGTAGAAATGTCATTCTTTAGTCCATGACCCCTGACCCCACCCACCTCCCTCCTCAGCTCCTCCCACTGTCGTAAAGCATTGACCGCGGGTTTTCTGCTCTTTCTCCGCTGAGTCCTCTCCGGGACAGGTAGGTTGTCTCTCTGTCCTGCTAGTGTTTTGTGAGCTAATGCCTTACTTAGTTTACATGAAGCACATCGTTTACATATTAAAGCAATGATTTCGAATGGTTTCAATCATTAAAGAAGAATGAAGAACAAGAATATGAAAACGATCTAACTTGTGAGGGAAAACTAGCCGTGTCTGGTAACCTTTGTGTAGCTAGCTTAAGCCACCTACGGGTAATCTGCGCTGCCTGCATGATATGTGGTAACACAATGTCTCATTAGGCTGCTTTAAACAAAAAAACGTGATCTACTTATGTGTTTTCAATCAAACCTGCATTAAAAACAAACCCAACTAGAGCACTAAAGATTTGCCTCTGTTCTTCTTGTAGTTGCTGTCAAACCATCTCCTGACCTCTGACCCTGAATCATCTCACCAACCCAAAGGCACTTTTAAGAGCCACATCTCTAGGACCACGCCGTGCCACTTTTGTGGCCTGTTTCATGTGTTTCATGTGTTTGTGTAATGTGCTCAGAGCATTGATAATCATTCTGATTATGTGTGTTGGTTTAAATGAAAATAAAGTGAACTAAATGCATTCCTTTTGTCTTTACTGTCCAGGCTCTCATTTCATTGCGCCTCATATTTGTTTATAATAGTCTTATATCCACAACACCTCATTTGCACTAATTTACCTAAAGCTGACAAATAACACCTATGATATTAACATTGTGCATATGGGGTAAAGATGCCAGACTCAGGACTTAGTTCATTGCACCTTTTAATTACTCATAGTAACTTATATCTGTTAATAATAGTGTCATATTCTTGTCACTTTACTTAGCGCTGACAAATAGCACTTATGATATTGCATAGCTGTTTATAACAGTGTGCTGTAGGGAGATGTATACATTATTATAACTTTATTACATATACTTATAACTACAGATATAAAGCACTATAGGCAAAGTCAAAACTCATTATGCATCACTATACACATTTAGCAAAGCAAAGTAGTTATGATGCATCATAAAACTAACGAGTAGGCAGATATTGACATATTTATAATGCACTATTCAGATTAAAATTATAATCATTCATAACCAGTTGTCATAATGCATCATGAAGTTGGTTATGACGACTTGTGAATATGTATAGATGGTAATAATGACCATTATAATGCTTTATAGACACCTTATAAAACATTATGAGTGCATTTATAGGGCATTATAAATACAACCTTCATAGAAAGTGTTACCAAAGTCTTTAACATCCCTACAACATTAGTTGTATGTAAATATCATTTTTAGATGAAAGAGATGGCCATAGAACATGGTTCACGTCATTCAGTGACTCATCTTTCCCAGCCCAGCGCATTACTAATTTATTCTTTTTTTTTTCTTTTAATTTGTCATTGATTTATCAGTATTTGCTTTGGCAGCATATTTAATCGGAACATGTCGGCAAAGCTTTACCCAGTTTCAGAAAGACAGAAACGGTTAGTCAGTGAGGGGATGGAATGGGAGCGGGCGGCAGTTGTTGTGGCCAACAGTTAAGACTCTTTGGGACAGGAGGCCTTTTGGCAGCTGCTGCGAGGTTTACAGCTGAAATCTCAGCAAAATGTTTGCTTCTGTTCTGGAACCACACCATCACCATTATTTAGGCAGCGCGCTTGCCAACACTAACTGCCTAATTAAGCATTCAGTGGTGCTCTCACTGACTTTGAGGTCATTTTCACTCTGGCTTACAATACAATGATTTAATTTTGCAGATAGTACATCATCGGCTTATTGTTATGGATAGCAGCTCTCTCAAAGTGTTTTAGTGAGCCTCGTTTAATCACAGAAATTAAACAGTTCTCATTAACTAGACCGGGCTTTTATCTAAATGTAAGATATGTGAGTGTATCAGGACATGCTTTTCCACAGAGCATGAGTTGTGATTAAATTTAGGATTTTACTGGTCAGCTACAGGTGTTTTTTCTCTTCTATGCCTCTGCTGTGATTCTGGTCTATTTGTTCCCTAAAAAAACAGCTGGGGGTCTTTTGGCATGGGTTGTTAGAATTGCCACCGTCCAAACTGAAAACAAAGGTAATTGGGCCTTCTCAGTACTCTGGTAGCATTCTGAGGTCAGGCTACTTTCTTTCTTCATGTTCCTTCATGCATTAGCTCTCTCTGTGTTGTCTGTAAATTTCAAAGAATCGCTGAATCCGTCAGTCGTTAATGATCCCCTGCCACCTACAGGGGCGAGCGTTCTCTTTTTCTGCAAATTAGTTAAACATAAAAAAAAAAAAAAAAAAAAAAAAAAAAAAAATTGCTACAGAAATGAGATTTTCTGAGAGGTCAAGCAAATTATCTCGACAATTGTCTCACATTTCAGAAGCACCACCACCAGGCTAAAATTAGAGGTGAGATGCTACCGCTTCAGTTTCCAGTAAATGCAATACAGATGTTTACGTCCTTCAGGATGATGTGTAATCACAATGCTGATCATGTTTTAATGTGGTTGTTATATTGGGTTTCATAATTCCCTTCCTGCAAAATGGATGCTTTTATCACCAGCTGTACTCAGTATAATTGTGGGAAACATTCTACCTGTTTAAAATTGGCATACCACTATTGTCATTGTGAGCACATCAGCAGATAGCATTTAGTTCAAAGCTAAAGAATGTTAGCATGACTATAAATGTGCTCCATCTATAACCCCTTCTCCTGGAGAGCAGGAGTGTCAAACCCATTTTAGATCAGGGGCCACATGCAGCCCAGTTTGAACTTAATCAGACTAGTAACATGATACCTAACTTGTAGATAAATGTTTCCCTTTCTTTTAGTGCAATCATTCATTATTACACAGGATAAGATGTTACAATCACTTCTGCCAAGATCCCAGGCAAAACCCATTTAGAGGCCCAGTCCAACTAGAAACCGACCACCTGACTAGCAGTCATCTACAAACTAGCAACCAATAAGAAGACACCAGCTAACTAGCCTAGCCAAAGGCAGTAGACAGTATGTGGCATTGGGGTTTTCAAGTGGGCACCTCCCTTTACTGTTGTTTCGTTCAGCTAGGCCCACGACACCCCAAGAAGGCTGGAGTCACCCCCGTCCACGCTGCCTCCACACAACTGCATGACTTTCAACCATTGACAGCTTAGCTTAGCCCTTTTTACTGCTTTTCAACAAAATATGATGAGGATGATCATGATGAGGATACAGATCTGGGTTTGGTTAGTGGATGAGGGTCGGGGACAGTGGGAGGAATAAGGATACAGACCCTGGTTCGGGTAGAGTATGAGGATTGCGCACCCACACACAAAATCAAACTACCAAAAGCAGTCAGAAGAAGAATAAAAAGACAGCAGAGTAAAAAAATAGAAAAAAACAAAGCAAAACAAAACAAAGATACAAACCCTTCCACAATGCTTGGCGTCTAACAAACAGACACGTTTGCTAATGGTTCCACTGTCTGGAAAAAAATTTGACAGAACTGTGTACAAGGTTAACTAAAACAGTGATCAAGTCGTTTGAATCAGGTTACATATAACAGCAGAGCAGGTAGGTGTACCCCGACACTAAGAAACTTCTGGCTGGCTCTCAGCAGCAGTCATTATAAGCCACTGTGAGTTTTCTAATGCTTCTTGCTTATAAAGACACCACAGGTAGGCAGTATACAAAGGTGTACATGCTCTCAAGAGCGAAGTGTACAGCTTCCGACGCTGTCTATAGATGTTCTGGTCATCGGACAGGTCATTTACAATAATATGGCCCAAATCTGTAATCTCACTGCACACACTGAGTGCAGAGATGGAAGTCAGGTTGACTGTCTCTGAAAATCATGATTTTATTCTTTTTAGCATTGTATTGTATATCAAAATCGACACCATACTGTGTTCGTACAAGTAAATGATGATAGTGTTAACTATCATCATCAGGATTTATCCTTTTACAAAAACTTTATGAACAGCCAGAAATTTCTTAAGAAAGCAAAATTTCGTCTGCTGTTTAGGTCTGAATCACAGTTGCTGCATTTCCATTATCCCTAGATCCCTCATTAGGTGGTATACATACATACAGTATATATTTCAAAAGGGTAAAGGAAACGCCTGTGACATTTCCTCGTCACCGGCGTGGTGGGCATCACCGGAGGTGGCCCCGGGGTCATGTGACCAGTTCATTTGACATCCATCTTCCTCAAAGTGAAGTCTCGTATGATGCGAATTTAATAGAATTATGAGATCTCACGAGACTAGACTTTACAAGTTACAGCTCATTCGCAAAACACCTTTCAATGGAAACACACACACAAAGCACAATGACTAAAACAGTGCACCTCTTGTGTAAAAATTAGAAACAGCTGTTACTTTTTGAGAAACATAACACTTAATATCTTCTGCGTCATTTTTGTACCTTGCCATCCCGTGGGTGGTTAGGACCCTCTGACTATATGTGTCTGGTGTGGTCTAGGTGGGTGGTGCGTGTCTAAGTAACATCCACACTAATGCCTGGTACAAAAGTTTCCCAGCAGGACATCATAAGGACACAAGATGGTCAGTTTTATTTACTTCTCCAGTCATAATGTTATGCCTGATTGGTGCACAGTCTGAACTGATCTATAGATTAGTATAGTATCTTTAATATAGGTGATTATTAAGCCAATGCAAAACTGTTTGGTCATATTTTATGGTATGATTTGACTATTAATCACATGCAAACTAAAACCTGAACAGCACTGACTGATACTGCTGTAAAAATGGCTTCTTAGAAATTCTTTTATCATTTGCTGTGATGTTCTCATAGCGCAGGACACCTATTCCTGAGTCTCAAGCCTCAAGAGGCACGGCACGCCCCATGGACATGTCACCAGTCAGTACGGCCATCCATGCTGATGTGTGCAAATGGGCTAGCTGTGGTGATATATATCGGAGTGTGGGGTGATTAATAAATTCACACTTAGCTGGTCGTATCACCAGACTCATCGCTCAGAAACCGGCGGGTCAGTCAGACTGATGCATGATGAGAACAGCTCAGTAAATGATAAAACAAATTTTATGAAGACGTTTTTATGGCTGCATCAATCAGTGCTATTACAGTTTCATTGCTCATGTCATCAATGGTCAAATCATACGATAAAATGTGACTCAATGGTTTTGTGTTGTTCTGCATCTGGAGATGAACAGAATAAAATGTTTGTACATCAGTGCAGGCTGCCCGAAAGTGTTCCATTACTGTGCATTTCAGTGCTGGTAGAGTTTGTCCCAGTTCTATAGTTGATGAATTTGATAAATTAGCCACAGACTGACTGATGAAGTCGGAGGCAGACTGTCACAGCAAAGTACCAACATTTCGATTTGCACGGTTTCATTTCAACGAATCTCCCAATGGTTTGAGCCTCCCCCCTCACCTGTGAGCCGCTCGCTCTGCCGTCAGCATTAAAATTGAGCACATAATTGTTAAAAGTGAATTTCACGGTTTGGCAGTCGTCAGGCAGTGCTGCTTGTCTGCCACGAAAACACTGCCCCTAGTCCGTTTTCGTGAGTTTGAAAGTGTACGTCCAACATGACCAAAGCCCGGAGGACGTGCTTACCTATTCTTTGAAAACACAGTCGCCACTGAAGCATTGAATCATAAAGACAACTTTGCACTTCATCCGAAACAACCGGATAAAGTAAACTGCTGAGGCCTGAAGAACTTTAATCATCTGATAAATTATCACACTTTTTAGGCATGGTGCAGTCTATTAACATTTTTAAATGTCACAGATGAAAAACGACAACAGCAGCAACAATTATAATGAGGCTGGCAAACAGTGCTTCAAGAAAAAACATTTAAAAAAAAAAAAGGGGGACAAAAAGAGTCATGTCAGAAATATTAAATGCAGATAAACTGTTAAGCTTCAGTGGTCAACAGTAAATTATCACTATTCATTTATTTTATTTTACAGCAGTTTTTCCCGATACAGACGTGTACAAGGATCAGGCATAACATTATGACCACAATCCTAATATTGTGTACATCTCTCTTGTGCCTCCAAAACAGTTGTGACTCATCAGAGAATGGACATGGACCTTCTGAGGGTGTCTTCTGGTGTCTGGTAGCAGAATATTGTCAGTGGGGGCCTTTGGTTTCCTATGGGTCATAGGAAATGGGGGGGCCGGGGGGCTCTGTGGATCAGGCTTGTTCCAGGCTTGTTGATCAGTTTGAGATCTAGTGAATTTGGAGGCCAGGTCAACTCCTTGTGCTGGCTTTCATGTTTTTTGAGTTGCTCCTGTGTGAGTGTGTGTCTGTGTCAGGCTGCATCCTGCTGGGGTTGGCTGCTGCCATCAAGGAGTGTCATTGCTATAGGGGTGGGGGTGTCTAGCCTGGTCAAGGTGGGTGGATCATATCTAAGAAACATCCACACGAATGTCAGGTCCAAAAGTTTCTCGTCAAGCGAGACACCAGGGACTAGTTAGGGCTGAGGTAGTTGGAGAAAGAAGAAGACAGAGGTCTGCTTAAAAGGTCAGTATGAGGATAATAACTTGCTTCTAATATATTGGTGAATGTGAGAAAATGTAAATTACATAATATTTTATTTTAATTTTTTCCTATTCGGGAGATGTCCCTTTTACATAGCTGTATATTCATGCAGAACTTAAAGCTCCAACTGCAACTATATTACTATGTTTATTATTATTATTATTATTTACCCTTACCTACTTGGTCTGATTCACACCCCACTGTCATGATTCACAACATGCTGCATTAAGAATTGATCAAGATACTTAATGTGCGTTAAGAAAATAAGTTTCATGGTCATTCTGAATCCACTGGCCTTTGAATGAATAATAGAAGCAGCGTGATCCTGAAGGTGTGTTTGTTTTCTCTGCTTTTATTTGTGGGAAGTTGCCCTGAAATGCCCGTGTGTACTCACACACAGAGGTCAGGAGGGTGTTATAAATATTTCTGTTATCATAATCACCCATAACAACGCCGCACCGAGAGCCATTCTGCATGATGAAGGGCCTCTGCAGAACACAAGGCTCCGTTTCACTTTTGGTCACACCACAGGGCCCGAATTTTAATCACACTCTCTTTCCAAGCCATTAAAAGTAGAAAGTGACGTTTATTAGACAGTGTAGGAAAATAAACAAGGCCTAATTGGCTCGCATCGAGAGCGCTGCGCTCTCTCCCCTTGGGCCTTTGTCAGGGAATAAACCTGCCAGGGAGCGAGGTGCAAAGCTCAAGAACAGATTGACCTTTAGAAGCTCACCTCTTCCTTGAAGTGGACTTGCAAAGCTAGTAGTGGCTCCAGGCAGCGCTGAGCTATGTTTTTACTTACACATATGCAGACGATATCGACAGCTAAGATGCATGACTGGTGTTCAATGAGCCATGTTATGTAACATATGAAAATTAGATGGGGTCCCCAACGGATTCTTTTAATTGTCCGACTGACCTTGTAGCTTTCAGCCCTGCAGTGTCATCAAAAAAAAGAGAAGAAAAAAAAAAGATTTTTGACACTGTAATTCGTCAGGAAGGCAAGGGAGGCGGTGTAAAACATAATTTACTGATAGAGAATGCTCTTAAGATTCCAATTTAAGGGCCCTCTGTCCCTGAGCATGTCACAGTCATCCCTGTAGTTGTCTTCCATCTTTCTTTTCCACACTATTAAACACCCACCTTTGTTGCAAATAAATAAATAATGGCTGTGTGGAGGTGGTACACAATGTGCCTAAAGGGAACAAAACCCTGTCACTGGGTATTCAAGCTCTAAAACAGTGTTTGCAAACAGCCAAACACACCAGACAGTAATTTGTGACACTTTGATTGCACTGGAATAATGTGCTACTACCACATGCGAAACCTGCTCTTACCTGTTAGCTCACACTGATGCGCATGGATGTAGCGTAATCATCACCTCTGTGTTTTCTAAGGGGAAAAATATCTCATTCACACACAAAAACAAGAAACAACTTTCTTGTGAAGAAAGTATCCCCCTGCACAGCAGCTAATCATGTGAGATTCAAGCAAGTTGGGGGTTGGTCGTGTTTTAGAAATGAGGGAACACAAAAGGGGTTGGTTTAATTCAGCCTGTTACACTTTACTGTTTGTGCCAGCCTAAAAATAGGAGAACATTTTTACTGAAATGTTAATTCAGATAATGTCACCAGATACTTTTGATCCTCCTTTATTCAAAGTTAATATGCCTGTGAAGGTTCTCAGACATCCAGGTCGCAGTATGTTTAAAAATGGCAACTGGCCTTTTTTAAACGCTTTTTGGAAATGTCAAAGTGAATGCAGATTTGTCTCTGCACCGCAGCTATTTTTTTTTTTTTGTCGATGTGATTAACACACAATGTGAGCCTCAGCCTGACCCAGAGAAGCAGCACCATGGATGGTAAGCAGAAACGGACTTCCCCGAGGAGAAGCAGATAAACCAATGCTCCTGTGAATGGCTAGCTCAGCTTCAAAGGCCTCATCAGGTGGGACAAAGCCACCTGCATTTACTGCCGGCCCGAACCGACCTACCACCAGAGCACCTGAAGTCACAAACACCCCCTGCCAACTCAGAGCTGATATAAAGAACCGTCCTCCAACTCGCCAAAGGCAGTCTACAGGCATCTTGGAATGTAGACCAAACCTACCTTTTGAGCACGCTATACCTTTGAGGTTATTCTGATATTATGAAGAATATTCTTTGCCATGCTTGTCAGTGTGTTGGTTGTTTCAATAATAACATGCATAAAATATATTTTTGTCCACTTTGTTGATAAAATATATTCCTCGTGGTGCATTTAGTGTGATTTATTTGCATTAATCACAGGTTAACTACGGGAATCATGCGATTAATCGCAATTCAATATTTTAATCTTTTGACAGCTGTATTTAAAATGTGTGTAAAGTGGCTTGCAATGAACAACTTTATACTTGATTTAACATCAGTTTTGGGTGTACAGCTAGTTTCAACTGCCCTCAAATATCCAGAATGAAGGATGATGTCTTTGTTATACATCAGATAGCGTAAAATAAATTCAGCAGCAAAGGTCCCAAGACTAGAACTACAGATTTTAGTTACTATAAGTAATTTTTCGAAGACTGGCTTGCTGCTTGCTGTCCACACTTTGAGGGGCCCTTCGAGAGAATAATATAAAATCATACATGGTCACCTGTAAAACCAAATGCAGATTTGCTATTCTTTTTGAGAAACACACTACACAAGGCCCATGTCGAATATTTCATTCCTGAGTAGTCATGCTCTTTGAAGCTCCACCAAGCTCCATTCAAGAGGATTTATGTCTTATGTGAGTTACACGGAACCAAAGGAAAACAAAGAGATTCTTTGGCTCTCCAAGTTGAATATAAATGGCCACATTTCCATGTTTGAACTCATATATTTCGGACATGGTAATTCTGATATCAGCAAATAGCTTGGGGAATAACAAAAAAGTTATAAAATCAGACCTTGTTTTTAGCTGTCCTGTCTCCCTCTTGGATTACTACTTGTAAACTTCTTCATAAAGGCTTGATAACGCTAGTCATAATGCACTGATGCGGTGAGTGATGATTATCTTATATGAGCCCTATCTTGTTCATCTAGTGCATTTCCCCTCTCTACGGTTCCTCCAGTAAACTTCCTCTCTGACAATACATCATAACAATAGGCAGTCCAGCAGCCGTAGCTTTAAGGAATAGCACTATCACGTCCTTATATCCTCTCCCTGCACTTGAAACTAGGCATGATGCATAGAGTGGATTGCCACAGCTGACATAAAATTCAGTATATCAAATAAGCTCAGCACGGCAGCCCAGCAGCATGTCTCCAGGTAACAGTACTTCAGACGGGTGGAGATGTATCTTACTGATCCTCTGCAAGGCATGAACAGAGATGAAAGAACATGATTCCTGTTCAGGTAAGTAAGTAAATGTATCACAACTGCCAAAGAGTCCCAGGAGAGTAGGAGGTATCACTCCTCCCCCGTCCTGGTGGACCTGAACACGCTTTGTTAAAACGCTTTTCTTTTTTTTTTTTTTGATGACAACGATGTAGCATTAAATATATTCCAACAAATGCTTTCGTCTTTTTTTGATGGCTTTTGAATATGTGTGCAGTTTGCAAATGCATGTCTTTAAATATGCGTTTGGAGATGGTGCCCTGAAATTTCTTGCTATCTCAAACAACACAAGTTAAAACACAATTTTGAAAGCATATACTGATCGTATGTATAGGGAATTCCAGTGGTTTTGGATGTGGCACTAATTGGCTTTTTCCATCATTCTTAGATTGGATTTTATGCAACATGAACAACATGACACTGCAAACAGCAGGGCTCGGTGAAAGGAGCCAGTTAGCTCACTCCACAGTGGGTGTGTCCCCCGCAGCTCTTCATCTAACAGCTCACTGTGGCCGCTTCCCTTTGTTCAGTTGCTCCTTTCAATGTTTCCATTGTTTTTATATGCACCAATCGAAAATCAGTTCAGCTTACATCAGCCGCACTCTCCTAAACCATAATTTTCTGGGACAATTAGCAGGAACAGAAATCAGCCTGTGAAAGTTACCACTGGCATGCAATTCATGGGAATGCTAATATGTAATTAGGGCTCAGTCAACATTGTGTTACCATGTTCAGCAAGAGATGATGAATTAACAGGTATTCATTTCAAGGGTAATCTTTAAGGCTGCCACTTTAAAGTATCAACCATTTGACGAGTGAGGCACGTGGAATATGTTTGATTTAATCCTGTTTCAAGTCAGAGAGTGGGCTATTGATTATTGAACAAATTTAAATAAGCCCACTCACTGAAACCCCATATTAGCTGATGGATAGAGAATATAAAAATCAACCTTTTCTCTTTTTGCTACATCGATGCAAGCAAACACTAATATTTGAAGAGATATTATGGTCTTGTCTTGTTCAGTTGAATCATTTATTTTCAAAGGCACTGTATCTAAAACAACAGTTGACCTTACTGGAATAATACTGCTTTTTTGAATATGTTTAACTGTAGAATTGTGTCCACACGCTTGTTTTTTATTTGCACTGAAAGATGGAGGTGTTCTTCTTTAGTTAATGCGATCACTAATATTTAAACTGTATTTCACACTGAAGCTAAAGCATCATACTACAGTTTATTAGACTGTGGCACAGTAACGAATGTGCAAATATTTGCTTCTGACAAACAGGCCTGACTCAGCTTGAGGTGTTCCCCAATTAGCCTAAGATTGTCAGTCACACCCTGCCAAGGTATAACAGCTTCTGCTTTTGTATTTTCATTGTCACAGAGATGCATATGGTTTACTGGGGTAATGAGATTACATTTTGCTGTATATATAAACTCCACATGAAGGAGGGACTCATGTGGAGAATATGCTGGAGGTGAGATATTTCACACCCATAATGAGGAGAAAGTTTGTCTATTTGTAATACTGACACGCAATAGGAGTCTCATTACCCGCATACTGATGATAATAATTATATATAACGTACGCCGATCAGGAATAACATTAAAACCACTAACAGCAGAAGTGAATAACATTGACGAACTTGTGACAACACAATGTTTTGCGGGGGAACTTTTGGACCTGGTATTAATGTGGATGTTACTTGGACACCTTAACCTCAGAGCAATGAGATTCCTTGATGGCAGCAGCCATCACCAGCAGGATGCAGCCTGACACAAACACACACACAGAAACAATTTAGGAACAACTAAAAAAAAATCAAAAAACAAACAAACAAACAAAAAAAAACACATGAAAAACAGCACAAGATGTTGACCTGGCCTCTAAATTCACTACATCCCAAACTGATAGAGTATCTGTAGGATGCATTGAAACCAGCCTGATCCCAAGAGGACCCTCCCCTCAACCCATAAGACCCAAAGGCCCTCATTAACTACACCACAGAAGACCCATATCTATTTTCTGATGAGTCACGATTGTTTTGGAAGACTTACATAATATTAGGAAGGTAGTCATAATGTTATGCCTGATTAGTGTATGATACATATGAAATATAAATCGAATTGTAACCAAGTTCACAAGTTGTCAGACCCTGACCACTTTCCTCTGTTTCCTCTCTGTGAGCTTTGTAAGGACACAAATGACTGCAGGGAACCACTGTGGATAAATTCCTCTCGTTTCATTTTTTTCTTTCCTTTCTTTTCTTTTTTTTTTTTTTTTTAGCTTGGTAGCATCAGCGGCAGAAAAACAGAGACTCCAGAGCCGAGAATCACAGACGAATGGAAAAGTCCAGACAATTCCCCGCATTCAGCGACAGAGACGAGTGGGTCACTTAACCCTAGGCACTATGCTGCGGCCGCGTGGCTTTGAGAATCTCATCTGGAGCAGAGGGGTCCGGCTCCAACAGTAACATGAGTGCTCAGAGTAATTAATAACATTATGTTCTGTAATTACCTTCTATGTGTCCCCCACGGCCCTGGGGAACAGAACTGCAGCTAATGGGAGCAATACTTCAGGTTTACAGAGCAGCCACAGTGACCAGGAGTCTAAGAATGACCCAATTACGTTTCTGCTTTAAGAGGAAAAAACTTCTCCCCAGAAACTACAGCACAATCCTCTTGGTTTTATATTTATATATATAATCCAGATAAATAGAAAACAGGTGTGCACCAAGTCTGTGTATTTATATTTGTATTAAATTTATTGTACGGCATGTGAGAGTGGTAATTAAAATTTAGTACTGTGGCTCTCAGACGCACGTAAAGTTCCTCTGGAGAAAGATGCTTAACCCATCAGTTACTCTCCCAACCGCATTTGTCTACCCCCCCTCCATCACGATAAAAAGGGACATAGATAGCCGTGGGAGTTTGGCTTCCCCGGGTCTCATCATTAGTGCAGCGGTTCAGCCAAGCAGCACGATACAGACACCAAAGCGGCATCACCTTCGCATTTAAAGCGAACACATCATCCGGTCTGGAAAAGCAACTCTTCCTTCGTGGTAATGAACACAACATTTGCATTTTTATAGCCGTTAAAGGAACGGGGCATGAAACCACCCAGCGTGTGTAAAAAAATTAGATTTTCTGTTCCGCGCTCCTTGTTCAACCTTGTGTTTCCTTTTCACAAGCGAACGCCGAAACATATTGGGATCCCTTAATGCGGAATATTTCTAATCGGGGTTAATCACTGTGTTGTTTGTGGCAGATCCTCGCTTCGGAGAACGCAACAAGTTTCCAAAGGTCAAATTCATCAATATTTCCTGTGTTCAATTAATTAGGCATTTGAACTTTTCTTAGAACGATTGCATAATAAGGAGATTATTTAGAAGGAATAGAAAGACAGCGCTTACAGAGTTGTAACAGGAGTGAGACAAATGAAGATAACCATTGACCTGAGCTTTATTATGGGTGTCACATACAATTAACCCAAAGAAATGTGCTTGGCTATGGGGATCTTTTGTTCAGATTAAGGGCGCAGAGGCAGAGGCAGAGGCTCCAGCGGGGATACACTTAGAGCAAGGATGCTCTGCCTCTCTATAAAACTTAATGTTTAAACTCTTTGGCTGATATCTTCACTCCAAAAAAGGCCTTCCTGTATTTTAATTAGGACAGAACAGAGTAACACTAAAATGTCGTGTAGATCGTGAGGCTGTACTGGAAACGATGACGGAACATAAACTAATATTACATGAATGGCATTGAGGAGCACTCAGTCAGTACATCAAGTCATTTCACTGGGCCTGCCCCACCAAATATATATGTATAAATAGTGTTCACAGTTCCATTCATTAGAGCGCTTATGTTCCATTTGATTTACTGCTAATGGGCTAGCACAGGAAACCATGACTCTGTATGACATTGCCGGTGATGATAATGATAAAACCTCACTTGATCTTTCCGTATTGGTTGGGATGTTTACAGGCGGCGTGATGGAGAAACTGCAGACCACCTGGGCCGAAACGAGACAGATGAAAATTGATGATGCCCCTGAATCATAAAGCTACTCATAGGAAATACAATAGAGCCTTGTGAGTGTGCACAACAAGCATGATATCAAGAGCTTTTACGGGCGCGCTCGTGCTCAGTGTCTCTTTTGTTTCTGCATGCTGCCCTTGGTGCAAGCTTTATGTTTATGCAGGGACCCTGCTGAGGAGAGGAACCTCAACAACAGCCTGAATTAATTTGAAAAAAAAAAAAAAAAGCCTGAACAACCTCATTAAAAGAGCAATTGTCTCTTGTAACCTTGGTCGGGCTGGATTCAATTAAACTTTGCGTATAGATAACATATATATGTATATAATTTATATTATATTTTTTATATAATTTATTGTAGTAACTCTGCATTGGAAGCATATTTGCAGTTGTGGTTTTAAGTTAATATCATATAATTTACCGTGCACATATGCCCAGCACTGTGCAATATTGCCATTATTAATAACAGATGAGCAACACTGCAAATAGAGTGTAACAATTTCCTTCACTGGGGGGGTGATTAAAATCATGGAGACAGTGAAATATATTGTCTGGAAAACTTATCCAGATGGTGAGATGACTCATTGGGTATCTACAATGGGAAAAGTTTATTTTGTGCGCTCAGTGACTTCAAGAAGTCCTGTATAAAAAAAATATAAAAAAAACTATGACAGTCAGAATACCTGCCTATCATAGTTTTAAGGAGTCTGAGATCTCTTGGTGTGTGCCAAAGTGATGCAGTGACTGACAGATCAACTTTAGCGCACTGCACCAATTTTGTAGCTCTCCATTTACTCACAGATACACCCTTACGTGCAGTCCTCAAACGAGCCAACAACACGTTGCGTCTGGGTGATGAAGCTAGGTGTTTCAAGTTCTTGAAGAGAAGGACTACAGTAAAAGTCACCAAGAACAAAAAAAAACAGAGAATGAAGAACCACAAATAAAAAAGTGGCGCAATGGTACCAGTAGCCTACATTAGCCTTTTCTGCAGCAGAGGCAAAGCGAAACATTGAACAACAACCTATGCTGTCAGTTATTCCACTTAGATTGGACAGCATGTGGTAGCAGCCAGCTGAAACGGGCAGTTGGCAAAGCTCTGCCTAGTGTAAGTCACAAGTAACATAAGATGCAAGACGTTTATTTGTCCCACGTATGGGATATTACCTTGTCACAGTAGCGCAGAATTAGGTAAGAAATATGTACAAAGCACAATAAAAGACAATACGAACTACTCAGCAGTTGTGTGTAATTGTCTAAAGTAGGTGTCACCTCAGGTAGCTAGCTAGTTAGCTGCCTGCCTTAGCTGCACCTTTCTGCCCATTTTAGATTACGGCACTGCCACAGTGGCGCGGGCTGGTGTCACCCCACTGAGGCTTCTTCCATCTTTACGTGCACTCAATGGTTTTTATGCAGTCAATGGTTCTGCTCCAGTTTGCTTTATTGTCCTGTTTTCATCTTGTCTGCCTGGTGTCGCTTGTGGTATACTAGAAAATACTGTTGGCACGAAACAATAGATTCATTTTCATGACAGTTTCACGATCCATGGTGAAGCCGGGTTGGGTATACAGACACAATAAAAGTCCTTAATGAACAGTTTCTAACCACTTCTAGGGTGGCTTTTGATCTTTACTAACAGCCTGGTGCAGTTACTTTAACTAAAAATGTTGTGCTTGAATTAGAAATACAGACCGGCCTCTTATATAAGCTACTCCAAGTAAAATGCCTGTTACCTTCTGCATTTAGGTAAATGAAAATAAAGACTACACTATTGGTACATATGTCACTGAGAAATTCAAGTAGATCAAATCATACCTCTGCAGCAAAACTGCTTGATGCCAATAATCACAAAAACAACAACATCCGTACAGGTGTCACATGCAGATGTCAAAATGATAACATGTAATTTCATGCTAATTGACAACAATGTCATACAACTGCATGGCGGTCACAAATGTGAAATTATGCACCGTCCGTGAGCAGGAGAAGGTAACAGATGTTTCAGTGATTTCTGACATTGAGTGACCTCCCTCGCACCCACGCACCAGCAAACAGAACTCCTGCCACCTACACTGCCCAATGAGCAGCCCAGCTTTCTTGCATAGAAGATTTATGCATATTTGTTGAGTATACCACCGTCATGTATTAGGGCACTGAGGGTGACATAGGCACTGCAGGCACACGGCGAGACAAAAGCACGTGCTGTACTATCTATTTCGAATTTTCAGCTAGATATAAAAGATGGGGGAAGTGAAACGAAGAACAACCTTGATTTTGGGCATCTGGTATGCAGGTGCATGCATTTTATATCATCAGGTGAGGAGGTGGGATTACTTGGCAGTAGCACGGTTCATGTAGTGTGGTTATTTTGCCTTGGAAATAAATCAAGCTATGCTAGGCAGAGAGGTCTCTTAGATTTAGTGCAATTTAAGAGAACAAAACATGTGCACCTGCTAACTACGTACATTTTTCCCCTGTCAATATTCTTTGGAATGATGAGCTGGCATTTTTATAATATTCAGTTAATAGCAAAACAATGAGAAGCAGACCACTTAGGTGGATCCCTGTTATTTTGGAGTCCATGCACAATTTTTTCTTGATGAAAAGTTGGTCTGGAACCCCTCCACAGAGGACCGATCGTGCTCCAGCAAAGATCTGCCTGGCCAATCCACCAGGGTGGGCTTTATGCGGTGATGGATCGGAGAGTAGCATTGACAAAGTGTTAAAACCCTGGTTTAAAAGGTATTACTAGTGAAACACAGGGCAGCCATTAGAGAGAAAGAGAAACTTAGAAGGCAAACATAGATGTAAACAATGCTGGTTTTAAGAGTTTCAGTAAGTTAAGTGTATTTTGGTAAGTCGCAGTAATTAGCTCCACAGGGGAACCTTTACATCTTAATGTTCTTTTAGAGGATATAATGATTGCCCCTTTTGGTGTACCACACAGTATAGTACGTAGTACATAGGAGTCAATGATAAAGGTAGCAATCTACTCCGAAGTATGGTATTAAGTGTTGTCCAAAACACAGGTTCAAAGGACCTAATGGGCTATTTACAGGTAATATGTCTTGCTATATTACTAATGATGCACCTGAAAACATGTCACATGCTAAAATGAAAAAAGGCAATGAGCCATTTAACGAATGACTTGCTGAACTGACGAATGATGAAACTTCTTCCAGAATAAGGATGAATGTATCTGACATGGAGGAGTTATTGCTTAGAATTAAAGTCAAATGATGAATCAAAACAATAATATACAACCTTTGGCATACCATATGCAGAAAGAAGGGACACATATGGTTTCTGTTAAACATAAAAAAGCATAAAATTGCATCTTAATGATCTTTTGTTCATTTCGTTCCAATTTTTCTGTCCAAGTTGTCAAAGTTTGGCAGAGAGGAGTTGTCTCTTCCTTGAGTTGCCCTTGTAACTTGGAACTTGCTGACTGATAAATGACCACAGAGGAGCCATCAGACCTGGAAGATAGGGCCTGAGCTGAGTTGTTGGGTGGACTGTAACGGCCGTGCTGGGGACATTAAGGAGAAAGCATCCTTACAGTAGTGGCTATATTCCCTGATCCTTTTGGCTCCTTCTCAGGCACAACACAAAGATTTTGTTGAATGATTATCAGATAAAAGAAAAAGAAAAAAGTCTGTTATCCTCAAACACCACAGATCACCACGGAGGCCCAAACTTGTCATTCAGAAACCTTTCCCAGTTTAATGACAGCATCCTTTGTAAGGGTGTGGCTGTAGAGTTCTATGCTTGTTCCATGACATGACTTTGTAGCGTCTCCACAACAATATGTGAAATATCCATGCACCTGTCTGCAGGATTAAACTAAATTTGCCTTGTATGTTTGAACCTGGATTACAACAAACCACTAAGGCCCTGGAATTAATATCAAGTCCTGGGTAATTTGAGCAAAAAGTGCAATGTACACATGTGAACACACGCAATAATCTTTTAAGATCTCACCACTTTCTGTCTTTTCATAAACCCAGGATAATATAATGACCAAACACATGAAGCCTTGAGAAAAAAGCATGACAGGGGAACTGCATCTTAAAAGTGACGACGGATTTGTGTCAAGATTAAAAATCAAAAAGGACATTATCCTTGCTCCAGGTGCATGTTTCTGAACTCACTCATCAAGAAACCAGGCTTAGAGCTTAGAAAACTGCATTGAGAGGATCCTAAACTCAAAGAAAATCTTCACAGTTTTAATTATTTTGTAATGAATTATTTAAATATCACTTGATCATTTAATCACGGGACATATATTAAGAATGAAACTGTGTCTAAGTACATGACTAAATACTTTACTTAAAGTAGACAACATGCTTATTAGGGCATTTGTCTTGATAGCTAAAAGTATATGTATTTTTGTATGTTTTTGATATTTTGTCCTGTAGAAGGCATTGCACAGGACATGGCATGTGTTTACAGGACAACTATGATTTCATCTACATTTACCTTTTGACAATGTCAGAAAAGTCAAGGTCAGAGTATAATGTGTGAAGCAGAAAACAGAACAGAAGGAAGAAACGATGACAAAGTATCAGTGTTATTATGAGCCATAATTGAATTCTACCAAGATAATGGAAAAACAAAAAGGAATTGGATATCGACATCACCACATTTCAAAGGAAAACCTCCTGCTAACTAGGTGAAGTAATTTAACAATTTTTACACTCAAATTGAGCATAGCGTTAGTTCTGGCAGGTCACCAAGCCCAAATTAATGGTTACAGCCAGCAGCTGCTTCAGTCACGTGAGGTCACAGCCGACCTCCTCACAGCCTCCTATTGGACAGTTGCGTTCAGTGCACCCCATTTAAATACCCCCTACCTTGGGCTCTCTCTCTGCTTCCTCTGCTAGTCTTTCAGCAACCCACCTCATCCCCAGCTCCTGCATTGTGCTACATCTATCCAGTATCATGGTCCATGATATCTCATTATCACCCTTTTTAGATTCTACATGTTTGCTTTAGTCAGATGTGCATAAGTGTCTATGATCTAGTTTCTCCTGCTGCTACCTGTGCTACCCGGCCTGCCTTAGACAGATGGGTCTGAGTTGGGTTCTTTAGGTTTCAGGCCGTTTTTGTAAAACGTTGTATTGTTATTGGGGCTATATAAATTAATCAAATTGAACTGAATTGCATCTCAATGCTTTTCTGGTTCTGGCAGGTGATTCTTTGCTGCTGCAGACCCTGTTGTAGCCTTTGATAATGGCTTGTGACGGGTGGGAAGGTGTGCTCCGGCACGTGGAAGAGAAAGGGGTCCCAGAACAGAATCATACCACAGCAAATATAACCAAATAAATAAAGTTTAATTTTGACAAAGTGATCCTTACTGCAGTGCTATTTTAGGCAGCTTAAAAGTTTAGCTGTTCTGTGCTTTACTGTGGTGGACTTAAGTCCCCATGGGGACTATTAAGTCTAAGAGGCACTTCAGCTAGAACACAGGGAAATATTTAGCAAATCCAAGAAGAGACGGTGATTGAATTCTGAAGGAAGGCAGCACGGACTGCACCGGATGGATATAAATACCTGGGCATTCACCTGAACTATAAACTGGACTGGTTGGACAGTGCTAATTTCCTGTACAACAAAAGTCACAAAGTTGCCTGCACCTGCTAAGGACAATACTCAGGACTTTTAATGAGGGGCAAAAAAAGACTGGGCAAGGCTGATCAAGGGGGCTATCTCATCACCTGCCTTAAGTTGTATTCTTATGTAAGGGGTAAGTATTACCCCTGGACAAGTTGTTTTGGTCCACATAGTTGGCATTGGTGGTTCTGAAAAGCACCCATCTTTTTTTTTTTTTTTTTTTAAATTTCTCTCTCCCGTACAGCTTTTCAGCTATCCGGACTGCCGTGTAGCTCAGTACATTTTGTCTCGTCAGGAAAAGACTCTATTAGATGAGTGGAAGATGATGGGACTGTGGACTGCAGTGTCTCGGCAAACTGAATGAGGATAGCTTTCAGTCTGAAAGCTAAGGAAGTGTGGAGAAACTGAAGGGTCAGAACTGAGACATTCATCTACTCATGAAATGAAAACTCAGTAAAGAGAAGACCGGAGTGGTCTTGCAGTCACATAGCACCGCAAAGCTCGTAGGAGGACACCAGATGAGTGTAGTCCTGAAAATACTCAGAATGGATAAATAGAAAACCCATGATATGATTAAAATGTTAAATGGCCTCAAATTATCATACATTTGTCACACCTTGCTCAATTCTCTGGTCCAACGTTTGTAACTAATACTGCTCAATTCCAATGAATTTCCGAGCTGAGGAGAGATGGAGCTTTAATTGAAGGCTGAGGTATGTGGCAGAATTGTGCACCGCTTGACGGGAACACTTACTGCCTGGACAAGTACACCTACACTCTCAGTTAGAGGGATTCATTAATCCCAGCAGTCAATGGCAGTAGAAATACTGAGAATTTCCCATGCCATATGGGGAGGTGAAGACTTGTGTGACTGTCTTTGCGGACTTGTTAAAGCCGTCATGCATGACTCTCGCCACCGAACTATATCTCATTACTGGTGCTGAAATTCCGTCCCGCCAACGATGTATTTGCCCCCAGAGGTGAGGGCGCTGATGGAAAAACAAACGCCTTGCCCTGCTGACACCAGACAAACCGACATCAGATGGAGCTTTGTGTTCTGCCTCGGGGCCTGCTGGGCTGAACAGCTGTCAGTCGAGCCGAGGACAGAGCAAGGGAAGCCCCAGGTTTACGAGCAAGCCCAACAACAAACAAGCAATCAGTACGGTGTTGATGCCTGCTTGTTTGGGAACTTAGCAGAGGAAACTTTTTATCCTTACATTAAAATTATACTGTTTTCATGTGGGTTTCAGCATAATCATGGAATATTGTCAATGTATTATAATTGTAACAATTGCATTTCTTAAGCAACTCAACACTTATGAAGATATTTTCAATGCACCCTTCAAATAAAAGGCACCAATTGAACCAGTTGTATTCAGTAAACATCCTGTGTTGGGACAATCTGCACTGAGAGGGCAATTTGGGAGCCAGTAAAGAAACTGTGATGAACAGGAAGGTCCGTAAATTCCCTTTTAACAGCTGTTCACACAACCAACTCTAGGCTGCGAATTTCTTTGGCGACGTAATACTTTCAGAAGATTTAATATTTTTCTTTCATCCCTCTTCCTATCTCACGCTCTTTTTTTTTCTCCATATCTCTTCTATTGGTTCGGGCTAAGCAATTTCAGGGATATGGAGAGGATGAAATATAGGGTTTGGGTTTTTTCTGCCCTTCCCTTTCTCTCAGAGAGCAGTTACTGTGCCAAGTTCTGAGCAGTTTCTCAATCTTTATGGCTCAGGCATTAGATTAATATTAAGGCTTTTTCGTTATTACACAGATTTAGCAATAAAACAGGAGTCCCTTTTTATCATAAAACTCTGGAAATCTAATTTCTTTGACTCAGTTACATACGCACATAATATATTTCCTACAATGCTAATTAGGCACAAGTTTAAGGCGAAACATAGCACAGCTGTTTCTCAGACAGAACATGTGCACATCCCTCCAGCACGTCCAGCAGGATGCAGGTTGAAACACAGGCTTTTAAAATTATGAGGTGGTGTTTTCTGTTTTTTTTTTTTTTTAATTATTTTTATTTTTTTTATTTAAGAGAATGTTATTAGTCTGAGCCTTTTTGTGACTTCCTGTCCATGCAGTAAATATATAATAATAATAGTAATAATAACCTTTATTTAACCAGGTTAGTCTTGAGATATAAAATCTCTTTTTAAAGAGAGACCTGGCCAAGATGGCAATAGCACATTAAAACACCAGTACATACAGTATATAAAACAATTAAAACAAAAACAAGACATAGACAAACTCATGTGCAATTTCATGGTCAAATTAATGTACCTATAACATTCGAAGGTATGTGTAGCCTCATAGATTTAACAAGACCTATAAAATCATTTAATGAAATTAAACACTGTAGCTTAAGGGTGCTCTGCAGGTCATTCCAAGCAGATGGAGCAACAAACACGAATGCTCTTTTAAACAACTCTGTAGTGGCTTTCGGGGCATTCAATAAAACAAAGTCCTGAGACCTTTAGTTTTGTTTTATGAATGCTGGGAGCCTACCTCTGAAACTATATTTTTAGTTTTAGTCAACTAAAACACTTGAACAGACATCCAGACATCATTTAATTTTCTTAAGCAAAAAAGGAACAAAGCAAAAAATAGATAAGGATATGACAAGTGTCTCCCTGGTGACTGTACCATTTAAATTCAGTGTCCAACAATGACCCCCTGCTCTCTAAGTTTCCTGTGCAGGCAAAATGACCAAACACCACTCAATAAATGAATCTATACACTATATATAAATGTGAAACAAACAACAACAAAAAAGACTTATTAGTGTCCCTGTCTTTCCCATTATTATGGCCCATGCTGTGTCCACATTTTGTGGGACGAACGCTAGCAATTGAGAAAGATTAGCATATTTGCAGCCTGCAGACACCATCATGCAGCCTGCTATCATCAAAAAACATATGAGTACCACGGCAAGTCGTTTTATGCGCTACCAATACGCATTTCATGGGCTTGGGTGTTATTTCACGGCATGCATTCTCAAAAAAGGGACCCGACCCTTGTCCTTGGCACTAGCCCTAACACATATGCCGTATCACTACATAAAACAAGCAATTTGACCTGCCCGGCAGACTCGTGGAGGCATAATGAGTTCCCAACCGAGCGAATCCTGACCAACTTTCTGTCACAATAATTTGTGGGGAGGAGAAGTCGTGGCTTTGTTTCCAGGCTAGAAATTCATTCAATGTATATCTGAATCTTTACATAACTCTGAATTGCTGTATTGACAGAAACCGGTAATTAGAAGAAATGTTTCCATACACATGCACCAAAAGCAGTCGCCTTGGCCAATGTGAGACAAGAATGTAAAGAGGGCTCCAAGGTTTATTGTCAGCTGGGTATTTTGTAATCATTCTTTTATGTCACTATGGATAGAGTTGGTCTTATTTTATGCAGTCTGGAGACGAGGACAAAGAAATGCAATAGCTGCATTCCACAATAGGCATTTAACAGATGGCATATACAAAGGACAGACTTCTTCTATAAAAGCTGAAAAGTTTTTTTTTCTTCTTCTTTTTTTCTCAAATATCTCCTATGAATCTCCCTTTAAGCCCACTAACCACCTAAATGCAAGGCATGGTTACAGTGTCTGGTCGTGAAAGTAGCTCAACTGACAGACACTACATGCAACTAATGGGCTGATTACCGAGGAAATAAATAAATAAAAACGACCTGTTTGTTGTGCACTAGTGCACACCAGGAGAAAATTGAAAGGAAACCTGCAGTGGCTGTGATTTCCCCCTTGAAATGTTCTGCTATGTTGAATGTCAGGCTGCCTGCTTTGATTGATTATGTTGCCTTTTTCCAGACTGTCCCAGTGCCCCATCACTACCCAGAGGAGCGTATGCATGGTAATATGACGTGCTGGGTGGTGCGTGACATCCAGGGACTGTCACTGGCTCCTCTGTTGTTTCGGTCCTCATCGCTGTATGCCACTCTTAGCATAATGAAGGTTTGCATTTGCTTTTTTTCTAGCCTCCCCGCCTATCTCCCCTGCAGACAGAAACATGTTTATACAAGGTCTACCTGCTGAGATCAGACATGCTGAACGTTGCATGGAGAATCCCCCTCAAGACCTCCACCCTTGGGGACACACCTAGGAAGCCTCTGAACATTTCCACCGTGCTCCCCACGCTCGAGCTGAGGAATCTCTGATGACACAGTCCTAGCCTGTTCACCTCTCTACTGGAGCCGGCCTCAGGAGGCTATACTGCTCTAATACTTACTCAGCAGGAAACGCACAGAGGGCAACATTCAGTTCCACCGTATCTATTCCTAAGCTGGATTCGTTCAGGAGGCTCAAGATGATGCGACAAAACCCAAGAGAGTTCACTTCTCCTTACACATTTGACATTTCAAGGTCAGCAACCGGCAACCACGTAATATTTAATTACACACATATGATAAACTGCCAGTTCCAGAGCTGTGCCACGGCTGCATCAATTGCTCCCATTGATTGCGCTGCAGACCATGAATAATTCCACATGTTTGCCAGGAGTATTGTTGTTGGTTCAATAATTTGCAGGGGATTGCAGCCAAAGAAAATGAGAAAATGCACAATGGTGAGGTGCACCATGGGTAGCTAATTATAGGCCCAAGGTAGACAGTTAAGGGTGCTTATAGTCACAATAACACAGCAGAGCAAATCATTATGTGCTGACTGAACTAGTTCCCTTAGATAGGGCAACGATTTGATTTGTGGCTGAAACTCTGCAAAACCTTGTTTTCTCTTGCCTTGCCTTTAGGTGTTATTATTTTAGTGAATGATTAATATTAATCAGTGATAAATTAGCCAGGGTCTAAACAAACAAATGTGCAGACGCTACATTAAAATGAAAAAAGCAGGCATTTCCATCTTGCATATTAATAATAATAATGACAGTCAAATTACATTCAAAATATGACTGGGTTATTTCAAGGTATTCTGTGGAGACTTTGGATTGTAGTAGTGCTGGGATATTTTTTATTGTTTTTTATTATTATTATAAAAAAAGTCCAAGGATGTATATGCAGATGAGGCAATATAGATATTTCTGTATAAAAATGACCCAAAACATCAGCAGATTTTCACGCAAGTCAGTAGACTGTAGCCAGAGAATCCAGTTATGCAAATGAAACTGCAATAATACACTTTTTCATTTGTTTACTCAATAAAATTAATCATTTGTACTAATCTATTAGATTCAAAAGTAAGTGAATCATTGTTTTCTGTATCTGATGTCATTAGTATGTGACTATAAACATAGACTTTTACCCCTTTCCACAGTCCAGAAGCTTCAGTTCCGAGATGTTGGTGGATTTCCTCACATCCTCACAACTGTTTGCTGTTTACACAACATTTATACTGGATTAAGTTCAGGAGTTCTCAACTGTGGATTCCAAAACATTTACTTTGTTTTCTTTTAACCATTCATTTGTAAAACGACTTGTGTGATCCAGGCCTTTGTCTTGCTGCACGACTCAATTTCTCTTCAGATTCAGCTCATGGACAGATGTTCAGACATTTTGATTTTGAATTATTGGTATCATTCAGAATTCATTCGCCCATTAATATTGGAAGGCCGAACAGGCTTCAGTTTCTGATGCTGGAATGGAGTGTTGTTTGGTCTCCAGACATGATGCCTCTCATTTAAACCCAACATTTATACTTTTGTCTCTTCCGTCCAAAAAACATTTTCCTAATCATTATTTGACGTTTCCCCACGATGTTTAGCAAACTTCTGATGGGTAGAAAAGTTCCTTCTGGAGAACAACGGCTTTGTCCTTTCCACTCTGTCATGTACGAAGTGGTTGTTATGTGTCCTCATTAACCGATGTATTATAAGTCTTTAGTTTCTTAGTTGCTTACTCTAGGTTCCATTGTGACCTCTCCAACTTTTGTGCGCTTGCTTTTGAAGTGGTCTTTCTTGGTCGACCAGTCCTGTGGAGGGTACCAGTCGTCTTAAATCTTGTTTTTGTCATCTGGTTTTGTAACCTTTTCCAGGCTGATGGGCAACAACAACTCCTTTCCAAAGGTCCTCACAGTGCTCTTTTGTCCGTGCCATCGTACACTTCCGCAAGCATGTGTTGTGAAGTTCAGACTGTGACAAATCCCTGATCTTTCTAAAGAAAATAGGGCTCTGAGCAACTCCTGAGTCCCATTAAACTGATGGAACAGATGGACTCTCATAACTAGTCCCTGAAATTAACTTGTTACTTGTTCTAGAGATTGCAGACATTTGCTGATTTCCCTAAATAAATAAATACCGCAGCATACACTCTTTAGCCTACTATACACGATATATACCTGTGTCAGCTATTATATTATCTACATTTACATTCGCCCCACTAATAATCAGAATAACAGACCAATCAGAACCAACATGCCTTATGGAATCACAACAAACTGGCCTGATCTGAAAGGATGGATTGTGGATTGAGAAGTGTGATGTTACTTATTGATCACCCATTCCAGAAAATATTAGCGCCTTGTAACCACATAAGAGTCTGATGCGATCATTTCTTTCTGATCAGAATAAAGAATTTTTTTTTTTTCTGCGGGTTATTGCACGATGTGGGATGACCATGAAGTGACAAGTTACCAGGAGGAACTTAAACATGGTGGTAGGAAAACAATAAGATGTTTAAGTAAGCGTGTCTGTATAAATTGAGTGTAGGAGAAGACTTCTGACTTGTAAAAAATGGATGTGCAATGCAGGGTTCACATTTCAGGTCTGCAAATATCTTTTGAGGAACAGAGCCGCATCACCTAGTTCAAAGGTAAGCCTTGAGGATATGCACAGACTGTAAACATACTTTTATTTATTTCCAAGAAAATGCTGTGGGTCAGTAGTGAATGCATTCTGTGAACCTATGTGGATTTACGTTATGTGCGTGAAAAAAAAAAAGAAAAAAGAAAAAAAAAAGAGTTTGACTCCATGAATCACCATGGTAACAGAGCCTCCGTTCTAATCTACAACAGGCAGTGCTGGGTGACGATGCACATTTATCTTAAAAAAATTAAAATAACAGCAGCTGTAAGGAAGAGGACATTTTAATCATTCATTCATTCATCATTCAACAGACTTAAATTTCCTTAATGGAAGTGCTGGATTCTGACTGTATATTAAATATTCAAATCTCAAATTTATTCAGCAGGAACAGGAAAGAGAAAAAAATATATATATTGAAGTCATTTATGGCAACAGTGATTTTGGGGGGGTTGAAAAAGGATCCAGGTTAAAACATTTACATGTACATTTATAGACATCCATTTTACATTTTTCCTAATCTGTCATTCTTCTTCTATCAGTCTATTGATCCACACTACATTCATCAAATTATCTCCACAATGACATACTAACTGAGATGGGAAGGTTCCATCAGCACAACCGGTCTTAACATGATAAATGATTATTCATTGATAAGTGTCTTCATTGATTTTCTTTTCTTTTTTATGTTATTTATTTACCACTGTAAAGTGGTTATCCATGCAAATGTTTCAGTGCAGGCAGACTGAATAACAGCTCCTATAATTTTACTGTGTCTGTGTATAATATTAGAATGTGAGATGTTCGATCTGTTCCCTTACACTTACCTTACTGGTAATAAAAGTAAGAAACGAGAGCCCTGGGAAACAAAGCAATATCCAACTGCGCTTTTGTTTGTTTCTCTTGACACGAACTTCTAGAGACTAATGCGGTCTATTATGACAATTGATATGAGCCGCATAAACGAGGAGATGAAATAGCGGGTCAGACAGCTCCTCCAGGCTTTGTGAGAGGAAAGGAGACAGAGAGAAACTCAGGGTTCGTTGAAGAAAACCTTGCAGCGAGTAGGTTGTGTTCGCGGATCAAGTTACCTTGGTAACTGACAAAGAGTTGAAGTGATTTCTGTTTCTGGAACCAAAATGAATCTCTTATGTCAGGGTTAATAAAATGACAGTTTTTACTGACGTTTCAGAATATAACTCTGAAGTTTTGGAGAGCAGCATGTCCAATTTTCAGAAAGCCGACTTTCAAGTTTTGGTCAGTCAACTGTACTGTGGTGAACGACATCACACATAAAAACGCAGTAGAACATAATGCTTTGCAACAATGATACAACTATTCTTCACCTGAATACATATTGTAGCTTCCAAAGGATGCTATGGAGGCTTTTCTCACTGCAACTGTGTCAGTCTTATACTTTCTAATATGCGGCTCTTGCGCAGCAAAAAAACAAAAACATAACCACAGCAACAATGTCAACTAACAGGAAGGACCTGAACAGAACATAACACTGAGATTCTCAGTACTGCAGATATGTATAGCCTAAATAAATTGGCAACATCAGTAGCATTTAATAGTACTTCACAGAATATTGTTAGTTGTAAAAACTGTATGAAACTGGATGAAGTATATTTTCAAATCCTTTCAGTTCAAGCTCAATCTTGTTGTTGTTGTTGTTACTGCTGGTGGGGGCCTTTGGGTCCTATGGGTTGAGGGGAGGGGCCTCTTTGGATCATTACACATATACTTGATCAATTTGGGATCTAGTGAATTTGGAGGCCAGTGCTGTTCTGCATGTTTGTTTGTTTTTTTTTGTTTGTTTTTTTTTTTTAGTTGTTCCTAAACCATTTTTGTGTGTGTCTTTGTCAGGCTGCATCCTGTTTAAGAATGTTGCTGCTACCAAGGAGTGTCATTACTATGGGGTGGGGGTGTCTGGTCTGGTCTAGGTGGGTGGCAAATGTCTAAGGAACATCCACATGAATGCCAGGTCCAAAAGTTTCCAGCAGAACATTGAATTGCCACAAGATGGCCAATGTTATTTACTTCTCGTGTCAGTGGTTTTAATGTTGTGGCTGGCAAATAGCAATGCGCCCAGAAAGCTTGTGACGTAGCCTCCAACTTAAAACAAGTGTAGCACTGGTGAAGCTCAACTAATCCAACGAAGAAGAGCTGGTAGCTTTATTAGCCCTTACTTTCAAAGTGGCTTCCTCCACAATGCCTGGAGGTAACAAAGAAGAGGAGGTGGGTTGTGCAGTAATAGGACTGAAAGCATCAAAGGACCGCTTGGTCTGAAGAACGTGGGCAGAAAGATCATTGCTTGTAAAGTGTGGTGTGCACAGAATGGAATGTGCGACAGAGGGACTTTGATAGCGTGGGAAAGAAGAAGTAAAATGAGAAGATTAACAGGAAGACAGCAGAATTTCATCCACAGAGGAATAAAATGCAAGACTAAACTTTTGGCATCATGTAAACTTACATTTTTGTCAAATGAATACCATGCATTGGACTTTGGATATATACGTTTAAGTGTTAACTCGTAGTATAATTAATATTAGATGGCAAATACCTTTCTTAACCATCATTTTCACAATTACTGTGAATTAAACCATCATTATATCAAAATTAATGACCCCCCCCCACCCCCTTTTTTTTTATTGTGCACCTATATTTATTCAGTGATTCATCTTTTTATTTCCTGAGGCTGCTGTGCATGTCCTGGAGGGATGCTTCCCACAAATCTACCTGATGGAGGCCGCTCTCTGTCCGTCATGCGGTGTTTCAGAGCTTCCAATTTAATTCAGACCTACTTTAGAATCAGACCGACTCTATCTTGCAGGACGCATCCTCCGGAGACAAATGTAATGGTTTAGGTCAGGCTCTGTCTTGGCATGCATGCAGAGTGCATATATAAGCAACCTCAGCACATAATGTCTCCTATTTGTCTGGCAATTATGTCTTGTGGGATCAAATAAGTCATTATAAATGACAATACTTTTGGGAGAATATGGAAAAAAAAAAAAATATATATATATATATATATATATATATATATATATATATGCAAAGCTCTCAGGAGATATTAAATGGGAGCCACATATACTGATCAGGCACAACACATTCCTGATATTGTGGAGGTATTGTTTATGCCTCCGAAACAGCTATGATTCATCAGAGAATGAACATGGGCCTTCTGAGGGTGAGGAAGGGGCCTATCAGACTTATTCCAGTGCCTACAAGAGATAGTTGATCAGTTTGGGATCTCGGGAATTAAGAGGCCAGGTCACCACCTTGTGCTGTTCTTCATGTTTCATGGTCTGTTTTACTTACTCCTGCTGTCAGTGGTTTTACTGTAGAGGTAGGTTGGTGTATTATTGAACGATATATATGCATGACGTGGCAGAGTAGCTGGATAGTGACATACAGTGCAGTTCATCATAATTCATGCAATGCAAAAACAAAGCTCATATACAGTAGCTTCAAAGTTCATGCTGATTTTTTATTTTTTTTTTTGCATTCAGGACACCGATGTATTATGACTCCACAGATTTACACTCTAATATACCCTGGTATTTGCAAATGAACCAGTCAGATGCATATTTATGCTGCCTGGGTTACACTGATAAAAAGCGCAGCGCTGGCATCCCCTTCCTTTTTTGTAATAAAACACACTCTTGTGTCATATACTTGTCCTAGTGTATCTATAGGATAACATATTTGTGACATCATTTTTTTGTGTCAGCTCTGGTTCATGCAACAGATATACATGGAATGGTTGAGGGGAAATGATGCATTTTTCTAACATAGCAGCTGTTAAAGTGAGACACATAAACATCACCTGCTCACCTCCAACACATCATCTAGGTAAACAACACCTATTACTGTGTGTGTGCTGTGGAAAACCACTCATGCTGTGTGCTTGCATCTCTAATCTGACTGCACTTGCTTGCGGCATCGCACAGCCTTTGCTACCTTACCGGCCCACTGCTTCAAAATGAAATTGCGGTCATGGTGCATTTCTAGGCTCGTTTAATATTGTGCTTTAGTTTTCCATTTTATTAAATTAAAGTATTGTGTCCCTGTACAGTGTATCGACGTTTCAGCTTTTGATCAGAAGGGATCTTTGCTTGGTAACTGTCTTTGGTAATTGGTCTACCTGTTTTGTGTGCAGATCCATGGATCCTGAATAGGGCTGTCTGTCTTTTCAGCTCTGGTTAGTCTCAATGTCAGATCCCTTACCTGCGATGTCGGAAAACAAGATGGATTGACACAAGTCAGAGTCAGGTGGGTTGGTCTGTAGACGCTGAACCAAAACGTCAGCCTGGATCAGCGTTAGTGTCTGTTTGAAGATGCATCCGTATTCCAAACAGCAATTCAACTGCTGTATTTGTTTTGTTGACAACTCTCACCTTTGAATGTGTGTTCTATGTCTATGTAATACAGGTCAGAGGGAAGTTTGCAAATGATTTAAGGTGCAAGTTGGAACTTTAAGTTTGGTGCTCTGATTGCTAAAGAAGAAAGAAGAAAAAAAGAATTGAAAATAAAAACCTGGACCGTGACTCATCAGGCTGACGGTCAGCTGTTTTCTGATGTTGGGTCTGCAGCGTGAGTATATTGCATTCATTTTTGAAGTGGATCCTGCCCTGTTGCAACTCATTGATCCTCTGTCGGTGACTTTTCAACCAAAGCATGCAAAACAACAATATGTAAATAACATATTTAAGAACATTCAGACGCACAAATATTTCCCCAGCAACATGTTCCTCTTGACTGAGCAAACTGCAGATCAACTGAGCAGCATGACTGTTTGTAGCTTTTCCTGATTTCCTAGATTTCTAGCCTCTTAGCTAAACTCCCAGTTGCCCCATTTGAATGATCAATACAGACTACTGCCATCTTCTGGTACGAAGAATTATTACTTCTCACACAAGTTCAGAATTTACACTGCCTGGCCAAACAACAAGTTGCCACCTGGATTTAACTAAGGAAACAGGTATGAGCCTCCTCCGAGATAATTAGGATGGAAAAGGTGATTGTCTTTCAGCTGGCAACAATTTATGCAACTGATACAATCCGTAGCTTCTTATTTCTTAGATACATAGAACCATGTCAAAAGACACATCTTGTGGTTGTGGAAAAGATGTTAGAAGTTTCTCTGCTTGATGCATCTCACTGATTTGATACTTCTCAAACCGACAAAGGTGACTGAAGCAGAAACTACTAAAACTGGGTTAAGAACGGTACAATGCATTATTAAAAACTGGAAGGGTAGAACCATTATCTTTGAGGAAGAAATGTGGTCAGAAAAAAAACGTTATTGATCGTGATTGGCCATCACTTAAACATTTGGGGAAATCAAATGGAAGAAAAACAACAGTAGAACTCAGAACTATAGTGAAACTAAGAGCATTTCCACTTGTAAAATGCGAAGGGGACTCATGGGTGATGGGCCCATCAGGCCAAGAAGAGAGGCAGATGAAGTGATGCACACATCATGCCTAGTGCCTACTGTACAAGCCTCTGGGGTTACTAGAGCTGGGCAGTTGATCAGGTCTAGGTTCAGCAACATTATGCCCAAAGAATGAGATCAGCTGACTACCTGAATGACCAGGTTATTCCATCAATGTTTTTTTTTCTTCACTGATGGCATGGCCATATTCCAAGATGACAATGCTAGAATTCATCGGTTTCAAATTGTAAAAGGGTGGTTCAGCAAGCATAAGACATCATTTTCACACATGGATTGGACACCCCAGAGTCCTGAACCCCTGCCGAGAAACTTTGGGATGTGCTGGAGAAGGCTCTGTGCAGTGGTCAGACCATCATCAATACGAAATCTTGGTGAAAAATTAATGCAACACTGGATGGAAATAAATTTTGCAACATTGCAGAAGCATATCAAAACAATGCTAAAGTGAATGCTACTGTAATCAAAGCTAAAGGCGGTCCAATGAATAGGGTAGGAGGTTAGGAATAATAATAATATAGTCATTCTGTTATTTCAGGTCATTTCAGATTGACTATTTTTCCTAACCAAGATCTGATGTCTAAAACTTATTCACCACAGTCACATAGTGCTGTGTTACCCTCTGCTGCACCATCTTTACTAACATGGACAGCAATGCCCTTAATTCAAAGGTATTCGTCAGAAAAGCAAGGCAGATTCCTCAGGACAGAGATGCATTGAACACCAGCTGATTTCCCCCTGATGTTTCTGGCAATGGAGTCACTTATTATCAGTCATATGGAGGGAGAGCAGAGTCTCTGGTGAGGAAGCAGACTTAGAGGGAGGGATTGAAGGAAGCTGACAGTGCAGCCTGCGGCAAGGGGATGTCAAGCTGGGTCAGCAGCTCCACTTGGAGATACACACTGCTGAATGGAGGAGACAGGGAGCTCCTGGTGTTCACACGGAGGAGGGTGATCCATCTCCTGTTAAGGCCTAGTACTCATTTCCCAACCAGAGAATGCAGCTGCTGCTGCTGCTGCACGAATAAGGATGGCCTGGCTCAGATTAGTATTTATCGCTCACGCCGAGGGTCCAGAGTTGGGCTCACTCTGACAGGGAGGAGCGGGTTACTAAAAACACCCGTCTGATGGAGGAAAGGATAGCCAGACATACCAAACAGGTTGAGGTGTAGGTTTAGACAGAGAGACAATGTAAAGGTCACTCTCAGATGTAAAGGCAGACTGAAACAGAGAGGCAGGATTGCTGCCGTCACTGGGATTTCTGTCACTGGTTCAAAATACAGAATATAGATGACTCAGTGGCAAGCATTCATTGTCTGAAAGAGCGTTTATAGGGCAGCTGTAAAGGCGTACAAACGCGTGGGTTTGTACACGCTATCTGTCCAAAAGCAGATATTTGTACACCCTTTCTGTCCTCGTCTTATTTTAGAAGACCTGCCATGCTCTTTGACATCTGTGTAATTTATGTGCGGCACATTTCTCAAATCTGGGACTGCACACTGTGGGCACACATTGTTCATGCTGGCAGCAGGTTCACTCTAGGAGCGAAATATCATCAGTAAGGATTGTCAAACCTGGGAGAGTCTTTAAATTTTGAATTATTTTGTTGTGGGTTTCAAGTAGATGAAAAAAATGCATATCAAACTGAATATGATATGCAAATTTGGCATTTTGGCAGCTGTTATTCTTTTTTTATGTAAACTAGGTTGTAACGTAGGTTTGGAGAGCCAGTACAGCAGCATTAGTGGTGGCATTAATGGTATTATTAGAGGTAGTTATGTTCCCTTTCTTTCTCTGTGTCTGTTCATGCCTGTGGCAGCTGGATATGGCCTCTGTTGATAATTAATCAAGACAAGTTCTGGCATGGGCAGAGGAGTCTGTTCTGTTAGGGGTGCAGTGTGTAGTGACCCGTCGACTAATAAGGTCCCTTGAGGTGAAACTGCATCAGAGCGTTAGAGGCCTGAAATTCCAAATCTTGCACTCGTCTTTCCCTTCCCTTGGGAGCAAGTACAAAGACTAAAGGCTTGCATGCCTATGATTTGAAGCGCATAATTTATTCAGTTTATCTAATTGTTCTGTCAGTCTATCTTCCGGGTTTGCTGTCTGTCCCTCCGTGCCATGGCATCCGACAAAGTGGCAAACAGTAATGAGAAATGACTGCAAGAATAGGTTGAAGAATTGTTAGAAGACTGACAAATAGTATACTTACAGCTTTATGAAAGAAAGCTGATGTTTTAGTCTTAGATACATACTTATATAAAAGAACAAGCAAACTTCACTGACAGAGAAATTGCTCCAAATCCAACAAACTTACGTATGCGATTAACAGTGCAGAGGTGGAATCCCTGGTGGTCTATTGTATGACTTCATTTGCTTTTTAAGGCCTTCACAAAAGGTTGTGAGATCTTGGGGAAGTATTCACACATATTTTTTATGATCCCCACTGCAATGTATTTCATCAGTGTTCCATCATCTAAAGATAAAACACTGGTCTCTGCTGAGAAAGAGATGAACAAAAAAAACACCATACTTGGAAAGGGTTGTCAGACGGACATTCAGATATCTCCCTTGTCAGCGGGTGACCTAGAAATATGGAGTTGTAATAATTACTATGTAAACTCTGTAGTTAACTTCTAGTCCAAATGAACTCTCCAGTGCTTGGTCTTGGTGTCAGATAGACCACTCTTGAGACATGTTAGAGAGGCTAAGCCAACACTTTAAGCCCCTGAAGTGTTACCAAGCCCGAACTCTAATTGACACTCTGATCTTTCCGATGAATAAAACATAGCCCGAGACAAAACTTTGCACTGATGAACTCGTACACATAATTACATAAGACAGTGTAAACTTAAGCATCCAAAACTCCTGGAGCCAAATACTGCTTTGACGTTCAAAAGCTGTTTTCCTTGTGGGTGGAACACCTGACGTGGTAAGGAGAGGTTCCTTTGTGTAAGCACACATTTCAATTAGACCTTACACAGAATACCTTTAAACAGGTGTCTTCAATGTTTTACAGGCCAAGGACCCACAAGTTGATGGAGAGATTAAGTAGGGACCCCTACCTACTATATGTGTTCTACATTAAACTCAGCCTAGTGCGATATATAAATATATTATTATCATTTTGCATTCATTTTACACCCATTGCAGATGAATGTTTCAGTCGCTATTGTTGAAAGTGGAAATTGAAGTAGAAACAAAATTAACCAGACACAGTGCCGTCCAGTGTCTAGTGGGTGGTGTTTTCATAGAGTGAGCCAGACTGACAAGCTGTGACAACGGCGTAAAAATGTGGACCCAACATGCTGCCACCAGAAGAACGGTTATCAAGGAATCTTTATTTTAGCGAGGAGGCCGCGGGAACGGGAAAACAGGTGAGTCCGAGATCCGGGGGTAAGCTGAGCGGCAGACGAGGACTGAGTCAGTGCATTTACATGCACGTGAAAAAAACAAATTATTGCCTTGAGAGTTCGTTTGGTAAGTTGGCAACAAGAAGCATACGTCATTATTTGTTTTATTCTAGCCATAGGGAGTAACATTTGTCCATTTGTTGTGCTCTAGATAATTCTTTACATGAGGTGGAGGCCTCGGAGGAAATGGAAGAGATGGCGGCGGAGGCCTCCGATGGATTGAGGGATACGAGCAGGCCTCAAACTCTGCATTTCCCGAGTGAGTTCACTTGTATTTCAGCAGCATATGACCGTGCCTGCACGATTTGGTTTCATAGCCTAGGCCCCTATAATTTATTAATTGCAACTCATGTGGGAACTCTTTTTGCAGGACCATCACAAAGGCCATCGGGAAGGGGATGCCATGTTGCCGGCAGGAAAAGCATATTAGAACAGATGGAAAGCATTCTGGCGACGTGGACACAGCAGCTCCAGGAAAGCCAGAAAGGGAGGAACGCCTGGAGACACTTAGCGCCTCCTAGTGTGGAGGAGGAGGACATGCTCGCGTGAATAATTCGAATTTCCCTGCTGCATGTAAACTAGGACAAGGGCTGTAGTCAGAAATTCAAATTATTCAGAGGAGGGAATAATTCGTTTTTTTCACGTGCATGTAAACGCACTGAGTGAGGAGGAAGGAATGGTAGCGATCGGGGTAGGGAGCGGATCCAGAGTGTCAGCTTGCTGAACAGAGCCAGAGTCTGTGGCAGAAGGAACAGAATGCGGGTTACAAGAAAAAGTAGACAAAAACACGAGGGAGACTTGAGCTTGAGGAAAACGCTTCACAGAGACGAGGGAATAAATCTAGAACGTGAGCCAACAGTTTTACCGCACTGAGACCTGCAAAGATGTGCCGACGAGTGAGTGAAGAACCGGTGTATTTAAGCTGTCGGGTAATGAGTCAATGAAGAACAGGTGTGTGCCCTGCAGCTGCTGACCACGCCTGGAAACGCCCCTACGAGCAAAAAGCAGGGAGGGGAGGGGAACACAGCAGGAGAGCCTGGATGTGGCTATGACACAAGTGCACAAGAAGCATGACCGTGTGCAGAAGCGTAATTACGGTTTTAGTTTAATGACCACAATCGGCCACAACTGAGGCTGCAGATGCTTGAAGGAAGAAACCCCGGTACAGCTGCAGAGGTTCACCATGTCTCACCATTATCTTTTTAATTAAAATGAAAGAAACCCTTTGCTGCTGTAAAGCTGTGGCCCTCGACCTTGGTACTAACACCTTTCCAACCTTTTAATTAGGGCTGTCAAAATTAACACGTTAACGTGGATTAATCCATCATCTTGACTGACCTGATTAAAAATTTTAACGCAATTAACCGATCAGCAGCGTAGAATGGCATTATGGGGAGTTTGTCCGAGTAGAGTTACCGTCGCATATGCGCAAATGAACAGTTGATCTGGTTGTGACAGGCATGATGTGAATGTCATTCTTTATGCCAGCTAAGTAGTGGACAAATATGACACACTGACTGACCGACCAACATCACCATCAGCCAAGCTCCTTAACGTGGCTTAAAAGTGACACTGGCGAGATGACCACATGAATCAATTACAAGCTCACAATCAGTCAGGTCATGTCCTTTGCCGCAGGAACCTGACGTCAGTTCCATGAATCACTGTCGTCTGCGCCTGGGTTTCAAGTGTCACAGCAATCCATCCAGGAATCCATTTTGATTTCTACTTCAGCAGCAGAGAATAAGTCAATAAAGGCTCTCACACTCTATCGTCGAAAAGGCCACTGGGTGGAGGCTTATCCATCTGCCACAAGTTTTGCATTATTTCGCCCTCACTTGCAGCGTGACTCTGGATAAAGGAGCAGATCATTGCACATGTTTGCTCAAACATTCTTTACCCTTGTGCAACGGGCTCTTTGAAGTGTGAGAAGCAGCTGTTTACCGAGCCAATTGTACGAAACCACAAACCCCAGCACGGCATCCACTGACACAGCAGACTTTGATTTTATTTTTGCTCTCTTTCTTCTGCGTCACATGGTTTACTGTCACAGCTAATTTGCGTCTTAAATTAAGCCTTTGAAGATCAGAACAGGAAGGCACCAACATGAAAAAGCTGATGAATGAATGGAATGACAAGTGATTTCCATGGTATTGATTATTAATATGAAAAAGCCTGGGGGATGTTTTTTTCTATATGTGTCCACATAGTTTGCAAAGATTCACCAAAACAAATATATATATATATATATTGTTATGAACTTTCAACATAAATTCACCAGTATTCATGTGGCAGCTATTTTCTTCTCAGTTCGTACTCGGTGTGCAAGTCCTCTCACATCGTCAAAATGGGTGGATGGATTTACCAAGGTCAGAACTATAGAAAAATAACAATACAGCAACAGAACTGAACATTAGATCCATGTGTTTGGTGAAGTGAAGATACAAGCTGGACCAGGCTTAGAATTCTAATGTAACGCAGTTAAGCGTGGAGGTCGCAACTGAATGCAAATGTTAGACGTTGTCAAACGGTAGCTAATAGTTGAATAATATATAGTTTGGTCTTGAAATATGGCTAGATGCACCCCCAGATTTTTACTATCCGTTGTCCTATCAGTTGGTGGTCCGATTCTCTACGTTTACATAACTTGATGTAACTGTGAACACTGCATTTAAGCCTCCCACTCTGAGCTTAAAATAAGTGGAAAACAGCCACCATGTGAATATGATCCAAAACCTGCCTTTTAATGTTGTTAATTTCCCATCCTCGGTGTCATAGATTGAATTTATAGGAGTATACTAAAGCATAAGGGAGAAATTATAACATTTCATGACCTTCAAAAGACAGAAAGCGTTGGACATGGTAGTGGAAAACTTTTAGTCATTAAACAACACGGTTTCTCAGGAGAACAAGGGAGAGGAGAGGCTATCCACAGCACAGATTAGATTGTGCCACACTGAGTATATCGGGGGATGAACCACAGACACGAAATCTTAGCATATGTTGGCTTGTGGGCACAAGGGAACAGCAAACTCCCGCCTTTATCCTGGGAGAGGCAGGAAGGAGAAGTCACCTTGATTAAATTAGTTGTATATGAAAATGGGGTTATGCCTATTGGGAGTACGTGACAAGGGCTTATAAACCTCGCCTTTCACAACCCTGCGAGAATGACTTTTTAATTTTCTCCTTTTTTGTTGCAAGTTATATTTCTCCCTGTGTCTTTTGTCCCACAAGGCCTTTGTGTGTCAGGATCAATGCTGAATTCTCATTCGGTTACTGTCCCTTCCACTCATTCACATTGTAGGATTCTATTAGCATCCTCCAAAACAGATTCTCCCATTTTTTTTTTGTCCTCGTTTCTTCCCTAACGCTCCCTTTCTCAGCACATATAAAGGCCTACCTCTTAGACCGTTTTCCTTTTTGTCCCATGCTTTTATATGACATTTCATCTGCCACTTGAGGCCACAAGAAAATTCTGCACTTTCCCAATTTTGAATCTGAATTAGATCCATCCCGCCTAGTCAGATGTCATGTGCATGTACCCAAACCTAAGAGATTTATTCATTTTGCTCGCAAATGGGAATGATTATAGATGGTGATTTCTTAAGTGTGACCAAATTACAGCCTTGCACTGTAATAAATGAATAGCAGCTATTGATAAGAGAGGAAAGGCTTTTTCTGTCATGTGTGCTCAAGCTGATGATTAGTGCTCTCACATCCCAGCTGTAGCGCACATTCGAAGTATTTCGGTTTTCTGTTTTCTAAGACAATTATTTGCATGTACTCACGAAGACATCTCGAACTGATCCTACGCACTCTTTACGCCATCTAAAATACCAGCATTGCCTTGTCTGCTTTGGGGTGGACTACTAGAAACGCCAATCATGGTCATGGTGGCAACCTTGCTTCTGTTAGCATTCAGCAACTGAGATACCATTAAGTGGTAGTTGGAAAATGTAGTTATTCTGTCTGTTTTGTTAAAGTGCCCAAACCATCTTGGTTCTTCTGATGGCTAATTTTATAAAACAAATTATCAGTTAGTTGGATTTCTATTGAATCAACCAACAACTGCAGAGGATAGATATTGTATAGCAGATCACTTGTGGTTGACATGTTCCATCAACAACATTGCCGGGGTTATTACTGGAGTTACTTTCCAGTCCGTCCTAGTCCCCACATCCCAATTAGAGTGCAAACCTGAGTGAAGGACAGTCTCATATAATAATGTTAGTTCAAATGTCACAGGCAGGCTGTTCTGCCTCTGGTTGCTGATCATATACATGCAAATGCTGAGTGCATTTATGCAGATTAGAGAGCTCCTTTTGGCCTCAGTATAACTAGATCTGCTCACCAGCTCTGTGCCGCGTGAGGACATGGAATATTAAACTTTCCTATGATCTCACCATGTTAGGAGTTTACATGCAGAGCTTCCTTGGATGTGTGAGCTATAAGCTAACTATAAGCTCTATAAAAGAGTGTCTGTCCATGAATGTGCAGAATCTGTGGGACCAGCTGCTTTATTGTTTACTGGCATGTTTGAGAGGGGATTTGGTCGCATGCAGGTAAACAGTACACGTGTAGAAGCACAGTGTCTTTTCAAACATTGTCAGCAAACACGTTAGCATGTTGTGTTTCTCAAGCAGATGCCTCAAACAAAGCTGCTGCAGCGATTTTAAACCGTTAACTCTGCGCAGTCTCTTCAGCCCTCGACATTGTCTGTCAACTGCATTCTTGAATCTCCACTTGCTTGGCAGACTCTAAGCTATGACCAGCACATCAAACAGAGAGTCTTTGTTCGGAAATCCACAATCTGTTATCCGAACATACCGCAAGTCCCAAAACACGGACCGTTGCCCCCAGAATCTATGCCATTAGACAATAGTCAATGGGTTCCCACACTGTGACACACACCTATCTCTATCACTGATTACTTCTTGCAGCAGAAAAGACACTTTGACCTTGCTTGACATAATTATGCAGCTGGGACTGGGAGCTCAATATTGCTTGGCAATTGTTTTTCCACAAATTAAATCCCGCTGCACACAAAAACTGCTAATATTAGACTCAGCAGAAGCCTGCAGGAAAAAAAAAAAAAGAATCTGGTAGTTCGAATGCCACTAGGTCAAACAACGTGTGTGACAGTTATTCTCTAAGTACAATTTACAGTCTGTGACCCTTTGTGGATGAGAGGGTCTTAAGAATTCATTTCAATAACACCTTGGTTTCATTCTTGCTCTTTTTTTGGATGTGTTTTTTTTTTTTTTTTTTTCATTTAAGAGGTGCAATGCAATACAATAAAACATTTGTGACATTTTATGCCTTTGTATTTGCTCATTCAAGAAAAAAAAATAACCATTTGTGCATGTCTGTGAGGTGCAAAGGTAGGGGAACTCTTGTTTTCAGTATCTGTTGTGACCCCCCTGTGCAGCAAAAACACTTCTGATAAGTCAACAACATTAGCTGAGAATGATTTTAGCACTTTCGTCAGTACAGAACCGCTTCAGTTCTGACACGCTGGTGGATTTTCTCACATGAACTATTTGCTTCAGGTCCTTCCACAACAGTTCTATTGGACCAAGCTCAGGAGTTGGACTTCAGCTTTCAAAACTCTTTTAACCATGTTCTCTCAAATTTCTCCTTCAATTTAAGTTCACAGACAGAACTGGTTGGTACAATTTAGGATTCATTGGTCCATCAGTGATGGAAAGCCATCCTGGTGCAGTAAAACAGGCCCAAACAAGGACATTCAGTATAGTTTAGTCTCCAGACACTTCTTCTTTAAACCCAACAATTCCATTCTGAATGAAATGATGCTCTGAACTTGCTGTCATTTGTTCACTGTCAGTCCTGACTGTAGATTTGAAAACTCTTCACATTTGGTTTTGTAATGTTTTCCAGCCTGATGCATGGCAACAGCTCCTTCTCAAAGGTTATCTCAGTGCTCTTTTGTCCGTGCCTTCATACACTTCCACAAACATGTGTTGTGAAGATCAGACCGTGACAAATCCTCGACTTTTGAAAACAAAACAGGACACTGAAGAACACCTGAATCCTATTACACCTGAACAGATGGACTTCAATCTTGAAATTAACTTCCTAACACTAGAGGTGCACTTATGTTTGCACCTTACACTTTCCTGAATAAATGAATGCCAAAGCATAATATTCATTAGTTTGATTGGGTTCTCTTCTCTACTGTCAGGACTTTGGTTGTTTTGAGGAGTAGTAGTATATCTTTATATCCATTTAATATTAAGTTCCTGTCCCCACCTTCTGGATTCACATATAATTTCCTAATTTCATTTATTACATATGAAAGGATAGTAATGATCAATAATCAACTTTTTTTTGTAACATAACAGGTGAAATGATAAAAGCAGAAGAGCATGCATGACAAACAGCAGAGTGTGCATCAGTGCTGAGTGTCGTTTATTATGTCTTTTATTCTGAAGAGTCTTTAATTTAGCATCGTTTAATTTCCATACTTCCTCTTTGCTATCTGTATGTGTTCTGTTTCATCTACATTGTTTCTTTCTCTTTATTCGCTCTTATGTCGCCATTGCCTTTACATTTTTTGCCTGTTATCAGCATCCACAGACTTGTACGAGTGGTCAGGGATGTTCCACGGTCAAATCATCAAACATCTCAGGGCTCTCTAGTTCACTTTGAGACAAATACGGTGAAATAACCCATGAGAACTGTTCCGTCGTTTTGCCCCCCCCCCTCCCCTACTCTTTGTCTCTTTTTTAATTCTTTTTTTTTTTTTTTTAACTGCTCATCCGGAAACATGTTGGGCTATTTTTTTTTAAAGAGCCAGACAGGAGATATACTCTGGACTATTACATATGAAGGTTAAAGCAAATAAAACCGTATCAGTGTCTTACCTACGCATTACTCGCACAGCGGATTTCATTTCTCCCAACCACCGTGGTGAATTTATAAATTGAAAACTATTAACTCTGAAGTCAAATTTCCAGCCTTGCTCAATGTAATATTTAAAGGGACGTGCTTCTCCACAGGTCCACGTGTCCACGAGGCTTCTCTTTATCACAGCGGACAGCTTACTAGAGTGAATGGCGGTGGAAACACAAAACGGGTGGATAAAGTTTTATTTTCTCCCTTCCCACTCCTCTGGGGAGGATGTGGCAGTGTTGTATTTGTTGACGCGCATTGTGTTGCTGTGAATTGTACAATGTCTGTCTGTTTGTTTTTCTTGCACGTTAGGCAGTAAAAAAACGCTTGGTCTCAGTAGGTGTAGCTACTGAGGGATTTACACCCAGGGAAAAAAAACGAAAAAAAAACAACAACAAAAAAAAAACACACCCACTTCTCAAGCTGGGCTGTTGTTGAAAATTTCATGGTGACACTGTGGGACGAAACTAGACTTAAACGAGGAATGCCAGCTCCTCTTGCAGTTGCAAATCAGGCAAATAATCACTGAAAATATCCTGCTGATTTCTCCCGTCATATACATTTCTTTGAATTCTAGTTAGTTAACGGTCAAACTATTGGGGGAATAGCCTGCACTGAATCATGCATTACATAAACAGAGGTGAACTTGTCCCATACCAACATTTAAATCATCTACAGAGTAAATATCAAGGGCCATGTTGACCTTTATATATCGCTGAGAGGGAAATTCAGTTCATGTATACTCAGACAGCAATAGCAATCTAAATAATCAATCACGTGAAAATAAACTCAGAACTGAAAAGTTACAATCATGATGAACACGCACCCACAGATATAGATAGTGGTAAATGCCATGATAATACTCGCACAGAAGAGACGAAATGTCATTTATAATGAGTGAAGTGACAACACTGTGGGAGCAGTGTATAAATACAGTAGTTTGAATGCTCCCTTTGTCTTCCTGTTCAGTCCTCGGCTGCCCGCTCGCTCGCTGCAGCCTATCCATGAACACATCCCCGCAAATGTGATTCTTTAGGCCCTTTTAAAATCTCCTGATAGGTGCCGGCATTAACACAAACCAAGAACACAAAGGCCACAGCCTCCTGTATTATCTCCCTCTCACAGAGCGGGGACACAGGACATTAATCACTGCAAAGTCACACTTCAGCACACACACACACACACACACACACACACACACTTGCGCACCAGATTTAGAGCGAGGGCTGATTCAGTCAAACATATATAACGACTGTCTTGGTCACTATTAATATTTGTTCAATTGATTTGACCTTCTTGACAGAACGTCATAACCCAAGGCTCTAATGGCCACGAGCTAAAATACTAAATTAATATTTCAGTGGGTGCCTAATTACTAATGAAACAAGGGCAAATGGGGAGTGCAAAGTCATCAACTCCAGAGGGTAAACCTCTCATGCATGTATTTCAGTTTCCATCCAAAATTACTTTAATCTCTAGTTTATCAGTATTAATCACGGCTCGTGCAGGTACAAGTTTGCTTTTTTAAAGTTTAAAACTAAAGGCTAGTTGCAGACAGGTGTAAAAATTCAAGGATTTTGGTGGCCATGCAGAATTTATAGCATATTTTACATAGTAGACGTATGCCGCTTTCATAATTTATTGCAATTTTACATAATGACACCATTTCATGTTTAATGCAGTGGAGACAGTTTTTCTTCCCCCGTCTCATTCTCTGCGGCCACCAGCCGTCGTTCGCAGATCAACTGAGTGATTCTTCTCCTCCAAGCCACTTATTGTGCAAAACAACTCAACAATGGAGGGTGCAGGCTCGAGGGGGGGTGGGCGCGTGGGCGGGGGCGTTCACTAAAACCTGGTGTAATTATACAGGCATAGTGCTGACTCCGGGTAAAATGATGAGAAATGAGCTTCTGATGAAGACCTTGCCTGGAGCGGCTGGGTGAATTTATGTCCTCTTCTAGACCTCCAGAAGACAGCTCCCTGTGGTCGAGGTGCGGCGGGAGGGGGGAAAAAAGAGAAAAAAAAAAAAAAACAGGAAGAGGAGAGATGAGGGGAGGAAGAAAAAGGACAAACACGCTAGATTTTAATAAGGAGTTGTCACAGCAAGCGGCCAGACCCTATATCAAACATGCCAAAGCTTTGGGAAATCCTGCCCTGAGCACAGCTATGGGCTACACACACTTTATCTCTGCGCTGACCCTGTCTACCGTACCCATCATGATCCAACATGATCCCTGACCTCACCCCTAAAAAGAACCCCCTCACCTTCATCCCCAAACGGAATCCCCATCTTTTATTGTTAATTTTAAAAATCCTCATAGGAGGCCCTCATATTTCCCCCTTGACAGCAATCCTTTGTCGTACATCGGTCTATGCTTATTGGATTGCTGGATTTGTGTTCATACACAGCAGGGGATATGAATTATTATTAACCTGTCTTCATTAAGAACGCACCAGTGTGAGATCCTCACAACATGCTTTATAAACATTTTATAATACTGAGTGAATAATTCCTCCAGTCCACCTGCTCACCTAAACATTTCGCTAAGTACACAGGAAAAGATTCAAGATTCAGGACTTAGGTTGCGTTCATTGTCTCTTTCACAATATGCTCATAAAAATATGCAGAGGGGTGAAATACAAGACAAGACAACTTACTATAACTTGCAGCGACTGCGGCACTACTCCACGAAACGTCAGGCCCAGCTAATCAAGTGCGCGTGACGTTTAACGAAATACACTATGCAAATTAAAAAATGAAACATTTCCTCCTGATTTGCCTTCAGTTGCAGGGCGCGCCCACCACAACGTGCGCCGTGTCTTCGCTAATCACACGGCCCCCCCCCCTCCTCCCGCGACGTATTGTGGATTGTCAGGGGAAATCACTGTCACCGCCGATGCTGAATACAGAGACTCCTCCGTGATGGGGAAAAAATAAAAGTCATTGTTAGATCCAGAAAAAGTGCAGTTGATTGATGTGCGCCGTGTGGTTCGCCATCCCACACAGCCTCAGCACCACCAGCCAAAACTACTAATGGATTTGCTTGTGCTGCATATAATACCATGCATCGACTATACCCGACTAACATATTGTGGGAGGTGTTATGTCGGGTCAACTGATCAACATTTAGTTTACATGTTCAAAAACGAACGGTGTATTACGTGGATTGTTGGTGGTATTTGAGTGAGCATAAAACTGCAGTGGACTTGTATCTACATATTTGTGCCAAATGTGTTATAGTAATTAGCAATGTTTCCTGGTTATCGCGTTCGCTCTATTTTAGAAGCTCTATTTTAAGAATAGTTTAACATGAATTTTACTGGTTTGAATTTGATTGTCAGAAAAGGCCTTGGGACGTTCAGTGACTCAAGAATGAGACTCAACCTTTCAACAATTTATGGTTTTCTTTAATCATGTATGCTTATTACACCACAAGTGTAAATTGTGACATCACAAAAAGGCAGGGTTGATGGTTCAGTCCTGGCCACCTCTTGTCTAAATGTGACACAATCTGCTTCCTTCAAAACTTATTTGACATTACATTTTAGTTATATCAGAAATTAACTGATAGCTGCCAAGTCCACATTCTGGTTTGGATTTGGTAGAAAAGACCTCGCAAAGTCCTGTTTTATCAGTGCTTTTCAACAACATACTGTATATGAATAATGATACAGGAGGTGAATCTAAAAATGTGTTTGGGAGTCATTTCAGTATTTCCGTCAAGGAAAACTACTCTCAGTGTTGCAAAAATGTGACTCAACTCTAGGTGTTCCTCAAATCATGTAATCTGTATTGCACCAAAGGTTTAAATCGGGCTACTGTGGATCCATAAATTGCAGTGTTGGTTATTCAGTCCTTGACGCTTTAAGTCTACGTGTTGAAATGTTCTTCATTAAGTGCGCTGAACAATAAACTGCTCTTGATGCTTAGGTAAGTGCTTTCCATTGTGGTTTCGTCTAATCAGAGCGGAAATGACAAGATAAAATTCACTGAGTCATCCATTTACATTTGACTTAACCTCAATAACAGAAGCGGCAGATCAGAAAATGGGTTGCATGAGTCTTCTGCGGAGTATATGAGTAAAGCATGATGATAATTTTTGAAAAAAAACATTCACAGCGAGCAGAGAATACAGTAATATTGTGAAAAGCAATGTGGACCTCAAGGGCACTGAACATTTTACTTTCCTTCCCTTCTAACTAAACAAGATACAGTAGATTGACATCTGACTCGAACTGTGCAAGGACAAACTGGTCTTTGTGTTGACTACCAAACCAGGATGATAGGAAAAGAGAACTGCGCCCGTGCCGAACACCTTTACTGAAACTATACTGAACCAGGGTTTGTAAATCATTCCAGCACCGTGTTATTTTCCTCTTCAAACACTTATATAATAAGTCACCCTACTTAATGTCTCTACTCTTTGCTTAAAACAGTGTGAAATAAGTTTTGCATAAATGTTTTCGTGTGGCAGTCTTCCAGCTACAATTCTATTTTGTTCAATAGTGAATGCCAACACTGGTTTTATCCGTCCAACCACATTAATCCTGAGGCTATTCAGTCACCTTCACATAAAATTACACACAGAAATCCCAGTGTGTTGCATGCAGTCGAACGTTCAGCCTTCACCCTGCTGTGTGTAGGCCAACCTGCTCTTGTGCTCTCCTCTGCCTATAGTTAATGTTCTCTGTTCTTTGTACCATTTATCCCCAGCGGACATAAAAATGTTAACCAATACATTGTTACATGTTGTGCTCATAATAATACTCAAGCGCGGTAAGCAACCCAAGTAAGAGCACTCCAATGTGCATCCAATCACTGCCAGTCAAAAGCAGCCTTTCCTGTCCAAACGTATCTGACGCTGAACTCCCACTGCTCACATATTGCAAATTGCCTGGTGTAATAATGTTGCAACGCACACGATGAAAGTGAAGAAAAAGTGCATTAGGAGGTTAGTTGAAAAAGGTCAGTTTGGAAAATCAACCTGAGCTTATTCCCTAAACAATATCTACTGCGCTGCTTCTCTCATTCTCTTTATTAATATCTTGAGGAGAACCAGATATACTTTTAGCCCTCTACCCGGGTGGTCTATGCACACAGTGGGAAAATAACAGCATTAGCAATGTTTTTTTAAAAAAAATTTGCATAAATAATCTGTTTCATTCACTTCATATTTGTAAATGCAAATTCATTTAAGGATGGATTTAAACATCCCAACTGGTTTGCATTAACACTGCTCAGTGCAATCCATTGTCTTGGTTGGTTTAATCACAATTCATTAACATGTACAACAAACAAAGTGTTGTTAGGAGGATTTGTGATACCCACAGAAGTGAGTGTGTACCTTGGGGAACCATCAGTGTCCCTCCGCATTATAGATCTCTGTTAAGTTGAATTATTAACTGAAAGCTTTTGTTTTCTGCACAGGCTGGGGACTAGCGCTAGCTATAAATCAGGAAGCCTGGAAGCCAGTGGCAAAAGTTGTACATTGTTAAAATTCAGGTGCATTATTTATGATGGGGGATTCTTCAGTGATGAAGTACTTGTTAATAAACCGCAGGCTATGATCATTTCAACCCCAGTTATTTTCTCCTCTGAAACCACAGCAAAGTACAAGAGGCAGTCTGCGTGTACCATCTATCAAAGCAGAGAAATTAAAATGTAACCTTTACAATTACAATGCTTGTGTTCACGCTGGCCTTCCCTGGACGAAATGCAAACCTTGCATGTGGGGTAAATGCATCATCATAAAGAATTTTTGTCTGTTTGTAGGCCGCTTTGCACTATATGCTAAAATGCCTGACATTAAGTTAGCGATGCTTCGCACGAAGGCTTGGAAGTATTCTTCAGAACAGCATGCTGAATCCCAAATTCACCAGCTGGCACTGTGACATTATTGACATACCTATTACTGTTTCTTCTGCTTCTGTTCCTGCTGCTGAAGCTGTTTCCTTTGACCAGGATTGGGCCAGTATCACAGTATCATGATACATTATTGGTTGAGGGAATTGGGGCCTTACAAGATGGAGTATGGGATTTCACAGTCAGCCATTCAAATAGTGTTGTGACAGGCATGGTTCAACAAGGAGCACAAACCAACAGCACACACTATAACTGATAAACTGCACCACACAAAAGTCTATTGTAACACAAAGACATGCTTAGAGAAGAAAAAATAATGCATGTATGCAATTTTTCAAAATACAAAATTGCAACTTTTTTTTTCCTTGTGTTAAAGGACCATTTAAACATAGAGTGGCAGTTTGTTCTAAAATCATCTAGACATAAATAATACAAATAATAATAATACTAATAATAAAAAAACACAGTCAAAAATGTAGGATCCTACATTTTCGGGTTTGTCTCATCATACCTTTGGTCCAAAAGCCATAACAACAAAAGTTGTTGTTGTTTTAATCTTACTGTGCGTCCTAAAGCTATCATCTTGTTCCTCATTGTGCAATTTCCAGACTTCCAGTGGTTACCAGTGCATGATGCATCCTAAGTAGCCTTAAGAGGTTATCTTTGCTATAACCAACTGGATTTGAATTCAGTGCCATGCTTCAAATCAATACCGATGTTACTGACCTTTTGTTTCGTTGAAAAGTTCAGAATTCAAAAAGCAACAATCGCCTCTAAATGTTGCACATGTAGTGCAGTACAGACACAGTTAAAGTTGTAATCTGTTAAGGTAAGAAACCCTCCAAGGCACGTGTGTTTTTAGTATCATTAAATTTAAGTATTTCTGAAAATCATTTGGTTGACTTCTTAGGTTTCCAAAGTATCTTAACTCCTATGCCCCTTAACTTTCCAAACCTGGAATGACATGTATGTAATAATATCATAATAATTACATATGATTACAATAATATCACTGATGCCTCCCTGGTTCTCCGGGTACTCATCGCACCTCAATAAACATGCTTGTTAGGTTAACTGGTGATTCTAAATAGACTTGAGGTGTGAGTGTAAATGGTTGTTTGTCTCTGACTGGCCACCCACCCAGGGTGTACCCGCCTCTTGCCCGATGACAGCTGCGATGGGCTCCAGAATCCCCTGCTACCCTAGTTAGGATAAGCGGTTGTAGAAGATGAGATGAGATGAGAATATCCTCAGAACAGTCATCCAATCTATGGTGCGTGTGCAGAATGGTCCATGTTATTTGTTAAGGCAATTTTGATCATCTCTTATCTTACCCCTTACGTCATCAGTGCCAGCTTTTTGCCTGTGACTAAGCTTTCCCCCGAGTCTTGGGATTGTTGTACATATTAGCCTGGCCCGTTTCCTCCAGCTGCATTTCCATTCCATGTATTACTCCCCTTAGGGTAGTGGTCACTCCTAGTCTGCAACAAAAAATGTTTGTAATGGTAGTTCTTTCCTGCAGTGCTTTTTTATTTGTGGAATTGATTTTAACTTACAACTGTGTCCCTTTAAGGAACTCTCACTTTGTCTCATATCTTTTAACCCTTTAGGGATAACACTTATATGATCTGGTTCTACTGTGCTACGTGAGGGTCGTGTTTTTCTGTTGTGGTACATATTGTAGTCTAACAGTGTGTTTAGAGAGGTGAATCACTTGGTTTTGATCAGTTCGATCATGCTCTTGACACAAAACACATTTCCATCTTGGGCCTGAATGAGTACCATCATGCTCCTGTGTCAGCATGCACATTGAAACTGTGTTGTTGTTCGTTCCATGTGGGATTTTCTAACTCACCTCAAAAACAAAACATCCCCCACTGTGGCCAACAGCTTCCACAAACTTGATCACACAATTGAATCAACGCCTCTTCAGCCCTATACCCACAAAACCTGAATATGATAAGCCTCATGAAGCCGGATTATTGAAGGCCGGTTGTATTGGATGTAGCTCAGTGCATCTAATAAACTGACAACTCAGAGCACAATTTACAGTATAAGAAAAAAAACACGCAGACAACCCCTGTCACATAAAAGCTGAAGGTCGACCAAGATAGCTGGCACTTGTGGCAGTATCACGAGCACATGTTTGTGAGCTTATAACACCTGGCTTGCTGGCTGCCTTGCCAAAGATAGAACCATACAGTTGATTAAAAAAGTAAAAGAAAAAAAAAAACACATACTGTGCTCCTTGACTTCTCCCATTATGTCTGTTGGAGCACTTATATAGTCTACCCGTGCCTCCATTGGGTTTATGACAACTACCCCTATATATGTTGTATTTCTTATCCCACATACACAATGTATGCAGTGTGTGAATCTCTAGTGCTATCCCAGTCTTATACGTACTATTAGTAATATAATTTATTTTATTGGTTTGAATTAAATCTAAAATATTAGCCAATGAAGGGGAAAAATCTGTTTAATTTCAGTGGCCCTTAAATGACCCACCATCAAATTAATTGCAAATGCCTCCAGCTCTTTAATAATATACAACCTCATCAAATAAATGTGGGAACTTATTTACATACAAACCGTTACTTGGGGTTTAATCATATACACGCACACGCTCCTCACCATTCACATAAAATATCTACACACACACACAAGTTCACAAACACACATATGCAAACACACACGGGAACGCACTGTGCTTCATGATTCATGCCGCCGGGTCACCCTCTGCTTGTGATTATTGGTTTTTGTTTTCTGTTATCCATTCATTACCTTGCACACCGTGGATGTTATCGCTCTTTTGCCTCAACGCTTTTGCCTTGTCCCGAATAATGACTGCATGCAAGCGAATGATGCCTCTCCATGCATGGCGGCTCCAATGACGGGGATGACAGACCAGTTGAATTGAATTCAGGTGTCTGATCTCTTTCTATAAGCTGATATCCTTCTGTCTCTCTCTCTCTCGCTTGCCTTTGTCTCTCCTATCCCTTGATTGGAGTTTTGCAATGTCAAGCATCAGAAAAAAAAAAACATGTTGTACGCTAACTGTCTCAAATTAAACACGGTACGTAAAATTTTAAACAAGAGTGCTGTTTACATCCAGTTAAGATAGGAAAAAAATATTCCTTTATTTTTCCCACAGTGGGGACTCATGCAGTGTTGCAGCAGCATATAGTTTAAAGGACAGTGCACACAGGAGATAAAGTAAACAATAAATAAATAGAAAAAAAAATTATATTAAATACAAACGTAGTTATGTGGTCTACTCAGAGCAAGCTTTGTTGCACACAGTACCGGGAAGGAAGGACCTACGGTGACTTCACAAAGAACAGGTGAAGCACGTGCTGCCCAGTGTTACTACAATCATCCACCACCTCCACAGGCAATCACATTCACGTGTAGAGATGGGATTTGTGGCTCATTGAAGGGAGTCGGATTTCAAAGAGCGGCTCAAAAAGACTGGCAGATTTTGATATTTATTTGTTTTTAAATCCCAGTAGATCAGCGATTTCTGAAATTCTCAGCCTGTCTGGCACCAATAACCATAACACATTCAAAATCACTTAAATCCCCTTTCTTCCCCACTCTGATGCTCGGTTTGAACTTCAGCAAGTTGTCTTGAACACCTCTACATGCCTAAATGAATTATTGAATTGCAGCCATGTGGTTGGCTGATTAGCTATTTGTGTTAACAAGCAATTGAACAGGTGTACCTAATAAAGTGGCTGGTGAGTGTGTACATACACACACACACACACATTATATGCACATAAAAAAATAAAAAGAATGCTCGCAACTGTGATTCATTTCCCACTGCTTGTTTTAAAGAGTCGGTCAATAGATTTTTTTTGGTTTGTGAATGCCATAACTCTATTCATATGGGATTTTGAACTTACCTCTTTTACCTTAGCAGAGAATTGGCCAAGATTGTAATGTATTTTGAAAAGTCACAGATGAATAGTCACATGATTGTATAGTGGCTCAAAAGAATCTCAGGCATTCTTCAAGGAAGAACACTTTATGTAAATATGCTATGAAGCTTTGTGCTGTTATGCAGCAATTACAACCAGCTGTCTCTTCATGTGCATACCTTCAATTCTTGTGTGAATACAAGCGTTTGTCATGTGCCAGGATGAACAGCGCAGAGGCAAAGGCTTAATTCCTCATGATCCCACATTAGTCTTACTCTGCTTTGGCCTCATGTAATCTTATCAATGCTTAGAAAATACGGAGACACTGTTAAATCCAGTGTACTGATGTCTTTTTCTTATTCTGCAATGATAAAGAATTCTTTCTTTGCGTGTACACACCAAAATAAAATGTTATAGTTGCTTTTTATTTGTTGTACGTTTTCACTTAGAGTGAAGACAGAAAGCTGTCGTCAGGTGTATGTGCAGTGAGCCCATCCTAAGGATAAAGAGTGTAATGTTCAGCCTCAGGCAGCTCAAAGTGGTTGCTGTGCTTGGCACCTGGGACCCCTGTCTCTCTGCAGGAATTGGCGTGGAGCCGGCAGCTTTTCTAAGAGCCAGGTGTTGTTTTATTTATCTGAAAGCACAAGTGACCTTTCTAGAAGAACGCCCCGCAAGACCTACCTCAGAGGGCTGTCTGCTTTCCCTCTCCTCTGTCACCAGCCACCCACTGAAAGATGAGATCAAGAGCCATCAGCCAGGTCTGCCTCCAGACTAACAGAGAAATAGATCCAACACGAATCTTTACATTTCACTTAACTGTGAGGCTGTTTGGTTCTTACGTTGGTTTCAGGCACGAAGACACCATTTGACTCAACACCGGAAGGCTTTTTTTTGTTTGTTTGGTTTTTTCCCCCTACATTGATTACATTTATGTAGTTTTTCATGTAAGAAAAATGAAATAAATTATATGCAAGACATAATTAATGAGCATTAATTATTATAACAGCTGGATAACTCTAATTAATTAACTTTATTTGTTCCGGCAGTCTTGCTAAGAAGTGCCACAGAGATCACACACATCCAAATCTGTTTTGCAAGCAAGACCTGAGAACAAATCATATGTAATTCACAAGATCAAAACAACAGAAGTCGATCGCATACACAGAGCGGGATTACTTAAAAATTACATTACATTATTTGAGGACTTGTAAAAAAAGTCCTCAAATATTTCCAGCAATTTGAGCTTGTAAAGCTTCAACCTCTCCCTGAGGAGAGCGAGTGTCTCTTCTAGCTTCAAGCTGTCTTGCAGTTCATTGCAAAGACCAGAAACCAGTTTTCTCCAGTTCAGAGTTTGTATGTGGAAGTCAAATCTCTCTAGTGAGCAGATGTCATGGTGACCAAATCTGAATTCAAATGCGGTTGTTTAATATCTTGCATGCTGTATAGGATACAATATAATGTTTTCTTTTAATAAACAAACAATAAACACTATTTTGGTACAAGAATCTGTTAAAGTCTTTTGTCATTTTTTTTTTTTTTAAAGGTGATTGTCTATGATCTGGATAAGGTTGAGTATATGCCAGGGACAGTGCCATACAATATAGTATTATCAACATAAAAAAAATACTATTACTGTACACAAACTTCTACCGTGTTGATTTTGGCTAACACTCATAATGTTCCCCGTCAAATGTGACCAGGGACATTATATTATTATAAATCCACAATGATACATACATTGTCACCTATTGCCATATTAGATGTTTTTACCAGCCTCAGCACTTATGAAAAGTTTTGAACTTCCATTTCCCATGTATGTCCTTGTAGGCCCAAAGTACTTTCTAGCTTATACAAACTCCTTTTTTCCTTTTAGGAAAAAAAGTTGTATAGGCAATATTTAAACCACAAGAAGTTATCAAATGAAACATGTTGTACTATGTATCACAGAGTACTCTCAGTGCTTACCAAGGTCACTGTTTTGAAGCCATTTAATTTTTTTTTTTTTACATAGTTGCTCAAAATAACATTTTTGTGTTCCTGGTCAAAATTCACCAATATCACTTATTTAGTCAGACAAATGCACTGATGAGGAAGAAATCCCAGCTGAGGTTTTGTTCACCTTTCAGCCCGAAAATGGAAATTTGTCCTGAACGTCATCTCCACCTGAGAAGAGAGGTCAGCTTCTGGGTCAAAATGTCATCAGGATGACCCCAGGCCCGATGCAATTACATAACATCCTGTTACCAACATTTCCTCACAGTCTCCATTGTAACCCTTATGAACATGACTAAATACATAAATAACATAAAATAGGCATACAAGGAAGTTCAAAACTTGTAATTTTGACAAGAGCTGAAGCTGGTAAAACATCTAACACAACATTAGGTGATAATGTATGTATTATTGTGGATTTTTAACCAAATAATCAAACATTATGCATGTTAGCCAAAAATGAACATGCTTCATCATTGCCACAGAATAAATTGAGCCCCCAAAAAGGACTGTGGCATTGTGTTTTTGTTTGAACTCTACTTTATATACTCGTTGTAGTCTTATCCATATCTAATGAGAGGTCATTTCTGACCGGGAACACCAAGGATGTATACAGGTTGAATAAACCACACAAAATTTAACAAAAAACTCAAAAACGTATTTTATGTGCTCTGAAGCCATGTGTGAACAAAGACACATGCAATTAACTGCAAATTGGAAATCGTTCAGATTTGACCCAACAAAATAGGAGGGTTAATTATTTGTTTACAAATAGGCAGTGGGCCAATAAGTGAACCTTGAAGGACACCTTTATTAACCATTTTTGGACTTGGTTTACAACTATAAGGAACAACAGATTGAACTCCCTTTCCTTCGGCTATTGTTTTACTCTAATCAACACAGAGAATCTATGGATACATGGATAAGAATAGTAAACACATGCATTACAGCATTAAACACTGTTGTCACTGCTACTGATGTTCTTCTGTATTAGAGGATTCTGTTTGCTGAGTATAGTAGGTCAAGTAAGCAAATGTGCCACAGGCTGATTCACGCACAGTATGACCCTGACCCTCTTCCACTCTTCTCCAGAGTTTGCTGTCAATATTTAGATTACATCACCAATAGTTTTTGTCAGTGCCATTAGAGGTAATTAAACCCCTGGGATATTTATGAGAATGGAACCATGCAACTGCGAAGAAACAGTGTTTTTAAGTTGGCCATAGTGCAGCAGTTTTAAATGAAGACTTTAAGGGGTCTAATCCTGGATAGATTGACCACTAATGGCTTAGTATTCAACTGTATAAAAATATTTTTTACAGGAATGTAGAGGGGCAATTTTTGCAATTCTTGAAATCATATCATGTTTATATTGCAGAAACTTCATAATACGTTATATCTGGTTAACTTACAGATGAGGCAGATGCCTTGAGAGAGAATGAGTTTGCAGTACAAGACACTACATTGCATAACCATTAATTCAGAAACTCAATTCTCGAAAACTGAAAATAAAAAATAATACATCATTGTAGTGTCCAGAAAGAAATTTCAGTGCTGTGTAATACTCTATCATGAGCCATATTTCCCCTGCATGATCAGTTGCTAAATACTAAATCAAGCCGAAAACTGCCAGGCTGGTGTTACAATTTCCTTCTTCATGAGGTTTGTCACGGAATGCCTACAAGGTTAAAACAAACGAAGACAGCCCCCCTCGTGTATAATGTGGTGAGACCTGAACAAAAGCAGCCATGCCTGCCTGGAGTCACTCTAGTTCTAATACGCCTCCCTCTGCATTATAACAAAGAGACATTAGAGTGAAACTGATGGTTACCATGGCAACATCATATGGCCTTGTTTGTATCTATGGTACTTGGGAGAGCAGCTGCTATTAACCATAGGTGGAGATACAGGAAGGACTGATTAAACACACTCAATGCAATCAATGTTCGCTGCTTAACCATCCCAAAGGCTGATTAGACAAGAGTATTTTAAATCTGAAAGCGATCACGATCGTGCTATATATGACAGGAATATGGACAGATGATGAAAAAAAAGAAAAGGAAAAGTTTGGTACATGTTCAGCCAGTAAATCTTTAAACTCTCTCTCTCTCTCTCTCTCCCTCCCTCTCTCTCTCTCTCTCTCTATATATATATATGTGTGTATATATATATGTATATATATATGTGTGTGTGTGTGTGTGTGTGTGTGTGTGTGGGTGGTGTGTGTGTGTGTGTGTGTGTGTGTGTGTGTGTAGGGGCGGCTGAGGTAGCTGTGGCTCAGTAGGGTTGTCCACGAATCGAAGGGTTAGTGGATCGATCCCCGGGATATGCCACATGCCGAAGTGTCCTTGAGCAAGACACTGAACCCCCAGTTTCTCCCAGTGCAAGTGGCACTGGTGTGTGAATGTGTGTGTGTGTGCTTGTGTGAGCGAATGGGTGGATGTGTGTCTGACTGTAAAAGCGCTTTGAGTAACTTTAAGTAGGTAGAAAAGTGCTATATAAAAGCAAGACCATTTACCATATATATGTGTGTGTTTGTGTGTGTGTACGTGTGTATTAAAGTTAAGTGAAAACAAAATGAGGGGGAGAGAGAGCTTGTCACAGGGACATGATCAATAGGGGGCACAGAATGTCAGTAAATGCCATCAGATCAACATCATTTCTCCATCTGTGGTCTATGGCATTGTATTGTTTACATCTGATATTATTGCATTGCTCTCTGTGATGAGAGAAGAGACTGCACATAAATTACCACGGAAATGGTGTCACATTTGAGTTCATAGCATTGGGAGTAAGGACCGAGTGTCTGGGTATCATGAGCAATCTCAAGAACTGATGTGCTGACGTGGTTTGCAACTGCCTGTCTTATTAAAAAATAATGCGTTACATAGCATAAAACAAATGACAGATTCATACAAATCATTCATCATTGATTCATTTAAATGACAGCTTTCCATAGGCAGCATTTGCTGTAGAGAAAAAAAGTCCTATGTTCATTGTCTGAGTTGAGTTGACATAAAACACATAAAACAAACTTTATTTATAGAGCACATTTAAAACAGCTGGGGTTGACCAAAGTGCTGTACAGATTAAAAAGCAGCACAGATGGTAAAACTGACCCATACAATGTTGCAAATACAATAAATAAAATAAAACACTCAAATACACACAATCAATAGAATGGAATTATATAAAATAAAAATAAAATTTTGCCAGATGTCCACTTAAACTAGATTAAAAGCCAGGGAGAAGAGGTGTGTCTTTAGGGAGGATATAAAAGCCTCAATTGATCCTGCAGAGCGGATGTGTCAGGGCAGGTTGTTCCAGAGCCTAAGTATCATGTTGTCTGTATTCTTTGTTCTGTTGTTTAGTGTGTTTTATTTCAGGATACTTGACCTTGTCTTTTAGTTTATCGTACTTCCCTAATTTGTATTTCTTCCTTCCTTGTTATTACGTTCACCTTTCTTGCCCATTAGTTCCACCTCCTGTTTCCCAATTACTTCTGGATGAGTGTGTGCAGTCCTTCCTCTGCATTTGTCTGTTTGTTTACCAGCTGTGTTTCCACAGCATTCCTTGTTCTGACCTTTGTACCCTGTTCAGATTTACTCTGTTTTGTTCGGGCCGTTGTTTGGATTTCCAGGCCCTGAGAGTGCAACGCTTTTTGTTCCTGATTTGGAGGTTTCATTAAAGTTCTCTCGTTTCCCATTCCTGCCTGTTCTTGTCTTGTGTCTGCATTTGGGTCCCACCTCCCAAATACACATCTGATAGTAAGGGTACAATTAGACGCTTTACTTCTAGCTCGGATGCCAAAACCGTTGTGATGTTGTATGCGTCCATTCTCTGGGCCAGAACAAAATGTTATCCGTGAAAGTACAAATTACGTTTCATAAAACAGATTTTTTTTTTCTCCATTTCATCCATTAGCCCTAATGTGGTTAACATGTATTTTTCAGTGTTGTCATACAGAGTAAACTTGATTATCCCCACTAAGTGCAAGTCACGTTTCCTCAGCTAGGCGTTTTATGCTTGAACAGTTACTACCTGGGTAATAAGTATGGCACTCTTGCATTAAGAAGTGTCCAAATGACTCATGTTAAAAGCATACATTACCAAAGCCACTGCATGGGCGCCCTTTCTTTGGAAGACCATTTTAACCATCCGTGTCTGTTTTAATCGTGTTGACTCATCTGGTTTTGAATTACAGGGTACTCCTCAATGAATTATCAGACTGCTAAATAGAGCGGGAATTTTCCTTCCCGGCAATGTGCAGACACGTAAAGTATGAGGAGCCTTTTTATTTTTATTGCCATATGACTATACTAACAAAAATCAACCTACACTATTAAAAGCACCTCACTGTTTTAATTTCTATTTTTTACATCAGTGTTTTAATGTCATGTATCGTATGAGGTGCACATGCAGAAAAACCTTATGTTGTTATCAGACAGGTGTTTTCATGTGAAACATTACAGTGTTATGATACAATATTTCATTTGGTGATATTTGTGGCAGCTAAGCCATTTTTGCTTAATGATATTTGTTTTTCCTTTTTTTAATGACTCTGGCCCAGTCCATATCTATTGAGGAGTAATACCGACATTGAAGGGTATTTGCATTCTAGTCAATAGACAAATAAAGATTTCATATTTGAAATTTATTAGGTTGGTATGCAGCACCGAGCATGCACAGACCTTGTGCAGAACCTAGAACTTCACCTGATGTGCACCTCCCCAGAAATATTATTATGCACTGTGGCACCACAGACCACAAGAGCTGTGATTGATCCGCTTGGTAGTAGCATGTTGCCACTTTAGTATCGACAGCTGCCTCTCCATCTCTGCAATATTCAAATTGGTTGTTATAGACCAGTAAAAATGGACAACATCAAGCCAAGGTTAATTGCCGAGGTTTAGAGATACAAACATTTCTATGACTCAGTGTAAAATTTCAGTGAAATTTTGAGTTGCCATTGTTAAATGTGAAGCTGACAAACATCTGGTAGTTTCATTTGAAATCATAGTAGTATCCTACTCGGTCAAGTGTAAGCGCTATTGTCAAAATTGCACAGCATGCCATCCCAAATAAGATTTAAGACACTCTCAAGGAACATTTTCCTAATGCACTATCATGCACCACCGAAATAATGGGCTCATTTAAGCCCTCATATGTTCATCAAACTTGCATCAGACTACCAGATGACCTATAACTCAAATTTGTTGTTATGGCACCAGATGAACTGTTATGCATAAGGATTAACCACTTTCCATAGTCTATTTTCTATCATAATGTGGTAACCTGATTATTATGTGTAAATTATAGATGTCCCCATTCCTTATGCTAGCATTAAAGCAAGGCTCATAGCACGTTTAAAGAATTCTCCCTCTGGGAACAGTGAATTTGCTCCAATCAATTTTTTATATTTTTGTAAGTCTAACAGAAATCCCATTAGTGAAAACAGTGGAATTTATCTTTGCTGCATGCTTTGCGATGACAGCACACTGCTATACCAGCTTATTTAACATGCTCTTTGTCGCAAAGTCAGACAAACACACACACAAGAAAAACAAGTCTGTCATATACGTAGGTCTCCCCGTACGCAACACATGCCAACAATGTTATTGGGTTCCCAGCGGCGGGAATTAGATAGAAAGCAGGCAATCATTGCAGTGAAAGAAAAATTTCCCGTTGTGAGCTTTGAACCTTTGCCTTTTGTGTACCTTTTAAAGTTATAGTATGAAAAAAAAGCCCTTTGTAACAATGATTTAAACAAAATCTTTGACATCTTTGTCATGCCATCATCGCTATTATATCATATGTTCATATTCGGTTGATGATCTTGTTTAAAATGTTTCATCGTACTGTGTTGCAGAAATATCCACTGAAGTTAGCTAGCTAGCTAGCACTGTCCCTCCTAGTGTTGGCCCAGTATATTGTCTAATCTGCCCTCAGTCCAACATGAGAGGAAGAAGAAGTAGCGCTGCTTGTAGAGTCTATTTTTCTTTTATACAGTGTATGATTGCAACCTCTCATCAATCCTGTTGAAGGATAGGCAATCACTGAGTGAAAACAGTATAAACAACTGAAATATTTGGCCAGTGGACTTTGAAGAACCAACCTGGAAGGAGTTTGTTATTGGCCTAGTATGGACCCCCACATGCCTTAGAGGCCCCAGTCCCTGTAACACACGAATCAAATCAATCAAATGCAGTTTATCCAGCAGAATATCTTCCAGGTTGGAGGATTTCTACGCAATATCTGAGAAATACACCAACACCAGTTTCTCCAGTGTGCATGAGCAGAAAGTCTGACTCTGACACAAGTCAGAGTATCAGCTATGTCCTGTTGCAGTCTTTAAATATTCTTGCCTTGCTGTCAGTATTTGCTAGTTTTATAAAGAATTGTTACTTTGCTCTAAATTGATGTGAGTACCTTTTGGATCAATATTCAAGCACAAAATTGTGTTCATTCCAGCTCGTCATGATAAAAACGGCTTCAGTATCTCTTGGCCTATTTAACAGACCCCATCTGGAGATGGAAACCACACATATTTTTTGTGACTGCGAGCATACTGTGTGCAGTTTCCGTCACACTGCAGGGTTTTTTGATGCTGAAGGTCACAACAGCCACGTCTCCAACTTGGGGTACAAGCAGAATGCGTTGTGCATTCGCCCGTCACCACGCAGCTCAAGCAGCGTGAATGTGAAAGGCAAGAGCGAGGAACAAAAGAGGAGCCGAGAAATGATACAGTACAGCAACTGTCCACTCTAGTCGTAGCAGAGAGTGAGCCATGTTGAAGAGCACTGGGTCTGAAGTTAAAGAGAACACTGACCTGACATATCATGGTGAGTAACAGTCGTCTGCTGAGCTTGATAAATAATGGAGCGGAATTTGAGCTCCTGCAGATAAAGGCGCTGAACTTGCTCTCGCTATCTTTGCCTCTCAATCTTTTGTATCTTTGCTGCCTTCGTGGATCTAGAGATAACTTCCTTTTCTTTTAATCAATATATGACATCGCTTGAATTTTTCATTGGTCAGCATTCAGAGTTAAAAGATACCAGAAGCAGTTATTTGCATGTCCATGCTGCAATAAAATATGGCTTTATATGGCTTTCATATGGTTATTTACACAGTCACACAAATAAGCTTAATTGTTAACATAAATCACATTTTAATAAACAACATATAATTAGTTTTTTCATTGTCTAACAGAATCAATGATGAAACGTTCAGGATTGAGATGATCTTAATTGCACTGTGAGAGGCAGAAAATGTCATCTCGGATAATATTAAATCTTAAAAACGACCGCTAACAAGCACTCCCCCGCATACATCTTGCTGTATCCCTTAGAGAGAGTATATTCAGAACAGTGTGCAATAGCTACTTCACATAATAGATATTATTTGAGCCCGGCTCTTGAGGAAACAAATGGTCTTCCTCTCCAACTGCTGCGCTTGCGGGGGAGACACACTCTAAGTGTGTTTATTTTGGATGATTTCTCAGCTGACCTCCATCGTAAAATAACTGGAGATAAATAAAGAGTCCTGGTGGCGACTTCTAAGGCACTCGCATCCATGCATTCTAGAATTATGTATATGTTCAGTATGGGCTATCTGGTCATACATCAGTTACCAGGGGAGAAAAAATAAAAGCCTTGGCTGTATTTGCATTGCTGCAGCTGCATATAGAGGTGGCAAAGCAAGCAAACGTGAATTTTTCATTCAAAAAACAGATTTTAATTAAACTTCTTTTATATTCTCATCAGAGGAGCCAAGGAAAGTGACTGCTTAGAAACACTTGTGTAATTTGGGGTGATTTAAGGAATTGAAAATAAATATCTATAACAATTTGGAAATAATTATAATTCCCTTCTGAATTTATGTAATGCATAGGCACATAATCAACTTTAAGAGAGCTAATGCTGAGTGATGTGAAAGCAGTTTAAGTATCAATTTTGATTATGCTGCCATGTTTGACACAATTAATTATACTTTTTCAACTGAATGCATGCACGGGATTGCTTCACAGAGGCTGACTCTTTATTTTACTGATATAATTGTCCCTGTGAAATTGATTTATTCTGTATTTTTGTTTCTCACCACCTGTTATGCACGCAACCCATCCTCCATGTTGAACAATGGAAAAAAAAAACATCTTGACTAATTATGGTAATTCACTGGTGTTATGAGCGCGAACTATTCAAATGAATTGAGACGTTTAGAGGATGCACTATACTGTGACTTGAATAACTAACAAAATGGCATCATTATTTACTGGATTCCAAATACCGTATCAAAATCTTTAAAAATCAATTTCTTCGGTTGCAGAACTGGAAATATGACCTGTAAATATCAACTAAAAGCCTATAAATCACAGATTTTTTTAAAGGTCATATTTTTGTTATCAAAAGGATTGGTGGGATATGTGTCAGTGTACATGTGCTTTGATTCATCTTGTTCGATTCAATTCATATTTTTTCTTTCCTTCTGTTTCACCCTTGAGACCGCGGGCTCAAGACTATCACTTTGTAGCTGACATTTGGTTGCTGGTGGACACTCCAGGCTCTGGTTGCCTTGGTACCTCTCTCTCGTAAGCTTTTTCTGTCTTCAGCGCTTTATTTGGAAAGAAAATACTGTCAGGGATGTTGCTCCACTCCCTGCGTGTTCAACGGACGCTCCTAGCTAAATATCATGGTAAATGTGGTGGTAGGAGCCAAACCCATGGATGATGTTTTACTGCATTAAACTTTTGAGGAACTAGATAGTTTCCCCAATCACACTGTCTTTAAGTTGTGATTAGTTCAGTTTGGTACATGGTAGCTTGCTTTCTTGCTTTGTTCTGCCTATCAACTCTATAACTCCTTGAATTACATCAAAATCCCATGGTCTCTAGATGCCCATTGTTGCTAGTCTCTTCCTGTGTGCATTTCACACAACTTAGTTTTTCTTTGCATTTAAAGATATTTAAAGGCCAGATGGCTACTTTTAATTAGGTGGTTTGAGAACTGTTATTTGTGCATTTTTCACACTGGCAACATCAATTTGCTATTACTGTGATTAATGACATGCTGTGTTGTTGAGAAGAGACACTGTTCTACAGTAAGAGTGTACTTGTAGATATTAGTGCAGCTACACCAGTCAGTGTGATTTTCAATTTGATTAAGTTAATTCTTACACCTTTATTTAGTACACTCTCATGTACACATTTGCATGAGAGAGAGGTGTGAAAGTTGCTGCTGGAAGACAATCTGACAGCTGTTTAGCAAACAAGTGAAGGTGAATTATTCTATTTTATTGCCACTAAAGTTCGGAGTAGTCTATATAGTCCAACATTCACCTCCCTTTAAGCTCAGCTTTTGTCTCCAATTAAGAAAATCCAAATATAACAAGTAAATATTGCACCATTGCAATATCACAGCTTTTTGCTAGTTAGCGCAGCGCAGTTAGCATATGTGTGGAAATTAGTACTTGGTTTATCAGTGCGTGTTTATCTTAAGAAAAAGCAATGATAGAAGCTCCAAGGCATCAAATAAATGTTTAGTTGAATCGTAACAGTGAGATAAAATCAGCTCAACAGGAGTGTTAATAGCAAATTTCATTCTTTGACCAAACAAGATGTTTAATGCGTCCTTCCTTAGACTCGCACTGATAAATAGCAAGGCTAGTCTGCAACAGCAACAACTGAAAACCCTGAAAACCCAAACCTGCGTTGGCCATGTCACGCCAGCGCAGACAGACATAACATACACCAACGTGTAGAACATACACAAAAGCACATATTATGACTGATTATATATATTATATCCCACTGTGTAGAGCTACAATGGTGAAGGATGACTTCCTTTTGCCATGAGGAATAATATAGATCCAATATAAGTGTAAGTGGAATCTTGAAGAATGTAAACAACACATTATAAAGAAAGCACTTAACCTCAGAACAACAGTTTTTAACTCAAAAGGTGAGTTGTCGTGCTTTTGTATATCAATTGTGTTGGATGGCTCTAATATTGTTGCTTGTGGTTTTCATCCTAGTTTAACTATGTAGCCACAGTGATAGGGGGTCAAAGTACTTCTTTCTGAGTGTTCTACATTATTCCTTCTATCCATTGAGTTCCAAGAGCTTTCCTGTCTTTTGCTGGCTTTCCTTTCTTCTGTCCTTCTGCACATCATCTGTATTGTCTTTAGGCAGCCATTTCTTTTCATTGTTAACTCGCAGTAATTGTCTCGGGCAGTCCGACTCAGCACTTCTGGGAAGCTATCTGATGTAGACTAGAGATGGAAGAGAGACTGGAGGCTATGTGCACTTCAGCTTGAGTGGGGGAGGGTGGAATTTAGGGATCGTCTGTGTACCATCACTGATTGAACCCGCTGGCAAACACAATAGCATATTCTCATATATTAACAGTAGTTGTAAGTCAGTGACTAAGAGGAAAAATACACAGTGTCAGGGACAGGATTACCTCAAGGCGATGAGGTGGCTTACTTACATAGCTGAATTGTACACTAGATCTAAATTATGCAAACCCCAATACTATGCAATACATCAATTTTTGCTTGTGTTCAATATACAAACAACTCTTAATTTTGAAGATGTTCTGTCATTACTGTATTGTTCTAAGTCATTTCAAGACCATCTGAACACTACACAGCAAATAAATATTTCATTTACAGATGAAGCTGCCACACCGATCATACATAACGTTATGATTTTCCTAATATTGTGTGGGTCTCCCCTGTGCCTCCAAAACAGTTGTGACTAATCCGAGAATGGACGTGGGCCTTCTGTCCTGTGGGTCCTATAAGTTGAGGGATGGGGTCTCTGTGGATCAGACTTGTTCCTATGCATCCCACAGATACTTCATCATTTTGGGATCTTGTGGATTTGTTTGTCAGGTCAACACCTTTTGCTGTCTTTCATGTTTTTTTGAGTTGTTCTTAAACCAATTGTGCCATTGTTGCTGCTACGGCAAAAATGTGCTGTTCACACACTGTAAATTGTTTGTGAATTAATGCATGACTAGATTCGCTGAATACATTATTAAACAGCACTGAGATCCAGCTGAATCTTAGTTTCCTTATTGCACGCAAACTGTTAATAGTGTCATTGCAGTTCTTTTAATTGCAATATATTATTCAGCGATGTAATTGTGCATGTTACAAAGCTATATATCATGTGTTTGAATTGCTATTGGAAAAAAAAAAACAATAATGCATTCTGTTCACACCATGATTTTGAGAGAAGACACCTCCGCTTAGTCAAGATGCTCAAGACAGATTGTGCAAATATCATTTTAAGCAACTGCACTGTGGCATCTACAGACCATTACTGCCCTTTATTAAATACATTGGACTTTCTTTTCTCACTGTTGGAACAGTTGGGGGTCTGTGTGGCTGTGGTCCAGTTATATTTACTTATGTCAGTTTCTGGTTTGCTGTGTGAAGCTGTGCAAAGTCATAATTAGGCTTGTGAGTCTTGCTTTGGCAGTAGTGCATGTTGTTTCTTCCTCCACACCACGCTGTGTCATTTTCATTAAACCGCCTTCAGTGGATTCTTTGTAAATGGTGTCAGGTTTCGCTCTGGACTCAGCAGAGACTGACCATGTTGCTGGCCTTTCAGTTTCCGGTCAAGACCAGCGGTGAATACAAGGCGTAATTGAACTCCCGCGTGGAGGGATTATCAACATTCAGAGTGACACTGGAGACGAACTGATGAGCTAGAGGGCAAGTACGGAACAGTTGACGCGACTGTCTAGCCGCTCTATGGCAACACCAGCTTTCGCCCGAGTACAGTTGCAGTCAGGTTCAGAAGTTCAAAGTAAGGTTGTAGACCAGATAAATATTAACACTCTCTTTCTGATTCATGCATTTTGGTGACATTTTGTCCTTAGCAACAATAGCCTAAGCAACATTATTCCCTGACAGACAAACCAAACCCAGCAGCTCTCCAAAATGTGCAAATCCAGACTGCTCACACAACTCCTAATCAGCATATTCATGCTTTCTAGTCATCCCCAGATGCTCCCGGTCGGCCATTTGCCTGCGTCAATATTTGGCTTCTCCGCGTCTCTGGGCCCTTGACCCAAACTTTCTTGAATTTGTAACGTGTTTGAGTAACCAAGAGGCCTGCTGACACTTTTGCATTTACCAGCCCTGCAGAACTGTGAATAAGGATAAGATAATAACAGCCACTGTGACCTGCTCACCCTGTCCAAACCTCAGAGGGTGTGACTTATTGTAGGTGCGTCTGGCATACATCGACATAAATTACCAAATTCAACTAATGGTAACTCACTTCAATTAAAAAAACAAAAACAATGTCAGTTTCTCTTTTATGTCCTAGTTACCGTACTTCAATGTTCAGCTACTTCTGTGTTGACTAAAATTGTGAACAAATTCCTGCTGTTCCTGAAAACAATCCCCAAATTCTGCATATTGTATGTGTCATCTCAGGCTCCCTTTTCAAACGGAGATGGTTAAATTTGCAATGCATCCAAGTGCTCTCTATGTTGAGGACAGCGCTGATTGGAATAATATTTCTTCATTTATAGCGCAGTCAGCAGCTACACTTGACTGCACTGTGTGCTCATGCACAAGGTTGTCTCTTCCACTCTGCCCTTATGTATTTAGCAGTGATTAACTAAAAGATGTGGGATTTTCTTTCTCGCGCTCTGCTATTTTTAAATTTTAAGTCTTCCTCATTGTTGTTCATTTGTTGCTGCGCCGTAGTGGGCAGCCTTATACAGCAGTGTCCTAATACGCGTAATCCATGTTATAACTGCTATTTATGATTGTGTTTGTCGTACGCTGGTGGATATTTTTTTCTCATCTCAGCCAGGCCTCAGCTCCACACGTGTCAGTCAGCGTGTCAGCCAAAGTGTCATGTCAGTCTTCCCGAGCCTCTGCAGCATAGCTCTGTTAGGGGAAAACAAGAAGCCGCAAAGAGGCTTTGACTGGAAAGCATGACAGCTACTTCACTTCCTTTCTCCTAAACAACCTTAACAACGTGTATCTTTTCTGGAGGAGGCGGTAAAGGATGAGCCTTTACCTCGAAAACAATAGGAGTCCTCCCCATTGATCGTGATCCAAATGGCCCTCTGAGGTAGTAATTACACTTGAGAAGGATCAAGAGAGCGTGGAGTTTGAGCAGCTTTTGGGTTAGGGTGCTACATTCGCTGTCAAGCTCTCAGTCAAGGAAATGATGAAATTGCCAGGATTCATCTCCGGCAGATAAACGAGTGTTGCACCCTTTACCGCAACCCTTCTGGAGTGTCTTGTGAAACATCAAAAACGGAACTGAACGAAGCTTTCTTTAAAAAAGTAAAATGAAATAAAAAAAAAAGAAAAAGCTTTCTTTCTCATCATGTATCTGAGGCTCATTCCTCGTAACACAGATGGAGAATCTGTCCCCTGGTCCTTTTGTTGTAACTGCCTCCTCTCTGCATTCTGTTAGTTCTTATGTTGCAGACGAAGAAGACATAACACATTGTTTAACTGGATATAGCGTTTCTGTTTTCCTCCACCTCATGTTCCTGAATGCTTTTCAGTTTAAACCATATATTTAGTTATTCTTGTATACATGCATCTATAACATAAAGTGGTGGAAAAAGTGTTCGCACCCTCCTTTGATTTCTTTCTTTTTTGTTTTCCATATTTGCCACACCTAAATGTTTCAGATCATCTAACAAATTTAAATAAAAGACAAAGATAACACAAGTAAACACGAAATGCAGTCTTAAGTAAAGTAAATGAAGGTTTTTGTTATTTGGTTGCAGCTACAGCGGTGTAAAATGCCACACAAGCCAAAATGATGGGCCTGCATCACTATGATTTAGACAGTTTAACAGCTACTTTGCTATATCCTTGGCATAAAGACATGTAATTCCACTCAGTTTGAGCACCACCACCACCACGGCTCTGTTTGCCCTCTGTAGTGGTGGTGAGATTTCAAAGTCATTTCAGTGATAGCTGCTCTCTCCTTGTGGGCTTAATGAAGATTTCCCTGCCTCTTTATATCCTTCTTTCAAGGGTTCACTCTCCCCTCTGTCTCATAATTAAGTCGGTATATGAGCCGTAAAGGCTGAACTTTCCTGAAATAAACCCAGAGAATTCTTCACCATCTGCTCCGCTCATCTCCTTCTACACCGTGGGCTTCGTACCGTCACGGCTCCGGCCGCCCCTCGCTAGATTCCCTCCCACATGTTTACAAGAGGGAGCATGCCAGCCCTGGTCAGAGGATTTAGTCACTATCTGAGGCATGTACAGGAAAAAAAAAAAAAAAAAAGGAATGAAGTTGTATTACTTTCTAGATCTGTCATGTATTTTTATTCCCATTAAAATCCCAACCCCTCCAGACACGCTCTCTTTCTTCCTTTCTCTTACACCCACACATAATTTTTTCCCCCTGTTTTTCTCACTTTTAGCGCCCAGGGAAAAGGAGAGCAAAGCTGACAGAAAGGGCTGTCTGCCTAATAGCCAGTGTTCATTAATTAATCATATTGTTCATTTTCAACCAGTGAGTACATTCAAGTGACGGTGTCAGGGGGGCCGGCCTTAGGTGGCCTATTTTATTTAAACACTTCAGTTCTCTTACAGTTTCTATAGAGATCCCAGCAGGTATTGGGGTTAAACGTTTCTATTATTAATTGTCTCAAAGCTTGTCGTCAGATGCCCGTATGTGTGCTGAATCTATATTTGCTTGGTGTAATCATTATTCACGACACCAGCTGTAATATGTCACCTCAGTGTGAGTAATGAAGTAGTGTACACAACCAATCGAATGATTGGACACGCTTTCTCATTGAATTGAATGAGAAGGTGTGTCCAGACGTGGCATTGTATTCAAGTAGAATTCTATGGTACATGTGCCATATGAGTGTTGTCTATAATCTATAATATGTACACCAATTAGCCACAACATCAAAACAACTGACAGGCGAAGTAAATAACATTGACCATCATGTGACAATATAATATTCTGCCCGGAAACCTTTGGACCTGGCATTCGTGTGAATGTTACTTAAACATGGACCTCCCACCTAGACCTAGAATTTTACATGTTCTTATTTCGCAACTAACTTCGGTATAAGGCTTGAGTATTTTTAAACTGTATGATACTGACACTTATTTTAGAAACTGGATTGCTCCTCTCATACGGATCAATAGAGAAGAATGGAATATAATATATCACAGGCTGGCCTCTCTCTATCTCAGGAAAACCCATACTGTGCTGAAGGACTTATCGCACCTGGCCACAAACAGTTCGAACTGCTGCCATTAGGCAGACGATACAGGTCGATGAAAAGCAGAACCAGTAGACTGAGAAATAGTTTCTATCTGACAACTATTAGTGTATTAAACGCTGTCATAATTAATTCACATTCATTAAGATGTTCAAAACACTTTCCTCTAGTTTGTTATATTTTAGCAGTGACTGCATCATTAACTCCGGCCACTAGTCACAATTAACAGGAGAGCAAAAGGCAAAAGTTTCGTAGTCTTGATTGAAGAAATTTCTCCCTGCTGTAAGCGATTGGTGGGGGGGATCTCCACATTTGTTGTAAAAATCTATTTTAAAGTTCATTTGAAACTAATTTAACGCTTCGGCACTCCTATTAGGCATTTTTGCACAACGTGCTAACAGCGGCTGTTGCCCCCGATCACTTGTACATTAGGAAGAGGTCTTGTAACAGCCAATATGGATAGGGAGAATGCTTACAGAAAAAAATGGCTTCATTGTTGATAATGGCTGTTGTTTTAAAGATGCAATATACTGTTAAATATCTCACACAGGTTCAACTTGTGAAACCTTTTTTTTCTTTTTCACCTTAAAACATTATCAGGTCAAATACAGAATGTAAGGTCCACCTCTGCATGAACATTGAGCGTAACTGTTTTATTAGGTACCCCCACACACTGTATAAATATGTGTCCCCACTTCCTTGCTTTGGCCAAACCGATGCAATTTTCCTGGGAATATGTGCTCCGCCATCTTGTGAATTTGGAGCCAGAGACTGCTCATTGCAGTCCGAGAGTGGAGCCATGCGGATCCGTGACATCCATGACCTGACAACGCTTCCTCCAGACTCATTCCCATTTCTGCTTAATCAGTACTGCGCTCTGCTCTACCTCCGCCAGTTACAAGATAATGTTGAAATATACTCTGTGAGAGTTTTACAGAACTTAAAAAATAAGTACATGGCATGGCAACTGGTAGTCAGCATTATGTCACATCCTGTTTCTATTGCGTCAAATATGTAATTAAAACAAAACAAAAAAAATTGACACTTGTACACACATCAACATTATATTAACTACCTTAAATGACA